>NC_072444.2:46336785-47002857 GCF_028878055.3 Symphalangus syndactylus
TGAGATGCAGTCTCCCTCTGTCACCAGGCTGGAGGGCAGTGGCGTGATCTCAGCTCACTGCAACCTCCACCTCCCAGGTTCAAGGAATTCTCATGGCTCAGCTTCCCAAGTAGCTGGGATTACAGGCACGTGCCACCACACTCAGCTAATTTTTGTATTTTTAATAGAGACGGGATTTCACCATGTTGGCCAGGATGGCCTCAGTCTCCTGACCTCATGATCTGCACACCTCAGCCTCCCAAAGTGCTGGGATTACAGGCATGAGCCACCGCACCCAGCCTAAAGATAAGATCTTAAAAGAGGTGATTAAGCTAAAATGACGCTCTTTGGGTGGGTTCAAATCCAATTTGGCTGGTGTCCTTATAAGAATGGAAGACGAACTGGGCCTGGGAACACACAGAAGCACTCTGTGGGGACATAACAAGAAGGTGGCCATCTGCAAGTCAAAATAGAAGCCTCAGAATAAAACCAACCCTGCTGACACCTTGATCCTGGACCTCTAACTTTAAGAACTGTGAGAGAATAAACTGCTGATCAAGTCACTCAGTTTATGGTATTTTGTTACGGCAGTTCTAGTAAAGGAAACCAGACTGCATACAGGGAAGTGTGGTGCAGCTCTAACAAATACCTAAAAATGTGGAAGCAGCTTTGGAATTGGGTAATATGCAAAGGCTAGATGAATTTTCAAATACATGTTAGAAAGATCTTACACTGTCTTGAAGAGACTTTTGGTAGGAAAAGGATGAATGTTAAATGTGATTTTTGGGGTCTCAGACAGAGATGAGGAGCATGTTACTGGAAATTGAAGGAACATGATCTTTGTCGTAAAAGTAAAAAAAAAAAGGCTGAATGGTATTCTAGTGTTTTGTGGAAAGTGCATATTGTATATGATGAACTTGAATATTTAGCAAAGAAAATTCTACACAAAGTGTCAAAGCTATGGCCTCGATATTTTGACTATTTATAGAAAAAATGCCATTGGAAGAGATAAATTAAAGCAACCGTCAAGCAAAAAGAAACCAGAACTTGATGATTTGTAAAAGTATCAGCCTGTCCATATTGCCAAAAAGTAGAAAGTGGGTTCTGGAGAGAACACAGTAAGTATGGCTGGAAAATTATTTGGTAAAGAGATTATAGATGCAGCTCCTGGATCTAATCAGCCACCTCCCAGGAAGCTATGAATAGAGAGAAATGGGAGACACACTGCCATCCTTGACTGAAGGTGACAGAGAGAAGACAATAGGAAGGAAGACTGTCAGATTTCTGGGATGGGACAGGATGGGACAATAGAGCTATCTAGCTGCAAGAACATGTTTTATTCAGGGAAAGGGAAGAAGAACTCAAAGGTGACTCAAAGATTGCAAGGGCTGTCACTGCTGCCACCGTCCTGGAGGACACAAGCTCAGGGGTCAAGGCTGCCTCCAACTCATTTTCTGAGGTTGAGGCTACCCCCTTAATCTCAGCAGCCCAGCTGCCATTACCCAACTCCTATGGATGGGGCTACCACCCAGGAACTCAGGAGGTAATGCTGCCACTTTAGTGGGCCTTGAATATAAGGCCACCATACCTACCAGTAGGCCTGGAGGATGAGCGTGAAGCCAAAAAGAATTAGTCTGGAGACTTAAAACCTAATCAAATTTGCCATACTAGGATTTGGTCTTGCTTGGGACCTATGACACCATCTTCTCAATTTCTCCTTTTTGGCAGGAGAATGTCTATCTGGTGATTGTCCTGCCATTATATTTTGGAAGCAGATAACTTGTCTGCTCCCCCAGGTTTACAGCTGGAGAAAAATTCTGCAGCAGGATGAATCATACCTTGGATCTCACAATTAGTTTAAATGATATTTTAACGAGATTTGGGCCTTAGAGTTGGTGCTGAAATGGGTTAAGACTTTTGAGCTGTTGCGATGGAGTGGTTGTATTCTGCATGTAAGAAGTGTGGGAATTTGAGGGGTCCAAAGAGCAGGATGTTATGAACTGAATTGTGTTCTTCCCAAATTCTTATGTTGCTGTCTAACCCTGAAGACCTCAGAATGTGTCTCTATTAAGATATAAGGTCTTTTAAAAAATGAAGGTAAAACAGGACTATTTATGTGGGGCCCAAATCCAATGAGACTGGTGTCCTTATAAGGCCTCATCTTCAGAAGAGAAACTAGGGGTGTGCAAGCAGAGAAGAAAGGCTGTGTGAGGGCTCAGCAGGAAGGCAGGCATCTGCACACTCAGGAGACAGGTGTTGGAGCAAAAACATTCCTGCCAGCACCTTGCTTGTGCACTGCTAGCCTGGAGACCTGTGAGAGAATAAAATTTTGTTCTTTAAGCCACTCAATCTGTGGCATTTTGTTACGGCAACCCTAGCAAACTAAATCAGTACTGTTTAGGATTCCTCCTGATATATCAGAATTTTGAATTTTAAAATCCCCAACACTTTGAAGGAAAACTATACTTTCCCTTAATTATGAAGGGGAAAAGTAGTATTTGTGAAAATAAATAGGGCAATACATTTGCTGGTTTGTTTTCAGAACCTACTGTCCTTAATGTCTCCTGAGATTTTTGTATGTCTATTTGTCTGCTTCTGACACCCTGTATTTAATTTTTTTCTTTTTTTTTTTGAGATGGAGTCTTGCTCTGTCACCCAGGCTGGAGTGCAGTGGCATGATCTTGGCTCACTGCAACCTCCTCTGTCCCGGTTCAAGCAATTGATTCTCCTGCCTCAGCCTCCCAAGTAGCTGGGATTACATGTGAGTGCCACCACACCTGGCTAATTTTTGTATTTTTGGAGAGACGGGGTTTCACCATGTTGGTCAGGCTGGTTACAAACTCCTGACCTGAAGTGATCCACGTGCCTTGGCCTCCCAAAGTGTAGGGATTACAGGCATAAGCCTCTGTGCCCAGCCGCATTTAATTCTTGTAAATAAACAAGGTGCAAATCTGCTGGTCAGTTCTGAGTACTGTAAGATCTGCTCTGTATCTAGTGTAGAGAGGGAGCTGGACAGAGGCAAAGGTGAGTGTTGGTTTACACTATCTTCCTCTGTCTGATTAATGGGATTTGCCTTTTCCACACTTCAAGAGGTATGGGAAAGATGGAAACAGAAGCACAGGAATGTGCCAAAGAACATGGACCAGTGTTATTTAGGTTCATAGTAAAGAAAACAATGTTACCATCTTAAAGTATATTAAAGAAGAAAAAAATTAAGGGGCCATAAATTATATTCTTCATATGATCCAGTGAAATATAAACTAATTATCAGCCTTTAAAGAAACGTAGCACTCCATTTCATAGCTAAAGGGTTACAGGTACACTAAATCAATTTGTCATTTTAAATTTTTAAAAGTCCAACTGTCTTTGCTATAGCAAATTGATTCAAAGTTGACATTTTAATTTCTGAATGTTGTGGTTTTTATTTCTAAGGATCTCAGCAAGGATCATTCAGAGGAAATGAAATTCCTGGCTCTACCTTTTCTCACTCCATGCCTAACTCTACTAAAATAGCTTTGAACGCAGTAGAGTCACCTGAAAATTTAAAATCAAATTTAAAAAGTGATTTCTGAGTCATTTTTTTCTTGGGATGCAAAGAAGATTCTTTTCGGAAATATGATCAGCTACTAAGTTATTTCTGGTTAAATCAATTGTACACTTTAAACTCATCAGAGCAGAATAGGAAGTGAGAGAAGCAACCAGGTGTGTCTACAGCTTCAACTGGGGAAAAGGGAACACATGTTTTCAGAAAATAGTCAAAGGGGGAAACCACTAGATTTTTCGACAGTTTTAATGACAATATTTGGCAGCTAAAATACTTCAGTTACATGCCAAAAAACAACTAATAAAATTAGTCAACAGCAAACATCCAGGCTGTAAAAAACCCTTTCTTACAGATGAAGGAATTGAAGCCCAGTTTATGCGAATGGTCTCACAGTGTGGGGTCACCATGAGAATCTGATGCTAGGATGCCACGTGGAGGGACCGAGGCAATATTAAGCTAAAAGGTCATTCAAAACTGTCCTGGAGCTCAGAGTCTCGCTTCTGTCTCATTCATACTGGCTGGCTTGGCTGTCCATAATTCTTAGTTCAACTCTGAGAGAATCTTGGTAGCCAGATTATCAACACTTTTTTCTTTCTCCATGGCTTTCCCCATGGAAACCATCTGTTTTAGGCAAAATAAATTATCTACTACCAAGACTAGGACCACTGAGCCCTTGCTTCAAAGATCAATCTCATTACATCACATTAAAATCTTAGCCATGCACTCTGCTAAACTCTTGATGCAAATGTTAAGGCAAAGTTTCTCGAGAGGCATTTGGCCTTATTAAAAGTCTTAAAATTCCACTTATAAAGATCTTTCTTAAGATTTCATAATAAAAAGGATTAATCACAGTATTATTGAGAGTTTAAAAAAAAGAATGGGGATATAGTTTAAGTGCCTTCAACAGAGAAAGTATAAAATAAATTGTCACAGGACCACAAGAGAAACTATTATGTAGCCACTGGAAATCTCTGTGCAGGGAGGTTTTCAAATTTATATGGTGAAGTTGAAAATCAGAAAGAAAATTAAAAGTAAGCATCATTTTAAAACCCCTTTTTTATACACCAGATATCAGAATGAATAATATTCTCTCCATTCCCGATCCCGTGATAAACTTACTACTTGGTTCAGCTGTTCTTTATTTGTGTGCCTTTTATTTATTTTCAGATTGTAAGCAGCCAGAGACAGGAACTTTGATTTCATTCATTTTCCAAACACTATGTCAGCCACAGAATTAAAAATCTTTGCGTGCATACTACAAGAGACAATGAGGAATTAAACATTTCTTAAACATGAATTATTTACTGGTCATTGTAGGAGGTGATGTAGATATGCCCTTTTATTTAATCCTTTCAATATCCCATGAAGAGAGTTTTATTATGCCCATTTTATAGCTGGAGAGAGTGAAACCCAAGAAAGTTGCACAATTAATATAAAGTATAAGGAAAATAACTTTAAGCCTGGCCTTGACAGACTACTTATACTTTGATCCATGACAAGGCACTCTCTCTTCCATTGAAGAGACACTCAGTGATCTGCATTTAGTAAAGTCACTGGCTTGCCTTGACCTTAAATGAGTCTATAACATTCACTTAGTCACTGGTCTTATTTCCCATTCTTTTTTTTTTTTTTAGATGGAGTCTTGCTCTGTTGCCCAGGCTGGAGTGCAGTGGCATAATCTTGGCTCACTGCAACCTCTACCTCCCAGGTTCAAGAGATTCCCCTGCCTCAGCCTCCCAAGTAGCTGGGACTACAGGCGCCCACCACCACATCTGACTAATTTTTTGTATTTTTTTTCAGTAGAGATGCGGTTTCAACATGTTGGCCAGGATGATCTTGATCTGCTGACCTCATGATCTGCCCAGTTTGGCCCGGCCTTACTTCCTATTATTTTATTTTATTATTTTTTTTTTGAGACAGAGTCTCGCTCTGTTGCCCAGGCTGGAGTGCAGTGGCACAATCTGGGCTCACTGCAAGCTCTGCCTCCCGGGTTCACGCCATTCTCCTGCCTCAGCCTCTCCGAGTAGCTGGGACTACAGGCATCCGCCACCACACCCAGCTAATTTTTTTGTATTTTTAGTAGAGACAGGGTTTCACCGTGATCTCGATCTCCTGACCTCATGATCTGCCCGCCTCAGCCTCCCAAAGTGCTGGGATTTACTTCCTATTCTTAATGTGGCCAGGGTCTACAAGATTTAAGTATCTGGTCACTAAGTAGACAGAATTTTAAAATCCATCATGCCTAAGAGAAACAGTTCCACATACATAATCACCAACACTGTTGCAGCAATAGCAGTAGCATATTTAAGGGCAATAGTGGGTTTATTTGCTTGTTTTCCAATAAATGGGTAGTTTGGGCCCTTCCATTTTTTCCTTCAATGGTTTATACCCTGACACAACACAACACACTTACAAAATGCCACAGAAGAGAAACAGGAAAAATAAAGGTCAGGGACATTAACTGATGATAGGCTCTACTGAAAAATGGAGTTTGTTGGATTGAGCTTTTACACTGTTTGAGAGGTGGAAAAGTGAACTAATGAAGCAGAAATAGGAAACTTTATCTTTCTTCATTGCCCTCTACGCAGATAGAACAGCTTTCTTAAGCAAAGAGGAGGTAATTAATGAACAATAATACTTTATCTTTGTATTTTTATATTTTTATAGTTCAAAGCTTTTATGTCCCACATCTCATTTGGTAAGAACGGAGTAGAAAGTTGGACATGTAGGTAAAATCAATCAATCAAACAGTCATCCTCTTTACATTTGTTAGTCTTCTCATTTATTTTCTAGAAAGAAATGTAAGAACTGGTGTGGGTAGACTATAATAGCATCTTGTGATTAACGTAACATAGACATGAATAAATTTACAATAAAACCTTAATATTGTTTTCAGGAGTGAGCAAGCAATTTGGAACTTCAGGTGTCCTTGCCCATAATAGGTATCTAGTTTTTATTATGGAAAAGTTCATCTTTATTGACTCTTTTGAATATTTTATTAATATATTTGTGTTTGTATCTGTCAGTTAAACAAATATGAATTTAATGAGAAATGAATGGACTAACTCTATTGAAGGTAGAGCAATCCATAAAAATTCCATCCCCAATTCCTTTAACTTTCAAACATCATTCAGGCCAACACCAGCTTACACCATTTAGCTCAGATTTCCCAATATTCTGCCTAGTTGACATCCACATACCAGCAACAGAATCACGTGTGATGCATCGTCCAGTTCTTTAAATTGCAGATTCCAGGTCCTTATGTCACACGGACTAAATCGTAGTTTCTAGAAATAAGGCTTAGAAATCAATATTTCAGCAAACTCTTCAAATGACTCGTATGCACACCAGGGTTTGGGGGAACACTGTGTCAAGTCAATGCTTTTAAAATTGTCTGTGTTTCAATCTATTTAAACCAATATTTATTGAATGCCTCTAGGCAGGTGCTACTGTTGTATGCACTAAAGTGCAACATTCAATTCTCAAGTATTCCCTGAACATTAAACTGATACAAATTCCACAATTCCATTCTGAAATGAAAACTGTTCACAGGGTGGAAAGGATGCCAATCTGGCAGCACGCAGCCTCTGATCTTCATTATGGCCCAACACAGCATACACTCCCTTGCTCCTCCATCGCCTCTGAATCACCATCACAAAGCAAATCAAATTCGATTCTAACAATTTTAATTTTCCACCCTACTCTGGAAATGGCATCATTTGCTATCACGGTTAAAAAAGATGGTGCTCCTGATTAAAATAATTATATAGTGGGAGCGTGGCCAAATGAAAATAAAGTGCGGGGGATGATCATCCAGAGATTAAGAATGATATTCAAGAGGATAAGCACCCAGGATATTTAGGCAGAGGGTAATTATGAGTAACGGGAAGAAATTAGGCAAAGAATCACTTGCACTGAATACCACAGAAGTTTTGCCAGACCAGCCCTATGTTACGGCAGGATGATTTCCCAAGAGATGGGTATTTATCCACAGGTTGTTGGAAACTGCAAAGAGACCAACAGCCTAATTTTATTTTCTCTCATCCTAAGCAGGTACCACGCCAGAAAAATCTATCACCTAATCAATTTCTATTTACTCTTCATCTAGCAGTTGCCTATTCTAAAAACATGTGTTTTTGTTTTCTGTTCTCTTAGGCATCCTCAATATCAAGCATGAGTCTTTACGCATAGTAGGTGTTTGGTTGTTGTTAAGTATGGAAGGAATATAGAGAAATACAAAGTTTTTCAATGCCCTTATATTGTTTACAGTGTAATGCAAAATGTTTAAAAACAACAAACATTGATAATATTCTATTAAAGATATTTAGAATTTTTAATATAATTATATAAAAAGTATTATATAAGTTATAGCTTGTACTATTACTACTGCTATACTTTATTTATCCAGCAGTTTCACAGGAAGTGTTCTATAAATGAATCTTCCAAATAATACATGTGTATTTTTCATCATGCATTTTGAGAAAAGTAAGGATAATGATATATGTTGACAGCAATTTTTAAACAGCCCTCAGCTTCCTTAAATGGATCATGGCACCACACACTTAGGGTTATTACCATGAGAAAAATTGTACATGCCAGTGTTTATTTAAATATTTGGAGTTATTTCAATTTTTTGTTTTACTTCGTACAAATCATTTTTTCATATTGATAGTGGCCTTGTAAGGGGCTTGGCAATAATATAAAAATAATTTTAAGATAATTGTCAATTTGGAAAAAAATGCAATCCAGGCTTTAAAAAGTTAAGAAATAAAAAAGTAACTAAATCAAGCTGCACCTGGGCTTGAAGCTTCACCTGTACAATGACTTATGTAAACATACACCTCAGTAGAATTAGTTTTAGAGGAGTTGTAGACTCGCTTTTTGATAGGTGCTGGTATATTTCAATGGGAAGGTCAGGTCATCTTGGGAAGAATTAAGCTTACAAAATCTCTATTTTGAGAAGGAGACTTGGCAGTCATTTTATTTGTCTGCCTATTTATTCAAGCATCCATCTTCTATTAGACAAGGTGACAGACTAGTAGCTGTTCCCCCATATCCAATCTCCTTCTTTCTATAGAAATGGCATTTTCAGGAGAGTATTGTCACCCAGATGAAGACTGCATTTCCAAGGCTTCTCTGTAGCAAGTTAAAGCCATGTGACTAAGTTCTCATCAATGGCATATAAATGGAAATGATACATGTTCCTTAAAGAAAAATACCACCCTTCTTAAATTACGAGTTAATGGGTGCAGCACACCAACATGGCACGTGTATACATATGTAACAAACCTGCACATTGTGCACATGTACCCTAGAACTTAAAGTAAAAAGAAAAAAGGAAAAACACCACCCTCCTTTTTTCTTTTGTATTCCAGCCTCAATGGGAACATGGTTGTAAGACATCCAGAATCATAATAAATTTAGCTTTGGGGGGATGACAGAGAACAATGAATGAGAAGTCTGAACCAAAATAACCCAAAACCATCATGTGAGAGGCATAAATACATGGTGTTCAAGATGTTGCTATTTTGACTTTAAGCTGTCAAATGTGTTTTCTAAGTAGCAAGACCTAAATGTCAGGAAAGCCATGTCTAATATCTTACTTATTTCTATATCCTCAATGGCTAGCCCAATGCTTGACACATAGTAAGTGCTTGAAAAGTTGAAGCAGAGGGCTTGGTGCTCAGATGGCATTCTCTTCAGTGAAATGTCCACTCAGTTCAGCTGCCCTGTGTAACTAACCAAGGATTAAACACACTCCACATTACTGGGATCCAAGCAATAGTATTACTTTTGCCTCTTATTGCAATTTCCTACTGTTTTGTTTTCTTATTCATGGTAGTCCTGTCTTCCCTCATCCCTTATGTGAAATTGTACTTTCTAATTTGTCTTAGAGGTAATTAACAAAATTGCTGGAGTTCTGCTTAAAAGATCAATAGAGTATTTTCTACAAGTCAAAAGCATGACTTTGCAAATCTGTCTTGATAGACCAGAGGTTTTTCCAGATTATCTCTGGACTCTGGATTCCTAGTTGTGTTTAGCAAGTAAAAAAATGTATATGTATGTGGCCCCAGTGAAATATAGATTATATATTTAATATACAGGTAGCTCCATATAAATATATCCATAAATATTATTATACAATATATAGTATAAAGTACAATATGTAATTCATGTACTATGTATTATTACAAAATATATATTTATTGAACTCACTAGCAGTGTTGCATTTAGAATTCCCTAACTGAGAGCTATGCTGGGCTTACTCTGAACAGACAGAGGCTTTCCATAAATATTAGGGAATGGTGGATAATGGATAACAACTTGAAGGTAATGCCTTTGCCTTTGAAGTAACACTGTGTGACACATGGAACCTCACTTAAAAACCACTACAATACTCAAAACTGAAGGGCTAGTTTTCATAACAAATAAAACTCATTATAAATTAAGAGGTTGTATTTAACTATGAGGAGGGTCTCTCTTTGAGCCAATTATCTATTATACCATTTCCTGAACTACAAATACCTAATTTCAAATGTTTGTTTTACATCACTAATTTCTGAGCTCCTTAAGGGTCATTCTGTGTATTTTTTCAGTGTTTATACCAAGATTCATTGAGCAGATAGAAGTGAATAAGTCACAGTGACTGTTCTCAAGCAGCTTACAAGGCCCTTACACTCAAGCGACTCTTGAGAAGGCAAACAGGTATTTCATAATGCATGGAATGCTGAGGGAGCAAAAATGAAGCTTGGCAAACTCAGAATGATGTCAGTGAAGAAAACCTAGAGGAAATGTCATACTATGTTTGGGGGGAAAAAAGAGCCTAAAGACATTCTTGGCCAAGTAATAATAATGACCACATGTGCAAAGTCAAGAGAGTACAGGGGAATATGGTATTATCTGGAGGTTGTAATTCATTAGGCAATGTTGAAGTACAGAGAACAAGGAAAGATGTTTTGCTGAACTAGGGTGGAGAGATGGGGAGTCAGGTGTTGATGAGCCTCATGCTCCTTGATAAAGAAGTTGAGATTGCTCCTAAAGGTAACTGTGAGGCATTGGGCGATTAGCACAAGAGAAGATCAGGTTTCTGTTTTGGAATGGACCTTCTGGTAGCAGTATGGAAGCTGGTTTGAGAGGGAGGTGAGAAGAGGAGCAAGGATGGAAATAAGAAACACATTATGGCCCAGCATGGCAGCGTGGTAGCGTGGTGGCTCACACCTGTAATCCCAACACTTTGGGAGGCCAATGTGGGTGGATCACTCGAGGTCAGGGGTTCAAGACCACCCTAGCCAACATAGTGAAACCCCATCTCTACTAAAAATACAAAAATTAGAAGAGCCTGGTGACGCACCTGTAATTCCAACTACTAGGGAGGCTGAGGCAGGAGAATTGCTTGAACCCAAGAGGTGGAGGTTTCAGTGAGCCGAGATGGCACCACTGCAATGCAGCCTGGGTGACAGAGCGAGACTCTGTCTCAGAAAAATGAGAGAAAAAAAAAGAAAGAAAGAAAGGAAAGAAAGAAACAAAGAAAGAGGAACGAAAGAAAAGAAAGAAAGAAAGAAAAGAAAGAGAGAGAGAGGAAGGAAGGAAGGAAGGAAGGAGGAAATTATTATAGTCCCATAGTAGTTGAAATTCAGCAGATGCTTGGTAGCCAAATGCTGTGGTCTGAATACATGTGACCCCCCACTTCTCTAAATTTACATGTTGAAATCCTTACCTCCAAGATGATGGTATTAGGAGATGTCCCTTTGGGAGGTGATTAGATCCTGAGAACAGAGGCTTCATAATAGGATCAGTGCCCTTTATAAAAGACACTTGAGGGATGGACTCAGTAGCTCACACCTTTAATTCCAGAGCTTTGGGAGGCTGAGGCAGGAAGATCCTTTCAGTCAGGAATTCGAGGCTTCAGTGAGCTACGATTGCATTATCGCACCCCAGCCTGGGTGACAGAGCAAGACCCTGTCTCTTAAAAAGGTTAAAAAAAAAAAAAAGGCTGAAAGCGCCCTGGCCTCTTCCACCATGTGAGGACACAGCAAGAAGGCACCGTCAGTGAACCAGAAAGAGGGCCCTCACTGTACATTGAACCTTTTGACACCTTGATCTTGGACTTCCCAGCCTCCAAAACTGTGAGAAATTAATTTCCGTTATTTTCAAGCCATCCAGTGTATGATATTTTATTGTAGCAGCCTGAACTGACTGACACACCAGCAGCAGCTCCTTCTCCACATACTTCTCTCATGCTAATAAAACCCATGTTAGGTAGAACATCAGTGGGTAAGAGCAGAGCTCCAAATCAGGCAGCTTGAGTATGAATCCTGGCAGCTTGTTACCTTTGTCAAAATCCCGAACCATTCTAAGCTTTCGTTTTCATTGCTGTAAAATGAGAATAATTATGCTGTCTACCACATATGGTTGTTGTGAGGATTAAATGAGGCAATACAAGTAAATGCTTAGAAGAGCATCTGGACTGCTCTGATTTAGCTATTATTTGTAGTTATTATTATGATTACTACTACTGCTACTAATTGATTCATGTATCCACCCAACATGAGTCTGAAGGGAGGTAAGTCCCAGGAGAAAAATAAATCATAACTGGTCTAAATTAATGGTCTAAATTAATGAACGTGCTTAAATTTCTCTTGCAGTGATTGTTTTAGACAGACATATCACACACTCCTGTCCAAAAAGACATAAAAGGATACCAGGCCAAGAACTTAAAGTGAGTTGTAAAGAAGGCTTCCTTCTGCTAATGGATGTAATTCTTTCTGTTGAGATGCTGGAACTTCTGCACGTGTCTAGGGTCAGACTTAAGGAAAATAGTAAAAAATGGAAATTACTTATCTATGATGAGGTGCTGAATTAAACAACACTAGAACTGTCCAAATATAAATTATTACTTTTTTTTTGAGATGGAGTATTGCTTTGCCACCCATGCTGGAGCGCAGTGACACTATCTCGTCTCACTGCAGCGTCCATCTGCCGGGTTCAAGAGATTCTCCTGCCTCAGCCTCCCAAGTAGCTGGGACTACAGGTGTGTGCCACCACGCCTGGCTAATTTTTTGTTTGTTTGTTTGTTCGTTTGTTTTTAGAAGAGACAGGGTTTCATCATGTTAGCCAAGATTGTCTCCATCTACTGACCTCATGATCCACCTGCCTCGGCCTCAAATACAAATTATTTTTGTTAATAAATACCCGTATTGCTTAAGCCATGTTGCCTGTTTTCTGTTACTTATGGTCAAAAGCATCTTCACTGTTACAATTAGTACAAAATAAGAAGAGCCTGAACTAAAGCAGATAGAGACAGGGAAAAGGAAATCATCTGGAGACTATTAAGGATGTAGCATATAAAGGAGTCAGTGACTAGTTGGATGTTGGGGGCATGGAGAGATGGAACAGTTTGTGTGGGTGCCATTCTCTCTGATGAGTTTTATAGGAGAAAGATTTTTTTTAATTTTATTTTTATTTGCTATTTTTTATTTTTGAGACAGGATCTCACTCTATCGTCCAGCATGGAGTGCAGTGGCGCAATCTCTGTTCACAACCTCCGCCTCCCAGCTTCAAGCTGTTCTGTCTCAGCCTCCTGAATAGCTGGGATTACAGGCACGTGCCACCACACCTGGCTAATTTGTGTATTTTGAGTAGAGATGGGGTTTCACCTTGTTGGCCAGGCTGGTCTTCAACTCCTGATCTTGTGATACACCCGCCTCTGCCTCTCAAAGTGCTGGGATTACAGGCGTGAGCCACCACACCCAGCTTATAGGAGAAAGATTGTAAAATGAAGGGATGATAAATTCAAAAAATCAAGAAGTGAAGAAAAAAGAATCTACTACAACATGAATGCACAGTAGTGGCAAGGAGAGAAGCAGTGGAAAACTTTCCAGAACACCCAAAGAGAGGTTTTCAGGAAAATCAGAACAGACTTCACTGTCACAGAAAAGTCAGGCTGGATAACGATTAAGACATGTTTGCTGAATTAACCAATGAAGTGGTCCTGGATTCCTCTGAAAACAGTAATTTCAGAAAAGTTTTGAACGGAGGAGTCAGTCTGCAGTGAATTAAGGAGTCAGCCTGGGATCAAAAGTGCACATCACTTTTGACTGCGAAATTTGGCTGCAAAACGCCCAGGAGAGATGGAATCAAGTAGCTATATCTTCAGCACCACACATGGTATATCATCTACACTCTGCAGACATTTGCTGGGTGGAGTGGTGGATTGACTGATGGGTTCCCTGACAATGGATGTTAGGTTCTGTTGTTGAACTGAGAAGACTTAAACAGTCTAGGCTCTAGGATCCAAATTTATATAGAGAAAATCTATTGGTTTTCTATTACCGGTTGTGTACAAAAGCATCTAATAAACTAGAATTTCCCTACCAAAGCTTGTTTTATTTAGCTTATGAAGAAATTTGCAAGATGGAAACTCTCTGACCAGAGGTAGGCTGAAATTGTTGCCCATACAGTGCTTTTAAACTTCTGAATTAATTTGTCAATATTTAAAAATCAAGAGATTTATTATAAAGGGTTTCTGGGGCTTTCTAGAAAGTCAGAAGTCTCGGCAACACTGGGTCCCACATTCCCACCAACCAGCTGCTCCTGTAAGGGGTCACTTGGGCTTTCTCTTCACTGCCCACCATCATCTTCGGCATTCTTCACTGCTCACCATCATCTTCGGCATAACACATCATTGTCAAGCTCTGAATTGCAGCTTCGATGACCATCTACTCAGTCACTACAGATGGCAGCAAGTAAGATCTAGGACCACTTTTTGTAATTTTGTGGGAAATTTTTTTAAAGTAATTACTTTTTTACATTTAAATCTATCAACATTCAGAAACCTAAGAAAACCGTGGTGTATTCTGAGAAAAATAGAAGCTACTATATTATTTTCTTAAGAAAAGTTAGCTGAAGACTGGGAATAGGACAAAGGAATGACTGATACCCTTTCAATGTCATATGAAGCATTATTGAACAGTCCCATTCAATATTTAATATAATTTTCTAGAAGATTATTTAATTATCTGGTGGATTAATGATTCCTTTAGAGGATTTATCTTTGTTTGATGTGCACTTCACTATTGATTAGGACCACATATTAGCATGTAGATTTTGTCCAGTGGAGATAAAAATAATTTTAACTCCAAAACTTATGATTCATAGTCTTATAAGACATTAACTATTTTGTCTCTGAGCAGATTGCTGTCCTGACTGACTACACAAATCTCTGTTCCTCAAGCATTCTATGAACCAACTTTACTTCCCATTTGAACCAACTTTACTCATATAACTCACTAATGGTTCCCTCTTCAATTGGTTATACAAATTTTCTACTTGTATTCATTTTACATTTATGTAAGACTCATTTATTTTAACTTTATAAAATTTATAATTAACATCTTTCAGGAAGGCAGTTTTCCTTAATATTTATTGCTTAGACAAGATGGGTCTTTGTAGAAATAATGTCTTCATTTATGTGACTGCTTGGCCCTCATAGACATTTTTATTTGTAAGTCTATTAAAAAGAGCGTGCGTGTGGGCGCGCACACACACACACACACAAACACACACACCCTCCCTCCCTCCCCAAGGAAGCTTGCAGTGCCTCTTCAACTGTTATCTTACATTTCAGTGTGAATGAGAGTTCTGATTGCAGCAGAGATTGTCCAAAGAAACTTGCTACTTTTATGGGCCCGAGGCAGGAAAAAAATATGGAATACAAATGGTGCGAGATACTGCCCACTGCACAGTTTTGCCCAGAGAGGCTCTGCTTCATATTCTGTGGAATGAAGCACAGCGCACGGTGAGTGAGTTTACACTGTGATTTAGTGTTCACAGAAGGGTGCTGTAAGCTGGGCCCTCTGCCCAAGTTGCAGAGGAGAAAAAACACATTTCTCAAGCTTCTCTATAGTCAGGTAAGATTTCATCAAAGATGACATGGACATAAATAATTGCTGATTCACCACAGTTATAAACTGCTGAGCAATTCTGTCATCAGAGAACTCAGCAATTAGTGCCCACAATTAATGACCACTAAGTGATGATATGGGAATCCACTGCCACCAAAAACAAAGTCAGACTCATTCTTAAGATAAAGATAGTAGCAAGGAAACTCTTTGTAGCATCCTTACTCTGGCATTCCAGAACTGCAGCTCCAGCAAAGACACAAATGCCAATATCTGTCACAACACTAAACGGCATTGTAATTTCCATCCCTCTGTGCTCAGTGTTTTCCTTGTACCTCCAATCCCGAGATACATTTTCTGCCTTTGTTTGGCTTCTTTGTGCCTGCAGATTGCACTGCCAGGTTCCCGTGTCCGCCCGCCAATAGAAGCACCAGCAGGAAGTGGAGATGAGAGCGAGATCACGGCGTTTCCTTCTGGATTCCTCTCTGCTTTTGAGAACTACCAATGATTGAGCTCCTTCATTGACTCTAGCTTCTACTGGGCACCTCTCTTCCACTGCTCCAGCTCTATTTCCTCCTCAATACCAGGCTTAGTGACCCTGCTAGCATCCAGGTGCCTTCATTTTGCCTGTGGATACCTCCATTCCTACTGACACCTTCGTAAGCAGTTCATCAGTAAAGCCTCTCCATTTTGACTATTTGAGTTAAAGTCTGGTTTATGGAGTAACACATGTGAAAAAAAGTTCACTTGAGTTTTCAGCCTATTAATTAAAACTCAAAGAACATCATAAGCCTCTTTGTAAATACTGAAATGATTTAGAAAGCAACAATGAACAAAACACCATCATGTAGGTCCAACTAGTTACTTGACATATTAATTCCCTGTATTCACTTCAGCAGTTTCTGTTACATCATTGATAGTGACTTTTTTAAAATTTTATCCTGGAAGCATTGCTTGTATATACAAAGTTATTTGTCTTCACTTTTACTTTAAGAAGTCCAAATTGGAATAATAATTGTATGTAATTCTGCTTGCACTGAAAGGAAATTTACAATACTTGAGGCTGATAACAAAACTTTTCCCTTTACAACCAATTCTTTTTGAATCCAGAAAAATAAAGGAAGAGATGCTCATTTTATAAAAATAGAAAGTGAGGTTGAGAGGTGTTAGGTTTGTTAGATGTCATGAGTTGAGCCACTGCAGAACTGGACTTAGAATTCAGCCTCCCACCTTCGAATCCCTCCTAATCTAGCAATTCCTGGCCATCAAGGAATGTGATTATTTTGTTTGGAATATTGATCTCTTAAATGGCTAAGACATGGCAATGATGCGGTGGGTGGAGTATGTGAAGGATTTTTTGTCCTTAAAACTTTATTAACATTTATTGCACTCTGGATTTATTTAGATAATAAAATAATGTGATGTAGCTCAAAAAATGTACCATGCTTTCTAGAGATATTTTTATTCCCACTTACTTGGGAAAATGCCAGTTGCACAAATTAACAAACAAACAAAAAATTCTATTTCAAGTTCTGATGGAAATTTTTGAAGGAATCAAAGTCCATGCCTCATCCTCTCTCTCTTGCCACACCTCCAGGTGACCCTGGGCATTACCTCTGAGCAGGGACTCTTGCCCTCTCCTCAGTGTCACTGAATGATCCCAAGTTGTTGTGTCGTCGTCGTCTTCTTCTTCTTCTTCTTCTTCTTCTTCTTCTTCTTCTTCTTCTCCCTCCTCCTCCTCCTCCTCCTCCTCCTCCTTCTTCTTCTTCTTCTTCTTCTTCTTCTTCTCCCTCCTCCTCCTCCTCCTCCTCCTTCTTCTTCTTCTTCTTCTTCTTCTCCCTCCTCCTCCTCCTCCTTCTTCTTCTTCTCCCTCCTCCTCCTCTCAACCCCCTCTTCCTCCTCCTCCTTCTTCTTCTTCTCCCTCCTCCTCCTCCCAACCCCCTCCTCCTCCTCCTTCTTCTTCTTCTTCCCTTTACCCTTACCCTTACCCTCCTTCTCCTTCTCCTCCTCCTCCTCCTCCTTCTCCTCCTTCTCCTCCTCCTCCTCTTTCTCCCCCTCCTCCTTCTTCTTATTCTCCTTCTTTTTCTTCTTCTTCTTCCCTTTCCCCTTCCCCTTCCCCTTCTCCTCCTCCTCCTCCTTCTTCTTCTTCTTCTCCCTCCTCCTCCTCCCAACACCCTCCTCCTCCTTCTTCTTCTTCTTCCCTTTACCCTTACCCTTACCCTCCTTCTCCTTCTCCTTCTCCTCCTCCTTCTCCTCCTCCTCCTCCTTCTCCTCCTCCTCCTCTTTCTTCTCCTCCTCCTTCTTATTCTCCTTCTTTTTCTTCTTCTTCTTCCCTTTCCCCTTCCCCTTCCCCTTCTCCTTCTCCTCCTCCTCCTTCTTCTTCTTCCTCTTCTTCCTCTTCTTCTTTTTTGAGAAAGAGTCTCACTCTTTCACTCAGGCTGGAATGTAGTGGTATAATCTCAGCTCACTGCAACCTCTACCACCAGGGTTCAAGTCATTCTCCTGCCTCAGCCTCCTCAGTAGCTGAGACTACAGACATGTACCACCATGACCCGCTAATTTTTGTATATTTTACAGAGATGGCGTTCCACCACTTTGACCAAGCTGGTCTTGAACTCCTGACCTCAAGTGATTCGCCTGCCTCGGGCTCCCAAAGTGCTGGGATTAGAGGCATGAGCCACCATGCCCAGCCTTAGGATACATTGAGGGGCACAGAAATCATCACAAATAAGCAATGAACTAACAAGAAATGTTTTGGGAGAAAATACACATATTATCAGAAATTCACATCAATGTAAAATTTTCCAAAATAAAATTTCCCTGAATTAGTAATTTGCATTATGCTTTAGCTGTGGCTGCAAGACACAAAAGAGTTGACACTGCAGAAATCTTTAAATTCTGTCTTTTTTTTTCTTTTCAAACAAATGGACATTGACCCCAAGCCTTACAAAACTAATTATTTCTAACATTTGGAAAGGGAACACTCGTCTTTTGGGTAAGCCCCTTTGCTGGAGATGGTGTGGAGCAGTAACCTAGAATCAGAGCTGCTACTTCATAATTCTCTAGTGTCAAGGTCAAATCTGCATAGATTCATTAGTTTCTTCTGGACCCAACAACAGCAATTCAGGTAGGAGAGATGAGACCTGGGCAGAATGAGCTGTTAGGTTTTCCCTTTGCCTGTGATGATCAGAGGCCTAGAGTGAAGGAGAAACAGTGGATGTCCATAGTATTTTCAAACTACACATCACACAAGGTGACCAGGTGGTAAAGCATGATGAACTAAGGGTTAACTTGAAATTTAATGATTCGCTTTATTAATTTCAAAACCATTCAGTGTCTAGGTATTTGAATATCTTAAAACTTTACTCAGATATTTTGTTACTTTTCCTATGATGCTAAAATAATTTGCTCAGATTTTTATGCTACTCATTTTTATGCTATTCATACTCTACTCGCTATTAAAAAATCATTTGTTTTATGGAATTATATTATGTTTTTCTTATTATAAATCATCCATAATGCCAAACCCCATTAATTCAACATTTATTTAGAGTGCCTACTATATGCCAGATACTATCGTAAGCACTGGATTTATTTATTTATTTATTATTTTGATTTTTTTGAGATGGAGTCTCTCCCTCTGTCACCCAGGCTGGAGTGCAGTGGTATAATCTTGGTTCACTGCAACCTCCACCTCCCAGCTTCAAGCAATTCTCCTGCCTCAGTCTCCCTAGTAGCTGGGATTACAGGCACATGGCACCACACCTGGCTAATTATTGTATTTTTAGTAAAGACGAAGTCTCATCAGGTTGGCCAGGCTGGTCTCAAACTCCTGACCTCTGGTGATCCCCCTGCCTCGGCCTCCCAAAGTGCTAGGATTACAGGCATGAGCCACCACGCCGGGCCAAGCATTGGATTTAAATACAGCAAATGTAATCTGTACTCATGGAATTTACATTATGGAAAGGAGAGTTACACATACACACGGGCTTGTATGTACACTACACTCTATAAAAAAAAGTGTGTTTGTGTGTAATGCATAACTATATGTATATATATAACTACACATATGTTGCACAATTTGATTATAAAGTACACAATTAAGTGGAAAGTACTAAGAAAAAAAGCAAAAATAGGAGACACTGAGGGGGATTGGGTATGGGGAAAGGAATAGGCAGGAACAGGACTACATAGGAGTGTCTCTATGAGCACAGGCTTCCTAGAAAAAGTGGTATTTTAGTCAAACTTGAAGGAGGTAAGGGAATGAACTAAGCAGTTGAATGCAAGGAAAGGGTTTCAGGCAGTGGCACCAGCTGGCACAAAGATGCTAAGCTGAGAGATGGGGAATAGAAAGCCAGTGGTTTAACTGGGGTGTAGGGGGAGGTGGGGTGGTAAAAGTTGGGGGTGGGGAGACTGGCAGCTGGATGATGTCAGGATTTACAGGCCCCTGCAAAGACCACTGTAACCAGGAAATAGCTGTAAACATTCTGGCATTTTTCCTCCAGAATTATTTTTTCTGTTTATACATAGGCAAACATTTTTAAAGAGTTGATATAACATTAAACATGTAAGAAGTACTCTGTCTCGTCAGTTAGCGATATTTTAAAATCACTTCCCTATGGTATAACACGGTCTGCATAAACATATTTAAGGACTGCATACTGTTCTATTTTTCCTTCCAATGGACAGGCTTAAGTAAACAGATATAGCTCCTGGCATGTTCCTGGAATAGTGATATAACAAGTTTCACACCTTATGTCCTAACACTCTTTTATTATGTTTGTTTAATCTCTTTTAAAAAATCAGAAGAAAGAAAAAAAAAAACACTCCACTTAGGTGTTAATGATTTTTTCAAGGCTGATCTACTTGTCCAGATGGCAAAGCCCCTCTGTGGGCCCCCTGGGGAGCACCTGTGCTTGCAACAATAGAGAAAGGTCTAAGCTGAGGCCACCAGTTCTATCTTTGTGGTTTAGGTTACCCCACTCCCAGTGCAATCTTTGGAGTACAGTTTTAAATCCGGTATGTTATCTTCATAAAGAATACAGAACTAAAGCAATTTAATGTGGGAAATCCTTGACCTTCTGTGTTTTTGCGCCACAACAGGAAAAAATAAAAAGCCTAATAGGCAATGCTGTTCGAATGGTGACAACTGCCAAAATTCATGGATGTTTGCCAAAAGGAATGTAGCCAGCCTCTTACTTCTGTGGATGGAAATTTAAAAACTCATATCTAAATCTAGGACACTTTCTTTAAACCCCATTTAGTCCTGTGCTCAATGGTAAGAGTGTGTCATTCACTGACTTGGCTGATGTCATCAGGCATTGACCTTCTGTGATATCGTCTTCATTCACTGACTTGGCTGATGTCATCAGGCATTGACCTTCTATGATTATCGTCTTCGGGGCTCAGCAGCTGCAATGCAGGTAGAAGAGACGAGACCTGGATAGAATGATGTCTTAGAGCTTCCGTTTGCCTGGGAAGATCGGCAGTTGGAGGGAAGAAGCCAAATGGTTTGAATATACCAAATGCCTATGGTATATTCAAACTAACCATCGCACAAGGTGACCAGGTAGTTAAGTGTGATGTGCTAAGGGTTGACTTAATTAATTACAAAGCTAGGCAGCGTCTAGGTGTTTGAACATAAAGAACTTTGCCTAGATTTTTATGCTACTTATTTTACGATACTCATATTTTCTTCGTTGTTAAAGTATCACTATTGGGTCAGAGGTTAAAAAGTAGCAGATATGCAGGATGAACAAGTATAGACCTGTAATATATGACATGAAGATATTAGCCAATAAAATATATATGATATTCATGCTATGATACATCCAGAAATAGCAAATATTGTTCTAAAAACCAATGATTCTTTCAAAAGAAGGCAGGGAGGCAGGCAGGAAGGAAGAAGAAAGAAATGGAGAAGGAAGGAAGGAAGGAAGGAGAGGAGGAAGAAAGGGCTAAAGGAAGAAAGGGAAGAATGGAGGGAGGGAGGGAGGGAGGGATGGAGGGAGAGGAAGGAAGGAAGGAAGGAAGGAAGGAAGGAAGGCAAGCTGAATTCATATGGAGGTTTACGAACAGAGGTTTAAAAGCTTTGTTTCACTTTTAAATAAAATGCATAGATGCTTATTCTGACATGACAACAGCTGGCACATTTAACATTATAATGTAAACATCTGTTCATGTTCATGTGTTGAAATAAGCATATCAGATGGTTAGGTTCCAAAAATTCAGATTGGTCTTAAAATAGTGCTTTTTGATGTCCTCTGAAGTAAATGACAAAATGAGGAAAAGAAAATTAGGGAAAAGGGCAAATAAATCCTTTAGCTGTGTCCCTACCTCCCTTTAATGCTGTATCCCATTCTGTTGACAATCATCTTAAATTCAGTTGTATCTTTTTAAAGCTACTTTTACATAATGGGAAATTTGGTTTCAATTCTCTTTTCCTAGTGCTGTACAAAATTGATATAGGGCAGACATTGCTGGGCATGCAATTCTCCAGCCCCTTCTGAAATTCTGCTGAACTTTCTCTTTAGAGCAAATAAAGCAAGTAAACTCAATGGCCATGGAATTGGCACTATTAAACTCAGGGACATAAAATAAGGCAATAGAGAAGATAACCTCTCACTCACTAAGTCCTAGGGGGAAAGCAATGTCTACATCCCTAAAGGATTACTATATCTATTGAGGATACACCAAGTTGAGAGTGGCATTAAAGGCATTTGTCCTCCTTGAAGTTCTTCACTAGCAAAAAAAAAAAAAAAGTGTTCATAGTTTCACAGAAGGACATCATAATTCTTCATTTTAAATGATTTGCAGAAGTGCTTATGCTTAATGTAAATTGGATGACAACTAATTGGACCACTCAAATACAGATGTTCCATATAAACATCCTCATTTTGGGCAGAAGAATTTGGTTTTGTTGTGTTATTCTTTTTCCCCTAGCCTGAATGGATCAAAGTCTTGGTAGGAGAAGAAAAAAAGAATTGTTGAAGTTTAAGGAGGAGGTTGCACCAGAAATACTCAGAAAAGTTGAAGGAAAATAAAAATAGATATGTGATAAGTCATAAAGAGAAAATATTAATTGTAGAATTAGGTAATGAGTATATTGATGTTCACTACACAATTTTTAAATTTTATATATATTTGAAAATTTTCCAGTAAAATGTTAGGAAAAAAATAAGACAAAAAATCCCCCTTAAGTCAATCATAAGAGAAAGTAAAAGAAAAAACAAATAACTCAATTAAAAAATGGGCAAAAACATGTAAATAGACATTTCTTCACCAAAGAAGACATGAAAAGGTCAGCAGGCATATGTAAAGGTGCTCAGCATCATTCATCATCAAGGAAATGCAAATCAAAACCACTATGAGATATCACTTCATATTTAAGATGACTATTATCAAGAAGTCAAAAAATAACAAATGTTGGCAAGGGTATGGATAGAAGGGAACTCTTGTACTTTGTTTACAGGAATGTAGATTGTTCTAGAAAGTAGTATGGGGAATTACAAACAAATTAAAAATAAAACTACCATACAACCCAGTGATCCCTATTCAGTGCATACCCCCAAAAGAAATGGAATCACCACTTCATAAAGATGTCTGATCTCCCATATTTACAGCAGCATTATTCACAATACCCAATATATGAAAACAACTTAAGTATCCATCATTGAAGGCATGAATAAAGAAACTGAGGTATACAATGGAATATTATTCAGCCCTAAAACTGAGTGAGATATTGCCCTTTGTCACAACATAGATGAGCATGGAGGACATGAGGGTAAGTGAAATGAGCCAGACACAGAAAGGAAACTATTGCATGATCTCACTTATAGGTAGATCCTAAAAAATAATAATTCAAATATACAGAGATGGAGAACAACACATTGGTTACCAGGGTTGGCAGAGGAAGGTAGAAAATGCATAAGAAATGGGAATATATAGGTCAGAGGACACAAAGCAGCAGCCATGCAGGATGACTAAGTCTAGAGATCTAAGGTCCATCATGAAGACCATACAGGTAATAAGAGTGTACTGTGTATGGGATTCATGCTAAAAGAGTAGATTTGGCTGCTCTTGCCACAAAAACAAACAAAAAATACATAACTATGTGAGATGATAGATACATTAATTTGCTTCACTGTAATAACCTTTTTACTATTAGGTTGGTGCAAATGTATTTGCGGTTTTTGCCATTAAAAATAGTGGAAAAAACACAATTACATTTGCATCAACCTAATATCTATATGTATCTCATAATATCATGTTTTATGTACCTTAAATATATACTATTAAATATGTTGTAAAAATGCAAAAAAGAAAATTCATAGAATTGAAGAATATGTTTTCAAATGATATATCAGACAAGGGCCTAGTTTACAGATTACATAAAAACAACCTCTTGCAAATCAACAATACAAAGAAAAGTAACGCAATTTAAATAAAATGACAAATGCTTTACCATGAAAGGATGTTCAATGCCATTGGTCAGGAGGAAAATGCAAATCAAACAGTAATGAGATGCCATTTCACACCCACTAGGATAACTATAATAAAAAGACAATGACAAGTGTTGGCAAGGTTGTGGAGAAATTAGATTCTTCAAGTACTCCTAATAAAAATGTAAAATGGTGCAGCTTCTATGGAAAAAAGTTTGGGGATTCTTAAAAATGTAAACATAGAATTACCACATGATCCAGTCATTCCACTCCTAGGTATGGAATCAGAAAATTAAAAACATATTTACAAAAACTTGTAGTGATATTCACAGCAGCATTATGCATAAGATTCAAACAGTATAAATAATCCAAATGTTTGTTAACTGAGGAACAGGTAAACAAAATGTGATACGTATGCACAATGGAATATTACTCGGCCATATGAAGGAAGGAAGTACTGAAATATACTACAACATGGATGAATCACGAAAACATTCTATTAAGTGGAAGAAGCCAGAAACAAATGACCATTTACTGAGTGGTTTTATTCATATAAATGATCCAGAATAGGCAAATCCATAAAGACATAAAGTTAATAGATTAGTGTTAATGGTTGCCAAAGGCTTAGAGGAGAGGAGAATGGAGAGAAATTGCTAAGAAGTACAGGGTTTCATTTTGGGTTGATGAACGTATTTAAGATCACCTAGTGGTGATAGTTGTACAACCTTGTGAATATACTAAGAACCACTGAAACAAACACTTTAAAATGATGAATTTTATGATATATGAATTATATCTCGGTAGAGAAGAAAGAAAGAGAAAGAAGAGAAGAAAGAGAAAGAAGGAAAGAAAAAGAAGAAAGAAAGAAAGAAAGAAAGAAAGAAAGAAAGAAAGAAAGAGAAAGAAAGAAGAGAAGGAAGGAAGGAAGGAAGGAAGGAAGGAAGGAAGGAAGGAAAGAAGAAAGAAAGAAAGAAGAGATAAAGAAAGAAAGAAGGGAAGGAAGGAAGGAAGGAAGGAAGGAAGGAAGGAAGAAAGAAAGAAAGAAAGAAAGAAAGAAAGAAAGAGAAAGAAAAGAAAGAAAGAAAGGAAAGAAAAGAAAGAAAGAAAGAAAGAAAGAAAGAAAGAAAGAAAGAAAGAAAGAAAGAAAGAAAGAAAAGAAAAGAAAGAGAGGAGAAAGAACAAATTATAGGACTCTGAAACTGAGAATTGTGGGAGAGACTGGCAGTGACTTTATAGGCATGACCAAATGCCTCTTTGTCTTGACCACCTCCACCAATTAACCTTCCGGGACGCTAAGAGCATGCATGGTGAATGTGCTTTCTAAGTATGGGTTACCGAAGCAGTGAGGGACAACCAAGGAAGAGGTTGGTGGGTGGTGGCACATCTGCACAACCATGAGAGTCTGAGAAATCCCATTTCCCAGCACAGCCTGTTCACTTGACTCTGCTGAGTGAAGCAAGGCTGAAGCTGACCTCACTCAACACTGAATGTCCTGAACCTCCCTGTGACTTTGGCCAGGCTTCCATTGGGTAGACTGTAGGGTGAGAAAGGGAAGCAGAAAATGTTCTGGGGGAGTTTTCCAGTATTGCTTCAATTACCAATCTGAGCCCCTCCCTGCAACCTACAAACAGGTAATGCATCCAAAGCATATAAGCATGAAAGTGAATATATCTGTGTCAGGATGATGTATTGAGATAAGAATTTCTGTATATTTCCCTCTCCATTCTAAGCAGACCACAAAGCCCCTGTGCACTTAATCTTCTTAGGGGTGATTTGCATGGCAAGGCAGAAAGCACAGCTGCTTAAATCAACTTCCTTCCTGGCTTCTCCCTCTCTCTCACTATACAGTATTGTAGCTATCAGCCATAGAGGCTATTTAAACTTCAATTTAAATTACATAAAATTAAATATTAAATCACTCATTTGCACTAGTCACATTTCAAATGATGGCTAGTGGCTACAATTCTGGAAAATGCAGAATAGAACATGTCCATCATCATACAAAATTCCATTCCTCACACTGGGCTGCCACTCTTTGAAGGATCAGAGGCAGAAACACTGAGGAAAAGAGAGGAAGTGTCCGTCTGTGGAAAGAGGGCAGAATGAGTCTCTCATGCAGGTTTTCTAATGGCCTAGGGGGTGGGAAATCCTCACAGTGGAAAGCTCCCCAGGGCCTAGGATGGCCAACCACACACATTGGCGCTTGGGGCAGAGACAAGGGCTTTGGCCTACATCTCTCAGGAGTCAGCAGTGGAAAGCACCTGCCTGGACAATGGGAATGCCAGTGTCAACCATGATGAGCAGAAGCATAGAAGATCTCCCCCAGTACAGGGTAATATGTGAGCCTCCCAGAGTCCTCATGCCCAGCAATAATGACCCAATCATCACCAAGATTGCATTTCTTGGCAGAGCAGCTCAGATTCAGGTTCAATTTGATATGAACAAAATACAAAAATATTCTATTTCTTGCTTACAAAAGTTTAAGAAAAAAGATTTAGTACCTGCTACCAATCAAATAATTTATGATAACTAACAAAATATATACATACAAATAAGCAAATGTGTGTGTGTGTGTGTGTGTGTGTCCTCTCATCTACTTGGGCATATTAAAATCTTGAGTTTTCCAGTTGCATTTCTGAGCATCTGCAGAGAATGAGCCCTGTTTGAAGCAAAATTTCAGACACCAAGAAATAGTCCCCTTTCCTCGGCCTTTATGCAGATTATCTCTCTCACTCATAAGATCTAACGGCCTCTCTGATCCAGTCTAGTCCACCTCAAACCCATTTTGCATGCTGCAGGAAAGGGATTCCCTTAAAATACGAATCTGAGCAGATCATACCCCTTTTTATAATCTTTCTATATTATATCATTATTTGGGGAAAAAAATGTACGGTCTTAGCATGGCCAAAAAGTGCTTCCAGGATGTGGCCTGATCATATACCACTCACACCTCTTCATGCTAAAATGTCTTCTACTTTTCTATGAGTCCATCCTCTGTCTCCCATCTGGGTCTTGGTGCACATTACATCCTAATTGTTTTCTTATAAAAAATGAGGATAATAATAGAACCTATCTGATAAGGGTGCTGAAATAACGTAATAATTAATTAATGCAAGTTCATAGAACAGTGCCTAGTATATAGCAGGTAGATGTTTACAAATATATATAAAGTAATTGTGCAAAGATATTAACAGATGACAAAGAACTCGTGTGTTGCTTCTGCTTGGGCAGCGTCTGTGCTCCAGAGGGGACTCCTGCATGAAGAAGTCTCTAGTGAAGGATGTGCTGGCCTTATGCCAGGCTTCTGGAAGGGTACAGCTTTTTTTTTTTTTTCTTCAAACTAACGGATGTCCTTTCAGATCTTTTCATCAAATTACTCATTCACATTGCTCACTTAAGGTAAGATAAGGCCTTGCTGAAGTTCCTAGAGAAAAAAAGGCAAGTATTGAGTAAACAGAGAGGTAACACTGGATTAAAAATGAGGGGATCATTCTACAAAACATGTAACCAGTGCTCCTCAAAGCTGTCAAGGTTTTCAACGAGGAATGTCTAAGAAACTGTCAGAGCCAAGAGGAGCCTAAGGAGGCATGACATGTAAATGTAACGTGGCATCCTGGATGGAATCTCAGAAGAGAAAAAAGATATTGGGTAGGAACTGAGGAAATCCAAGTAACTCTGGACTTCAGTTAATGACCATGTATCAATATGGGTCCATTAATTGCAATAAATGTACCATACAAACGTACGATGTGAATAATGAAAAAACTGGGTACAGTGTATATGGGAACTTCATAGTATTGTCTCAGTATTTCTGTAAATTTAAAACAATTCTAAAACAAATAAAGATTATTTTTTAAAAATCAAGGCATCTGAGTTGTATAAGCAGATTTATCATCAAGTGGATCCATGTTTGTATGACTCAAATGAAGTCAATTAACCTTTCTGAGATGCTGTATTCTCATGCAATGAAAAGGCTGAAAGAAACAAAACTTACTTTCCCACAAAGTTATAAAATTCCATGAATTTAAAAAGAGAAATAAAAGCCCCAATCCATAAGTGATATAGTAGCTATAACAGATCTGCTTTATTGAACCAAATCTTAACCTGGAAGTTACAAGAAAAATGTATCTATGGATACGTATGTGTGTGTGTGTGAATGTGTGTTTAATGGTGATGGTGTCAGGACTGGGCATACGTTTGAGAATTGAAGATTGTCACGTATTCTTTGACACACTCACCTTAGATGCTTCAAAAGTCACACAGTCAGAAGGCAAGTTGCCCTGAGTTCTGGGTTTTCTTAAGTTCATCGATTTATTTGATGAAGGCCATATTTTAAGGGATTATTAAATGAACACAACTTCCTTGTTCCTTTTCAGGGACATATGACTCAATGACTTAGACAAACACCAAGTAGCTCCAGGGAGAGAAGGCAGGGCTGACTATGGCCACTAGGGAGGAATCAGCTTTTCACTGGTCATTTAAAGACTACTTCTCACTGAGAGGCAGAAGGTAAAAAAAGATAAGCAAAACTAAGAGAATGGATGTTTAAGGAGTTATTTTTCTAGGATAGAAAAGATCACAAGCCTTTTTATTTAATTTGCACTTGAAGTTCTGGGATAAAAGTGCAGAAGGAATAAGGGAAAGCAGAAAATATCACTGCATTGTTTCCTGCCTCTTTAACTTAACAGCCAAAGAATTCCTGCTATTGGAGGAAAACATATGCTCTGAAATATTCCAAACTTCACTCTAGTAACATTTCTTCACTTCTAATAGGAATCATTCCAGCCATCATTCTCTGGATCCTCTGAACAACCTCCAGCAGCATCATGACCTTTACCAACATCCAAAGTGATTCTCAGCTCTAAGTATTTTTTATTTATCTAAATCTTCAGGATAAAAGAGAGAAAGCTTTGGGGTTCTTCTCCAGGTTGACATTCTGACTCCACCTCTTAACAGGTAAGTGATTTTGAGAAAATTACCTCACAAGTCTTCAACCTCAGTTTCATGGTTTTAAAACTAGAAGCAATGCTACTACCTAGGGGAAATTTGTTTTAATTACAAGCAAAAATATGCACAAGGAACCTGGGACAGGTGCCGAGCACTCTTCACTCTGCAATGATCACCCAGAAGACAACGGAGTGATGCTTCTCTCCACCTGCTGTATGAGGACAGCCTGGGCAATGGGGACATTGGTATGAGCTGTCTATCAGTCCTAGCTCCCTCCATCTGGACCCAATGTGGATTGCTGCTGCTTCAGCTGACCAGACTCCTTTGGATTAACACAGACTTTCTTGAGATATGCTAACATACCCTTTGCATCCCACTTAAGTTTAGAAGACATTTCCTCTATTATAAATGATAGGAAAATGTCTGAGAGTTTAGGTGCACATTTTGAAGTCTAACTCAAAACAGTAATTATATTTTCCCTGTACACAAATTCTTCATGTACACCCATTGGTGTTCTGCAGACAGCTTATACTAGTTCAAGGGAGCTGCTTGCTAAATATTCAGAAATTTTGTGAATTGGCTGTGAAACATAGTTGTTATTAAAAGATAAATTACACAAACTTACAACTGATGAATCATATTAAAAACAAAGACAATACTCAACTCATGATTTTCTGTAATTTGACTGCATTTCACAACTGTCTATGATCTTGAGATTGTTTATATCTATTGTAACTGCAAGTGCTGCGCTACTGCACACTTCTGCTCAGGTCCACCTTCAGGAACCGCATGGTGGTACGGTAAGATCAGCCATGGTGCGAGTGTTCACACCACAGAAACTATACACTGTTATTATACAAATCATGGCCTGACGTATTGTTTGATTGATTCTCTGGACTGAAGAAAGTGATGGAGAAAATACTAGTAATATAGATTTAAACTTAAAAGTGTGTCATGTTGCTTCCATTACATTGTAACACACGCGCACACACACACACACAATTTAGGAAATATTCTACTAGTATTCCAAAGCTATTATTTGACTCACCAAAGAAGCAGCTTCCATCATTGTCAAACAAGCAAAGCTTTAGCATATGCCTTCATTGTTTCACTTTTGTCTTACTCACTGATGTAAATGAAAATACTGACTGGTACTTGTGTTTATATTCTTTCAAGAGTTATAACTGTAGGTTGACTATGAATGCCAGGATTTAGAAAAAAAATCAATGCATATATTCTGTGAGAATAAAATGCCCATGTGGAATGTATAATAAGAATAACATGTATTTTTACTATTATTTGTAAATTGCTCTGCATCCTCTATGTCAGTAAATTTATAATAAACGTATCTAGACACACTCACATTTTTTTGGAGACCTTGTTGTTAAACATTACCATTAAACCACTAGGGACACTAAAAATCTGTGCCTGTGTGTTTACATGTATTATAGTCAGTGATTTTTATTTTTTATATCATTAAGGTCTTTACCAATGTTCCGCCAAACCACACAGCTATGAAGATCATTTCAGACTATGTTTAAGCACCTGACATTTCACTGTAGAAAAGAGCTTGGTGCTCAGTATTTGACTCTATGCAAGCGAGCAGCATAAGATGGCAGGAATGCAGGTTCTAGGGACAGCCTGCTTGGGTTCAAATCTCAGCTTTGCCAACTACAAGCTGGAGATAGCAAATTACTTATTCACTCTATGCCTCATCAAAGAACTAAATAAAAATGACTAGAGTTTAAAAATAAGACAAAATGATTTTTTTAAATAATTAAAATGTCAAGTTTATTTACTACCTAGGCCTGAAAGCACTCACTTGAAGAAACTTACTGAGTAGGTCACTAAAGAGGGGGAAGCTCAGGAGTTTTAAAGTTAGAAGTGGGAGGTCATGGAGCTGTGCCAACTCAGCAATGAACACCAGCACTCAGACAAAACAGAATGAGCCCATAAGTGTGTACACAGTTGTTTATAAGAAATCCCATTGTTCATGGGTCAGGCAAGTGTCTTCAGCTAGGTCAGATAATGGACATTCAAAGCTCACTGCCCCTTGTTGGCTTCTGCTGGTTAGAGCCAGCTGTGAAGAAACACAACAGTCAAGCTGGTTGGTTGTTTTGTTTTGTTTTTTCTTTTTTTTTTTTTGTTGCTTTCTTGGGTATTTTGTTTTGTTTTATTTTGCCGTATGACACCATTTAATATGATACAGACTCAGACATCTTCACATTTCCACTCTACTGAAAAATAAACTGGCCCATGCCTGCCATGTTAAAGTAGGGCAGTGGAGCCCAGTAGGGAAAGGACAGCTCATTATGGTACATCTGTGTCTCAGCCACGGCCTCCACAGGGGCATCAGGAGTAACTAATACATGCAAAGTACTTAAAATTAGGCACATGGTAAGCACTTAATGGATGTCAATGGTTACCATTCCCATTTCAGAAAAACGAATAAAACCCAGCCTAGCCCTCTATCCCAGTAGATCTGACAGTTAACACCTCTGAATCCTCATACTAAAGAGGTTTCTGTGACTTATGATATTCATCTTTGTTATTTCAGAACTTTGCACAATGTCTTGGACACATTATGTTCTCAAACAAATGGTGATTACTGTTAAACTCTTCTGGGTAAGCAGTGATATTCCTGGGATTTTTATTTTGAACATTGAATGAGATCATCTCAGAGCATAGTCAAAGAATACATTTTGATTATAAAAATAACAAAAAGGCATTTATTCTGTGCCAACTATGTTTCCATTTTTGTCCACACTTTGTGGAAAGTGGTGCACAGGAAGGTTAAAGCACTTGGTCCAGGCCCAAACGGAAAAAAAAAAATAGTGAAGCCAAGATTTGAACCTGTATCTGTGTGTCTCTGAAACTCACACTCTTGCTACCAAGCCATGCTGCCACGTTTCTATTAACTAAAATTTGTGGGTAAAAACTTTCAGAATTTACCAGAAAAGATTCATATGTCACAGGAAAAAAAAAGAGAATTCTTTGATTTCTGAAGAACAGATGGATGTGCCCTTTGGGGAATCACAGGCTGGGAGGGAGTTAAAGAAGCTGAACACAGAAGAGGCCGACTCATCAGCCAGGACCTTCCCCCAGAGACCATTGGCGCTCATTCTCCTGGCCTCTCAACAGTTCTTTGTGCAGTTTCCTTTGGCAATGAGGGAAGATAATACCTTCAGCAACTCTAATCTCATCACCTGCACATAATTGGGGAATATGTTTTACTTAACTTTGCTTAGTCTGTGCTAGTATTTTCTTTCTCAACATTAGTAAGAAACGGGGAGAAAAGATCTGGAGCTAAAAAGAGATTGATTTCTGTTTGTACCAACCTTCAAGTCCTGGATTCTCATCAATACTTGCACATTAAGGCCTGACCTCATATCACCTGTGACATCTTTCTTTCCCCCTTCCCCCTCCATGGATAAGCTGAAATCTGAGAGCAGTTGTTTCAGTGATCTTTTGCTGTTTAACAAACTGGATCAAACTTAGTGCCTTAAAACACAGTCCATAAATTTTTCTGTAAAAGGCCAGATTGTATATATTTTAAGCTTTGCAAGCCATATGGTCTCAGACACAACTACTCAACTCCCCTCAGTAGTGCAAAAGTAGCTACAGTCAATATGTAAATGAATACACTTAGCTTTATTCCAATAAACCTTTATTTACACATACAAACAGTGGGCCACATGAGCTATTGTTTGCTGACCTCTGGTTGAAAATAGTTAACTATTTCTCAGAATTTCCTGGGCTGTTGCTTTCTAATGTGATATTCACTGTGACCACACTCATCTGGTGCTGGAACATCCCCAAAGGGCTTCACTCATGTGGCTGGCACCTCAACTAGAGTAGCTGGAAGAACTGAGAACTTTTTCATCCTTTCTTTGCCCATGTGGTCTCTTATCATCCAATAATCTAATTCATGCTTCTTTACATGGCTGTTAGATATCAAGAGCACAAAAGTAAAAGCCGACAGATCTCCTGATGCCGAGACAGAGGACTGGCCCAGAGCTACGTGTTCAAAGAAAATCATAGTCACAAGGCAGCCTAGGCTCATGGGGAGGGAAAACGATTTTGTCTCTTAATAGGAAGAGCAGCGTGCACAGACAGGGATGGAAGGAATTGCTGGTGGACACCCTCACAGACAACCCCTCATTGCATTTCTCACATCACATATTTTATCTAGTATAATAGTGTGTGCAGAAGTCCCAGATCACAGAAGTTCATGGTCTAATTGAAGAAAATTGGGACCACTGAGCACGTGGAAAGATTAATTCACCCGTGAAACACTGACTGAGTTTTCAATAGGTGCCAGCGACTGTGCTATGGTGCCAGGGTTACAAACACAGAAGCATCTTCCTGTTTGAGTTCACAACACAATATGAGATAAATGAGCCTGAAACAAAATAATTTCAACAATACTGAGGATCAGGAAACGATATCCCTAAATGAAATGAAGGCCTCGGAAAGCCAACATTTTCCTCTGACTATCTCCTGCCCTGCTGTTTCTGGCCTCTTATTCTCCCCTAAGGCTAGGCATGGAAACTAGAATCCCTCTTCCTCAAGGCAGATGATAGAAATCAGAATCCCTTTTCTCCAAAGCCAGCCATAAAACCTAAAAACATTACTCTAACTTTACCCACCAACTTTTTGTATAAAAACTGACCATAAAGAAATGATCTGATCTACCTTGTATGATTATAGGTCATAAAACCCCTACACCCAGAAGGAAAGAATGCTACGCAGAGAAGCCAAGAAAAATGTTGCTTAAATTCTTACCCTTCTGAAGAGCCAACAGACAGGCTTCTCTGAGTTTTCTAACTCAGTCTGTTTGCATTAGATCATAGACTTTTCATCCAATCATCTTTCTGCACAGTTGTTCATACCGTGTTGAGTCTAAATATAAAAATGGAGTTTCCCCTGTACCTTTGGGCCTTCACATTGAGCGCTTCTGTATTGTGTAAAAGTATGATCAAGTGAATTTGTTTGCCTTTTCTCCTATTAATCTGCCTTTTGTCATTGATTTTCTGTGAACCTTAAGAGGGTAAAGGGGAAGTTTTCCCTTTGCCCTTATAGCAACATGATAAATGTTAGATTAAGACATGATAAATTTTTGAATAAGCAAAGAACCATGGGAATACATTCAGGAGAATTTAGCTTGGAGACATTAAAGAAGGCTTTGAGGAGGAGACCATATTAGAATGAAATCTTAATGACTAAGGAGGGGTTGAAGTGATGGACCAGACATGGGCGTATTCTAGGCAGAGGGAGCAGTGTGAAAATGTGAAGAGCCTAGAAAGAGTTTGGATGGTTAGGGGAAGTGTAGAGGAATAGCAAGAGAGGGGCTGGAGATCCCAGCCAGCAGGGAGCAGGGTCACAGAGGGCCTTGAGTGACGTGGGCAGATGTCTAGCATTTACCTGGTAGGTAAGAATTTAAGGGTAATAATTTAAGCAACATTGTGTAACAGAGATTGGTGAAACAAAGAACTAGAAACAGGGACATCTGACAGATGACTATTAAGTATTGCAGACAAGAATTGGTGGTGATTTGGGGAAAAAATTCATTTGAATATTGTCTGTATATTCATGCTGCTCAGTGAGGGGGAACACTGCTTCTGGAGACCGATTTAGAGGAAAAATGATGCATGAGGAAGAGTCCTCAAATAAATAACTAATACAAAGCATGTTGACTTGTAGTAAGACAACTTGAATCAAAATGCACTCTGAATGAATCTAAATAATTAACTTAACCTTCAAGAACTGAATAGTTTCACATTTCTATAATACACCTTGTGCTGACACCTAACATGTTTTTAATAGATATAGATGATTTTATTTTTTTTTACTTTTCATTCCAAGCGAGAATTCATACTGGTGCTTAACATAAGGTTTTTAGAGCATCCCTTGTTTCTTCTTAAGTTATAAAAGTAATGTATATTCATCACAAAAATAATTTCCCGTAAGTAAAGATGAAAGAGTTGTAAAACAGAAAGAGTGTGAGGGAGAACAGAACTTCCCCTTTTGGCATCTCTTACAATTTCCTTCTGAACACCCCCTTTCCCTTTGTTCTACAAAAGTATAAAGACTCATTGTCCTATATTGGGCACACAGGCAAAACGGGAGAGAAAAGAAGTAATGCTAATTTTACTTCTTACAGAAGTCTGTAGTTCTGTTCACAGCAAAACCAATTGAACTAAGAATAAAAATATTATGAAGATTATAAATAGAGATTGAAGTGCTTTTTGACCTATGCTGCAGAGATACTGACTCACCTCTGATTCCATTGCCCCACGCAATCAAACACACACACACACCATAAACACACATGCACATTCACACACCTGAAAATACACATAGGCACACATAAATGCACACATGCATATACACACATATAAATACACATATCCACACATGCACACAGATATACATATATGTAGACAGGCAAACACATGTGTGCATGCACATATATACGTGCAGAGACACACATGAAAATACCAAATACTATTTTGTATTACAGAGCCTTTGCTGATGACCCAGCTTCACCCTCCAGCCACATGTCTCCTCTGACCTCATCTTAGCTTGGTCAATTCCCACTCACCTTCCAAGATCCAAGAATTGCTCAGTCCTAATCTCTCTCAAGAATCCATTCCCAGGGCTGGGCCTCTGCAAATATCTTCATCCTGATAATGGTTATTTTGTTTAAAATTATTTGTTTACTGATTTATCTCCTGCATCAGACTGTGAGTTTCCAAGGAGCAGTGCTCTGGTCTTACCACTGAATCCCCAGGAATTGAGATAAACCCAAGGAAAGAGTAAATGCTTGATAAATGTCTACTGAGCTAGGTGTGGTGGCATGCAAAGTAGAAACAGTAGTGACATTAAGAGAAATAACATGACAGTTCTCTGAAGCAGGAGAATGGCAGGGGTTGATGTGTTCATTTAAGAAGACCAATCTGATGAGTAATTCTTTATATCCTATGTGTGAGCATTATCCTTGTTTAATTATTTGCCTGCTATTATCAAAATACATTACCACTGAATTCAATGTTTTCCTGACCTTTCATTTTTAACATGTTTTACAGCTAACTTTTACCTGTGAATTATTCATAATACATTTTAATAGGTATAAGATAATTGACCTTGTCCGCATGAGGCACCCATAATCTCACCCTGTAATAATTAACTCTCAGATGTGGACTATTATTCAAAGGTAATGACTTTTCATCAGTTTGGCAATACATTATTGCTTAAAAGGTCCATCTGATTAGATATTTCACATCTCTGCTTTGTAATTCCTCCCCTTCCCCAGACATTTGCTAGCTAACTGCATGTCCCCGAGTGAACTCAGGCTCATAGTATTTCCAAACGTACAAGGGATTCTTCCTCTTTGTATTAATTGGATTATCATTTACTTCCTCATGAACCCAACATTCTATGACTTATCTGACTCACTCCTCTGCATTTTCCTTTTTCTAAAATAGTCATCCAGGCTTATTGACATTTTCCCTGAATTTTGCCCCCTTCAGCAAATTTATGAAAATAATACCTCAAGTGGTAGCGATTTATGGAAAAATCCCAGCAAAGAGTATCTTATAGATAGCAATGCTTCCCCCAATATCTTCAAGGAAAAAATAAGGTCTAGACTCCCCATATGCCCTCAGGATTCTATTTGTTTCTTTAAAAAAAATTTATTCCAGCATTTCCAAAGATATAATTGCCAAAAGGGTCTGTCATAGCTGTATTTCAACAAAACAAAGTCCAATTAGAGAATCTTGCTGTCTTTGTTGTTGGCAACTGATATAGAATTAAGTTGTAGTGTGAAATTTGCAGTAGAGATTTATGGAAAAATCCCAGGAAAGACTATCTTATAGCTAGCAATGCTTCCTTCAATATCTACAAAGAAATAAAGCAAGGTCTGGAGGGGGTGTGACCCTATGATTCTCACCTGCTTTTGATGACTACAGGAGTTTCATAAATTTGAACACTATCAATTCAGAATTAGTACTAGTAAAATGTACTTGAATAAACTCTTCAATTTTTGAATATATAATTTGATAAGTAAATGTCTACCTCAGTATAACAAAACAGGGCAAATTTAATCTATTAAAAACACATAACATACCTCCACATTTTATTACCCTAATTGTATGTACATGGTAACTAACATTACAAGTGATTATTCTATATTCATTAAAATCAGGGGATTTGCCTGAGAGAAAGTATGTGCTAAAGGAAAATAGCTATTTTTCATTACAGACTTTTTGTAGTTCAATCAGGTCTCTCTACCTGCCAGTTTCTCGATAGTTTCCATGCTCAGGAAGTACCATCCTTTCTGAATATAGAAGTTGCTTCCTGTGATTACCAACCACCTTTCACATCAATATTCTCCAAGCACTCAAGAGAGGAAGTTAAGAAAAATATAATTCCGTGTGAAAAGGAAACCCATGAACCATAATGAAACTTGCAGAGCAGCGCATTTCAGATTAAAGAAAAAACAGGTAATATTTAAAAGGTCTTGAAGAATGTTAAACGTATCTAATGAAATGCTTAATAACTGTTCAGGAAAGCCTAGCTGTTAACACCACCCACAGTCATCTAGATAAATTGGGTGGTTGTTAAGTGAAGACCTGAGTATAGAGACTGCACCTGCACTACCTAAGGCAGACTCCCTCTTATAATGTAGTGCTCAGGTGCTTCAAGCAGAAGAACTTGTGTGGGAGAGTTTTAACAGGTATCCCAATCTTACATACCATGATTTGAGAGACACTGGCATGGAGAGAATTAGTGGCACTATGGCCCTTCTCTCCATTGCAACTCTAGCCCCAGGTACCCAACTAATCACATGCCAAACCTAGAAGGAACATAGCCACAAACTCTGGTAATTTCTCTCCTATCAACTCAACTTGTGGATTGCAAAAAGATCATTTGCAATGACTGCATTTCAAGTGCTCCACATCCACAGGGCTAGCGGCTGCCATATTGGACGGTGTAGCTAAGGACATTTCTACCATTTCAGGAAGTTCTATTGGGCAGTGCTGATTTATGGAATTTACTTGGGATTTTAAAAAATGTATTTAAAATTTGTATCTGAAGGTCAATAAATTTCGTATTATTTCTCACAATTTCTGGTGCTTGTAATTCCGGTCGACTTGTCTAGATTATATCAAGCCTTCAAAGCTCCACGTATCTATTGCTGCATAGCAAACCACTCCAAATATGTTGTGGCTTTAAAGCACTATTTTATTGTTTTTCACAACTCTGCAGGTTGACTACGTTCTTTTTCTAGTTTTTCTTGGAGCTTCCCAAACTTCTGCAATCAGATGGCAGCTGGGGTTGGAATGTCCAAGATAGCTTCACTCCCATGTCTGTCACGTGGGAAAGGACTGTTGACAAGGCTTGGCTCATCTTGAACACAGGCGAAGCTGGATCTCTCTCTCTCTCTGGTACCAGATCCTTTTCTTCTACAGGTGAGCCATCTTTGGGGAGTATTTAGCACATCCATTAAATCACACTCTACCACAAATTGTCCTCCTACCCCTTCAGTTCAGTTTTCTAAATTTCCACAAGACCGATTTGCTTACAGACTTTTGCTGTTCAAATAAGTGTCATGTTGTCCTTTAAATCTTTCTTGAGATCATGCCGCCTTCTCCACTTCTCCAAAATATATGACAATTTTCATAAGGAAAGGAATTGGGTCTGAACTGTCTAGTGTCTGTGTACCTCTCCCCAGTTGCCAGCTCACAGCTGAGTGCTGTGCACAAAGTAAGCCACTAATAAATAAAAGATCGAATTGAATTATCCCACTCACCCCAGACACTACTATCTCTATTTAAGAGTAGGAGAGTGTCTGCCAATTTCTACAGAAGGTAGTATGACAAGAAATTCTGGAATTAGATGGGCCAAGGGTTAAATTCTATGTCCAACATTCTATTACCTCAGTTGCTTCAAAACAATTGTGAAGTCTTCATAATAAAATTGTGAAGTCTTCATAATAAAATTGTGAAGATGACCTAAATTTATGGAAAGTTAATTATAGAATAAGAAACTTAAAAAGTGGAGGGAAAAAACAGCAAAAAAAAATGAGGACTCAGAATTATAACATGAGGCTTCTGAATCTTACATAACTTAGGAGCTCAGCATTTTAGCTTATGTGCCATTAATTCCCTCGTTATCACAGGAATGCTCAATAACACGCATGAGCACACACACACACACACACACATTTACTTTAGATATTGGGTGTCTACAGACTCTTTAGAGGCATTAACCACTAGACAAACCTGCCACAGAAGACTGCCTGGATAATAAATTGCATTCGTTTTAAAAAGCCTCAGTTGTAAGCAGTGCAATTTGCTCTACTGAAAATCCAGATTTTAGTGATTCAGGATTGAGCACCATAAAACTGCTTTTATTGGCAGTAAAAATATTTTCACTACCTTAAGTCATCACAAACACCAAATGTAACTATTTTTCTTTCAATGAAGAGATGCTGGGATACTCAGGCTCATAACCTACAAGGAAAAAATTTTATCAGCTGCCTTAGCCTTTGACACAAATATTTCTATAGGTGATTGAGATGATCTATGTGGGTACTAAGAAATAAAGTGTAAGCAGAAATGAGCCATTTTATAGTATTTATTCTGCACAGCCTCCAAAATAGTGGAGAAGGCAAGATCTGAGACAGGAAAATGGAAATAGTGTGTCTTCTTTAATTTATATGAGAAGCAAAAGGGAAATGAACCCCCTGCACTTTTGCAGTCAGAATTACAAGAAGCATCTGAGGGGATTTTCATCCAGGGGCATCTCGGCTCACAAGCAATTTACATTTTGAAGATCAACAAGCTTTATTAACCAATGTGAAGATTGTGTACCTCAGAGGCTAGCTAGAAAAGTACTCCAATGAGTTTTAATTCCTATGGCAGACATGAGGGGTGGAAGTGGTAATAAGAGACAAAGAAGGAACCCAGCATCTGTTGAGGGCTACCATCTGTAAGCATAGGAAGGCCTGGTGATTAAAAGTCAAGGCTTTGGGGCCTGATGTCATGGATCTCAAGTCCGCTTTCACCACTCACTAGCTCAGTGACATTGGGCAACTTGTGTGACCTCTTAAATATCAGTTTCCCCAAATGTAAGCTGTGGATCATAATAATTCCCACCTTACAGTTTGTTGCGAGAATTAAATGGCATGCTACATGTGGATCTCCTAGCACACTGCCTGGCACACACTAATAATTAAATAAGAGCTATCTATGATGAGTATTGCATAGATTTTCTCACTTAATCATTACAAGACTACTCCGCAAGGTGGGATCCTCCTCACTTTACAATGAAACAAGCCTCAAAAACCTTCCAAGGTGACACAGCTTTCAAACAGTCCATTTGATTGCAAAGTCCATGCTTAAGCCAAAATAGTCAATAACCTTTTGGCTATCAAGGCAGCTGTTTTCAGTCCACAAGAGAAAGTCAGCTCTCCAGGGAGAAAAAGATGGCCATACCCAGAGCTTTGGTATAGAGTAAGGAGTATTAAAATTTCAGCACAGCTAGTGTTCAATAGAAACTTTTCAAATAAATGAAGAAATGGTTAGTAGATATAAGCTCTGACTCCTTCCCTGCAGTATAATGCTTTTAACGTACACTGAGTAACTGTGATTCCTAGCTCTGGTCTTATAGCCCATGCATTTGCCCCGTGAGTGTATATTCACACATTGGCAGGACCACATGTTAAGAGCACTCCGCTGGCTTTGTTTAAGCAGCCACAACCCTCCACCACAGAATGACAGCTGCTGTCATTTCAGGGAACTTCTGTTTACACATTTAGCTTTTGCTTCCTTTCCCCAACTCAGATTCTAAACTCTGATAGTGGGTTTAATGGGCTGTTGCACTTTGTTAATTTACCTATTAATTTTGCAAATGGTCTGTTTCATGGAAGATAAACCTTATCCTTTGGAAACATGGCATTCTTTAGCACAATCTGGCTCAAAGCATCCCCAGGCCTTGTGCGGAGAAAGAAAATGAATTGTCCAAGGTGGTATTTCACAAATTACTACCTCCCAGTGGCATCATGTAGATAAAATGATTACTCAGTCACCAAAGTAAAATGATTAGTCAGGCAATAAACGTTAGTTGCCTAACATTTTGTGACTAGAAGATTTTTTTTCTGTTTTTGTCTTGAAGAGGGTAGAAAAGTGAAGTGCAGCACATATATAACTTAGTGTGTCCAGAATTCAGTGAGAGACAAAAGTTAACATGAGCAAAGCCACAAATATTCCCTTGCTTCTAGTGATTAACGGAACAGAAACATAAACATCAATGGAATTAGTAAGAAATGTCTCATAGACTCCCTTATTTAAAAAGCCAGCAATGATGAGGATGCAAAGGCATAAGAATGATACAATGGACTTTGGGGACTCAGGGGGAAGGGTGGGAGGTGGTTAAGAGACAGAAGACTACACATTGGGTACAGAGTACACCGCTTGGGTGATGGGTGCAGTAAAATCTCATAAATCACCACCAAAGAACTTATCCATGAAACCAAATACCACCTGTTCTCCCAAAAATAATTGAAATAAAAACTCCTTTAATAAAAATAAGTTTTACAGTTCAGCTTTGCTTACCTAACCACTTAAATATTCTCACCACTGGCTTGTTTCCTACAATGCCAAATAAGTCATGAAATTACTTCAGAATAAAACATTAAAAAATAAAATCCAGCAATGGGCCAACAAAGCAGTCTGAAAAGAATCTACATAGTGTATGGGAGAGTGGGGCACATGGCTCCCCCAACAGCTGAGATTCATACATCAGCCACACTCTGCGTACTCCTCAATAATTGAGATTAACAGGAGTAAACACCAAAATTACTGCTTTCAGTTTCTAAAAATAGTTGACTTTACCCCAAAAAAGTGTCCACAAGACATACACAACTCATTACCACGGCCACCAACTGCAACAACGCAAACCTAAAAAATCACTTTAAATAGATAAGAAAAATGTGTGATGATCACTACAGTTGTTTACGTATAAGTAAATATTTGCACAGTAATTAAAACAATTTTTTGGTTAAGTTCCTAGATTGCTTGTATCCTATTTTTGTGCCAATAATTAGCCAACATCCTTTTCCATAGCTGGTAAGGTGGTACGATTCATTCAAAATCCCACCAACACTCACAAGTTCAAAACTATACATTCACTACCTCTTCCAGAATTGCAGATTGAGGATCCTGGTAGATTCTCTCTCTCTCTAAAACAACAGAAATACAAGCAAAATAACTAAAATCAACCATTTCAGAGTTCTAGCAATTAACCTAAGCCATCGAAGAACTGAAAATTGCCTACCCCAGAGAAACTACTGAGCCTTGGGAAGATGTGGGGTATTTGATGTCTCCATTTTTCCCCTTTTTCCCAGTTCAGTGGTCCAGTGGCCAGAAGCCTGCAGTCTTGCAGACAATTGAAAGATCTGAGAACTTTTGATGTTCCATTAAAAGCACCATTATTAGAGCACAGTCAACACTTTGTTTAAAGTCATGTTGCACTGACAAATCTCTGTTCTCACAGTGTGGTGGTTATTTAATTGAAGTCAGAGCTCAGCTGGGTTGGGGAGCAGCAGGGCTAACTGCAGCGCATGACCAAAATGACAGCACGCTGTTGATGACCTCTCAGCTGCATAAGGTTGTGATTTTAGTTGGAGCAAAGAAGAGCTTGGTGTGGAATTTAATGGGAAATTTTGGAGAAGATCAGAGAGACTCTGAAAATCTCCTACATGCTCCTAGGAATCTTCAAGTTTGCATTCATGTGTACGGATGTGCACATGCCGAAAAAGACCTTGGAAAGAAGAGAGCACCAATCACTCACCTATAACTGACCTTGAGGCCCTGCACAAGCAGGAAGTAAAAGCTAAGCCTGTCTTGTAAGATGCTTGAAGTTCAAGGTATCCACATAGGTCCCTTTGGCAAAGGGAGGAAGATACATAGCAAAGCATTTTTAAAAATCTGACCACTCATTGGCTGGCCACTAAATTATACTGACACAGATATAATCACTAGGAATCAGGATTGAAAAATAAAAACAAGAACTAAAAAACAAAAACAAGGGCCTGGCGTGGTGGTTCATGCCTGCAATCCCAGCAATTAGGGATTCCGAGGCAGGCAGATCATGAGGTCAGGAGATCGAGACCAACCTGGCTAAAACGGTGAAACCCCATCTCTAATAAAAATACAAAAAATTAGCCTGCCATGGTGGCACGCACCTGTAGTCCCAGCTACTCGGGAGGCTGAGGCAGGAGAATAGCTTGAACCCGAGAGGTGGAGGTTGCAGTGAGCAGAGATCGCACCACTGCACTCCAGCCTGAGCAACAGTGTGAAACTCTGTCTCAAAACAAAAGAAAATAAACAAGAGCTAGAAGAGAACTTAGAAGCTGCAAACTCCCAGGAAAACAGAATAGACAGAATTAATTCAGGAAGGTCACTACATGAACACACAGCAACAAGAAAAACAGCAACAAACCAGCAACAACCATGAACAGTGGGCTGTGGAGAAATCTGATAAAAGAGTTGTTACAAGATATTATCTGTACAATATATGCCCGCATGCCCACAACATGGCTTTCTCAATTTTTTTTTTTTTTTTTTTTTTTTTTTTGAGATGGAGTCTCTCATTGTTGCTAGGGCTGGAGTACAATGGTTCGATCTCGGCTCAGTACAACCTCCGCCTCCCAGGTACAAGTGATTCTCCTGCCTTAGCCTCCTGAGTGGCTGGGATTAGAGGCACCCAACCACCATGCCCGGCTAATTTTTGTATTTCTATTTACTTTTATTTAATTTTTTTTTTTTTTTTTTTTTTTAGTAGAGATGAGGTTTCACTATGTTGGCCAGCCTATTCTCAAACTCCTGACCTCTCGTGATCCACATGCCTCAGCCTCCCAAAGTGCTGGGATTACAGGCATGAGCCCTGCACCCGGTCAGCTTTCTCAACTTTTAAAGGATGAGAGTCATCCATTGGTCTTAGGAAGCAAAAATATTGGTGCAACTCCAAATAAAAGTTACAAACATGTATTCTTCCACTACTATAATAGCCCTCATCCCCTTAATCTTACTATTACTACCTTAGCCAACCCCCACAAAAAAGGTTCATACCCAAATTATGTAAAAATATCTATTGCATGCACTTTCATCATTAGCCTCATCATTACAACAATGTTTATATGTACAGACCAAGAAGTCATTATCTCAAATTGACATTGAATGACAATAATATATAGTATATTGCAAATTGAATGACCAATTTCCAACAAAAACTTATGAGACATACAGTGAAAGAAGAAAGTCTGCCCTATACATAGTGGGTGGGGGGGAATATAGTCAACAGAATATGCCCCTGAAGAGACCCAGATTTTGGACTTGGTATGCAAGAAGCTGCTGGCCTAGAGAAACCAAAATGAAGGCAGCCCTTCTGGGACCCATGTCTGAGAACTGAAATAATCAGAGTCCGTGATTTGGAAAATGTTGAGAGCCCACTGTGGTCGGAATTTGGGCAAGCCACAGGAATACAGCTGGGGACAATTGTTCTTCGCTTTCCTTGACATAGTACTCACATAGGTGACTTAGACCAGTAGAGGGGCAGTACAAGCATTGTTTTGAGAAGTGGTTGCAGAGGGTTATGCTAATGTCTCTGTAAAGAAAAGTACTGAATACCATGGAAACTTCCAAAGGAGGACCTAACCTGGCCTGGGGAATTCAAGAAGACCTTCCAGAGTACATGACATTTATGCTGAACCTTGAGGGAAAAGAGGAGTCTGGTTGACCTCCAAACAAATTAAAAACTGACAAAGAACTTTTGAGGGAATCTGACTAGAAGTGGTACATTTTTTTCTGGATACCCATTTGAGGGTCAGGTTATAATTTCTATTCCTTCAAACAAAGTTGGAAAGCAAGGTATCCATAGGATAAAAAATGGATGGAAATACGGAGACTGCTGCAGAGTTGCGGGGGCGGGGGTCTTGAACTTCTTGAGAAGAAAAACAGCCATGTACCCAAAGAAATTAGCAAAGAAATGCATCTTGCTTTGAACTCAAGACAAACCGTAATAAGATATGAGGCCAATGAGGTGGCTCATGCCTGTAATCCCAGCACTTAGGGAGGCCGAGGTGGGAGGATCACTTGAGCCCAGGAGTCTGAGACTAGCCTGGGCAATATGTCGAGACTCTGTCTCTACAAAAATTACAGAAATTAGCCAGGCATGGTGGTGCCTGCAGTCCCAGCTGCTCAGGAGGCTGACGTGGGAGGATAACTTGAGCCAGGGAGCTGGAGGCTGCAGTGACTGCATCACTGCACTCCAACCTAAATGACAGAGACCCCGTCCCCCACTCTCCACTCCAAAAAAAAAAATATATGGGACCATTAGCCAGCATTTTGGGTTGTAGGATCAACTCTATCACTTATCATAGTTAGTGATTTGGAAAAAGCTCCTCAGTTTCCTCACCTGTAAAATAGAGTCCAAAGGGTGTCTGTCCCCTATGAGGGTCACCATTATGTGATTGTTTTATAAATGTCAAAGTGCTTCAGAATCAGAAGGGATGAGATGATAATGATGTTAATGATTATTTTCAATGCAATAAAAATGAGGAGGCATAGCCAGATCCTCCTATTAATAAAGAACAAGGCTCCTGGGTCTCAAATACTGCTTTCCTGATGTGTGCACCAGCAGCCAAGGCTAGCTCTTAGCTCAACTCAGCTCCTTGAGGAGATCTGTCATTTACCAGTTTTATTTATCTTGCTTACCACAGAGGCACCTCTCAAACCAGAAGTTGCTGCATACCTCTGTGCCTTGTCAATGCCTGCCTGTCTTCTGTGACTTTGCCTCTGGCCATTCATCCCTCTAATAAAGAAGATATGGGTGGAGCTGGCAATTCCCTTTCTGCTTTCCTGCCTGAAACAGGTTTGTTGCAGAGTTTACTATGCCTTGCCTATTCTATGTTTGAGATTCTGAAATGAAAGGTGTTCGTGGTTGACTTTACTTCATAAACATTTATTGAGTGCCTATAGCACGCCAAGCATTGTGCTAATCCACAAGGATGCAATGAGGCAATCAGACATTTGTCTTGCCCTTGAGAGAATTTATCTTCTGGTGAAGAAGCAGAAGCAACAGTTAAGCTACCAGGCAACTGGAGCTGGAATAAAGATAAGTATGAGCATGGAAGGAGCACAGAGAAGCCAAATATCTAGCCCAAGGAGAGTTGGAGAAGGAGCCCATGACAAAAATGGCGCATTCCTTTCCTGGCCTCTCCTTTTCATAACAGGGGGTTCCATTTGCTGTAGTTCCCACTTTTCTACCCTCACCTCAGGAATCCTTTTTGGGCCGGTCAGCTCCCATCATACGACGTAACATTTAACAAAGCCGAGCATCAAGTCCTACACTAGGTCCAAACCCTCACATTCTGGGATTGTTAGAGCAGGCAGACAGACATGAGCAGAAAAGGAAGCCTCTTGGTGAGGAAGCTCTGGAAAATCTTGTGTCTCAGAGACCACCTGAAACATGCAGTTAGGTATTAGCAGAGAGGAGAGGCGATACCTATGTAGACAAGAACGTCCTGAAATGCCACTTAAGACACCCAGTAATTGTTCATTCTGTGGTTAAATTGTCAGAATGTAGCCAGCTACATGCGATAAGAAGGGAGAAAGGATAAAGGGGAAATTCCTGACATACTCAGGCACAATCAGTACAGATTTAACTGCTATGCAACCTTCCTGGGGAGGCGGTCATGAGCAATGTCATCATTAGGTAGGATTCCTATTGATCACCGGACCCCAGGCATGTGCATCAAATGACAGTAAGGGAGGATCCCACAAACCTGGCGGGGAACTAGATGGGAACAAAGATGGGGATGTAAGACAACAGTGGAAAACTAGACAAACAAAAAGGCAGAGACTTAAGACATGTGGGAACTTAAAGAAACAACCCAACATGATAAAAACTGCAACAGAGAATTCTTGGGGGTGTTTCTAGCCAGGTCAGCCAACTCCTCTCTTGGAGTGTACTTTTATTCCCTTAATACACTTTCTGCTTACTTTACTAATTGGTCTCTTGGACGAATTATTGAGAGGTGAAGCCAGCTGGGCTTCTGGGTTGGGTGGGGACCTGGAGAACTTTTCTGTCTAGCTAGAGGATTGTAAATGCACCAATCAGCACTCTGCATCTAGCTAAAGGATTGTAAATGCACCAATCAGCATTCTGTAAAAATGCACCAATCAGCACTCTGTGTCTAGCTAAAGGATTATAAACACACCAATCAGCACTCTGTAAAACCACACCAATCAGCACTCTGTGTCTAGCTAAAGGATTGTAAACACACCAATCAGCACTCTAAAAATGCACCCATCAGAGCTCTGTGTTTAGCTAAAGGATTGTAAACACACCAATCAGTACTCTATAAAAACAGACCAATCAGCACTCTGTAAAATGGGCCAATCAGCAGGATGTGGGCGGGGCCAAATAAGGGAATAAAAGCTGGCCACCCTAGCCAGCAGCAGCAACCTGCTCAGGTCCCCTTCCGTGCTGTGGAAGCTTTGTTCTTTCACTCTTCACACTAAATCTTGCTGCTGCTTACTCTTTAGGTCTGCACTACGTTTATGAGCTGTAACACTCACCACAAGGGTCTCTGGCTTCATTCCTGAAGTCAGCAAGACCATGAACCCACCAAGAGGAAGAAGCTACTCCAGACGCACCACCTTTAAGAGCTGTAACACTCACTGCGAAGGTCTGTGGCTTCACTCCTGAAATCAGTGAGACCATGAACCCACCGGAAGGAAGAAACTCCAGACACATCTGAACTTCTGAAGAAACGAACTCAGGACACACCATCTTTAAGAACTATAACACTCACCACGAGGGTCTGCGGCTTTATTCTTGAAGTCAGAGAGACCAAGAACCTACCCAAAGGAACCAATTCTGGACACATGTCTTCCAAAAAGACAAGAACTGAGAAGCCCCACACTTCCCAGCAACAGAAGCACCTCCAGATGGTGGAGGAAGGGCCTCGGAACATCTACACCTTCATAAAAGCAATGAAAGCACTATTCAAAATTGTCAAAAATTAATTTTCAAATCTCTGAAAAATAATAGAGGCGTTTAACCATCCAAGGAGTCTTTAATAAAAATAGCTGAATCTCAGTAAGAATGACAAGGCTTATTATGGTGCTTTAACTTGCCCTGTTCCCTTCCTCCTTCACTTAGCTCCATGGCAGCCTTGAAAACCAACAACCTCACAAATGCAGTAGCCTAATAGCTGTACAAGGGAGCAGAATGAGTTTGGTAACCCCCTCAAAAGCCCCAGATACAGAGAATGTTTACTATTTGACCTTTCTCAAATCTCCCTAAGAAGCTGCATTTCCAGAGCCTCAGTCAGATATCAGTCCATGGGAGCAGCCCTATCCCCACAGCATTTGTTGAAAACTTTCAGTGACAATTGTTTAATATCACATCTGCCTGAGGCAGTGGTGCCAATTGGGAATAAGAAGTTGACTAAAACTGTTTACAGGAAAAATTGGGGAATGGTATGACAATAGGGGTTTTGATAAGCTTCAACATATTTCTGGGAAACCTGAAGGGCTATGCACATGTGCAGGGCTGTGCACATGCTTAGAAAATAACCAAAAAAATCTTAGTTTCTTACATCCCACTAATCTTAAGGACTTGCAGAGGCAGGATGTGAAAGCTAAGGAGGAGCTGTAAACTGCTTGCATTTAAGTAATGTTCCAACACAACTCAGAGACTCAGAAAAGCCTGAAAGACTTATTGGTTCAGGGCATTTAAGAAATATAATCTAATAATTAACTGAGAACAATGCTAATTAAGCAGAATCTTCAGTGGCCACACACAAAAATGAATACAGATTTTTTTTATCATAAGTCCAGTAAACAATTAAAAATCATCAGAAACAATAAAAACAACAGAAAACAAACCTGGGGAGAAAGAGTATCTGTATTTCAGAATTTCTACATTATATTATCTGAAATGTCCTATTTTCAAGAAACACATTACTAGATATAAACAGGAAATTATGGCCCATACACAGAACAAAAGTCAATAAAAACTGTTCCTAAAGAAGCCCAAATGTTGAACTAATTAGACAAAGACTTTAAATCAGCTTTTATAAATATGTTCAAATAAATAAATACAAATATCTCTAAAGAATTAAAGGAAAATATGACAATAATATCTCAACAAATAAGACAACTAACTGCACAAAGCAATACATACTAAACTGTCTTAGTGGGCTTATATACAGATGTAAATTGCATTGTAATCAATATAGAACAGAGGAAAGAAGAAATAAAATATGTTGCACAAAAGCTTTTGTATACAATTGAAATTGAGTTAGGATTAATGCAAACTTGATTGTTTAAAAATAAGGTGCCAATTGTAATTCCCAGGATAACGAAGTTGAAAAATAGACTCCAATAAAGAAGTAGAAAAATGGCAAGTGGGAATCCTGTCAGATCTATAATTACATTAAATATAAGTGAATTAAATTAATCATAAGGTAGCGATTGATGCAAAAAAGGGAGAATATTTAAAAGATGATTGGAATATATTGTCTATATGAGGTATACGTCATATTCAAAGACACAAATATGTTGGAAATAAATGGATGGTAAAAGATACACCATGCAAGCATAACTATAAAAGAGAGCTAACATTATTTTAGCCACAAAATAATGTTAGAGAAAATAAATTTTAAGAAATCAATTGTTACTAATAACAAAGAAGGACATTTTATAATAATAAGAGAAAATCATCAGGAAAATAGAACAATTATAAACATATATACAACTAACAACAGAGCCCTAAAATAATGAGACATATGCACAAAAAAAAGTTGAAGAAATGGGCAATTTAGCAATAATGGTTGAGAATCCAATGATCTTGTGTTAAAAATAAATAGAAGTAGGCAGAAGATCAAGAATGTAGAACATTTAAAAAACAGTATACACCAATATAAAACTCCAAATAACAACAGAATGCATAATCTTGTAAGTACGCAATAAAAATTATCCAAGATAGACCATATGCTTAAAAATAAAACAATATTTAATGAATTTATAATGATTAAAATCATTGAAAGTATGTTACCCAAAATTCTTAAATTTAAATTAAAAATCAACAATTTAAAGTTGAAAAGTTTACAAATAAGTGGAAATTTAACAGTACACTTCCATATAACCAATTGGTCAAAAAGAAATCACAATGGAAATAAGAAAAGCTTTGAAACAAAAGAAAACAAAACCAGAACATACCCAAACCTTTTGTGATGCAAGAAAACAGAAAACAGGCCTAGAGGAAAATCTATTGTTGTAAATGCCTGTATTGAAGAAGGAGTAGGAGGAGATGAAAAGAAAGAAAGAGAGAGAGAGAGAAAGGAGGGAGGAAGGGAGGGAGGGGAAGGAAGGGAAAGTAAAGGAAGGAGAGGAGAGGAGGAGGGAGGGAGGGAAGGAAGGAAGGAGAAGGAAAGAAAGAACAAAGGAGGGAGGGAGGGAAGGAGGAAGGGAGGGAAGAATGGAGGGAGGGAGGAAGGGAAGAAGAGAGGGAGAGAGGGAAGGAGGGAGGATGGATCTCAAATCAACAACCTTACCTTTAGCCTTAAAAACTTAGAATAAGAAGTGCAAACTAAGCCAAAATCAAGGAGATGAATGAAAATATTAAAGATTACACACAAATAAATGAAACAGATAATAGTAAAACTATAAAGAAAAATCAATAAGACTAAAAGTAGATTATTTGAGAAGATCAAAACATTTGATAAGCCTTTAGCTTGACTGAGCAAGAAAAAAGAGAGAAGACTAAAATCACTACAACAGGGATGGAAGAGGATATATCACCATGGGGTTTGGGACACTGTGGTGAATGGGGCAAGGTGGGAGCAGGAATGGGGAATGATTGAAAAAATGTAGAAGATATTATTTTGGAGTGTTAAAATACTCTAAAATTAAATTGTGATATTTGCAACTCTGAAAATACTAAAAACACTAAATTATACATTTTTGTGAGTACATTTTATGTGTTATTAAATATATCTTAATAAAACTTAAAAATGAGTACCTTATCATTGTGAAAATATTTTAGGGCATTGGAGTCAGAAAAATTCTCTAGAAGATCTCTTTTTTTTTCTTTTAATGCTGTTGGACTCTGCAGAAATTACTTATTCTCTCTATGTCTTGGATGCTTCTCTATAAAATCAGAAAAATAGCACGTGATTATTAAATTACATAATGCCCATAGTTAGAGGCCTGGTTTTCTGGCACAGAGTAGGTATTTAATAAAATGATGCCACTTTTATTGTCCTGGTAGATAATTTATTATGTACAAAAGTGTACACTTTTATTGTCCTGGTAGATAATTTATTATGTACAAAAGCTTGGTACTAAAAACAAAGCGTGTTGGGAATATTAACATATACCCTCATGTGTGAGGCCTTCAAGAAACCTAAGTTATCTAAAATACCTCGGAAATCAAGATGAGAGCTAGGAAAAAAAAAAAAAAGCAGTAACTCTCAAGTACATTGACATTGTTTATGACATTGTGTTATTACCGCCCTATCAAAAATTGCAAATTCCTCATTCATTATTGCTCATTCTAGTCATCATCATCAGTGCCATCACTGCAACTGCAATCACCAGATTAAATTCATTAGGAAAGCACATTCTGAGAACATGTTACTGCTTTTAAATGTGTTTTTTTTAAGATAATGTAGTGTTTTAAGATTGTGTACTCGACTCTTAAGACAGAACTGTTGTTAGTAATAAGCTCAATACTGCTAATAATAGCTACCATTTAAAGTATTATTTGCCAGGTTTACTAGCAAATAAAATTAAGCTCACAATTTACATTTTGCATGGCATCTCAGGAATGATTTTCTTACCAAAATGCCAATTAGATATATGTTAGCAATTACACTTTTATTCTCCATCACTTAAATATTTTTTCTATTTTCTATGTCTTTGCTCTGTGATGCATTCTGGGTAATTTTTTTCAGAAATATTTTCTAGTTCTGTAATTCTCTTTTTAGTCACTTCTAATTATCTCTTAAATTTATCCCTTGTGCTTTTAGTTTTAATTATTATATTTTTAATTTTGAGAAATTATTTATATTTCTTTAAATCTTGGTCACTTGAAATAGTTTCTTACTCTATTTTAGTCTTTTTAACATGTACACAAACTTATTGAACATATTTATAAGAGAGATTTTTACTCCATCCTGATTGGCACAGGAAATTTTCAGTATTTTCCCTTGGGAATTGATTTCATGCTTCTCCTTTAAATTTCAGTTTTATAAAGCATAAGAAGTTAACACCTCTCATTAAACTCCTTGCCTTAGCTGTGCCCTGAGAAATGTCCTCTGCTCTTAGGACCCTAAAGGCCTTGAGGACCAAAGGTCAAGATCACCAGTATTAGGCACATGCTGTCAAGGTAGAAGCCAACTTCAATGATGGGTTTAGATTCTCCTACACTTTTTTTTGACTTTCAGTATTTCTTTCTTTTCAGTGCATTAATAAAGTAAAAAATTTTACAAAAATTTCCTCCTGCATATTTTTCATTGTTATGAGCTCACCTGTGTCTTCCTAAATTCATATATTGAATTTTTAATACCCAGTTCCTCAAAATGCAACTGTCTTTTGAGAAAGAGCCTTTAAAGAGATAATTAAAGTAAAAAGAGGGCAAATGGGTGGGCCTTTATTTAATATGGCTGGTGTCCTTGTAAGATTAGGACAGCAACACACACAGAGGGGAGGTCATGTGAAGACACCAGAAGAGGGTGGCCAGCTCCAAGCCAAACAGAGAGATTTTGGAATAAACCAATCCTGCTTACACCTTGATCTTGGTTTCTAGCCTTCAGGAATGTGAGGAGGTAAAACAAATTTCTGTTGTTTAAGCTACCAGTTTGTGGAACTCTGTGATGGCATCATTAGCACATGAATAGAAGTCTCACTGGGTATATCTAAAATGGTGGCCTTTGGGCTTTCTTTAAAAGAGTCTCGACCAGGTGCAGTGGCTCCTGCCTTTAATTACAACACTTTGGGAGGCCAAGCAGGAGGATCACCTGAGGTCAGGAGTTAGAGACCAGCCTGGCCAACATAGTGAAACCCTGTCTCTACTAAAAATACAAAAATTAGCCAGGCATGGTGGTGCACACCTGTAATCACAGGTACTTGGGAGGCTGAAGCAAGAGAATCGCTTGAACCTGGGAGGCAGAAGTTGCAGTGAGCCAAGATTGTACCACTGCACTCCAGCCTGGGCAACAGAGTGAGACTCCATCTCAAAAAAAATAAATAAAAATAAAAATAAGAGTCTCTAAGATTAAAGTTAGCATTCATATCATATTCCTGAAACAAAAGAGATAAGCAAAGAATCCAGAAAATTCTGTTTTTTGTAAAGTCTTGAGATCACTCAAATTAAATTATAGGGCCATGAGTATTACATTATTACATTTTTTCCTCCTTTGTCTTCAAAAAAATTTTTTCTTTAATCCTTACAACAACCTCATTTTACAGGTGAGAAAACTGTGGTTCAGAAAGAACATGCCATTGCTATAATGTCACTCAGCTCAGGAGCAAAAATGTAGAATTGCTGTTTCTTATGCCTTTGTTTTTTGAAAACAAAAATTGGATTACATTCTCTAATAAACTTATTTTAAAATCAGGATTGTCTTGGGAAATCCCAGATATGTGCTTCTATGCCTATACTTAGCTTAACACCATGAAGAGGTGGAACCTTTCTAAATATTTCTTGGCAGTGATGATTATGCTAATAATTATACCAATGATAAAGTAACAGTTGAGGTCAAGGATGGGTGAGGAACGGCAGATAAAACTGCTTTTTCACAGGAAGAATCAGGCCCATGGCGACAGGCTGAACTCCCCTGCTAGTCGGGTGTATTGAGCACCTCCTCTGTAGCACCTGTGCTCTGGGCATGGAAAATACAATCACACATGAACAGACACTAACCTCTGACTTAGGAAGCTTAAGTCTAAAAACATGCCTACATAAGTTAGTAAATTATATCATATAAAAATAAGTGCTGAGGAAAAATAAAGTGGAAAAAAGGGGCCCAGGGTTGCTGTGTCCAGAAAAGATTGCAATTTTAAATAGAGTGAACAGAAATAAAGCTTGCTAAGAAGGTTCTATTTATACAGAGTTTTGAAAGAGGTGAACTAGCAAGGCATGTGGTAAATTGGAAAAGAGATTTGCAGTCAGGGGAACAACAAGTGCAACACCTCTAAGGTGGATTTTAGCTTTGACATCAAAAGTACAAACAACAACGACAAGAAAAAAGATCAATTGGGCTTCATCAAAATTAGAAACTTTACATCAAACGACAATGTCAATAAAGTGAAAAGATAGAATGGGAAAAATATTTGCAATCGTATGTTTGATAAGAGTCCAGTATCCGAGACAAAGAACTTTTACAGTGCAGCAACAAAAAGACAAACAACTCTATTATACAAGGTCAAAGGAGCTGAGTAGACATTTTTCTACAGAAGACACACAGATGGCCAGCAAGTACATGAAAAGATACCTGACATCATTAATTATTAGAGAATGAAAATCAAAACCACAATGAGATATGCTTCATATTCACCAACATAACCCTTAAGAAATAAAGAAAGAGAAAGAAAGAAAGAGGTAAAGAGGGAAAGACAGAAAGAAGGAAAGAGAGAGAGAAAGAGAGGGAGGGAGGTAGGAAGGAAGGAAGGAAGGAAAGAAGGAAGGAAGGAAGGAAGGAAAAGGAAAGGAAGGCAGGCAGGCAAGTGTCAGCAGAATATACAGAGATCCAGTGCCTCCAGAACATGGAAGGTCTAAGAGGGCCCCTGGTCTCGCTCTGAGTAGTGAAATGGGGATGGGAATGGGCACTGGATCACTGAAGTCAGGAGGAAACACACAGATATTGTAGGCAGTTTGTCCCTCTATGACTGAAAAGTGTTTGGGAAGAAGCAATCATAATAATCGAAAAGATAGGTGATGCATCTTGGGCCAGGGAGTGGCCAAGGTAGTGAACACAGTGCTTAAATTTTGCATCTGTTTCAATGATAGCCAGTTGGATTAGGAACATTATTATGAGAAAGTATGGGAAAAAGAGAGGAACCAAGGATAACTAGTAGGTTTTTTGGTCTGAGTGTCCGGAAGAATGACTTGCTATTTACAAAGTTTGGGAAAGAATGCTGGAAGAGCATATTTGGAGGAAGAAGATCAGGAAATTATTTTGGGACATCATAAGACCAGTAGGCAGGTGGATATATGCATCTTGTATTCAGAAAAGGAATCTTGGCTGGAGATCTAAATTTAAGATTCTCCAGCATGTGACTGAATGGCAATCCAAGAAGAATGCATAGATGAAGAAGAGAGCCCTGGGCTGAGCCCTAAGCCCTCCTTCTTGTTTAATGTGGAAGGAGCCAACAAAAAAGGTAGCAGAAGCACAGTTAGAGGCAAGACCACACTGGAGGGTATCACAATCTAGAAGTTAAGTAAAGCAAGTATTTCAAAATAGGACATGGTCAACTGTGTCAAATGCCACTAATCAAGAAATGATCTCCTAGTATTGCCATGGGATTTGGTGGCTGTAGAGCTTGTTGAGGACTTTGATAAGAAAGGATATGAATAACTTGTTTACTCAAAACTAATCATTTAATATCTCCCAAATGCAGGTCCTGTCCCTGAGGATATAAAAATGAATACCATTTGCATAACATCTCTAGGTGTGCAACTGACTGAAATGAAAGTGAGTGAATAATGCAATGAAAATATGAACCACATAAAAAGGGAGCAGAAAGAACACATGCTGAATTATTCTGAATAAATCAGGGTGGGCTTCACAGAGGAGGCAGAGCTGGGAAAGCAAAATGTAATGTTACCAGCAGGACTGCAGGCAGAAGGCACCTCTGGAAGTGGGAAGAGGAGTGAGTGAGTAAGGCTTAAAGGTCTAGCAGCACATCCTTAAAGGATGTGTCTGAGGAAGGAAAAGTGTCCTAGCACTTCCTAACCTTCCCTCATTCCTTCCCTCATTCCAGAAGCATCTTCCAGTTTGTTGCCATTTCTACCCAAACCACCACTAACTTCAAATCTCTTTAAGTTAATTGACGTGGATTACTAACTTCTTTTTAACTTACACTACTCTCTTAGTAACAAGAGATTTGAAATTATAAATTTTAAGTGCTAATGGTATACATTTTTATAACACAATAAAATAGAAAAAAATGATGTTTTCAAAAATTCCATCCATGCACCACATAAACCTTTCCTGTGTTTCACACCTTGAGAATTCCTGCGCTCAAGCATAGAGTAGCAGGGAGGGCCTGTGGAGGGAAACAAGAGTGAAGATAGGATGGAGCTTGGCAAGTCTTGGTAAATAAAGTAATTATGAAGGCCTCTTCCTGATACGCAGTTTCCAGGGCAATTTCTTTCTTTCCAGTAATGATTCAACACATGCTAAATTTCCTCCTTGCCCCTCAATGCCTCTGGAATGCTTGTCATGCTAAACAGCTGGTCCCAAACCTTTCCATTAGCTGCTTAAGATCTCTCAGCTACTCTGTCACTTATGCCTCCCTCAGGGAGAGGGAGATCCATAATCTAGTGGAATCTCTTGGCCCGCTCCCTGTGGAAGCCCCTGATGCCAAAGGTTTTTCCTAGCTAAATGTATGACTACAGCATCCTTTAATGGATGGGTGTGAGGCCCTCATGGTTGTGTATAAATTGAAACAGGCCAAGAGAGCCTGATACCAGACAGCCTTACAGGGCCAGGAATTCCCTGGTACATCATCACCAGTCACTCACGTTTAACCTTTATAACATTCACTCTCTCCTGTAATGACCTTTCCATTCCAGGATGAAAGCAAAGTTCACATTTTATCATTTGATGAACTAGTTCCATCATATTTGTCTGCAGCAGAGCTTTCTTGACAATTCCTCATCCTCTGGGTCATTTCTCCCAAGGACTGTCTTTAATCAGCAAAGCAAACCTGTCTCAAGGATGCCACTCTTAGCTTCCCTTACAGGAGAAATGAGAAAGAGACAAGCAGGAACAATTATCACTTTTTCTCTTTCATCAACATAGGTGCCATTGCTACCATTAGATTTTCATTAAGTGGTGCAGGAAGAAAAAATAAGAGAGAGAGAATAGACAGGAAAATGGCTACTGCTTAAAAAATGAAGCCATGGGGAGTGTTTTCCATGCACTATTAATGTTAATGTGGTGGAATTGCTCCATCCTCTTAATTGGACTCATAATTCTTAACCTTTAGGTAAACTGTGTATTCAGGCATGGTGGAGGATGAGAAATGAAATTAGCATTGTCCTGAGGCAGGGAAGAACTCACCCACCAAAACCCAACGGTACTGATGAATGACTGGAAGAGGCATTATACTTACCTTGACCAAAATGGCAAGGAGCAGGTGCAATGAGCAGGTTTACATACATGAACACTGTTGCTCAGTGACAAAGATACTCTCATATTCAGACTGTGAAATGCATAGTATCAGGAAGATAGCACAGACCTGAGTTGTCAAATCAAGGACGTAGAATTCTGTGGCACCTGCAGTACACACATGTAGATTAAACAATCCTCTGAGATTGCACAGAGCAGCCATCCTCCATTTAGCAGGAAGTAGAAATACTTTTCTGGTGCTAATCAATCAGGACTATAATGGTCTTAGCACACCCTACTGAGGTGCATTCAAATTGCGTGCCGTCATAAACTGCCCTGGGGCAATCTGTTCTTCTAGTTCATTCCTTGGTTAATCTTTCCCAGCAAACGAAGATGTTTAAAGTCCTTCATAATATGAATGGACTTCTACCCATCTCAAACTGCCCAATCATTGCTAACGTTTCCCCCATCGTTTTTCATAAAGCACATCAAGCTATCATAAAATGTGTATTTAACGTCCAGAGTAATAGTCGCCCTTTAGTTCTTTGCTGTAGTTCATGCACCTTCCTGAACGTCTTCAAAAGTCTTAAGGAATCCAAACAGCAATTTCAAGCACAAAATGTGCAGCAGCAGAAGAGGTCAGTGTGGGAAAGAAACGCAAGCTGCTGGGATGCGCTCCCTGCAGGATGGCTCAAAAGAATACTCGCAGCCATGGGCACTTGCGGAGTGAGGTGATGGCCCTCACTGGCCAGCTGCCAGAGAGTAGGACAGCATTTAGGGGATGAAGAAAAATATGTCAACAGTGCATAGTGGTGTACCATTTTATACTGTAAACAAAAATAAAACCCTAAGATCCCCTCAACTCTGAACAGAACCCTCGCTCCTTGGCCAAGGGGACTCTAGAGAAATCTGAAAAACTGAATTCCCAGCCATGACGGGAAGGGAGGTCAGACACGCCTGTGATGACACCTCTGTGTTGGAGTTTAGGCACAACTGACCAGCATTAATATTACAAAGGCTAAAAAAACAAACTCTTTGTGACAGTAAGATACTAAATAATAAATAAGACCTAAGGCTATGCCAGAGAAGTGTTAAGTCACACACCTCTACAAGTCACTCTCACCCAGTGCATTGGTTAACAGACCTCCTTATCTTAAATACTTCTTTCTGCTGACTCCAAATTTTTAGACAAAGCTTTACCCTTTAACCCATTGCAAATTAAAGAATCTTTTAATCCACCTATAACTTCTAAGCCCCTGACTCAAGATGCCCCAACTTTCTGGGCCAAATCAATGTATACTTTCCATGGATTGATTTGTGTGTTTGCCTGTAACTTCTGTCTCCCTAAAATCTATAAAACCAAACTGTAACCCAACTGCTTCAGCACTACTTACTCAGGGCTTCTTTGGGTTATATTTTACCCAGGTCACAGTCACTCATATTAGCTCAGAATAAATCTCTTTAAAGTATTTTAGTTGTTTAAATAAATAAATATCTTTAAAGTATTTTACAGTTTTTTCCATTAAAAATACATGTACACAAAAACACACGTAGTAACACTATTTCAGAGGCCACAGATTTATAAAGGCAGCATTAAATGGGATGCTGTATCAATAAATATGTATAAAATTTTTTAGCCACACACCAATATGTATATGGAGACAGTTTTATCCACAGGTATGTGAGGGCTTTGTGACTAATCACAAAGTTAATTTTGAAAATTTGCTTTGCTTTTCCTAAAAAAGGGAATAAAATAATACTTTCCAAATATTTGCTCATCAGTTGATGTTGACATTAGCATGAACTAACACTGAAACTATAATATTAACGAAATAGTAAATTTAATTTTGATATTAACCAAATATCTGATGTTAGCTGAAACTAAAATTCAGGATATTCATATTCATGATTACATGAGGATCTATAAATAGAGTTAGAGATTTAAAAATAGTTCATAGTACTTCAGAGGTCTGATGGATTTTTCTCTGGTGTGCCATGCATTAAGGAATGATTCACTTTATAGTAGATAGTAGATAAAAAGGGAAAGACAATATTGCAAATATACCCTTTGATTTCAATTCTTTTATTGGGTATGATATTTTTCTTTTTTTTTTCCTGTTTTTGCTTTTTGTTTGTTAGTTTGTTTGTTGTGTTCTCACTGTCTGATAGACATTAAGGCTATGCACCAATTACTTCTGTCTCTTCACTTCTGAGCACGCGGTAGGATTAAACTTCGTAGCCGGGTGCAGTGGCTCACACCTGTAATCCCAGCACTTTGGGAGGCTGAGGCGGGTGGATCACCTGAGGTCAGGAGTTCGAGACCAGCCTGGCCAACGTGGTGAAACCCCATCTCTATTAAAAATACAGTCCGGGCGCAGTGGCTCACGCTTGTAATCCCAGCACTTTGGGAGGCCGAGGCGGGCGGATCACGAGGTCAGGAGATCGAGACCACGGTGAAACCCCGTCTCTACTAAAAATACAAAAAATTAGCCGGGCGTGGTGGCGGGCGTCTGTAGTCCCAGCTACTTGGAGAGGCTGAGGCAGGAGAATGGCGTGAACCCGGAAGGCGGAGCTTGCAGTGAGCCGAGATCACGCCACTGCACTCCAGCCTGGGCGACAGAGCAAGACTCCCTCTCAAAAAAAAACAAAAACAAAAATTGGCTGGGTGTGGTGGCATGCAACTGTAGTCCCAGCTACTCGGGAGGCTGAGGCAGGAGAATCGCTTGAACCTGGGAGGCAGAAGTTGCAGTGAGCCAAGATCGTGCCATTGCACTCCAGCCTGGGTGATAAGAGCAAAACTCCATCTCAAAACAAACAAAAAAAACTTCCTTGTCCCCTGGGGATTGCATATATTTCATTCAGGGCAATGGGCTGTAAGCAGAAGTGACATGTGTCATTCCCAGACTGCAGCAGGTTTGACGTACTCCAGAGCCCTCTTCTCATCTGCCAAGGTCATCAGCAACACTTGAGAGAGGTGCTACTCTATCACTCCGGGTGCTGGCAGGAGAAGACTTAACACAGAGCCCCAAGCCAATTCATGAAACATATGTGGCCTACTTGAGAAATGAAAGCATGTTGTTTTAAGCCATTAAGATGTTCTGTTTTGGGGTTTTGTTTGTTTTTACCTTGTTATTGCACCACACTTAAGCTTTTTCTTTTCCTTTTTTTTTTGGAGACAGAGTCTCACTCTGTCGCCCAGACTGGAGTGCAGTCACACAATCATAGCTCACCGGAGCCTTGACCACTTGGGCTCAAGCAGTCATCCCACCTCAGCCTCCCAAAGTGCTGGGATTAAATGTGTGAGCCACCAAGCCCTGATACCTTTTTGTGTCTCATGTGAGAATTCCAATTATTGTCTTCAAAGTACTTTTTTGGATCATATTCTGACAAGATTTCCATATCCAAGAAAATTTGGGAGGGGGACCTACTTTGTGCCAGTCACTAAAATGGCTCTAGAGGTATTCAGAAATAAATATGACCCAGTTACTGTTTTTGAAAACTCAGAGAGTTAGAAAAGTTCCACTTGAAAAAGGAATGTGTATTTCAATTTTACCACTAAAGAATTCATCCCTGTTGAGCTTCTTAGCTGCCAAGAAATTGCCAACTCTGTGCTCCCATTGCCACCATATCCCTGTCTTTCTTTAAGAAGGAAGGAATTCATTGTGGAATGTTGTCATTTTAAATAGCTGTGGGTCATTATAATGGACTCTTGTTTTTCAGCATCATAATGTATGGCCCTTGGGAAGATCACAAAGGGTTATGTGCCTGAGATCATGTCTCCATGTTGAGAATCTGTCTTCATTTACTCAAGGTAAAAAATGAAGCAGAGTACAGGTTTCTAACTCAGAGGCAATTCCCCAAAGGATTTTCCCTCCTTTCCTCCCTCTCTTTCTCCCTACCCCCCAACCTCAATACTCCCAAGATGGATTCTGCAACTACTCCAATATCCTAACGTTTTATCCTTTCTAAATTCTAATGCAAAAATTGTGCTGAATATACAGATAAATTTTTACAGTGTCGGCAACTTTGTTTCTGATTTTCTTCTTATCTGATTCCTTTTCCTTGTCAATGATGCATTCACAGAAAGATTTAGCTTTTTATTTTTGGGGGGCAACTTATGGAATGATTACTCAGATAGCTTTTCAGTGACTTCAGACTATGTATATATAATACTGGTTTACTAGCTAAAATCCAGTCTAGGCTTGGCTCAGTTCAAGCGAACATCTAACTGGCATCTGGGCAGCTGATGACATGGCTGAATTAAGCAAGGATTGTTTTTGTCTTTCCATGCAGCGGGATTTAACTGTAACAGGTTTTACTAGAATCGTGTGTAATCCTACAGATACAGATAGGGTCACATGGTTCTTACTTTACCTAACCTCTTCAAACTTGCGTTTGTTCCTTGGTAATAACCTGCAGCTCACGGGATTCTAAGGATTAACTCAGATGGTTTTGTAATTTGTGTGTACTAGGAACTGAAAATACTTACCACAAAGCCTAGTGCATTGCAGCTGTTGCACTCAAAAGCTGGGCTAATGTTAACAGCTTTCCTTTTTCTATTTCCATATTTTAAGTGTTTCCTCCATAAAGATTATTTAGGAACCAGAAAAAAACATGTAAAGTGCATATATACGTACATATATGTATACCACATGCAATAATATATAGGTAAGAGTTTATTTGACATGTGGATACATATGACATTTGTAATCAACTACGTATAGTATGTTCTATTCGGCAACATCTCCCTCCTCATTTGGCAGAACCATCACATAGAGCAAAAGTATCTGGACTCAAGGTCTCCTGATCCTGCTTTACCTTCATTCTCTCTTGACATGTGTCGGTGACTTTTAGAAGCATGGGCTTTGAAGTTAGATCTACCTAGAATCCCATCCTTTATATAAGACTTGGGGCAATTTACTTCACCTCTAAGTCTCCATTTTCTCATTTATATAACTGGACTAACAAGATCATATTTAATGGTTGTTGTAATAAACACACATTTATATAAATACATATATACAGTCATGTGCTGCAGAATGGCATTTGGGTCAGCAACAGATCTCATGTACAAGGGTGGCCCCATAAGATTATAATGGAGCTGATTCTTCAAGGATCTAGAACCAGAAATATCATTTGACCCAACAACCCCATTATTGGGTATATACCCAAAGGATTATAAATCATTCTACTATGAAGACACACATGCACACGTATGTTTATCACAGCACTGTTCACAATAGCAAAGACTCGGAACCAACCCACATGCCCATCAATAATAGACTGGATAAAGAAAATGTGGCACATATACACCGTAGAATACTATGCAGCCATAAAAAAGGATGAGTTTATGTCCTTTGCAGGGACATGGATGAAGCTGGAAACCATCATTCTCAGCAAAACACTGCATGTTCTCACTCGTAAGTGGCAGTTGAACAATGAGAACACATGGACACAGGGAGGGGAACATCACACACCGAGGCCTGTTAGGGGGTGGGAAACAAGGCGAGGGATAGCATTAGGAGAAATACCTAATGTAGATGATGGACTGATTGGTGCAGCCGACCACCATGGCACATGTATACCTATGTAACAAACCTGCACATTCTGCACATGTACCCTAGAACTTAACATATAATATATATATTAAAAAAAGATTATAATGGAGCTAAAAAAATTGTATTGCCCAGAGATGTAGTAGTCTTTTTCAAGTTATTGTGCAATGAATTACTAATGTGTACATACTGGTGTAAACAAATCTACTTTATTGCCAGTTTTATGAAAGTATGGTACATTTAATTATGTACAGTACATAATACTTTATAATAATAATAAATGATTATGTTCCTGGTTTATGCATTTATTATACTATTTTTATCAGTGTTTTAGAGTGTACTGTTTCTACTTATTAAAAAAAAACGTGAAACAGCCTCAGGCAGGCCCTTCAGGGGGAATTCCAGCAAAAGGCATTGTTATAATAAGTGACAACAGCTTCATGCGTGTTATTGCCTCCGAAGACCTTCCAATGGGACAAGATGTGGAGATAGAAGACAGTGATGATGACAATCCTGACTCTGTGTGGGCCTAGTTTAGTATGTGTATTTGTCTTTATTTTTAACAAAAAAAGTTTCAAAGTAAAAATAAAATTAAAAAATTAAAAATAGAGAAAAGCTTATAGAATGAAGGTAAAAGAGAAAATATTTTTGTACAGATGTGCAATGTGTTTCTGTTTTCAGTTGTGTTATTATAAAAGAGTAAAAATGTTAAAAAAGCAAATGTTTATAAAGTAAAAAAGTTTCAGTAAATTAATGTTAATTTGTCATTGAAGAAAAAATATTTTTTTAAATGTAGTGTTGCCTAAGTGTGCAGTGTTTATAAAGTGTACAGTGGCACCTTGTAATTTCCTAGACCTCCACATTCACACATCATTCCCTCTCTGCCTCACCCAAAGCAACTTTCAACTTTTAGTCCTGAAAGCTCTGTTCATGGTAAGTGCCCTACGGAGTGTAAATTTTTTTTTTTTTTTTTTTTTTTTGAGAGCGAGTCTCACTCTGTTGCCCATACTGGAGTGCAGTGGCAAAATCTCGGCTCACTGCAACCTCCGCCTCCCGGGTTCAAGTGATTCTTGTGCCTCAGCCTCCTGAGTAGCTGGGATTACAGGTTTGAGCCACCGTGCCCAGCTCATTTTTTATCTTTTATCTTGTATTTTTACCATTCCTGTTTCATATTTAGGTATGTTTAGATATAAAAATATTTACCATTGTATTATAGTTGCCTACAGTATTCAGTACAGCAACGTGTTACGAATTAAAATGTGCTGTAAATGCAAAAAATGCACCCAATTTTGAAGATTTGGTATAAAAAATAGGTAAAAGAGTGTATTAGGGTTTTTCTTCACTAATTACATGTTAAAATGACATTGCTTTGGATATCTTGGCATAAAAATAACATATCATTCAAATTAGTTTCACCTATTTCTTTTTATATTTAACATGGGGCTATTAGAAAATTTTAAATTGCCCATGTGGCTTGTGCTACATTTTCATTGGACAGCACTGTTTTAGACTCTGCTTGGTTCACTGAAACCAATAACTCACCCGGCTGTACTAGTGCTTTCCTCTAAATGTTAGTGTCTTCATTTATCTTTCCATTCCTATGACCCAACACCTCCATGCTTTTTAACTCTTCCCTATTCCACTAAGGTAGATGCCTACCTAGTCTCTCTGTGGTCTCCTCCAGACTCAGTGGGTTCTCTCTACCCCCATCCACATGGTTAACCTTCCTCTTACATCCCTCTCCAGTTCAAATGTCTTCACTCAGTGAAAGGAGATGAGTTAATCTATAGAAGCATGCTGGGAAGTATCTGAAACTCAGAAAGATCTCCATCTTCCTTCCTTCCTTCCTTCCTGCCTGCCTGCCTGCCTGCCTGCCTGCCTTTTTTTCTTTCCATCCTCTGTGACTCCTTATCTGAAATAAGCAGCAAGAACTTTTAACTGTTTTATTCCTACAATGTCTCCCCCATTCTCTGAGGGTCAATCTTCCCTTCATGCCTTTCCACATCACTTCCCTCAACTCAGAATGACTCCTACCCATGCTGTGTCCCCAAAGAAGAGGTGCTTTTCCATAGAAAACCTCTGGAAAGGTGTTCACCTAACTAGAAGTAGTTTCTCCTTTTCAGAGCACTGTATACCTGGCTCACATGTACATATAGTCTCTAGTTCTGCCTGTAGGGAGATAGGCTCCTTAAGTAATAATAGCCACTAGGTCCAGCCCCACACTACACATGCATAGTGTTAGGTCAACATGTTAACTATTTTCAGAGAAGAAAATGAGATGCAAGTGAGGTCAACATGTTAGCTATTTTGCAGAGAAGAAAATGAAATGCAGAATCAGATTACCTTTCCTGATGATGGCCACTCCAAAAATAAGTGGCAGAGTGGGGGAATTATGCTGTGGTTTTTTTTTTTTTGTTTTTTTTGTTTTTTTTTTTGTTCAGAGGCTAAAACATTTCCACTGTCTCCTTCCAAGATAATGATTTCCCAGTTTTAGGAAGCTTCATATCTTCTCTGTGAAATCACCACTACCATATAGAAAACACACTTGGTATTTCTCATCTGATCTGACACACACACGTAAACACACACACAGAAAAATGCCATCATGTAGCCACTCCCTCTTCTCACCAAATAATAAGACAATGAAAATTATGTTCAGAAAGTCACCCCTGTGATTTCAAAACAACTTAGGTAAACTGAAAAGTTATACAGAGTGAAATTCTCAAACACTTTTTATTCTTCCAATGATGTGGGTATCATTCATGTTATTTTTCTCATCTTCATTCTTAGAGATGAGGAAACTGAGGCTTAGAGATGGTGAGTACCTCATCTAAGGTCACATGGCTGTAGGAGTGGAGCAAGTGCTTGAACCAAAGCAACGGATGCAACATGTAAGTGAGCTCATCATCAGAGCTCTGCGGCCTTCTCTTTGGGAAGGTTCTGGTGAGGACTCAGGTGTGAAGAAAGTCCAGTATCTGGCCATGGATCCCCGAAAAGCAAGCTCAGAGATGCCATTATAGCACAACGCCTATGCAGACCCATTAACCTCATCTGTGTAGTCAGTATAATTTCATTTCCATATCTACCCCATAAGCCACCAAATATGTTTATAAAGAAAATACATGCATACATATTCTACGGTAATACACACAAACATACACTACAGTAAGAAATTGTTTTTCTTGCCATTCTTGACTTGTTGTGTATGACCCTAGGGAAGTTTCATGCCTTCTCTGCACAATCTATGCCACGGTAAGGAACGTATGTTCTGAGGAGAGTAGGTGTATGAAGATGTCAAAAAATATCGCCGACTACACATAACTATATTAGCACATTTCATAGGCTTGAGAGGCTGACACAAGCGTTTTTTTTTTTTTTTTTTGGTTTGTTTGTTTTACCAACCCCGACAAGCTCCTTACTGTGACAGTAATAAACTCTGACACGTGTTTTAACTCACTTTGTGTGGTGAATATACAGACATGGAGTGCCAGAGTGGAAAGGACACTCGGAGAACATTAAATATAAGCCTCTAGCATCAAAGAGGAGAAACTTGTAGCCCATAAAACATCAGTAACATCTCAAGGTTACAGAGAACCAATGGCAAAGCTGGGAGTGAGAGGGCAGCTCCCCCCAAGCCTAGCCCCTCACTCTGTGAAGTTGCTCTCCTCCCACCAGGGTCTGTGCGACAGGCTTGGCCAAGTGAACATGTGTTGTCACCTGTCCTTTGACATCATATGACTACTGGTGATATTTACTACTGAGAAGAGACCCTTTATTCATTTAACAACTATTCACTCAATTGTCCCTAGGCGCCAGGTATTATTCTAAGCATTTTGGGAATAAAGAATGAGACGAAGAAGGCCCCTCTTACAAGAAGCTTGCATTCTATTGACAGAGGCAGATAGTGAACAAATAAGCAGGAAGAAGGTATCCTATAGAAACAACTTCAATGCAGACTGTTCAGGAAGGATGAAGCAGTTAACAGTAATGGAGTGAATACTTTAGTTGTATGTAAAATCGGAGACAGCTAAGCATGGAGAGAGGAACAACGCTTCTGGGTAGACAGAAGAGTCAGTGTATCGTGTCTGAGAGGTGGGGCAAGCTGGCCAAGAAGCAACAAAAAGCAAAGTGGGGCCAAGTTCACTGTGTTAGTGGGAGGACAGGGGCTGGCAGAGGCCTGTGGCTGGCAGAGCTCTGCAGGCTACAGTTAGGAGTCTGGGTTTTGCTTCCAGGACAGAGGGAAAGGTTTGGAGCCATGGTTATTATATAATCTAATTTTGAAAAGATTATCACTCCGGCTGCAGGCTGAGATATCTGCTGTAGGGAAATGGGGCATGGGATGGTGGAAGACAGGAAGCAGGAATCTACTGCACTTGTCTAGTATGGTGAGGAGATGATGAGCGTGTGAATGGAGGTGGTAGATGCGGAATTAGAGAGAAGAGACTGGCAAATATACTGAATGGGAATGGAGATAGTGAGGAGGAAGGAATCCTGGGTTTTGGTCTTAAAAAACTCAGTAGATGAGGGTAGCATTTACTGAAATGAGAAAGATAAGCAGATGAGTGAATTTGGGTATTTGGCAGAAATGGAGAGGGGAACATAGACCTAACTCTATACTCTCAACAGTGCTGCCAGGAGTATGTAAATGCCATAGTTACAAATAAAGCAAAATTTAGAAAGTAGGTGTGCCCACAAGCTATGAAGAGGCAAGCTCCACAACTTAACTCTTTGAATGACCACACCATGAGATTGGGAGACCGTCTATCAGTACCTAAGGGAGCTAATGTTCTCCTTGCCCACTGGATAATGTGATAAAATACTGGCTAAAATAACAGCAGTGTCTGGATGGCCTACTCTGTGCCAGACATGGCATCTGTCTCATTAAATGTCACACATAAGAAAAGTGAGGCTCAGAAGGCCCATTTAACTTACTTGAGGTCTCACAACTAATAAAGGAAGAAAAAACATTGAAGACCCAATTTCATGATTCCAAAATCCATGTTCTTTGCATTCTGCTGCTGCTGTACCGTATCTTAATATTAGAACGTTGTATTCTTCTTCCTATACATGCATTCCTTTATCCTTGAGATAAAGGAAGTTGACATGGGCTTTCATAAAGTGATGGGAAAAATGCATATTTTATTTTATGTAGTGTCTGAGTGTTGATTCTTGGGCAATCAACTTTGATTATTTAAATAATTCATGGTCTGAACAGCAATTCAGTTGTGGTCAGATATATACCATCTGTTGACTTTACATAGGACAGTTTTTATTTTTCCTCAGATTCACATCCACATCTTTAGCTTGATTAAGGTATCCACCTTATTGGTAAAACCCACCCACTTCTAATTTTGACTTCACGTCCCCAGTGAAATACCAAGAGTAAATTACTAGGCCATTAGGAAAGGTGGCTTTGGCTTTCATGCACTGTAAATTGCACTGGCTTGATTCATGTGATGATCTCTTTATTTTTTGAGAGCTGTAGCAAATGCTTAAAAACACATTTTAGCTGTATCACTTTAAGGGTAACAAAAGTCCCTCACAGGAAAAAATGGAGGGCCAAACCCATTTCCAACATGAATTATAACTGACTTAGACACCAGAGTCTAAGGGCCTAGAAAGAGCTTGGTTTGACTCTCAACTCTGCCCTGTATTCATTGCATTTCTTAGGCTGGTTGACTATTCATGTAAAATTTTGAAGATGACATTGTCATTTAAAACATGTCTGTATACCAGTTCCATTAGAAGATAGAAGCAGATTTCCCTCCCCTGGAATGTGGGCTAGTCGCAGTGACTTTTTCTTTTTTTTTTTTTTTTGAGATAAAGTCTCATTCTGTCACCAAGGCATGCCCTTCCTTTCTTTCTTTCTTTCTTTCTTTCTTTCTTTCTTTCTTTCTTTCTTTCTTTCTTTCTTTCTTTCTTTCTTCTTTCTTTCTTTCCTTCTTTCTTTCTTTCTTTCTTTCTTTCTCTCTCTCTCTTTCTTTCTTTCCTTTTTTCTTTCTTTCTTTCTTTCTTTCTTTCTTTCTTTCTTTCTCTCTCTCTCTCTCTTTCTTTCTTTCCTTTTTTCTTTCTTTCTTTCTTTCCTTCTTTCTTTCTTTCTTTCCAGCTGAGGTCTCACCTGTTGCTGAGGCTGGAGTGCAGTAGCACAATTATAGCTCACTGCAGCCTAGAACTCCTGGGCTCAAGCAATCCTCCCACTTCAGCCTCTCGAGGAGATAGGACTACACCACACCTGGATAACTTTTTAAATATTTTTTGTAGGGTCAAGGTCTTGCTTTGTTGCCCAAGCTGATCTCCAGCTCCTGGTCTCAAGCCATCCTCCCACCTCGGCCTCTCAAACTCTGGGATTAAAGGTGTAAGCCATGGCACCCAGCCCACCTGGGTTTATTATATTCTTGTTGTACATCAAGTAGAAATAGCTTTTTGGTAAATATATATATAAAATCATTTGATGCAGAAATCCCATTACTGGGTATATAACCCAAAGGATTATAAATCATTCTACTATAAAGACACATGCACACGTATGTTTATTGCAGCACTATTTACAATAGCAAAGACTTGGGACCAACCTAAATGTCCATCAGTGATAGACTGGATAAAGAAAATGTGGCACATATACACCACGGAATACTATGCAGCCATAAAAAAGAATGACTTCATGTCCTTCACAGGGACATGGATGAAGCTGAAAACCAACATTCTCAGCAAAGTAACACAGGAACAGAAACCAAACACTGCATGTTCTCACTCATAAGTGGGAATTGAACAATGAGAACACATGGACACAGGGAGGGAAACATCACACACTGGGGCTCATTGGAGGGTTGGGGGAAAGGGGAGGGAGAGCATTAGGACAAATACCTAATGCATGCTGGACTTAAAACCTAGATGGCGGGTTGATAGGTGCAGCAAAACACCATGGCACATGTATACCTACGTTACAAACCTGCACGTTCTGCACATGTATCCCAGAACTTAAAGTATAATAATAATAATAATAATAATAATAATAAGAAGAAGAAGAAGAAGAAGAAGAAGAAGAAGAAGAAGAAAAAGATGATGATGATAGGGAGTATAATTTAAGAAATAAGTAAAAAAAAAAAGTCAAATACTACCCTGATATTTTGTCTTCCAGATGTCATAATATAAGTTTGTGGTTTTAATTCTGGTGTGGAAGAACTGTAGACACTGGGGATCAGTTCTACCCACTTATTTGTGTATGTTTAGGCGTGTGTCTGTGGAGGCAGGGGTGGTGGTTAGGAAAGAAGGAAGGAACAAAGAAAGAGATGAAGGAAAGAAGGAAAGAAGAAAGGAAAGATATATGGGAGCAGAGGTGGTGACACGGTGCAAAGATTGCAGCTCTCTGACACAGACCTCCAAGCTTTGTGAGCATGGTGAAAGTGGGCCGCAGCAAGAACACAGTGAGTGAAGTAGCCAAAGCAATCTCAGCTTAGTTAATTGGGTGAGAAAGAACAGAAGCACCACCATGAATCAGAGGGGATCCAAGGCGGTCACTGAGCCTTCCACACACACCCCAGAATTAGAATGTGAGGTAACAGAGTGATATAAGACATATTTCTTCCTTCAGGGAGCTCATAGCTTTTTCCAGTTCACCAGGCATAGGGGGTGACCTAAAGTGTCTATGTGCTTATCAAATTATTCATATGAAATTATTTCTACCTGGTTTAGCCTGACTTACATAAACTGACATTACCCTTTGGATTTGAAATAGAAAAAGAATCCTCTGCTTAAAATCTTCCAGTGACTTCCCTTTACTCTTAGAATAAAATTCACAGTCCCAGGTTTTGTAAAATCTGGGCTCTGGATACCACTTTCCATCATTTTCCTCCCACCCTTGCTGCTCCTCTAGCCACACTGGCCTTCTGGCTATTCCTCAGCCTGGAATCTTCCACCCCAAACAGGCGCCTGCTTCATCCTGTCCCTTCATTCAGGGTCCTGCTGTATAGCTCCTACACACCAGGAGGACTTTCCCACCACCCCATGTGAGATGCAGCTCCCCACATCCACTGACACTCTAGTCCTTTGTCCTTCTGGACCTTTCAGCGTCACTTTCATCATGCACTGATTCTGTGTGTGTGTGTTGTCGGGGTGGGGGGGCTGCGGGGTGATGTTTCTGTCTTCCCTACTACAAGTATGCAGGCAAGAACTCTATTTTTTCAGTGTCTTATTTTCACTCCCCAGTGCCTGGCACAAAACAGATACTCAAAAATGCCTAGTGTGTGAAAGAAAAATGTTAATTCTGCTAATTGATCTTGGGTGGTACAAGTATTGAGAAGAAAGCATTTTTAGTTTTGTGAACCCCAGAGTATGTTGATGTTCTGTTTCTTTTCTACCTGTAATTTGACTTTTCTACATCACAATTCCTTACTCAGCTTTCTAAACTAAATCATTAATTTTTCACATGTGAAGGGGAATATTGCAAATAAACAGAATTAATATGCGCAAGTGCATTTACAGAGCTGTTTGGACACATAAAGAGTACGTGATGAATGTATATACCATTATGGACAAATATGACATAGCATATACTATATAGTATATACATCGTATATTATATATATGTATATTTATCCATACTATATACTACATACTATATACTATCATATATATGTATATTTATCCATACTATATCCTATGTATTATATAATCTAGATTATTATGTATGGTATATATATAGTCAGTTAGCTGTATGCTCACTAAAGTATCAGTAATTAAAGAAAAAAATCAGAATTTCAAAATACTTTAAAAGAAATAGCATGCTGTCCCTTTAAATTCCATTGTAACATAACTAGGTAAAGCAATTGACTGCAGGTAGAAACCACTCCCAGCTGCATGAGTGAATTAATAGGAATGGCTTTTAACCATCATGTTACTGGTAGGTAAACAGAGGTTCTGTGGTGCTGTAGGGCTCTGGATTCTTAGGGCTCCTGAAGAACTTACACAATCCTCACGGCAATCTTGCTTGCATGACTGATTTGCTCCGCAAATGCTTTCTGTTCAGAAAAACCAAAGTAAATTCCAGCTCAGGCTGTCCTACAGCCATTAGATTTCGAAGTAATGGAGTCTGAATTTCCAGTGCTTTCACGTGTTTCAATATTGACTTCTTCCCTCTGCCTGCGAGAGCTCACAGCTTTACTGAAGAGGGTTTCCACAAATAGACTTCCATTACATGGAGTGGTGAGTTCAAGAGGATGCCTACACCAGATACTGACATCCCAGTGACTGAATCCAGTGGCGGGGGGCTTTCAAGGCACCATGGAGACTATTGCAAGAGAATTGTGGGATAGGCAGGCCTTGGAATGCCCATTCCCAGTGGAGATCTGGGCACTCAGTTTCCCCATGTAGTCACTTGCCTATGCCCCTCTCCATCTTGTCCTCCTTCCAGGGGAAAGTTATGGGTTATAGAGCTAATTAGCCATGTGATTAAAGAATCTTCCAGACTATGGCTTTGATATTTATTTTTTTGTCCTCCTGTTTCATTTCGTATGCTCATCACATGTCGCCTTCAGGACTCTAGCCTCAGGCAAAATGCCTATGAAGGTGCTGACAAGAGAGAAAAGGTCTGGGCTCAACCAAGGAAGCCTTTTTCTGTGGGGATAAGTGGCCGCCTCCTTCCCCGTGACAAGGTACTGTGAGTACTGGCAGGCTGTGGTGATTCTCCCACCCTGGGCTCTGCACTGGAAGCTGCACTGTAGCACCGGGCCTCTGGCCCTGCAGAAAGCTCAGAGTAGAAAGCAGCAAGCAGAGTGAGGGGAAAGACAAAGATCCATGAGAATCACAAAGACACTTTCCCTGGGATACGGATGTCCTGGTGAGACATTGGAGAGAGTTTCTAGTATAAACCTTCAGCTACAGAGATGGAGGATGCATTCCATTGGTTGGCACTTATCAGTAGTTCTGGGAAAAAATATCCAAGGAGACTGTCATAAAACGACAGTGTCATGGTTCAGTCACCAACTGAATGAAAAAGGCCCAGTGGTGACCCATGCATGACTTTATCCTGCCTGTCTCTTCCTTCTCCCTCTGCTGCTGCTAAATGAATGGAACCAGAGCCATCGCTGGAACTGAGAGCAGGCAGAAGGGGGCTCTGGGGATGCTGTGTAGGGATACACAGGCCTTCCCGTGAAGGGGTGTGTAAGCCATGGAAGCTACTGTGTCTAGGCCAGGATGACGCAAACCCTCTGATGCTGCCCAGGAATGTGCCCAGTTCTGGCAACTCTGACAACTCCATGGCCTTCACAGAGACAGTGCTGGGTGCACTTCTCTCTCCTTCCATTTTCCTACACAATAAGGCAATGTACACGAAATCAAGTTTTTTCTGACTCCTTCATTTCCTTGTAACTCTTGGCTCTTTGCCACTTTTGTGATGTATCAGAAATAGCACTTTTGCTCTGACTTCAGGAGATTTTGGTTGCAAGAGTTAGATCTGCCCCTCTCTGTGTGGCATTAAACAAGCATCTTATTCTTTCTGAGGTTCTGTTTCCTGAAATATCAGATGGGGACAAAGACTGTTATGGTGCAGATCTGTTGCCTGGGTTAGAGATAATTCCAGTAGCTCACCCCACACATATACTCAAACAAGAAATCTCAGTCATTATTGGCCATTTCAATATGTCTTTATTTTTCTTTCATTTTGCCTTCTTATACTGTATCCATTTATTAACTATTGGGCATAGTATATAGGAGAGCCTATGGCCACAAGGCATCCCCCACATTCTGTTATTGATTTAAATGCACCTGCAGCCACAATTAATAATTTTTCATAACGTCTACTCACCCTGGCTACTAGTTAGCAATAGCCAATAGGCTACGGAAATCAGGCTGCACACTTTTAAAAATTAACAACAAAACTATTTATAATCAACTTTGACTCCCCACCTTTGCACTTATCACATTGTCAAAGTTAAAGGAAGATAATAGTATCCCTCGCTGGGAAATGGGCACTCAGTCTCATAGTGTTGTTGGGAGTATAAATTGGTACAACCTTGATGCATTGCAGAATTCAATGTGGCAAGAGTCTTAAAAATATGCATACTCACTGCCCTGCAAATGGCACCTCAAGGAATTTGTCCTGAGGATATAATCAGTTATGTTCACAAAGATCTAAGTGCAAAACTGTTCTGCAGCATTATGTATAATAGCGAAAAAAATTGAAACAATCTACACGTCCAAATAGGAGATTTGTTCATTGGAGTACCTCCATATAATAAAATCCTCTATAGTTAATGAAAATGATGATATGAAGTTGTATTTATTGATATAGAAAGGTATTTGTTACATTTTCTGTGTGTGACAAGTACAGGTTGTAAAAGAGTATCACAGGGTCGGGAATCTCTTCCCAGCATAGACCACAGATTCATCTGATAAAGGAAAAACTTGCACAAAATTCTTCCAGAATCTTAGACAGGCAAGGAGGAGATGGCCTCTACCCTCCTCCACTTCTGTCCTTGGGCTTCCCCTTGGGAAGGGAGTGGAGTGGCTTAGTAATAATAAGGACCAGGAAAACATTCCTGTAGGTGTATGCCCTGGGTGCTGGCTGTTGAATCCATGTGGCTACAAATGTTGTATATTGTTTTTCCCATTCCTGCTATTCCAGAAGGTGAGCTTACATGCATGGGGGATGAGGTGGCTTCTGTCCTCGCAGTGAAAGTGTGAAGCTAGGTCACACCTCTATGGGACTGTCTGGGTAAATGAGTACTCTCTTGCCCCACAAGCAGTGTCTGGTCTGGAGGTGGAAGCCAAGAGGACAAAGTGGTTCATGCTACATTCTCCAAGCCAGCTCACGAGAAGAAAGTAGACACTGAGCGTACATACCCATTGTCCTCCTTTATTTCCCTCCTTTTGATTCAGAACACATGGGGAAAAGAGGATTAATGAAGACCCTCATGCACAAAAATATGGTGTGTCTTCCTTGTGCCTTTGAGCATATAAACACGGAAGGATGTCTGGAAGGATTCACATCTGAATGTTAAAGTTGCCATCTTCAGGGGATGAGATTATCTATATTGAGTTTTCTAATCAATTCTGTTACTACATAATTATTACAATTATTCTATTTACATTGTTAAAATAGAAATAAAATTTCCCTTTGTGCTTGTTTCCCATTATGGAACACATTTTGGATGTTCCCTGCTGCAATGGAAGCTATGAATAAGGACACCAGTATTTGTTGAATACCTATTATGTACCAGGCATAGCACAAGGAGTTCAGACTAAATTTTTTCTTCCATCCTCAGATCAACTGCATGGGTTCAGGATTTTCATGCAAACTTTTCAGGTGGTGAAATTGAAACTGCAGAAATTGAGCAACTTGCACAAGGTCACATAACTGGTAAATGACAGCATAAAGCCCTTACTCCCAATATGACTTGCTGCCAAACCCATGCCCTCCCATTCAAATAAGGTCAGCGACAGTGAGGCAGCTGAGTTAGGAAAAGAACACATTTGCAAAGACAATGGTGTAGCCAAATTGATATCACAGAGTGCATATGCTAAAGGAAGTCCCATAGTCAGAACGAACATACCCTGCCATTAGTCCTACAATTCTGCCAAACCCAAACCTTCAAAAACTAGAAACAACACAATGAAAAGTGGGAAGGGCATTTCTGGAGACAGGCAGCCTGAGAACAGTGCTGAGGTAGCATGTGCAGGCTTGACAGGCATGGAGAGGGAAATACACATAAATATAAACATTGACTCTGGCAGGGCAGCACCCTCTGAGAATGCTGGGTAAAGGGACACAAACCGGTACCTCTGATCTAATCAGCCCTGCAAGCCTGGCTGAATCTAAGGAGAGTACAATAATTGATTTTCACAATGCTGATCCTGAGTCATCAGAAAAGGTTACATTTTGTGTTCAGAATTCTCTGTTTAAGAAGGCATGGAAGCATGTAATCCATTTGAGAAAGATTTTCATTTCAAATAGTTAAAAATTCTTTGGAAAGATTTTTGGTGCTTAAAAGGATAAGTGACAGTTATCTGGAAAATTCACTTACGTGGAACAACGTCTTCCCTGAAGATCCTAGATCAAGGAGGCATTCTGTTGAATTTAGTAAGGTTTCTATGATTTCCCCTTTGTTAATATTTTATTCTCCATTTTTTCCCCAGCCTTTCAAACTTCTTAACTTCTAAGTGCTAGAATGTAAGTTTCTTGAGGCTAGAGATTATAACACCCTTTCTTAGATACTTCAGATCTTTTGTCCTTTTGTCTCCCATGAAACAAATGATGAACTGACATTCACAAGAAAATGACTGACTCCCAGGGAACATGTAAATTTTGATGAACCCTATCTTACATTTTACAGAAACTCTTCAGAGTCTTGGTAAGCAGTTCTAGAAGTTGTTTTTGTTGTTTTGTTTCCTTTTCTAAGCATGTTAACAACTAAATCATCCATTTACTATAAAAAATAACCATAGGAAAATAAATATATAAATATACAGTGTCAGTTTAATTTTTTTTCTAGAAGCACACTTTACTTATAAAAAGAGTCATTTCACCTAAAGCCCCCATTTCTCAGGCTCCGTTCATGCCATGAACCCACAGCCTTGCCCTGCCTGCCTTGCTGGCCTGCCTGCCTAACACTGCCCCCTTAGGCATCCAGGCATCCTCCACCCCAGACAAAACTCATCCCTCTTGGGTGGGTGTGCTGAGATCCTGGTGCCTTATCAAGCTCTATTCTCTCTCCCCAAACTAGCATTTCCCATGGCCACACTTTCTATGTCAAATTCAAACGCTCTCTTTGAGGCCCATTCCTCTTCCAATGTTCTTCATTCTCAAAAATGTTGCAGGGTGGGTGTTGGAATCATTTTCTTTATGATGAAGAGAAAACCTTGAGAGGTGATAGAACTCACTCTAGCTTCCATGGTGAATTTCAGAGCCAGGATTACTACATAACCAGACCCCTCCTGGTGTGTTTCTCTCCAGTGCACAGTGACTAACTGTAACTATAGCCCCCTTCTTGGCAAATTTTCCTTTGCCTAATACTCCAGGTGTGAGAGTCCCATCTATCCCACTGTGGTCATGCATGCAGAGGCCTTACCTGGCGTGTTGAGTAGGCGCGACCTCCTGCAGTGGTAGGCCACCTCCTGCTCACAGTGCTCAGAGCCATCGATCATGGCCTCCAGCTGTTCCATGCTGCCCCCGTAGTCCAAGGCCATGGTATAGGGCTTCTCAGGGTTGGCGCCCCGCACTCGGGTCAGCTCTGTATTGTTGTGCTGCACTGATGTCCAGATCTTGTCTTCTGCCCAGACAACAAAACACAAAGCAAGAGATGTCAGAAGGAATGTCAGAAATGGAGCATGTGAGCAGTGTGATGGGCCACTCGGCATGCAACATTAATCAACACCCTGGTACTGTATGGAGGGTATGACAGAGAAATTGTGTTCCCCATGGAGCTCCACCAGAGTTAGTATGGGGGTCAGTAATCTTAAGAGCTCAATTTGCGGAGCCCTTTTCCCACAGACTCTACACCAAGCATTTAATCCCATGATCTCAGTTAAAATTGACAATGCCTAAGTTGGAAGGGAGACAATGCCACTATGTCAAAAATGAGGAAAATGTGAATGAAAATTAGGCAGCTCACCCAATATCCCACAGTTAATAAGTGACTAAGCAAGGACTTGAGCCCAGGATGTCTGACTCCAAAGCTACTGACACACTTCCTCACAAGAGAAACACTAGCATGTTTTCAGAGAACCATTTTCTCAGAGAACAAGGTTGAGATTATGTGATCCACACTCTGCATGCAATGAAGTTAATTGTAGGGTTTTGTTTTGTTTAGTATTTATTCCCCATATTACTTCTCTTTGCCAAAAATATTTGGGAAGATTTACAATGAAAGAGCATAGAGATGAGGACCTTTAAATCATGATGGAAGGACATATTTTGCCTAATAGGCGAAAGAAAGTGAGGCAGTGAGAGAGGGGAGATATTTGGGTCTTAGAGCACGGGAGATCTGTATTTGAAGCCTGTATCTGCCAACAACAAGCTTGAATAAATCACTTCCTTTTATTAAAAAAAAAATTTATTATTAAAGAGACAGGGTCTCTCTCTGTTTCCCTGGCTAGAGTGCAGTAGTGTGATCATAACTCATTGTAGCTTCAAACTCCCCGGCTCAAGCAATTCTCCCAAGTTGCCTCCCGAGTAGCTGGGACCACAGGCATGAGCCAATGTGCCCAGCCCCCTTCTCTTTTCTGAAGCTTAGTTTCATAGTCAGTTAAGAAAACAACAACAATTGCAACAAAAACAAGAGAGCAATACCCTGGTAGCACTGGTAATATGGAAAAGCAACCACAAATACAAAATTGCAAGGTTCTATCTGGGATGTATCAGACACTCTGTAGTAATAACCTAGGCTAAAACATTTACTGCAATTGGACATGCAATTTAATTCTGAACATCCTCTCAAATACAGCAAAAGAGGAAATAGGAAGACTTGAAAAGCTTTTGTCATCTGAGAATCTTGCCCGCATAATTACATCATTACTCTTCATAAATTCTCAGAGCTGAAAAGGAACCTAGCATAGAAATCATGTGGTTTCTTCCCTCCCCATCCTCTTAGTCTTACAAATGGAGAAACTAAGGTCCAGAAAGCAAAGAAATGACCTGAGGCACATCCATGAGACAGTAATGATGCGCACATACACTGAAAGTCACCAAAACTAATTAGCACAGCTATGAAGCAGAAGCACAGCAGTTGGCATGACTGAGCTGAAAAGAGAAAAGAATAGGCCACTTGGGTGACCTTTGTTAATCCTTTCTCCCTCACTAGCTCTGTACACAACTTGGGACATGTCGTTCCATCTTTCCAGACCTCAGTTTCAACATATTAGAAGCAGGAGAAAAAGAGAGTATGATTTTAATTATCTCTAAAGGATTTTCCAATTCTATAAAAGAAAATACTTCTTGCAGCATGATATGGTTTGGATATTTGTCCCTGCCCAAATCTCAAGTTGAATTGTAATCCCCAGTGTTGGAGATGGGACCTAGAGGGAGGTGTTTGGGTCATGAGAGCGGATCCCTCATGGCTTGGTGCTGTCTTTGTGATGGTGACATCTGGTTGTTTAAAGTGCATGGCACCTTCCATTCACTCTCTCTCTTACTCCTGCTCTTGCCATCTGAACTGCCTGCTCCCACTTCACCTTCCACCGTGATTGTAAGCTCCCTGAGACCTCCCCAGAAGCTGATGATAGATGCCGTCACCATGCTTCCTGTACATCCTGCAAAACCATGAGCCAATTAATTAAACTCCTTTTCTTTCTAAATCACCCAGTTTCAGGTATTCCCATTTAGCAATGCAAAAATGGCCTAATACACAGCAAAAAATTAAATTGTGCTCAAACATTCTGACTCGTCTTAAGACTATTTCCTAAAACCAGCCCATTGATAACCCACATGTCCTCAGTGTTTCACTGAGGCAAGGTTATATTTTATTTTTTAGAGACTGGGGCTTGCTATGTTGCCCAGGCTGGAGGACAGTGGCACGATCGTGGCTCATTGCAGCCTTGGCCACCTGGGCTCAAGCGATCCTCCTGCCTCAGACTCCCAAGTAGCTGGAATCACAGGTATGTACCATCACACTCAGATAATTTTTAAAAGGTTTTTTAGAGTTGGGCTCTCATTATATTGCCCAGGCTAGTCTTGAACTCCTGGCCTCAAACAACTTGCCAAAGTGCAGGGATTATAGACACGAGCCACTGCTTCCAACCTAAGATTATATTTTCCATAAAGTCTAAACAAATTGATGTTATTTGCTTTTAACTTTAAAAACAAAAATAAGACAATTCATGTTGGTAAAGATAATAATATTATAAAAACAATTAAACCAAAACTTTTAAAATGTTATTCATACCAGTATAGACAAATGCTGATAAAATAACCAAAAATCTTATCCATCCATAATGAAATATTGTAGAGGGAGAAATTAAGATGGACAGTTTTGAAATGTTCATGATGCTTATACGAAGAAGATAAGGAAAACCCTGTCTTACCTATAATACTAAATGTTGTGTTACTGGTTTATACTAGCACATTTAGCATATATTATCTCCAGTACTCACAATAATCCACCACACACAGTGTGTGTGTGTGTGTGTGTTTATGTGTGTGTGATCATATGATATATATAACTGACATCACAATCCTTAGCTTCAAACACTGTATGAGGGACAGGAGAAATGATTGCTTGAAACCTACAGCCCCTGAGCTGGCTTTTATTTTGAATCTGCCCTGTGTCCTCTGATTACCGTTCTCCTGGGAGACAGCAGGATAAAGACTAAAACAAGGAAGTAAATACATAACATTTTTTCCACCCATGTCATATGTATCTGTCTCTTAGACTTGTCCCCAGTCTCAGTGCATCCAATCTGATTCCAAAATTGGTCTCCACATTTACTAATTCATATAGATTTATATTTCCTTCTAAGTAAACACAGATTTTCATATCCATATATCAATTAATCTGATTGTTTATACATTCATTTATTGATTTCCTTATTCATTGAATTACTTTACCAATATCATATTGCTTTTGGCAATGAAGAAAATAAAGTTGTATTAGAAAGTCAATCTTTCATCTTAAAGCCACTAATATTATTGCCATAATATTTTTCCTCTCTTCCTATCTTTTCTTCCTCAGCTGCATTGGTGGTTGTGTAGATTTAGCCTTGCATCCTGACTAAATATTGAAAGGTCAGGTGTTAATGCCACTGAAAGAAAGTCAGCTTTGGTGACAGATACACCTGAGGCCTGCTCTAGGCTAGGGAAGGGTGGTTTGAGCTGGAGAGTGAAAGTCATCTCTGAATGATTTTTTAACAAGCAAAATTCATTTTGACCATCCTTTAGATGGGTGAAGAGGTGGAGATTCTCTTTTAAGTGGACTCACACATGACTTCAGTGAAAATTGGACCCACAAAGCTAAATGTTCAAGATGGTTAAGTTAGTTGGACAGTGGAGGTTAGTGAACACAGTATGGGCTCTGGAGTCAGCAAATCTGGGTTTGTGTGCCGGCACAACACTAACTGTGGGAGCAACCTTGATGAAATTATTACTTCTTCAAAGCCCAGTTTTCTCATTGGTAATATTTGAAAAGCAGCAATGGTACCAATAATACCATGAAACAGGTTGGCTTTAGAAACAATCCTATTCAGATTGGAATCTATGTTCTGCTCCATGTCAGCAGTAAAGCTTTTGGCAAGTTTCATAACATTTCTGAGGTTTCCTCATTGGAAAATGGTCATATTTACACCAATCTTTGCATCCATAAAAGTATTATAATGATTTGGTACACATAGACCGTCTGGCACTCAAATGAGTAAAGACTCTAAACATTAGAAGTTTTCTACAACATTAGAGTGAGGGTTTGGACTTCATTCCTTAGAGGACTGCGATGGGGAGCATACTCTGCAAATGAGGTTAACAAGTGTGAGGTTAACAAGTTTTTTTCCACTATAGAATAGCCCTTTGTATCTCTGTCTTTATTTGTGTCCTTTGCATTTCCTGAAATTCCTTCAAGATAATTTGTTCTTTAGTACTCATGGACCCAGAAACCTGGAAAAACATTGCCCTCTGATACTACTTTTGCTACCCAGTTCATTTTTCTCTTTCATTACTTCTACTGCACACCACTACTCAATCCCACGATTAGAAACATAGCCTCTTCTCTTTCACTGCTCAAAGGCATACATGTATTGACTAACCCAGATCAATTCTTTTGCTTAGGAGAGGACTGCATCTGCAGATTTTTGAACAGGCAGGAACCTGTTAATCATTAGCTGGGAAAGGAAATAGGGCCACTTCACTAAGCATTCTAGTTCGCTGAAAGTAGTAGTCATCTAAGTGAAATTAGCTTTTTTAAAGTTGCATTCAGCACAGTGAGTTGGCATGAGTGTGAACGATCTCATGATCCAGATCCAGAGCAGCTATCATGCCTTCTTCATGTAGAAAGGAACTATGAGTTATGGGCCATCAAATACTGTGCCCCATGGCTTCCAAAGACAGACCGTGTATTGATATATAAACCAGTAAAGTATTTCCCAAGTTGCATCGTGATTTTGAGCTTTCAAGTTCATTTCTTCATAAAGCTATGAGATCTTTTAGGACATGAAATGCATAATTCATTCTTGTGTTTAAATATGTGCCCAGTTAGTGCTCTACTATCCACCAGAGTACACACACTGGAGGAAAATATGTTAACTTCTCCAAAAGCCTACCATCAGCTGGGGAGAAAGTTGTGTACACAAGAATGACAAATGTCTGAGGCTGTTATCAATATTCTGTAGACTACAGGTAAAGGAGGAGGGGCTTTCCAGAGATCTGTCTGGGGCAGAGTTGGTGGGTAGAGGTTATTAGAGAGCCCTGCGCAGTGAAGTCTGTGCACTCTTTTCCTTGAGAACTTCCAAGGTCAAGAGTGGTCTTTCATCCTCAGGCTACCAGAGCCTAAGCTAGCACTGAGCACCTGAGTTAGCACTTCTGGATGGCTTCGTCAAGTGAAGAAACTAATTAGTCCTTTGTATACTGTCAGGTTCTTAGTTTCAGCATTTCTGAAGCTGCTCTTTTAAGACTGTATTATGTAATGGTCCAAACTGAAAAGAAGTCTCAAGTTAAAAGATCAAAACACACACATACACACACACGCACACTCAACAATAACAAAAAGAGAAAGGAAAAAGAGGCTGTACAAAGAGCCAGAAGAGTAGTAATGGTGGAATATTCTGAAACATTTTGTATTCGCATCAGTGTGGTAAAATCTTCCCTGGTCATTACCCCAGAAAAGCTCCCAGACAGCCTTCACTAGTGGATCTCTATGTGACCTACCTGTTTCCTCTGGCTCTCATTTTGGAAGCTGTAAATGGTTTACATACAGAGCCACAATTTAATTTTCTTTCATATTTTTTTCTCTCGTCATATCAGATTGGTCTGATTATGATGATCATTATTATTAATAATAGTAATTACAGACGCTGTAAGCAATTCCATCTGTTACCATGGGGATCACAACTCGGAAGAAATAGCAAACAAAAGGAAAGTAAAAAAGGACACACAAGAAATAACTCTGATTAATAAGACCTCATTCTACACACATATCTGTCTCTTTGCGGAGCCAGAAAAAAACTGCAATTTTTATATCAACGTGCTTGGAAGGAAGGGAAGGCTACAGATTGTCAATACCCAGCTTAATTGAACTGAAATCACTGTGGGGAGCTGCTTCTCATCCTTTGAACAGTGTGCCAATTCACTTATACTCCTATTGTAATCGAGCAAGTCTATATTAAGGTCCCCAGGGTCACTTCTGCTGTAGTTATCTATGTTGACAAAGTGAATTTTCTATGCCAAGGGTAAAGACACTTTAAATAATCCTCAAAGTACTGTCTCTACCTCTCATTTTCCATCTAGTCATGGGCAGTCTTGTGATATCTCTTGTCATTTTGCATTGATAGTTATTTAATTTTTCATATGTTTCTCCCTTATCTCTCCATTTAAATCATAGGTAATGACTGCTGAGTAAATATAGGCTTGGAAAGGGCTTCATGGCTCATGGAGGCAAATGTGATGAGGGGAAGCTTGAGCTTTGCCATCATCAGGGCTGGCTTCCAATGTCAGCTCTGCCACCCACTGGATTCCTGGACATGCAAGACACTTATCACCTCCCCCAGCCTCAGTCTCCTCCTCTGTAAATGGCATAACTCATTGTGCAGTGTTGTCATAAACACTGAATAAAAAGCATAGGGTTGAACTGAGCATGGTGCTGGCTCTGAGTAGGTGCTCCTGCTTCCCTTTTTTTTTTTTGAGAAGGACTTTCGCTTTTGTTGCCCAATCTGGAGTGCAGTGGCGTAATCTCAGCTCACTGCAACCTCTGCCTCCCGGGTTCAAGCGATTCTCTTGCCTCAGCCTTCCAAGTAGCTGGGATTACAGTCATGCACCACCACGCCCAGCTAATTTTATATTTTTTAGTACAGACAGGGTTTCTCCAGGTTGGTTAGGCTGGTCTTGAACTTCCACCTCAGGTAATCCTCCTGCCTTGGCATCCCAAAGTGCTGGGATTACAGGCGTGAGCCACCACGCCCAGCCTGCTCCTCCTTCCTAATCCTTCGCCTGGTACCTGACTCCAAGTCAAAGTTGAACTGCTATGAGCCGTTCTGTTGAAGCGAATCCGGGAGGATGTGAAAAGATTATTTCATTATTAGAAACACTTCTGGGAACCTTTACTGAGGGGATACATTCCACCTTCCCCTCACCCGACCTTTAAAAGGAAGGGAGACAATTGGTGTAAAGTGATTTCCAATTCCTTTAAAAGGCTTCAGATATCCCCCAGGAGCTGTTTTCCCTCCCATGTGTACCAGCCCAGCTGTCTGTGCGAGAATCCATCCGTGCCTCACTAAAACCACGGCAGACGTGGCTGCTTTTAGTGTCTGGGTTTCAGCTGTTTGGGGGCGTGCGCATTACCGGTTCAGGGTGGCTGGTAGGGCTACCATGCGCTCTGCATTAATGCCATGCAGACACCGCAGCGTGGCGGGCTCCATCCATTACTGCCTTCCACCTGCCTGAGTGGGCCACACTTTACGACTTCCAGACAACATACTTGGCTGATTTATCTTCACACTTCACTTTAGCCTTTACTTTTTATGTATCTTTTCAGGGGGGTAATTTTTTTCTTTTTTTCTTGCTTTAAAGTAGGCATGATCAAAGAGACCTGGGAAATTTATTTTATGGTCTTGGGGGGTAGTGGTGTGGAACGGATTCTATGTGCACTGTATCATATTTGTTTATTTGTTATTCACTAGTTTATTATTATTATTATTTAATTTAGACACCTAGTGTATGCAGAGCACTATGTTAGGGACTGGAAAGGGGTCGGATGAGAGGTCCAAGTTTTGTTAACAGGCTAGACCCTGAGCTCAGGGAGTTCACAGCTGGTTCTAGGAAGGCAGACTGCCTTGTGCTGCATTCCTGTTGGGAAGAATATCTGCAGCAGCAAAGGGCGGACTGCAGGGGGAGGGGGTGGGAACAAGATACCATCCCCCCATACTCAGTGTATTGGCATTTTGGGCAAAGGAAAAGGAGAAAAGAAGCCTTAAGTCTAAGTCACCTGATGGAAAGAGGACTGTGAGTCTGTCGATAGTGTTTTGATTGCCATTAGAAGGCTTTATGAGGTCATTAGGAGTATCATGGTCATAGACTCTATTTTGGTGCATGCTGAGGATAAGACTGGGGACTCACACAAGTACATAATAAATGCACTGGAACACAAGTTTATAATAAACAGTTCTTGTGTTTGTTGTGCTGTAATAGTATAAGTATAATAGTACTTGTTGTCCCTCTATTTATAAGATCTAAAGTAGCCAGTATTGAACTCGGAGGACGTCATGAGCTAGTGAGCTGAATGCAAAGGGCTAGCCTTTGTCCTTTGAAGAGATATCCAAAGGCAGCATTTATATCTCCTTGTACCAGGTCAGAAAAGAAGAGACACCTTCTCTAAGGGTGAGAGCGTCTAGTTACTCTGCTCTCATGGAGCTTATATTCTGATTCTGGAGGGGATTGACAAAAATAAAACTCAGAGACAAGAGCAGAATTACTCATCTTTCTTCCAGCTGACGTCTCTACTCTGGAGCTCACCACAAGATGAATGAGATTGTGTGATGCTGGTGTCCTCTCCAATGGGTGGTCTTTTCCGGTCCTGCCAGCATCCCGTGCTTGTCACATTTACATGGTATTACAACAACCTGTTTCCTCAGCATCCCATGCTAAACTGCAAGTACTACATATGAAAACCTGTCTCAGAAATCTCTGTGTCCCTAACATCTGGCCTAAAGTAGGTATTCACTTACTACTAAACGCTTAAAGGACTACCAGAATTTTTATCCACTTCAGTGACAGCTTTTGAAATCAGCATGAAAGTGACACATGGTGGGAAAAGATGTTTAGATACATACTTGAAATTCTGCTGTTCAGCCGAGGTTATATATTGCAAATAGCAGAATATTGGAAAAAAATTAAATACACATCCATAGGCGTCTGATCGAATAAAGCATTGTTAACTGACACAGTAAAGTATAATGCAGCCATAATAAATAATACATAAGATCTCTGTAAACTGATCTAGAATGATTTCCACTGTATATTGTAAAGTGACAAAATCAAGGTATTGATGCACAAAAGAGTATGATACATTTCGTGAAGGCATAAAAGAGAAAAATGAATGCACACAGAAAGGACAAACTGATATAAATAGTTATCTTAAAAAGATGGGTAAGAACAAGATGAAGGCAATACGAATGAGTGCAAAATGTCTCTAATCAGCCAGTGTGTGCATATTTGTCTGCATTTGACTTTTGTAACATGAAAATGCTTTACACTGTTAAAATCAAAAGGATAAAGAAAAGGCAAGTCCTGAAGTTGAATATTAATCAGAAACTAAAAAGCCTAGCTGTACATTAAATTGATAAAATAACTATAAAAAAGAAACAAGTTAATTTAAGCAACTTTCAAATAGTATTCTGTCTTACTATACACCCTTGGCAGAATAAATTCTAAGGATAAAAATTAAAATTCAAGGAAATCTTTAAGTTTACATTGTTATTGATATGATATTGCTGAAGTAATTCTGAAATGATTGTTTGCATACTGTAGAATGGAGCAAATGGGTAAATATACTGACATTGCTGAAACAACAACTCACTGTGACAGAAGATACATATATATGTATTTTATATATATATGTATCATATATATGTATTATATATGTATCTCATATATATCATATATATGTATTATATGTGTATCTCATATATATCATATATATGTATTATATGTGCATCTCATATATATCATATATATGTATTATATGTGTATCTCATATATATCATATATATATATATATAGAAGACAGAATGATGAGAAAAGAATCTAATGGAACTAGGTTTGTTTTGTAAATAACCTTATGAACTCATAAACACACACACACATGCACGCGCACACACACACAATTTTAGTTCTGTCCACCGAAAGGGCCCAGAAACAATGAGCAAACAAAACACCTAGATCTTGGTTTCCAAATACCATTTGCTACAAAAAAGAGGTAGGCTTCTTTAGGAAAAGAGCTGAGTCTGGGTCTAGGGTAGGGAAAGTTCTAGTTGACAATGAGAACATCTTTCCATGCAAGAACACAAGAAAATGCTCCAATATTAATAGACACATGTAAAAAAGAAACCGGAGCAGAATTAAAGGGACCATGAATTATAGTCCATAATGACACAAGGGGAGATGGAGTCAGGGAAAGGGGAAAAAAAAAAATCTCTCCTGTAGGTAAGACTGCAGAATAGCAGCAATAAATGTGAAAGGAAATTGTAGAATTAGAAAAGCAACACGTCACAGATTCCAGTGTAATAACTTAAAAGAGTCAGGATCCTTACCGTATTGGGAGGAAATGTTGGGGAACAGGGTATTCACATAGCGTGCTTACATAATACTACAGATAACTCACTCACTGGTTGTAAATTGACATCACAATGCAATGATCTGGCAGAGCTGTGTTAGCCAAATGATAGCGAGAAGCATCCCCAGTATCGGGACAAACTGATGTTATGTGTGTGCTCATGGGCTGCACTAAAGAGGCAAGCATTGCTCATGAGACTTTCTGGCCAAAATGTTCTACACTGATTAAATAATCAGAAATATCCAAAGTATGGAACATTTTATTTAACAACTGTCTTTTAATCTCCAGAAAATATCAATGTCATGAAAACCAACCAACCAACAACAATGACAAAAGCAAAAAGAATGGGTCAGGGAGTTGTGCCTTCCAGATTAAAGGAGGCTGAAGGGTCGTGGCAATCAAATCCAAATTGTAGACACTGCTTGAATTCTGAATAAAAATATGAAAATAGACACTGCTATAAAACACATTGTAGGACTTTGGTGTCTTGGTGCATGGACTATATATTGGATAATTAATTTAATTAATGCTTATTTTCTTATGAATGGTTTCTTATGTCTGGTTACATAGAAGAATATATTTGTTCTTAGAAGATAAAACCTAAAGTCTTTAGATTTAAATTATCACTGTGTCTACAACTTACTTTCAAATGGTTCTGTAAAAAATTTTTAAAGATGTCTGAGAAAATGAGGAGAGGCAAAAAAGAGAAAGAGATGAGGAGGGCACAAATTTGCACATGTGGCAGAATCGTAAACGTGAAGGGTATCTGGCTACTCATTATTTTTTCAACTTTTCTGTAGGTATGGACATTTAGGAATAAAACTCTGGGAAAACAAGATAGTTTGCCAGAAATTTTCACATGTATCAAGTGCTGAAAAGTATTCTAAGCTCCAAAAAATTCACATGCACATGCTTTTGTAACAGCACCAACACACACACACGCAGATACACACACACACATGCAGACACACACGCAGACACACACACACAGAGAGAAAGTTAAGGAGTAATTGGCAAAATAATGATCAGAAAGCTATTATTAAATTTAAACTAAATTACAATCATTATTAAATCTAACCATTTACATTATGGTAGATCATTCATGTTCAAGTATAAGTAGTTATTCACTCTGTTGAATTAATTTTCATGAGTGCTTTCATTGTGTCAGGTGTTATGCACACAAAAAATGTTATTAGTCATTATTTTTATCACCATGTCCCCAGAAACACCAAGAAACCAGAGTCTATATTTCTGGGGACAGAATAATGAAAATAATAACTAATAGTGTCTACCACACATTAGATACATAATGTCAGGTCTTTTTTCTTGCAGTTTACATCGATTACCTCATAGAAGCTTCACGAGAAACTTATAAATAGATTCTATGATTAATTATAGAGATAGAAACTGAGGTATAAGGAGGCTGGGTAACTCACCTAAGTGAAATAATTTGCCAAAAGTAGGAAATGTGAGTGCTGGGATTCCTACCAAGCCCACACTCTAAATAACTAACTTGGTAGATGTTTTTCAATTACAAGCATAAAAATTGTGACTTTCAAAGGAGCTTTACATGAGAACAAAATGAAAGCATACCCTAAAGTGGGAGAGCAAAACTTCCTGTAAGGCATAAAAGTTAGAATACTCACAGCTAGCACTGGAAAACCCATGTTGAAATTGTCCCTATGGACAGCAATCAGTCAGTGTCTCCTACTTGCTTCTCTTTACAAATAGACATAAATATGAGAACTCAAACACATGCATACTGAAAATGCAGGCTGATTGGTGCTTCTGTGACATGCGCCCGTTCAGGAGGAATAGTAGGAAAAAGCTCTCAAGCAAGGGGTGCTTGGCCTGCCTACTTCCCAGAACAAGGACCACAGTCAGTCTTGGCCCTTTTATTCTTTGGAATGTCTAGGCTTACTTTGATTCATCATCTCTCCTTGGAAGTTTGGGCTCAGAACAAAAATGAACAAGAGCAAGCAGGCTTTCTGGGAGACACCTTTGCCACCCATTTGTTATTTTCCACTTCCAAATAGGAAAAGTATTCATTCAACCAAACAGTATCAGACCATCAGAACACCCAGGGAAGCCAGGAGGACTTGGGGGACCTTCTCATTGCATCTCCGCATTCATGATCCTGCTAAGCTCAGCAAGGCTTGTCTTTCCTCCAGTTTCCCTTCTTTGCCTAGCCCCATGATATGGTTTGATCTGTGTTCCTACCCAAACCTCATGTTCAATTGTCATCCCCAATGTTAGAGATGAGCCCTGATGGGAGGTGACTGGAACATGGGGGCAGTTTCTAATGGTTTAGCACTATCCTCCCTAATACTGTTCTCATCACAGTGTTCTCATGGGATCTGGTTGTTTAAAAGTGTGTAGCCTCTTCCTACAACCTCTCTTTCTCTTGCTCCCACCATGTAAGTTATGCCTGCTTTTCCTTTACTTTCCGTTATGATTGAAAGTTTCCTGAGGCCTCCCCAGAAGCCATCATGCTTCCTGTACAGCCTGTGGAACCGTTAGCTAATTAAACCTCTTTCCTTGATAAATTACTCAGTCTCAAGTATTTCCTTACAGCAATGCAAGAATGGGCTACTGTAGAAAATTGGTACCGGTGATGGGGAATTTCTCTAAGGATGCCTGGAAATGTAGAAGCAACTTTGGAATTGGGTAATCAGCAGATATTGGAAGAGTCTGAAGGGCTCAGAAGAAGACAGGAAGGTGTGGGAAAGTCTGGAACTTCCTAGAGACTTGTTAAATTGTTTTGACCAAAATTCTGAGTCATATGGGCAATAATATCCAGGCTGATGAGATTTCAGATGGAGATATGAAATTTATTAGGTGAGGTACAGTGGGTCACGCCTGTAATCCTAAAGCTTTGGGAAGCATAGGTGGATGAATCACTTGAGCTCAGGAGTTTGAGACCAGCCTGAGCCACATGGTGAAACTCCATCTCTATCACAAAAAAAAATTAGTCAGGCATGGTAGTGCATGCCTGTAATCCCAGCTACTTGGGGGGCTGAGGCAGAAGAATCACCTGAACCCAGGATGTCAATGCTACTGTGAACCAAGATCGTGCCACCATTGCACTCCAGCGTAGGTGACAAAGTGATACCGTGCCTCATTTAAAAAATATATGTATACACACACACACACACAAACACGTGTGTGTGTGTATGCATGTGCATCACATATATAAAGAAACTTACTAGGATTTGGAGTAAAGGTCACTTTTACTATGCTTTAGTAAAGAACCTGGCAGCAGTGTGCCCCTGCTCTTGGGATCTGTGGAACTTTGAACTTGAGAATGATGATTTAGAGTATCTGGTGAAAGACATTTCTAAGCAGCAAAGCTTTCACAATGTGGCCTGCTTGCTTCTAACAGCATATACTTATATTCATGAGCAAAGAAATGACCTGAAACTAGAACTTATATTTAAAAGGAAAGCAGAGTGTAAAGGTTTGAAAAATTTGTAGCCTGGCCATGTGGTAGAAAAGAAAAGCCTATTTTCAGGGAAAGCATTCAAGCTGGCTACAGAAATTTGCATAAGTAAAGAGGAGCAGAATATTAATATCCAAGACAATGGGAAAGCCTCAAAGGTGTTTCAGAGACCTCCATGGCAGCCTCTCCCATCACAAGCCTGGAGGCCTGGGAGGACAGAATGGTTTCATGGGTTGGGACCAGGGCCCCACTGCCCTGTGTAGCCTGGAGACATTGCTCCCTGCATCTTAGCCCATTCAGCTTCAGTGTGGCTTAAAGGGACCCAGATATAGCTTGAGCTGCTGCTTCAAAAGGTGCGAGCCATAAGCCTTGATGGTTTCCAGGTGGTGTTAAGTCCGAGGGTGCACAGAGTGCAAGAGTTGAGGCTTGGGCGACTCCATCTAGATTTCAAAAAATTTCTGGAAAGCCTGTTTGTCCAGGCAAAAACCTGCTCCAGAGATAGAGCCTTTATGGAGAAGCTCTACTAGGGCAGTATGGAAGGGAAATGTGGAGTTGGAGCTCCCACACAAAGTCCTTACTAGAGCACTGGCTAGTGGAGCTATGAGAAGAGGGCCACCATCCTCCAGACTCCCAAATAGTAGATCCACTGACAGCTTGCACTGTGAGTCTGTGAAAGCAGCCACAGAGGCTGTACCCTGCAAAGCCTAAGGGACAGAGCTTCCCAAAGCCTTGGGAGCTAGCCCCTTGCACCAATGTGCTCTGAAGGTGAGACAGGGAGTCAAAAGAGATTATTTTGGAGCTTTGAGATGTAATGACTGCCCTGCTGAGTTTCATGGTGCCTGTACCCCCTTTCTTTTGGCCAATTTCTCTGTTTTGGAATAAGACTATTTACCAAATGCCTATAGCCCCATTGTATCCTGGGAGTTGTTGCGGGAAGTCAGGGACCCCAAACAGAGGGAACTGCTGAAACCACGGCAGAAGAACGTGGATTGTGAAGATTTTATGGACATTTATTAGTTCCCCAAATTAATACTTTTGTAATTTCTTATGCCTGTCTTTACTGCAATCTCTAAACATAAGTTGTGAAGATTTCATGGACACTTTTCAATTCCCCAATGAATACCCTTGTGATTTCTTATGCCTGTCTTTACTTTAATCTCTTAATCCTGTCAGCTGAGGGGATATATATCACCTCAGGACCCTGTAATAATTGCATTAACTGCACAAATTGTACAGCATGTGTGTTTGAGCAATATGAAAGGTGGGCACCTTGAAAAAAGAACAGAATAACAGCAATTGTTCAGGGAATAAGAGAGATAACCTTAAATTCTGACTGCCAGTGAGCCAGACAGAGCAGAGCCATATTTCTCCTCTTTCAAAAGCAAATGGGAGAAATATCGCTGAATTCTTTTTCTCAGCATGGAATATCCCTGAGAAAGAGAATGCGCACCTAGGGGTAGGTCTCTGAACTGGTCCCCCCAGGGCGTACCTGTCTCTTATGGTGGAGATTGCAGAGGTGAGATAGACTCCAGTCTCCCATAGCGCTCCCAGGCTTATTGGGAAGAGGAAATTCCCACCTAATAAATTTTGGTCAGACCGGTTGATCTCAAAACCCTGTCTCCTGATAAGATGTTATCAATGACAATGGTGCCCGAGACTTCATTAACAATTTTAATTTCACCTCAGTCCTGTGGTCCTGTGATCTTGCCCTGCCTCCACTTGCCTTGTGATATTCTATTACCCTGTTAAGTACTTGATGTCTGTCACCCACACCTCTTGGCACACTCCCTCCCCTTTTGAAAATCCCTAATAAAAACTTGCAGGTTTTTGTGGCTTGTGGGGCATCACGGATCCTACCAACGTGTGATGTCTCCCCCGGACACCCAGCTTTAAAATTTCTCTCTTTTGTACTCTGTCCCTTTATTTCTCAAGCCAGCCAATGCTTAGGAAAGATAGCAAAGAACTATGTGATTATTGGGGCAAGTCCCCGATAGAGTGTAAAAAATTTGTTTTTCATTTTACAGGCTCATAGGTGAAAGGGACTTGCCTTGTCTCAGGTGAGACACTGGATTGTGGACTTTTTAGTTAATGTTAACATGAGTTAAAATTTAGGAGGACTGTTGGGTAGGCATGATTGTATTTTGAAATATAAGAAGGACATGAGATTGGGAGGGGCTACAGGCAGAATGATTTGACTTGGAGCTGTGTCCCTGCCCAAATCTCATGTTCAATTGTAATCCCCAATGTTGAAAGTGGTGTCTGGTGGGAAGTGATTGGATCATGGAGTGGGTTTTTAAATGTTTAGCACCATTCCCCTAGTGCTGTTCTCATGATAGAGTTTTCATGAGATCTTATTGTTTAAAAGTGTATAGCACCTCCCTACCTGCCTCTCTTCCCCCTGCTTTGGACATGTAAGACATGCCTGCTTCTGCTTCCCTTTCTGCCATGACTGAAACTTCTGAGGCCTCCCCAGAAGCATCATGCTCCCTGTATAGCCTGTGGAACTATGAGCCAATTAAATCTCTTTTTTAAAATAAATTACCCAGTCTCAGGTATATTTTTAAATAAACATTTTATTGTTTTTTTTTTTTCAAGTTACAGGGTACATGTGCAGGATGTGCAGGTTTGTAACATACAAAAACATGTGTTGTGGTGGTTTGCTGCACCTATCAACACATCACATAGGTATTAAGCCCCGCATGAATTAGCTTTTTTCCCTAATGCTCTCCCCTCCCCCACCTCCCCTAACAGGCCTCAATAAGTGCTGTTCCTCTCCCTCTGCCCAAGTGTTCTCATTGCTCAGCTCCTGCTTATAAGTGAGAACATGCAGTGTTTGGTTTTCTGTTCCTGAATTAGTTTGCTGAGGATAACGGCTTTCAGCTTCATCCATGTCCCTGCAAAGGACATGATCTTGTTTCTTTTTATTGCTGCATAGTATTCTATGCTGTTTATGTACCACATTTTCTTTATCCAGTCTATTATTGATGGGCATTTGGGTTGATTCCAGTGTCTTTGCTATTGTGAATAGTGCTGCATTGAACATATGCATGCATGTATCTTTATAATTGAATAATTTACATTCCACTGGGTATATACCCAGTAATGGGATTGCTGGATCAAATGGTATTTCCAGTTCTAAGTCTTTGAGGATTTGCCACACTGTCTTGCACAATGGTTGAACTAATTTACATTCCCACTAACAGTGTAAAACCATTCCTATTTCTCCGCAACCTCGCCAGCATCTGACTTTTTAATAATGGCCATTCTGATGAGTGTGAGATAGTATCTCATTGTGGTTTTGATTTGCATTTCTCTAATGATCAGTGATGTTGAGCTTTATTTTCATGTTTGTTGGCCACATGTATGCATTTTTTTGAGAAGTGTCTGTTAATATCCTTTGCCCACTTTTTAATGGTTTTATTTTCTTGCAAATTTGCTTAAGTTCCTTGCAGATTCTGGATATTTGACCTTTGTCAGATGGAAAAATTGCAGAAATGTTCTCCCATTCTGTAGGTTGTCTGTTTGCTCTGATGATAGTTCCATTTGCTGTGCAGAAACTCTTTAGGTTAATTAGATCCTATTTGTCAATTTTTGGTTTTGTTGTAATTGTTTTTGGCAATTTCATCACAAGGTGTTTCCCCATGCCTATGTCCTGAATGGTATTGCCTAGATTCTCTTCTAGGGTTTGTTAGCTTTGGGTTATATACCTAAGTCTTTAATCCATTTTCAGTTGATTTTTGCATAAGGTGTAAGGAAGGGATCTAGTTTTGATTTTCTGCATATCGCTAGCCAGTTCTCCCAGCACCTTATTAGATAGGGAATCTTTTCCCCATTGCTTGTTTTTGTGAGGTTTGTCAAAGATGAGATGGTTGTAGATGTATGGTTTCATTTCTGAGTTCTCTGTTCTGTTCCATTGGTCTATGTGCCTGTTTTTGTACCAATACCATACTGCTTTGGTTACTACAGCCTTTTAGTATAGTTTGAAGTTATATAGCATGTTACCTCCAGCTTTGTTCTTTTTGCTTAGGATTGTCTTGGCTATGGGAGCTTTTTTTTTTTGGTTCCATATGAATTTAAAATAGTTTTTTGTAATTTGGTGAAGAATGTCAGTGGTAGATTAATGGAAATAGCACTGAATCTATACATTGCTTTGGGCAGTATGGCCATTTTCATGATATTGATTCTTGTTATTCCTGAGCATGTAATGTTTTCCCATCTGCTTGTGTCCTGTCTGATTTCCTTGATCAGTGGTTTTTAGTTTTCCTTGAAGAGGTCCTTCACTTCTCCTGTTAGCTGTATTCCTAGGTATTTTATTCCCTTTGTGGCAGTTGTGAATGGGGGCTCATTCATGATTTGGTTCTCTGCTTGTCTTTTATTGGTGTATAGGAATGCTTGTGATTTCTGCACACTTATTTTGTATCCCAAAACTTTGCTGAAGTTGCTTACTAGCTTAAGAAGCTTTTGGGTTGAGCTGATGGGGTTTTCTAGATACAGGACTATGTCATCTAAAACAAAGACATTGATTTCCTCTGTTCCTATTTGAATACACTTTATTTCTTTCTCTTGCCTGATTGCCCTGGCCAGAGCTCCCAACACTATGTTGAATAAGAGTGATGAGGGAGGACATCCTTGTCTTGTGCCAGTTTTCAAGGGGAATGCTTCCAGTTTTTGCCCATTCAGTATGATATTGGCTGTGGGTTTTTCATAAATGGTTCTTACTATTTTGAGGTATATTCCTTCAATACCTAGATTATTGAGAGTTTTTAACATGAATAGATGTTAAATTTTATTGAAGGCCTTTTCTGTGTCTATTGAGATAATCATGTGGTTTTTATCTTTAGTTCTGTTTATGTGATGAATTACATTTATTGATTTGTGTATGTTGAACCAGCCTTGCATGCCAGGGATGAAGCCAACTTAATTGTGGTGGATAAGCTATTTGATGTCCTGCTGGGTTTGGTTTGCCAGTATTTTGTTGGAGATTTTTGTATCAATGTTCATCAGGGATATTGGCCTGAAGTTTTCTTTTTTGTTTTATCTCTGCCAGGTTTTGGAATCAGGATTATGCTGGCATCATAAAATGAGTTAGAGAGGAGGCATTCCTTTTCAGTTGTTTGGAATTGTTTCAGAAGAAATAGTAGCAGCTCCTCTTTGTACCTCTGGTAGAGTTCAGCTGTAAATCTATCTGGACTTGGGCTTTATTTGTTGTTGGTGGTGGGCTATTTATTTCTGCCTCAATTTCAGAACTTGTTATTGGTCTATTCAGGAATTTAACTTATTCCTGGTTCAGAATGGGAGGGTGTATGTGTCCAGGAATTTATCCATTTCTTTCAGGTTTTCCAGCTTTTTTTTTGTTTTTGTTTTTGCTTTTGTTTTTTTGCATAGAGGTGTTTATAGCATTCTCTGATGGTTATATTTTTGTGGGGCCAATGGTGGTATCCCCCTTATAGTTTCTGATTGTGTTTATTTGAATCTTCTCTCTTCTTATTAGTCTTGCTAGCAGTCTATCTATTTTATTTTTTTTTTTCAAGAAAAAAAAAACAGGTCCTGGATTCATTGATTATTTGAAGGGTTTTTCATATATCTATCGCCAGTTCCACTCTGAGCTTGGTTATTTCTTGTCTTCTGCTAGTTCTGGGGTTTGTTTGCTCTTGGTTCTCTAGTTCTATTAGTTGTGATGGTAGGGTATCAATTTTAGATCTTTCCCACTTTCTGATGTGAGCATTTAATCCTATAAATTTCTCTCTTAATACTGCTTTAGCTGTGTCCCAGAGATTCTGATAAATTGTCTCTTTGTTCTCATTGGTTTCAAAGAACTTCTTGGTTTCTGCATTAATTTCATTATTTACCCAGGAGTCATTCAGAAGTAGGTTGTTCGGTTTCCAAGTAGCTGTGTGGTTTTGAGTGGACCTTTTAATCTTGAGTTCTAATTTAATTGCACTGTGATCTGAGAGATTGTTTGTTATGATTTCAGTTCTTCTATGTTTGCTGAGGAGTGTTTTACTTTCAGTTATGTGATCAATTTTAGAGTAAGTGCCCTGTGGTGCCAGAAAAAAAAATGTATCTTCTGTTGTTTTGGGGTAGAGAGTTCTGTAGATATCTATCAGGTCCACTTGGCCTAGAGCTGCATTCAAGCCCTGAATATCTTTGTTAATTTTCTGTCTCAGTGGTCTATCTAATACTAACAGTAGGGTTTTAAAGTCTCCCACTATCATTGTGTGCGGGTCTGAGTCTCTTTGTCAGTCTCTAAGAATTTGTTTTATAAATCTAGGTGTTCCTGTATTGGGTGCATATATATTTTAAATAGTTCCTCTTGTTGAATTGAACTCTTTAACATTATGTAATGCCCTTATTTGTCTTTTTTTTACCTTTGTTGGTTTAAAGTCTATTTTGTCAGAAACTAGGATTGCTACCCCTGCTTTTTTCTGCTTTCCATTTGCTTGGTAAATTTTCCTCTATCCCTTTATTATGAGTCTATGTGCATCTTTGGACATGAGATGTGTCTCTTGAATATGGCACACTGATGGGTCTGGTCTTAGTACCCAGGTCTCCATTCTGTGTCTTTTATTTGGGGCATTCAGTCCATTTACATGTAAAGTTAATATTGTTATGTGTGAATTTGACCCTGTCGTGATGCTAACTGGTTAATTTTGCAGACTTGTTAATGTAGTTGTTTAGTAGTGTTGTTGGTCTGTGTACTTCAGTATGTTTTTGCAGTGGCTGCTAATGGTTTTTCCTATCTATGTTTAGTGCTTCCTTCAGGAGCTCTTGCAAGGCAGGCCTGTTGGTGACAAAATCCCTCAGCATTTGCTTGTCTGAAAAATATTTTACTTTTTTCTTTGCTCATAAACCTTAGTTTGGCCAGATATGAAATTCTGGGTTGGAATTTATTTTTGTTAAGAATGTTGAATATTGGCCCCCAAGCTCTTCTTGCTTGTACGGTTTCTACTGAGAGGTCCACTGTCAGTCTGATGGGCTTCCTTTTGTATGTGATTTGGCCTTTCTCTCTGGCTGCTGTTAACATTTTTTTGCTTCATTTCAACCTTGGAGAATCTGATGATTATGTCCTGGGGTAGATCTCTTCATAGATTATCTTATTGGGGTTCCCTGGGTTTTCTGAATTTGAATTTTGGCTTGTCTTGCTAGGTTGGGTCCTCCAGGATGATACACTGAAGTGTGCTTTACAACTTGGTTCCATTCTCCCCATCTCTTTCAGATACTCTAATCAGTAGTAGGCTCAGTCTTTTTACATAGCACCATAATTCTTCGAGGCTTTGTTTGTTCCTTTTCATTTGTTTTCTCTAATCTTGTCTGCCTGCCTTATTTTAGCAAGATAGTCTTTAAGCTCTGACATTTCTCTTCCACTTAGTCAGTTTGGCTATTGATACTTGTGTTTGCATCATGATTGTCTTGTGCTGTATTTTTCAGCTCCATCAGGTCATTTATGTTCCTCACTAAACTGATTATTCTAGTTAACAGCTGCTGTAATCTTTTATCATGGTTCTTAGCTCCTTTGCATTGGGTCAAAACATAATACTTTAGCTCAGTGAGGTTTATTATTACCCACTTTCTGAAGTCTATTTTTGTCAGTTCATCCATCTCAGCTTCAGCTCCGTTTCGTGACCTTGCTGGAGACAGATTGCAATCATTTGGAGGGGAAGAGGCATTTTGACTTTTGGGATTTTTCAGTGTTTTTGCATTGGTTTTTCCTCATCTTCATGGATTTATCTACCTTTGATCTTGAGGGTGATAACTTTGGATGGGGTTTTTGTGGGGTCTTTTTTTTTTTGATGTTGTTGTTGCTTTCTGTTTGTTTCTCTTCTAACAGTCAGGCCCTTCTTCTGCAGGTCTGCTGTGGTTTGCTGGGGGTCCACTCCAGACCCTTTTCTCCTGGATATCACCAGTACAAGCTGCAGAACAGCAAAGATTGCTGCCTGCTCCTTCCTCTGGAAGCTTCATCCTAGAGGGACACCGATATGATGTTCGCTGGGATTTTCCCGTATGTGGTTTCTGGTGACCCCTGTTGGGAGGTCTCACCCAGTCAGGAGGCACAGGGTCAGGGATCTGCTTGAGAAGACAGTCTGCCCCTTAGCAGAGCTGGTGTGCTGTGCTGGGGGAATCCCCCTCATTTGGATCAGCTGATGTTTTCAGAGCCGGCAGGCAGGAAAGATTAAGTCTGCTGAACCTCAGATGACGGCTTCCCCTCCCCGCAGATGCTCGGTCTCAGGGAGGTGAGAACTCTTTCTGTAAGTCTTTGACTGCAGCTGCTAGATTTCCTACAGGGAAGCCCTGCCCAGTGAGGAGGGATCTAAAGAAGACATCTAGCCATGATCTGCCACAGATCCTTTGCTATGCTGTGGTGAATTCTGCTCAGTCCAAATCTCCCAGTCTCCTTAGCACTGTCAGAGGAAAACTAAAGCCACAGTAATGATGGTCACTCCTCCCACCAGGAACTCGGTGGTCCCAGGCCCACTCCAGACTGCTGCTGGCAGCGAGGATTTCAAGCTAGTGGTTCTTGGCTTGCTGGGCCCATGGAAGTGGGACCTGCTGAGCGAGACTACTTGGCTCCCTGGCTACAGCCCCCTTTCCAGGGGAGTGGACTGTTCTCCTGCCTCACTGGAACTCAAGGCGTCCCTGGTGTATGTAAATACTCTTGCAGCTCAGTGCCTGCTTTAACAGCCAACCAGTTTTGTGCTTGAGACTGAGAGCCCTGGTGGTGTAGGCTCACGAGAGAATCTCCTGATCCACAGATTGCAAAAGCCCATGGGAAAAGCATAGTACCCTTGGCAGGTAGCACAGTCCCTCACCATTTCCCTTGGCTTCTAGGGGAGGTACACCCACTCATTGCAGCTCCCAGGTGAAACGATGACCCACTCTGCTTCTTCTCATTCTCTGTAGGTCAAGCCCACCACCTAGTCAGTCCCAGTTAGATGAACTGGGTACCTCAGTTGGAAATGCAGTAATCACCCACCTTCTGCATTCATCTCACTGGGAGCTGCAGGCTAGAGCTCTTTCTTTTCTGCCATCTCGGCCCCTTTCCCACCAGGTGTAATTTTTATAGCAATGTGAGAATGGACTAACACACCCCAGGATACCTGTCTTCCAAGGTCAAACCCAAGCCTAGTGTCTCCCATAAAGCTTCCTTCACTACTCCTGTCTCTAAATTCCTTTAGCATCTAGATCATTCTATGATGTTGGCCCTGAAATAAAAGTGATTACTTTTATTTCAAGAGGTATTAGGGCATGTCAGATATTGTACTGGGTGTGTTGGGTACATTTGCTTATTTAATTCTACCTAATTTTGTACAACTCATTGAGGTAAGAATAAATAATCATTTCTATTATACAGATGAGGAAATTAAGCCTCATAAAACTTAAGCAACTTGACCAGGATTCTATTATTGTCAAGTTGCTACAGGATAGTTATACGAATAAATAAAATGGCCTAGGTAAAACTGCTGTAAGAGCTGGATGGCTTTATTTTCTTGTTACAGTATGAGGTCCTTTGTGTGTGGACCAGCAGCTTACATTACACAAGCAGTGCCTCAATAAATCTTTGTTGACTGGACTGTCTCCCAATCCCCTGATGCCAAAAATGAGACTCACCAGTTATCTGCAGTAAAAGATGGAAAGATCCATCTGGAAGGAGTCAGGATAAGCCCTGTGTTCAGTGCTTAGAAGAGCAGCGATTCTAGGCCCTGGCCTGAGCCCCTTAGAAGTGGGGAGATGTATAAGGATGGGGACTTATTAAGCACTGAGCACTGTGCTAATCACCTTATATAGATATGTCCCAAAGTCCAGTATCTTCAGGTGCTTGCTAAACATGCTATTTCTGATCACTGTTCCATACCTACTGAATAAACATTGCTGGGAATAGGCCTTGAAAATGGCATTTTAAACATTCATCCCAGCTCATGCTTTAGAAAACTAAGCTTTGTGAATCTCTGCTTTATATAATTTTCATATGATACTCAGAAAAACCTGGAAAGGTGGATATGATTTTCCCCACATTACAGTTGAGGAAAGTGATGGACAGGGAGGTAAAGTTGATATAATGGAGCCCTCAGCCTTCAAGGCTACTTCCTGGAGGAGTTTTCCACCATGGCATTGAGTTAAGGGACTGTGAACAAGAGACCAGGCAATGCAGGCCAGAGGGGAATTCTGTTCGGACACAGGAAGCTCTCTCTGTTTCAGAGACTGTGTTATCTGGCCTTAATAACCCAGCCTCGCGACCTCACCCATAGCTTCCACTCCTGGCTTTACCGTTTGCTCCTTGTGAGACCTTGGGCTAGTTGCTTAGTCTCTCCAGATGGTGCCTGTCTCTGTAACACGGATTGCTAAGAAAATCAAATAACATCTTGAATGTAAAATACCTAGCATGGTGCCTAATACCAGCAGCTGCTGGATAAACGTTAGCTGCTTCTACTACAAAATTCAGCTCAGAGGGCAGCTCTTCAAGGGCATCTTCTCTGTCCACCACCCCCAGCCTCCTTGTATAGTTTCTTTCAACCCCTGTTTCCTTTGTACTACTTCTGTAACATCTACCAGCTTCTATTCTATTTTCCACACTGTGCAAAATATCCATTTACAATGTCCATCTTCTTCTCCGAACTGTGAATTCCTTGAGGACATTAGCAGATTTATTCATTTTGTAACCTTGATGTCAAGTTCAGTCAATATTCAAAAGTTTATTTGAATTACTTAATTTCTGAATTACCAACTGAATAATTGACAGAGTGACTGAATTAATGAATAATGTGTAAGTAATTAAACACCTGAAAAAATAAATGAGGAAGTAAATAAATGAATTAACAAATGAATACATAAATGAGAGGATAATAAAGGAATTTAAGAAAGCAGCAAATGAGTTAGCAAAGGGAGGGATGGATGAATGAATGATCAAGTAAATGAATTAAAATCACACTGCAATCACCTGAGCCTCCTGCTACCATCCACGTGGGTTGGAGTCAACTGGCCGTGCTAAACAGGTGTGTGAAAGGAATTTCTCTAAGTGCCTGTTAAAATTCTTGGCAATTCAAAGGTGACAATGCTTTAATTTCAGGGTAATACTACAGCTTTATGACTTAGTAGTTTTACTTAATGGCCCAATTTAGCAAGAGATTATGCCTTCTGCCACTGGTCCAGAGAGACCACTTTAAAACTCAGCCCTTCAGCACACGCAGAGCAGCTCCAGAGCTTCGCCTAAGAGACCAGCCTTCTGGAAGCCCTATGTGGTCACCACACTTTGGTTGACATCATAAACCCATTAGAGAGAAAAGAGAGACACTTAAATAAAAATTCCCTCCTCTAAGCTGTTAAATTACTATTCTTCAGCCTAAAATAGTCCTCTGGAAAAGCTTCATTTACAGAAAGCAAATTGTCCCTCTGAAATATAAGCAACAATACAAGTATTATTCCAACTGATTAAACTACCAGTGAGCCACAGCACCTATGTCACCCATGAGTGAGTCTCAACCAGGAAACAATGCTTGTGCCACCAGGGGACTCAGCTTGTGAGCTCCTCCCTAGAATGAACTAAACCTGCTGTCCCTAAAGACAGTGGATGTGTTTCCAAGAAAAGGCAAAAGAAGATAAGAAGAAGGATCTAGGCTTTCTTTCCCACCTTCTCTGTGACTGCCACTTTCTGACATTGTTTTTTTTTTTTAATTTTATTATTATTATACTTTAAGTTTTAGGGTACATGTGCACAACGTGCAGGTTAGTTACATATGTATACATGTGTCATGCTGGTGTGCTGCACCCATTAACTCGTCATTTAGCATTAGGTGTATCTCCTAATGCTATCCCTCCCCCCTCCCCCCACCCCACAACAGTCCCTGGAGTGTGATGTTCCCCTTTCTGTGTCCACGTGTTCTCATTGTTCAATTCCCACATATGAGTGAGAACATGCAGTGTTTGGTTTTTTGTCCTTGCGATAGTTTGCTGAGAATGATGGTTTCCAGCTTCATCTGACATTGTTTACATGTTAACTCACTCAATTGACTACGTGGCAACTATAAAAAGCTGCCATCATCACCCTCCATTTACAGACAGAGAAACTAAAGTATAAAGATGGAGGGTTTTACTCATGCCCCCACAAGGTAATTAGACAATAATATAGTAATTCAGAAGGTGTAATGATTATGGGCACTGTTCTAAGAGTTTTCATTGATGCATATAAACTTATAAAGATTCACAACAATGCCCCTCAAACATTGTAAGCCATGGGTAGGAGATGGGAATTTATTCAGGTAGAGGTGGAAGGGATGGGGAGACATGGCCATCCCTGTGTTTTTTAGAGATCAGCCTAGCTGTTGTGTGAATTATGAATCATGATGGGGAAAGCTGAAGACTTGGGCATTTTTTTCCCACAAGGACATGAGATTATAAAGTCTGTGAACTTGCAGGACCATATCTTAATCATTTCTATATTCTCAGTGGCTTGTCAGTGCCTGGCCAGAACAGATAACCAATGCATATTGATTCAACGTAATAGAGGAAGTGTTGCCTCCCATGCCTTACTACCCTTTGATAAAAAGCACGGCATATAGGGCAGAAGCTTCATCTCTAGACAGTTATAATTGGTATCCTGTTTCTACTACTTACTAGCCTCATTCATGCACTTATAAAATAAAAATTGTTCCAGCTACTTCATCATAATGCATGTTGTACTAGCTTGGTACCCTGTAGGTATTCTGCGCAATATTTTAGTCTGTAATCAAATGACAACTTCATGGTAACAATATTTTTGCAATCATGGTTACCCAACTTGTGATGAAAAAGCAAACTTCAGAACTTGAATGCAGCTTGCTTTTGTATAAGCCTGAAGTAGGGCAATGGAAGTTGACACTTGTGCATGTGTGAGTGCGTGTGTGAGTGCGTGTGTGAGTGCGTGTGTGAGTGCCTGTAGGTTTTGAAAGTAGAGTGTTTTCCAGTGAGATATCATCTCACACCAATCAGGATGGCTACAATTAAAAAGTAAAAACCGCAGATGCTGATGACATTGTGGAGAAAAAGGAATGCTCTTACACTGTTGGTATGAGTGTAAATTAGTTCAACCATTGTGGAATACAGTGTGGCAATTCCCCAAAGACCTAGAGGCAGATATACCATTTGACCCAACAATCCCATTACTGGTTATATACCCAAAGGAATATAAATCATCCTTTTATAAAAATACATGCATGTGTATGTTCATTGCAACACTATTCACATCAGTAAAGACATGGAATCAACCTAAATGCCCACCAACGATAGACTGGATAAAGAAAATGTAGTTCATATGCACCATGGAATACTATGCAGCAACAAAAAGAAATGAGATCATGTCTTTGCAGGGACATGGATGGAGGTGGAAGCCATTATCCTCAGCAAACTAACACAGGAACAGAAAAACCAAACACCACATGTTCTCATTTACAAGTGGGAACTGAACGATGAGAACACATGGATACATGGAGGGGGAACAACACACACTGGAGCTTGTCAAAGGGTGGGGGTTTGGGGATGGGAGAGCATCAGGAAGAATAGCTAATGGATGCTGGGCTTAATATCTAGGTGATGGGATGATCTGTGCAGCAAACCATCACGGCACACGTTTACCTATGTAAAAAACCTCCACATCATGCATATGTAGCACTGAACTTAAAATAAAAGTTGAAGAAAAAAAAGAAAATAGAGTGTTTTCAAATAGGAATCTGCAAGGAGATACCAGCACCAAATTGTATTACAGATACAAATCACATAATCAACTAAATTCTACTTACTTTGCTATATGATACAGCTGCCAAAATTAACAACATCCTAAGAAGGCTGGGGAGAAATAAATGTTTCATAACTAGTGGTCCCATTTTATGTTATGGATCACTCTCATTTCCCCTACATTGGCAGACCCGGGTGCAGCCCACAGGTAAATTCACTGACATTGCTCTAACTTCAGGAAGCAAGGCTAACAATTTAGGCCAAACCACATGGAAACATTTCTTTCTTTATGTCAATACCTGGGATGATAATCTATTACTGCAATCACACTGCACAATTATGTGCAGAAATATTGGAGAGACCTCGATTGCAGCTTTCTACCTACTCCATTATGCATGTTTTGATGAGTTTTAATGAAAACAGAGGCTGCTGCCAAAGGAGTGAGAAATAGAGCATCATAATAGCCAGAGTGAAAAGATATGGAGACTTGTAAGTTGGTTTGCAAATGGATTATGAGCTGTTTGAGAATGGAAAATAAGTTTCGCTTTAGAGATTTGACTAAATGTTCCTTGCAAATTCCTTGTAATGCCTGATGATTGCCTTACAGATCCACATGCATGAAATTGGCATTGAATCCATCAAGATAAGAAATAAATGTGTTTTTGCTAGTGATTCTAGACAAACAATTTTGCATATCAATATACAATAATACTGTACAAAGGAAAAACAGTATACAGCTAAGAAATATCTTTTAACATGTTGACAGTGTGTTCTGTTAACATTAAAAAAGGCACAATGTAAACTGGGTAGAATCAGTTTAATGTCAAGTTTCAAGGAAAATCTTGTCAGAGTGTCTCACCCTTATAATTCTGTTTTATCAATATTGAAAGAGTGCAGAAATGCTCTCTCCAGGCTCTAAGAGCCTCTGAAATCTCATGGTGCCTACACAAGTAAAGATTCTATTTCTATCACTGGCAAAGGTGATAGCTATCATTCATGACTAGAATGACTATATAATATCATTCATACTATGTCAACTGTAAGAGTGGTTGGAGACACAATTAATAATCACACCATGCCATTACATTAGCATATTGAATGACCATCTACTTTTTAAGGCTAGAAAATTTGCATATATGTGTGTGTGTGTGTATAGCATATATATGTATATGCTAATTCTCACAATCTTACATGTCACCAATTTTTTATTGTCTCCACATTACTGATAAAAAAAAAACAAGATCTAGAAATGTTAGATGATTTATCCAAGGCCGTGCAGCTAGAAAAACCAAGATCTAGAAATATTAGATGATTTATCCAAGGTCACACAGCTAGAATGTGCTAGAATTTAAACTCCAGTGTGACTCCAAATCATATTTCTACCCATTAGTCATTTCTATGTTTGAAGAAAACAGCAACTTGGAGAGACGTTGGGCAGCAACAAACAGTCATGAAGGCAGTGAGGAACAGATGGGCACTCTGTACTCTTGGACTTATAGAAGGCATTGCAAAGAGTAGGAATGACTCAAACTCAGTCAAGATTAAACACTGAGGCTGTTTCCAACGTCTCAAACTGTTATTGATTTAACGGAACAGGGCTTGAGTCAAAGATAAATTATGGGAACAGGAAAGAAAAAAACGGGAAAGATAGAAATTCGTCTTCAATTTGGCAGTGATTTCTCAGAGTTCAATTTACACTAGACTCATTCAAGTGTGTATAAAAGTAGATCCAAAGATTCATCACACCCTGTTCCTTATTTTCCAACAAGAAGCTCACAGCCCTGCGGGGACACATAGGTAAACACTGCATTATAATGCAGTGTGATTAATGTCATGAGCAGAACACAGAGTAGGGGCATTAAATCCATTTTGAGACACCCAAATGGATTAGTCAGGGTTGTCCAGAAACAGAACTACCTGAATAAACTAAACTCTGTGTGTGTGTACATTATATATATATATATATATGAATGAGACAGTGAGAGAAGGAGAGCGATTCAAGAAATTGGATTTTGAAGGCTTAGTATGCCCAAAATCTGCAAGGGAAGCTGGCAGACAAGAGACCCAGGAAATAGCTGCAGTTCCAGACCAGAGACATCTGCTTTCAGAATTCCTCCTCATTTGGGAGAGGTTAGTGTTTGTTCTATTAAGGCCTTCAACTGATTGGATGAGGTCCATCCCCATTATGGAGGGCAATCTGCTTTGCTCAAAGTCCACTGATTTAAATGTTTATCTCATCCAAAAACACTTTTACAGGAAACATTCAGGATAGTATGTTCACATATTAGGTACCATGTTCCAGCCAAGTTGATACATAAAATTAACCATCACCCCAAGGGCAGATCGCCCCACCTTAGAAGCTGATTCTTCTGTTTTATCAACCCAAGCTTCCTATACAGCCACCTCAGGTGTTCATGGATTTCAATTAGTTACTGTGACCTGCTCTTTCACCTTTTCTTTTATATGGGACCCAGTGCCAAGAACTCCTTTGCTTCCTGATGACATCGCACCCATCCTGCAAGATCACCTTATGTGGATTTTCAGCCAGAAACCCAATTCTTAGTCCCCAGTGGACTCCTGGTTGTCTCAAATGCATCTTTCCCTACCAACCCAATTAGATGGGTGCAGCAAAGGATGATCACCAACTCCTACATCATTAGCTGAAATGCTCTGCATCCATTCCAGATTTTTATCATCAGATGGAGGTATGAAGCTGAGAACTACCTTTTGACAAAATATTATGTTTTAGCATGTCACAATTTTTCTTACCTGTTTACTTGTTTCTAAGTTGTTTATAAATTGAGTGCCTGTATTAAATCTTGGGGTAGGTCATTTCCTAAATCTCTTATTCAGTGTGTGTTTCTTACATTCGTTCTAACCTTAGTGCCATTTAACCCATAAAGAGTGGTCTTTTCTTGTTCAGGTTAAAATTGATTTAACAAATCTATGCTTCATTTATTTGCATGGTTTGTGAATTCCACTTACAGACCCAACCCTCACCACCATCCTTAATTCTTATGAATTGTGATCATTTTCCCCAGAACTTTTTGGTCAGTCCTTTAAGCAGGTCAATATAAATATCTTCCACTTGCCCCACCAGTTCCACTTTCTGCACATCTCCAGCCTTTTCTGTGTACAGGAAGGCTGACTAAAAGCATTCTATCAATACGCACTCCTGCATTCTCGATTCTAGTTGGGTTTCATCAATGGGGAGCATAGAAAGGAGCCTAGAAGGAGTAACGAGAGACTGAGGTCAAAGTGGTCATTGGATTGAGCTGGCTGCTTCCCACACAGGAGGCCACAGATCTCCAGAGGCACAGCTTCTGGACATGTGCCTTTTTTCCCACTCTGTTAGTATCTCTGTGCTATAGTCCCTACAGTATAAATTCCTTTTATATATTCACACCTTTATGAATAGTCCCTAATTTGAGCAAGCCATATGAGAGATCCACTGTCTTCAAATATGGGGTCAGTGCTAAGGTCCATGCATGCTGTGAGGACATCTTATTGCTACCTCTTAGACTGTTGCTCACTTTTTTTTTTTTTTTTTTCCAGGGCCAGCTAAATAGTCTCACATGCTCAAGAACTATCTATGATAAAGCCATTCCTCCTTTTCTATTCTGTTGAATCTGAGACAGCAGATGTTTGTGCTGGGAAACTCTAGTTCAGATTACAGAGCTTCAACAGCCTTTGCTTGCTGCTGCTCAAGTCAATTTGATCCTTTCTCTTCTATTCAGTCACAGCTTTATGAGATTTTCTGGGTTCCAACCTATCGAGTCATCTCAGTGGGTTGGTGACTCCTAAAAATATGCAGGTTCTAGGGATCCTGGGCCTTTGTTCCTGTCCTTCATTCTTTCTTCCTGGAAATGCTTTCCTGCAGCTCTTGACCAGCTTCTACTCCCATTCAGGTTTCAGAGGCATTATCTGCTGCCCAGTAGCCTTCCCACTGCACACCAGGCTAGGTTAGGGTCCCTCCTGTGAGCTCCCAACAAGCACTATGCACACCTTGTCATTGTCCTTATACTTTAATTACTGCTGTGTCATCTCCTTGATTAGTCTGTGAAGAAGACCGAAATAATACTATTAAGGGTTGAATTTTGTCACCAGAAAGATAATATATTGAAGTCCTAACCCTCAGTACCTGTGAATTTAACCTATTTGGAAAGAGATTCTTTACAGACATAAACAAGTTAAAATGAAGTCACACTCCATTAGGATGGGCTTAATCCAGTATGAAGGGTATCCTTGCAAGAAGAAAAGAAATGGACACACAGGCACATGGGAGGAGAAGGCCACGTGACAACATCATGTGAAGGCAGGGTAGCAATCTCTAGAAGGCAGAGATTAAAGTACTGAGGCTGCAAGTGAAGGAGTGCCAAGGATTGAGCAAACCATCAAAAGCTGGGAAGTGGCAAGAAGAGATTCACCCTACAGGTTTAACAGGAAGTGTGGCACTGCAGGTACTTTTGGATTTCTGGGCTCTAGAACTGTAAGGAAATATAACTCTGTTTTATAAGTCACCCAGTCTCTGGTTCAAGCATAGCTTGTTTTATTGAACTGCACTTTACTGTGCTTCACAGATAGTTCATTTAAAAAAAGTGAAGATTTGTGGCAACTCTATGTTGAGCAAGTCTGTCGGTACCATTTTTCCAATATTGTGTGCTCACTTCATGTCTCTGTGTTACATTTTGGTAATTTATGTTTATTATTATTATTATCATTATTATATTATATTATTATCATTATTATATCCCTAGAGCCTGAACATTGGCAAGAGCCACGAATCCACCATTGCAATATTTCAAATTATTATTACATCTGCCATGGTGATCTGCGATCAGTGGTCACTAATGTTAGTATTGTAATTGTTTTGGGGCATCATGAACTGCACCCATATAAGGCAATGAACTTAATTGACAAATATTGTGTGTTCTGACTGCTCTACTGGCCAATGATTTCTGTCTCTTTCCTTCTCCTTCGGCCTCCCTATTCCCTGAGATGGAACAATATTAAAATTAGGCCAAATAGTAACACTACAATAACCTCTAAGAATTCAAGTGAAAGGAAGAGTGGCACATCTCCCATTTTAAATCAAAAGCTGGAAATGATTAAGCTTAATGAGGAAGGTGTGTTGAAAGTGGAGATAGACCAAAAGCTAGGCCTCTTGTGCAAGTTAGCCAAGTTGTGAATGCAAAGGAAAAGTTCCTGAAGAAAATTAAAAGTGCTACTTCAGTGAACACGTGAATGATAAGAAAGCAAAACAGCCTTCTTGGTGATATGGAGAAAATTTTAGCTGCTGAATAGAAGATCAAGTCAGGCATGACATTTCCTTAAACCAAAGCCTAACCCAGAGCAAGGCCCTAACTCTCTTCAATTCTACGAAGGCTGAGAGAGGTGAGGAAGCTGCAGAAGAAAAGTTTGAAGCTAGCAGAGGCTGGATCATGAGATTTAATTAAAGAAGCCATCTTCATAACATAAAAGTTTAAGGTGAAGCAGCAAGTGCTGATGTAAGTTACCCAGAAGGTATAACAAAGATCATTGATGAAAGTGGCTACACTAAGCAATAGGTACCATCTAAGACTTTCAGAAGTAGAGAAGAGAAGAAAGACAATGCCTATTTTTAAAGCTTCCAAGGATAGGCTGTATCTCTTGGTAGGGACTAATGCAAGTGCTAATGCTCATTTGCCATTCTTAAAATCCTAGGATCCATAAGAATTATGCTAAATCTACTATGCCTGTGCTCTCTAAATGGAATAATAAAGCCTGGATGGAACCACATTTGTTGACAGCATGGTTTACTGAATATTTTAAGCCCACCATTGAGAACTCCTGTTCATAAACAACAAAAAAGGATTTCTTTCAAAATATTACTGCTTATGGACAATGAACCAGGTCACTCAAGAGCTCTGATGGAGATCTACAAGGAGGTTAATGTTGTTTTCCTGCCTGCTATCACAACATTTACTCTGCAGCCCATGGATCAAGGAGTGATTTTGACTTTTTAGTCTTATTACTTAAGAAATACAGTTCATAAGTCTACAAATGCCATAGATAGTAATTCCTCTGATGTCTCTGGGCAAAGTAAATTGAAGACCTTCTGGAAAGCATTTGCCATTGTAGATCTCATTAAGAACATTCATGATTTATGGGAGAGGACAAAATATCAAACAGGAGATTGGAAGAAGTTGATTCCAGTCCTCATGGATGATTTTGAGAAGTTCATTACTTCAGTGGAGGAAGTAACTGCAGATTTGGAGGAAATAGCAGGAGAACTAGAATTAGAAGTGGAACCTGAAGATGCGACTGAACTGCTATATTCTCATGATAAAATTTTAACGGATGAGGAGTTGCTTCTTATGGATGAACAAATAAAGTGGCTTCTTGAGATGGAATCTACTCTTGGTGAAGAGGCTGTAAACATTGTTAAAATGACAACAAAAGATTTAGAATATTCCAAAAGCTTAGTTGCTAAAGCAGTGGCAGAATTTGGAATGATTTTGAAAATTGAATTTGAAAACTTCAATTTTGAAAGAAGTTCTACTGTAGGTGAAATGCTATCAAACAAAATTACACACTACAGAGAAATCCTTCATAAAAGAAATAGTCAATTATGTGACATGCTTTTTTGTAGTCTTATTTTAAGAAATTGCCACAGCCACCCCAACCTTCAGCAACCACCATCCTAATCGGTTAGCAGCCATTAACATCTTTTTCCTCCACCAGCAAAAATAATTGGGTCTCTTAAGACTCACTGAAGGCTCAGAAGGTTGTTAGCATTTTTTAGCAGTAAAGTATTTTTTTAATTAAGACATAGACTTTGTTTTTTTATATATATAATGCTATTACACAATTAATAGTTTACCATGTAGTGTAAACATAACTTTTATATGAACTTGTGTCAGAGACATTTAAACCAGAGTGACTCTGTCTTGAGTAGAGACTGGGTAAAATAAGACTGAGACCCACTAGGCTGCATCCTCCGGAGGTTAAGGCATTCTTAATCACAGGATGAAATAGGAGGTTGGCACAAGATACTGGTCACAAAGACCTTGCTGATAAAACAGCATGCCGTAAAGAAGCTGGCCAAATACCACCAAAACCGAGACGGTGACAAAACTGACCTCTGGTCATCTTCACTGCTCATTATACACTAATAATAATGCCTTAGCATGCTAAGAGACACTCCCACCAGAGCCATGACAGTTTACAAATGTCATGGCAACATCAGGAAGTTATCATACATGGTCTAAAAAGGGGAGAAACCCTCAGTCCTGGGAATTGCCCACCACTTTCCTGGAAAACTCATGATTAATCCCCCCTTGTTTAGCATATAATCCCGAAATAACCATAAAAATGGCCAACCAGCAACCCGTGGGGCTGCTCTGCCTATGGAATGGCTATTCTTTATTCTTTTACTTTCTTAATAAACTTGCTTTAACTTTACTGTATAGACTCTCCCCAAATTCTTTCTTGAGTGAAGTCCAAGAACTTTCTCTTGGGGTCTGGATCAGGACCCCTTTGCGGTAATACTTGGAAACCAGAAAATTCATGTGACTTGCTTTATTGTGATACTTATTTTATTGTAGTGGTGTGAAATAAAACCAGTGTTATGTAGTTTGTTACAGAGCCCTAGGAAACTAATATAGACACACTATTAAAACTACAGCACTTTCACAGTGCCCACAATGCCCAAATTTATATTGAGTAAAGTTATGTTGGCTGAACATTATTGTAAATCACTTAAAAAAACTGTTAAAAGTCTGACAAGTGTGTGTTCCTGTGGAAGCTTACTCTTTAACTTCCTTATGCATCACTTCACTCAATTCTCCATCCAAAAATTGTGCTCTCCCCATCTCCCATCTGACAGCCCTGTGGTGAAGCAACTTAGAACATAGTTCCAAGGATGGCACCCTGTCAAAAGCGTGTGGAGGTCCAGATTCAGTCCACTTTATCAATAAGCTTAATCACCTCCCTTAAGTTAATTTCCTTTCACAGAGATTATGCCTTTTTACATTACACAGGGTGGTTGCTGGTTGAGCATTTGGGGAACTCCCCTCCTTAAGACTGCCCTGAGTGCAGGTGAGATGCACAGACTTACATCTCCCAGGACAGGTTAGGGACTACTTTGCATATAGGAAGGGGGAGGTAACGTTTCCCAAGGTGCAATGTAAGAGGAGACAGCTGGGACTCAAATGTACTATTGCTTTCTACAATGGAAACCTGCCCATCTTCAGTCCCATGACATCCATTTGCAAGTATCTGTAGACTTCTTAGAAGAAAAGTCTCTTTTCTCTGGAACCTCAAAGAATAGCTCAGAGAATTCTCAATGAGGAAAGGCTGTGGAAGCCAGAGGACCCAGATCTTAATTTTACAGATGTGGGCTTGGGCCCCAGGCACTTAACTGAGCTGACAGACACAAGGTGCAGAAAGAGAGCATGGTTTTCCTGCCTTCTGGTGCTCTGGACACCCATTCTGGGCTTATCCCAGTGTTAAAGATAGAACAAGTTTCCTTCTGTTTCTTCTCTCCCTTCTTCCTGACTCTCTTTCCTGGACCACTGTGTCACACTTTTCATAGTGTCATAAGTCATTCATGTTTTAACAACATTCAACTTATAAAATTTTCAAATAGAAAGATGCATATTTGATCATTACATGTATGTATCAGAAAATTATTTTCCATTTAAATATGAGAGTTGTGTAGTTCAGCCTACACAGAGTTTTGCTTTTATTTTATTTTTATTTATTTGTTTATTTATTTGAGACAGAGTCTCACTCTGTCACCCAGGCTGGAGTGCAGTGGCACAATCTCGGCTCACTGCACTCTCTGCCTCCCAGGTTCATGTGATTCTCCTGCCTCAGCCTCCAAGTAGCTGGGACTACATGCATGCGCCACCACACCTGGCTAATTTTTGTATTTTTGGTAGAGATGGGTTTTCACCATGTTGGTGAGGCTGGTCTCGAACTCCTGACCTCAAATGATCCTCCTGCCTTGGCCTCCCAAAGTGTTGGGATTACAAGCATGAATCACTATGCCTGGTCTGCTTTTATTTTTGCAGGTATTTTAAAAAACAAAAACAGAAAGTTATACAGCTGAATATGACCCAAAAAAATCATATTCAAAATAAATACCCCATCATACACATCAAGCTGATCAACTCGGGACACAATTCAGAGGTTCTAATTTCTTCAGGATCACATCAGCAAAACAGTAACCTTTAAATACAAGTACACATTCACCTTTAGCCATTCTTGGACAAATGACCAAACGTAAACCCTGGAAGAAGGCTGTTGGATGGTAAGGCAGAGTTTCATGTACATGAAACCTATGTATCAATCAGGCTCTCTATGTCCTTGTCCTTGCATTATTTTGAAGAGTTTAACATTTCTAAGCTATATTTATCTTAATTTCAAAATATATTTTAATAGGAAAAACCTATACCACACATTAAAATAAAAATTTATAATTTAAATGTATAGGTATATTTCTGTGTCAGTATGTATATATATAACATATACGTTCATAGCAAAAACACACATAAACATTCATTTTTAAATGTCTTGAGGAAATCCTAATAATTTAATAACAATGGCAATCTCTGGATTGTGGCTTACAGTTGGCTTTAATATTTCCTTCATACTTTTTTCCCTCAAAATTTCTTCAATTAACATTGATTATTTTTGCTACAAAATTTTCTAAAAATAAAACATCACTGTTTAAAAACAAAATATATGTAATAGAACGTATCCAATTAACATTTTAATGATATGGATTATTACTGAACCAGAAGGCTGTGCCTGCTTCCTAAGTCTTGACTGTTAGTCACAGAATTTATTACCTTGAGCCAGTCATGAAATGCTCATATTCTCTTTCCTTCTACGTTAGATGGAGATAAAAAATGTCTGCCTCTGATTTTTGTTGTGAGGATGAAAAGAGATGGTATTTGTAAACTCCCAGCTCAATTCCCAGAGAGAATCGAAGCTTAGTAATTGCTGTCCGTTATACCACTCCTATTATTACAAGTCACACCTGGCCACTCAGCAGTGGGCATTTATCTCTTTTGCCTTATTCTGCAGCCAAATTACTTTCTCTGTTTTTTGGAAAAGTGGAACAGGGACAATTTGCATCAGAATCACTTGAAAAGCACAGTAAAAGTGCATTTACTGAATTGGAATTTCTGGGGCTGGGAAATCTGCCTTTTTAGCAAGAGTCCATATGTTAATTACATTTTAAAAATAACCAAGATCCACTGAGAAGCCTAGTTTTTGACCAGGTTGTTGAACACTATAGGTTACCACAACCATGAAAAGACAACAGGAACACAATTTCTAATTATGTTATGGGGCTTTTGAAAAGCAGCTATCATACAACCATTTTGGAGAGATAAAGTATTATGGAAATGCAAGGACATGGCACCCAATGCCAGGTCACCAGCATTTTCTATGCAGACAGCATGGGACTTTGTATCCATATGGGCAAATTACTGTGTTTCCTTCCTCACCATTTCTTTCAATAGTTTTCTTGCATTTCGCTGGAGGGACCTCATGGTAGTGTTCGTGACTTTACTGCCTCATTAACAATAGCTCCTGTGTCTTACTTTTCATACCCTCTGTATCCAAAGTGGTGTCTGCCTACAGAAATCACTCCATAAATGTGGTTGCTTTGTTGAAGAAAATCCTGAGGCCTGAGGGCTCAATGAGCCCAAAGAGGCCCCTACGTTCCTGCTTCATTACATGATGCAGCTGGCATCTCTGAAGACCAGTGTTTGAAACAAACAAACAAACAAAAAATATGCATGTGCCAATTAATGATGCTCATAATAGTAGGAGTGCTTGCATAGCTGGATTTTTTTTTTTTTTTTTTTTTTTGAGACGGAGTCTCGCCCTCTCGTAGGCTGGAGTGCAGTGGCGCGATCTCGGCTCACTGCAACCTCTGCCTCCCGCGTTCAAGCGAGTCTCGTGTCTCCGCCTCAGGAGTAGCTGGGATTACAGTCACACGCTACCGCACCCAGCTAATTTTTGTATTTTTAGTAGAGACAGGGTTTCACCATGTTGGCCAGGATGGTCTGGATCTCCTGACCTCGTGATCTGCCCGCCTCAGCCTCCCAAAGTGCTGGGATTACAAGCGTGAGCCATCGCAACTGGCTGCATAGCTGGGTTTTTAAATAATGATTACCTCGAGATTTGGTTTTGTGGAAATACATTTCATGGTAAATTAAGGATCATATGCCGTTTCTAAGCCCATGTAATGATTGCCTCTTACCGTGTCCTTCTGCATTTAAGAAATAAGTTTAAACTATCAAGAGATTTTCAGAGAAAAATGAAAAAGCTCACCTTTTTGTTTTGTTTTGTTTTGTTTTGGTTAGGCATCTAAGAACAGCCAGCCTGGCTAGCTGCTCCAATACACATGATTGTATCTAATCCTCACAGCTCTGGGGTAGGCACTATTATTCCCATCTCACTGATAAAGCTCGGAGAGACTATAGTATTCACCTAAGGGTCATGCATTCCTTGGGGCCAGACTGGAATCAAGCTTTCCAGTTTCCTGAGTCGGGGCTTCCCATTGATTTGGAGTTTTGCTTGTTTGTTTGCTTGTTTACCTTCTCTTTCTGTTTTTGAGTTTCAAGAGAGAAAATGCCCTTGGAGGCCCTAAAGAAAACCACTGATAATTAATTCTTGCTTCAGTGAAACAGTATCAAGACCATTAACAAGTTTCCTTTTTTCTGTCTCATGAAAATTAACCTAGCTGCAAATTTGCATTACTCACCAGAATACCATTTCCTCCCCAAAGGAGACCAGTTGGTCTTTCAAATTTTTATTCACATAGATATCCCCCTCCAGTGAATTTCTTTTTGCTTCCTTCCATGAAGTGGGGTGGTTAAGTGTGAGTAGGGCTACTGCACCCTTACCAGTGATATTGCAGTACACCTGGAGAGGTCCCAGTGGGCCGCTGCCATCCGAGTCGATGTAGAAGAAGCCGGCTGTATTCCCCTGGTGCCTGTACACCTCACAGGATTGCTCGTAGATGGCTGGAAAGACAAAGGCAGCAGAGAGAAAACTTTGCTTGGCTCTGCATATCCCTTTGCAGGAATCAGTAACTCCTACTTAGATTTGCTCTATGTGTATTCATTTCCCTTCTATATCCTTGACTTTTTCCCCAAGCCTTAACACACAGTACCAGTATCTTGATACTGATGTTTGACATTCAGATTTTCCATTCATCTCTCTCTCTCTCTCTTTTTATTATCATTTTTTTTTAGACTGCAGTAGCGCCATCATGGCTCATGGCACGTTGCAGCCTCAAACTCTCAGGCTCAAGTGATCTCCCACCTCAGTCTCCCGTATAGGTGTCAGCCACCAACCTGACTAATTTTTTTAAAAAATTTTTATAGAGATGGAGTCCCACTCTGTTATCCAGGCTGGTCTTGAACTCCTAGCCTCAACCGATTCTCCTGCCTCAGTGTCTCAAGCTGCTGGGATTATAGGCATGATCCGCCAGGCCCAGCCTTATTTTCCATTTATTTAAATTCATTCATTCTTTTAAAATTAGTGCAGAGGTAATGCCTCTCAAAATGTGGCCCCTCACCTCTTACATGGCCCTCCTCTTTACTTATCTCTATGACCTTCCTCCTTGCTCCTACTGTATACTGAGCGTGGATCATCCAAATACCATTGTGTCTCTTTAAATGGGTTACAGAACCTGTAAGAGTAGTGCTCACGTGTCCATTTGATGTTGTGCCGCAGCATTTGGCAGAGTGCAACAATCACAGCAGGGCCTGAGCTAATATTTGACTCATGAATTAAAAAAATAAATGCTTACATACAGTATGGCTTTTTACTAATAAAATACTTTTTCTTTTTTTTTCTTGAGGTGGGGTGCGCTCTGTCGCCCAGCCTGGAGTGCCGTGGCTTGATCTTGGCTCACTGCAAACTCTGCCTCCCGGGTTCAAGAGATTCTCCTGCCTCAGCCTCCTGAGTAGCTGGGATTACAGGCACGTGCCACCATGCCCAGCTAATTTTTATATTTTTAGTAGATACGGGGTTGAACCATATTGATCAGGGTGGTCTCGAACTCCTGACCTCGTGACCCACCCACCTCGGCCTCTCAAATTCCTGGGAATATATGTGTGAGCCACTGAGCCTGGCCCAGACTATCTTATTTTTATGTACCTAGTACTAAGTATAGTACATAACATGTAGTAAGTGCACAATGAAGTTCAGCTTATTTTGACTTAATAAGCATTTACTGAGTTCCTAATACATGTCAACAGATGAGGTTGCCACCAGAGGATGGAACCATGGAGGAAGCAATAAATCTCTACCCCAGAAAGCTCACAGCTTGGTTGGCAGCCGCAAAAGTCTGCATGCTCAGATAGAGGCAGGTTCAGGTGTCCTGAGATAGGGAGCTTTGACCAATCTGCAGGTTTGGGAAATATATAAATTTTATTAGGCTAACATGAATAAATCTGTTGGGGTACAAAGGAGACATCTGCTGTCTCATACATGAGAATATAGAATCTTGTCTGATGCTTCAGACAAAATGCTGTAGCTCAGAGCAGCAGGTACATCTCCAATCATGTCACCCTATGATGCTTTAAACACTTCAGTGGCTCCCAACAGCTTTCAAGATATAGTACCAACTCCTCTCCTAGCCAACTCCTGCCCCTTGTGACTAATGTCCCATCCCAGGAATAGGAAGCTGCAGTTTGTCATGATCAAATGTGAGGGGTGCCTCAAATAATTTATTACCAGAAAAGTTATGAAGCCTGAGAGGGTTTGACTTTTTATAAATTAGAGTGAACTCAAGGTTATCCTTGTTCTCATGGCATTCTCTCTTGCATTCCTGCAAACTTTCCGCAGCAGGAGGTATGTGGGAGTGCCACAATCTGTGCCCCACATTGTGAGCATTACGTACAGATTATTTTTGTTTGCCTAAACCTGATAATGCCCTTGGGTGTTTGTCACAAAGGTGAAAATCAGCTCTTGTCTATGTTGACCCCCCAACCACTCCCACATTCCCAGGATGACAGCTATGTGGAAGGAGTTGCTGTTGTCCCACAAAAGGTAAACACCACCCTACAGCATGTGAGCAGTTGCATAGTAGTTAAGAACATAAACCTTGGAATCAGAATGGGTGGTTTTGCCTGGCAGGGCTACGCCTTTCTCCCTGTGGAAGCATGGACAAGCTACCCCACCTGTGCTAGGCAACTTCTAAGGTAATTCCCGTGATGGACAGATACTTCCTGGGATTCATGTTCTGCTGACAAAATCATGTCCTCCCTCCAAGTGGGCTGGACTTATTGGCTTGCTCTAACAAATAGAATATGATAGTGTGGTAGATATCATTTCCAAGATTAGATTATAAAAAACAGTGACTTCCATCTTGGGTGTTCTAGATCACTCACTGTGGTAGAAGCCAACTCCCATGTAACAAGGCAGCCCTTGCAAGAGGCCCACAGGAGTAAGCCTGGAAGTTTCAGAAGCATGCCCTGGGAATGGGCACCAAAGCAAGATCCCCACATCAAGCCTTAAAATGAAAGCAGCCTTGTGGACACCTTTATTGCAGCTGCATGAGAGACTGAGCCAGAACCACGTAGCTAAGCTGCTTATGGACCCAGAGACACTCCGAGATGATAATGTCTGTTGTTTCCAGGTGTTGTTTTAGAATCCTTCATTACAATAGGTAGCTAATCAACTCTCAAAGCATAAATTGTCTCATTAGACTACAGTAACTCAAAAAGAGCCTCCCTCATACTGTTGTAGTAAGGATTCAAAGATGTCATCCACATATGGCACATAGAAAGTGCTTGATTAATATGAGCCTATATTATTAATAGTAGTAGTATTGTTTCATGACTTGTTGCCTCTCCTTTTTTTTTTAACGAGTTTTTAATATGGTTTGGCTGTGTCCCCACCCAAATGTCATCTTGAATTGTAACTCCCACAATTCCCATGTGTCATGGGAGGAACGTGGTGGGAGGTAATTGAATTTGGGGGCGGGTCTTTCCTGAGCTGCTCTCATGATAGTTAATGAGACTCAAGAGATCCGATCATTTTTAAAAGGGAGAGTTTCCCTGCACAAGCTCTTTTTTCTTTGCCTACCGCCATCCATATAAGATGTGACTTGTTCCTCCTTGCCTTCTGTCATGATTGTGAGGTTTTCCCAGCCACTGGGAACTGTGAGTCCAATTAAACCTCTTTCTTTTGTAAATTGCCCAGTCTCAGGTATGTTTTTATCAGCAGCACGAAAACGGACTAATGCAGTTTTTGTATACCTGATTTTTGTTTCAATTTTCATCGTAAACCACAAGCCTTGTTATAAAAGATCAGTAGCTCCAACTTCCCTTCTGCATGGAAATAACTTTTCATTCTTAGTTCATTTTTCTGTTATTGACTAGAGTGACTAAATAGCATGTCTATATTGTTACTTCTTAATTTTTTTTTTACTTTTACAACTTATCTATTTATTTAACAGTTGGAAAGTGAGAACTTAGCCCTTTTTATCCCCCCATCCCTGAAATAAAAACAACTTTCCATTCCTCCATCCATCTAATCTAGTTGTATAATAATTTTAGTTAGATCAATGATTACTTTTGGTGATACAATGTCGTAAATGCTATTCATAGATTAACTACATATTATAATGTGGTTAGTTTTTCTTTTCTGAACAAAATTTAGTTTTTCTTGAAATTTAAAATTGTCATATTTTCTCATTTGCCTAGTTTTCTACATACGAATTGCTAATTTAACTTCAAATTTACTAACAACTATCTAAAATATCTACCAAAATGTTTAGGTAAGAATTAACATAAGAGGATAACTATGGAGAGAGAGGAAAAATGTGGGAGGGGACAGAGATGAAAGTGAGACATTTCTGAATGTCTTACATTTTAAATTTTGAAACCATAAAACTATTTTCAATGATTTTTAAAAGTTAAATATAATAATTCTTTCTTTCTTTCCTTCTTTTTTTTTTTTGACAGAGTCTTGCTCTGTCACCCAGGCTGGAATGCAGTGGCATGCTCTTGCCTCATTGCAACCTCCACCAGGTCCAAGCAATTCTCCTGCCTCAGCCTCCCGAGTAGCTGGGACTACAGGCACGTGCCACCACACCTGGCTAATTTTTCTGTCTTTTGTAGAGACAGGGTTTCACCATGTTAGTCAGGCTGGTCTCAAACTCCTGACCTTGTGATCCACCCGCCTCAGCCTTCCAAAGTGCTGGGATTACAGGCGTGAGCCACCACACTCGGCCTAGAATAACAGTTCTTAAACATTGAAAGAAAATGAAAACGAATGAATTTAACCAGGAATTATTTAAAGCAATATTGAAATTTAGTATTTTCTTTTTAACTTTCTCATTGCAGAAACTTTCAAATACAATGAGCACAGAGAGGATCCTGCTAGCATCACAACCAGCTTCAGCAACTCCCAGTATATTGCTAATCTTCCATCATTTATATCCTCAGTGCATCAGTTCTTTTGCTGTATAAAAACAAACACACATAAAACTCCAAATTTGACTTTAAATCATGACTAAGCCATGATTCTGCAGGCCAGCCATTTAGTCTGGGATTAGCTGGGCAGTTCATGCAGTCAGCTGCTGGGTCAGCCAGGCTGGGTGGTGGTAAGCTGTAGTTCTTTGCTTCAGCCCACGTGGCCTCTCACACTCTAGCAGGGGAGTTTACATAGTACAGCCTCCCAGAACAGCAAGAAACCAAGTACTTGTCAAGTCTCTGCTTGCATGATGTTTGCTGATGCCCCATTGCCCGAGGCAAATCAGTGAGCCATCCAAAATTCTCAGAAAAAAATCCCAAGAAGCTAAATGAAATGGATCAATAGGGTAGACATGGATTTTATCATTGTTTGACTTCATTGAACAGGTCACACTGCATGGGATGTGAACAAAAAATAAATGTTTATTTCACTAAGTCATTGAGATCTTGGGGTCATTTACTACCTTAGTTAACCTACTGTTATTGATATACTTGTTCCTTAAATGCTGGCTCAGTAACTGGGAGATCTCTGAGGGCAAAGCCTGGTAACAGCATTGCCATTTATGGACACTGTAAATGAGTTCATAAAGTGTAAGTACTTTGCCCAAAGACAAACCAGCTGGTAGGTGGTTAATCTAATGCTATCATCCCTTCCTGATTTATTAATGGGAATGCTTTACAAAACTGAAACATCCCTCATCAATTATTTGATTTCCCTAAACTACAAGATTATTCGGGAAAAGTGAGTTACATTGTTGATGCTTTCCCTTTAATTCATCAGTTTCGAAATGCTGAAATGTTTCCCTAGGGTGCCCCAAAGTAACCAATGAAAATATTTTTAGTATTATTTTGAACGTATAGATTTAAACATATTTGATATTGAAACAGTAGTTTGACTAGTAGGATGTATCCTACCAAAAAAATTTAAAATATAGAAATACATTTAATAATCTCATTTTAAACAATATTGCTATTATAGTATGAAACTATTAAACATAGCAAGAAAAAGCTAATAATTATCTTATCAACAGAAACTAAATTACTTATCATAAAAGATAAAATATAAAATGCAAACATTAGATAAAATTCTGCAGTATATCATAGAGTTGGTAATAAGCTTAAGCTCATAATTTAATGCTTTTAAAAAATGATGCATTTTCACATTTGGACCACTGGAAGTGCAGGAAGCAACCTAATGCACAGGGTGTTGTCTTTAAATAAAAATTAACGCATAAAAGGAAAAAAGATTTTACTGAGTCAATTTTGGGACCATGAAAAGTACAGAATGAAAGTGGAATGTCTTGTTTTGCCTAAAAACAAGACTTTTATTAAAGACTGGAATTATCTCAAAACAGCCCAGGAGTTAGTCTGACGGGACAATTTGGGCATAAAAAATAATAGTCACTTTGATTGTTAAATATATACAATTTATTAGTTTCTATCTATCCATCAATCAATTTATATATGTATGCATGTATGTATGTAGGTATATATGTATATATGTATGTATGTATGTATTTATCTATCTATCTACCTACCTAGCATCTATCTTGTCTCTGTACTCAAGTCCATTGGTCCCCTCTGAAGTTTAATAGAGAATGAAGTCATGTTCTGAATATTAGAAAGAATAGAGATCATATCCTGTCTTTCTTATATAAATGTATTTGAATGCAACTTAACAGTCCATGAAAAAAATCTTTAGAGAATAACCAAACCAGAATCTGCAAAAGAATAATAGAATTTGAAAATCATCCTTTAGTAATGTCCAGTGAGATAAGGGATTAAACAATGATCATCAAGGACTGCCAAACCATTAGTTGAAACATTAACGGGATATTTTAGTCAGTGGATTCAATTAACACCGAACTCATGGGTCAATCTTAATGTCATGAAAAGTGATTATCAGGGTGCCTCTAATGTGGCACAATAAGACATATGTAACACCATCTAAAACACATTCTTGCCAAAAAAATTGAAGCTAAATGTATTTGAGCCCCAAGATCTAAGCACCAATTTTCAGAAAGAGGCCAACATGCCCAGCCACACTGTAAGAATGCAGTTAGTTAAATCTAGAATACGGGAATGTTTGACTTAGTTTCCTCAACAAAAATGGCAAAAATGGAGTTGAAATGCAAAAGATGTATCAGTCAGTCAAACACTATGCTTAGATCTTGTTTAGACCCTAATTCAAACACATTAAAGAAAAGATGAGAAAGGAAGGAAGGAAGGAAGGAAGGAAGGAAGGAAGGAAGGAAGAGGGAAAGAAGGGAGGGAGGAAGGGAGAGAGGGAAGATGTTTTAAGATAACCACAAAAATTATAGATCAGATTTTATAACAGATTATATTAAATATTTTTAATTTTGATAGGTACAATAATGGCAGTGTGATTATGTTTTAAAAGATGAGTTGTCCTGTGTTAGAGAGTTGTTCACTACAAATACTGTAGTTGTAGTAAAATTATATGTCCACAATTTGTTTCTAAAATGCTCCATCAGCTGTGCACAGTGGTTCACACCTGTACTTCCAACATTTTGGGAGGCTGAGGTGGACAATCACTTGAGGCTGAGAGCTCGAGACCAACCTGAGCAACATAGTTAGATCCCTGTTTTTACAAAAAAATTAAAATTAGCTGGGTGTGGTAGCTTGTGCCTATAGCCTCAGCTACCCAGGAGGCTGAAGCAGAAGGATAGCTTGAGCCCAAGAGTTTGAGGCTGCAGTGAGCTATGATTAAGCCACTGCACTCCAGCCTGGCTGACAGAGCAAGACCCTGTCTCAGTTTTAAAAATAAACAAACAAACAAATAAATAAGATGTTGCATCAAACAAGTGAAGAGGGGATAGTAGAAAAAAAATGGGAGAATATTGATAACTGTTGAGCCTGAATGAAGGATGAAGGATACATGTGGGACAATTACATGATACTGTTTTTTTTTGTTGTTGTTGTTGTTTTTTGGTGGAGTCTTGCTCTGTCGCCAGGCTGGAGTGCAGTGACATGATCTTGGCTCACTACAACCTCCAACTCCCTGGTTCAAGCTATTCTCCTGCCTCAGCCTCCTGAGTAGCTAGGATTACAGGCACATGCCAGTATGCCCAGCTATTTTTTGTATTTTTTATATAGATGGGGTTTCACCATGTTGGCCAGGCTGGTCTCAAACTCTTGACCTTGTGATCCACCCGTCTCGGCCTCCCAAAGTGCTGGGATTACAGGTGTGAGCCACCACGCCCAGCCAATTTTGTCTTTTTCATATGTTTGAAAATGTCTTTGAAAATAAAAAGTATATTCTGGATTCTTCTGACTTGCTGTAGTATGGGATATTGAGCTACCCATCTGGTTATAGTTGTCTCCCCAAAGCATCTCCTCACCCTCAAGCTGGATATTCCTTTTAAAACTGACCTTTTTCACTAAACATAATTCCCTTGAGATCCATTCAAGCTTTGTGATGTATCAGTTGTCAATTCCAGTTTCACTGCTGAGTAATATTTCATAACAGGGACATACTACAGTTTAATAATTAATCCATTGAAGAACATTTGGGTTGTTTCCGTTTTAAGCTATTTCAGTTGTAGCTTTTTAAAATTATAGAAGGTTTTTTTTCCTTTAAATATTATTTTCTCTAATAGTACGTGATTCTTGACCCATTGATGCAATACTTCATTCATGTCTCTGAGAATATTAATCCTATTATAGTGCCTTTGATCCTTTCTTTGCTCCACATAGGCTGTTCCCTTTAAGCTGTGCTTGTTTGGTTAGTTGCTTTAATTGTTGTGTGTTTTGTTTTGGTCTCTATCTTATATTTCATGTGATAGTGCTTTCTGGGATGTTCTCTCGTATTTGATAGTGGGCCCTGAAATACTACTTGGTATTTGTGAACAAATGTCTGTGGTTTGCCTTCCAAGGACTTTAATGTAGGCTTCTCTGGCTGAAGAATTTTGTGAGAAATGCCCATGTTAGTGTCTTTTGTCTTTCTCTTGCTCTTGTTAGAGTCTATGATTTAGAGGATGTATGCCTGGCTGCTGAATATCTCGGAGCTGAAGACAAGAAGGCCAGGCCTTAGCATTCTTTCTATATAAATGTTTTCATATGTTACCCCATTTTCAATATGGTACAACCTTCTTCAACCATACATGTTTTCTCTCAGTTTCAAGAATTGTGTTTTCTCCAAAAGAAAAACTTCCAGTTTTCTCCCTTAGTGGCGAAGGAGCAATCACCAAGTGTCCACAATTGGAAAGAGGATTGATAATCTAACTACTTCTTACACAGATGTAGATTTACTCTTCCTATATTTATCTTACCTTCACGTTCACTTGCAAAGGTGGCTGATGATTCCTACTTCTGTGCCTTTGGGGGATTTTGTAATGTGGATTTGTTTGTTTCTTGGATTTCACTGCATGTAAATTAAGATTCAGCATTTTAATTACGTTAATCTGTTACCTGTTCCTATTCATCTACTCACTTTCTGCTTTCAACATTTTCTTGCCCTTTTCTCCTGTGATTTTTGCTTCTCTCTTTCTCTCTCTGAGTATTGTTGTTGTTTTTTGAGGGGGTGTTTGTGTGCGTGCCCCTGTATTTGTCTCCTTTTGTCATGCCATTGTGGTGGATTTGAGTTGTGTCAATTTAAGCCAAACTGGAACTACATTTACCAGAATTCGTTTCCTTGCGTAGTTCTGGTCAGCATATCCCACAACAGACATTTTACATGAGATGCAGCAGGTGCAAGAGCAGAGCACAGACATTGATTCCATGCGTGTAAGGTCAATGAAGGGCATGAGGTGCTACTGTAGATCACACACATCACTGCTCATCTACTGATACATGTTACTAGTGTGTGGCAGCCAGATGGGCTCATCTACTGATACATGTTACTAGTGTGCTGCTCCAGATGGTCTACCTTCTCCTTCAGCTTCCCTAATTTCCAGCCAGGTGAATTTTCAGTCTCCTATGAGCACCCCATCACTGAAGTTGCTGTTTTGGAGATGGTAAAAGGCGAAGAGTTCCTCTGATTCGCTGCTGACTTAGAGAGCCATTTAAAAAAATAATAATAATTTAATATTCTTCATGAGGAGTGTAACGAAGCAAAGTTAAACACACACGTGCAATTCACCAACTGTTTCAGGAAGTACAAGCATACACTTTTGTTTACTGAATCATTCGGCCTACACTGCTTGCCTAATGCATTATGAAACAAATACTCCACACACGTTTATTGAGAATGCACTTGTTTTTCACTAACTCTAAGGTAAGCTCTGAGAAAATTACATGCAACAAAAAAAAGACATGATTCTAAATCTCAAGTAATTCAGCGTCTTAAACTTACCAAAATTAACCTCAATCTAGACACAAAATTTAAATTGACCTGTTCCTATAAAAAAATAGAAAAAGTATTTAAAGAGCTCCCCCAACCCATGAGTTTGAGGCTGCAATAAGCCACATTTTTGCCATTGCATTCCAGCCTGGGTCACAGAGTAAGTAATACTCCATCTCCAAAAAAAACCGAAAAAACTCCCTCAGATAATACAGTAAGATTGTAATATTGTGAGATTAAATGGTTTCTCAAATGAACCTTTTAAAGAACAAATCATCTCACTGGTACTTCTATTTCTCCAAAGAACAGAAAAAGAAAGATATCTTCCCATCTTTCACATTTGTTATGTAAAGTAAATGCAAAGCAGATCCTTAACCTGACAAACATCATAAAGAAAGGAAAACAAAATTATAGAATCACTCATGAATATCAATCACAAAATTTTAAATACAGTATCAGCAAACAGAGCTAAATAACATATTTTAAAATTACATAATGGCCAAGGAAATGTTTAATCCAAAAAATCAAGAGAGGTTCAATATTTAATAATTTAACTAAATATTTAAATATATAATTCACAACTATAGATACTTGTTGATAAAGGCAACTCAAATCAGTAGAAAACAAAAAAAAATTACATGTGGTATTGAGATAATTGGAAAACTATATGGAAAAAGATGAAATTAAATCCAATCCTCATACTGAAAACCAGGATCAAATTTTAATTGAATCAGAGATTTAAATATTGAAAAATAGAATACATACATGTACTAGAGAAAAACAAGGCTGAATTTCTATGTAAATTAGAAGCAGCAAAAGTATTGCTAACAATGATTCAAAATCCACAAGCAATAAACAAAAATATAGATAAATTTCCTAATATTCAAAATAAATTTAAAAAAATAAAGCAATTTTTGAATGGCAAAAGATACAACAAACAAAAAAAGGGCAAATGGACAAACTGGAAAAAATTACAATTTGCATCACAAAGCACTAACATTTCTAATATACTTTTACAAGTTAAAAATAAAGACAAAATAGGTAACAGCCTATAGGAATATATGCGGATGATATGAGTGGAGACTCATAGAAAAATAAATGCAAATAAACCTAAAACACATAAAAGATGTCTGATGTTACTTATAGAAAAACAAGTGCTATGAAAATGAGAATATTAGTTATATTATAGGGGAAAGGCCTTTTCCCTAGCAGGCTTAGCAGTGGAGTATTGTCAATCTTTTGGATCATTGCTAATTTGATATGTGAAAAATTGGATTTCAATGTCATTTTCATTAGCATTTTTTTTCCTATAAGCAAGGTCAGACATATTTTTGTGTGTTTTAGATTTATTTGCATTTATTTTTCTATGAGTGTTCACTCATATCGTGAGCATATATAATATATTGGATCATTGCTAATTATATGTATGTATATATTTGTCCATTTGCCTTTTCATTTTGATATATATATATATATATATATATATACACATATACATATACATATGTGGCTGAGAGGGAACGCGAAAATCATACAAATCCTAAATGTGGAATTTAGCAATATCTAGCAAAATTACAGATACATTTAAACTTTGACCCAGAAACACCATGTCTAGTGATCTGCTCCAAGAAACACTGGTAAAAAATGGGGGAAAAGAGATGTTTCTATATTTTTTAAAAAACACCATTTGTGCTTGCAAAAGACAGAAATCATCCTCGGTGTTCATCAATTGAGGACTAGTTGAATAAACTATGTTGCACTCACAGAATACAGTTCAGCTTTGAACAGGAACGAAGCATCCCCACATGTAACACTACAAGCTGAGCTTCTGAATATATAGCTGTGAGAGAAAAGCACAGACAATGCATGTATAATATGCTAATGTTTATCTAATAAATGGGGGTATGAACTTATTTGTATTTGCTCATCTTTTTTAAGAAAACAGCATTTTTATAAAGGTTATGTATACAGAATGGAAAGGAAGAGGAAGAAGGAATAAGAATAAAAGCAAGACTTGTTTGAAGAAGACTTATTTTGTTGGTTTTACATTGTTCCATAAACAAGCATTTTTTGAATGGCTTGTAATTATAAAGTTATCTTTTCTGCAGAGATAGAGAAGACACCATAAATGCTCCCACCATTAAGGTCAGCTTTAAAATATGAGTAGGTGTTCACTATATGAGTACAGGGTGGCTCCTTCTCAGTATAGAACAGCAACAGTGCAACAAGGGTGTAACATGGTGACGTATTGGTGTAATATGTATGTTTATCAAGACTAAATCCCAGGCTTCATTCCTCCAGAAAGCCTTTCCATATCATCAGTCTGAGTTAGGTAGCCTTCCTCTCTCTTTCTCCACCGCTATGTATGGAAATCCTTGGATTAGCATTTTGATCTTTCTTGTTAGACCAAATATTTCTAGAGGGCAGAGATGTTTTCTAAATTTAAAAGATATACATTTAATTAATATTAGTTGAATGTCCCCGTTTAACCTTTGGTAAAGGTGAAATTGAGCTAAACTTAAAAATTCTATGGCAATATCTTTGTTCTCTGCAATACCTAGTAGAGCTCAAGACAGAGATTACCATCCACTGTATATGAAATGACTTGCTACATCTTACACAAGCTCTAAATTAGCATTGAAGGTCATCTTTGAGGAAATCATCACATTTTCTGTTGGGAAGAAGATGGGAGTGTGAAGGAAAAGCAAAGTAAACATTATCAGTAACAAGATTTGTCTCCATTAGAAAAGATAGTAACTAGTAAACCTATTGTTGCATTTGAAGGTCTGATATTAGGGGTACTCACAAAGATATGTGCTCTTCAATGAAAAGGTCAACGATAGACATATTAAGCCTCTTCAGAATAGATTTTTATATTAATGTGAACAGATGTATAATGTAGCTGGACAGAGCAGATGGATCAGTGTTTTCATTTTTGAAGAAAATAGTCTGAATATAGTTCTGACAGCTAATTTATTGCCTAAGGTACAATTTGAAATGTCCTTGTGATGCCCACTCTCATTAAAAATAATGATAGTATTCAGACAGCAAAATAGTTTTATTTAGACCTCACCTTTTCAAGTATCAAGGTCAGAGCTGTAGTGTTTCTGCACTGCCATTTATATTCCTATTGTAAAACTATAGAAATAGACAAGAAGCTTAGTACGTATTCTTAAGGCCTTAAAAATGTATCAGTCCTGTTTCTTCCTTTGTTCCTATGTCCCCAGAAATATAATATTTACCACATGATTGCATATTTAGTTACAGATCTCCATGCACAGCCTACAGACATCAATAGGATCAAATTAATTCTAGTAATTAAGTAAATGCTTGTGAAGCATTTTGCATTTAGCGGCCATTTATTTAATTAAGTTTATCAAACCCCTTGTGCAGTATAGGTTTGTGGGACTTTGCCTTGGCCTTATTTCATTGAAGAAAAGAATAATAAATATGTTAAAACTAATGGGAGTGCTGAAATTAGTTCAAACAATGTGTCAGGGGATTAAATTAGAAAATAGATCTTTTGGGGTCCCAGTCTGCACATAGCTGGTACAGGCTGAAAATAGACATAGGTTCTGTAACATTTTCATTACCTAAAAGGAGGTTAGTAAAGATGGAACCAGATTAGTGGTTGCTATGGCTTAGAAATGGAGATAAGAGAGTGCAGGTGTGGCCATAACAGGATTGTCTTAGTTTGCTGTCTGCTATAATAGGGTAAATAAATAGTAATTTATAAAGTACATTTATAAATAGTAATTTATAAAGTAAAGTACATTTATAAATAGTAATTTATAAAGTACATTTATAAATAGTAATTTATAAAGTACATTTAAAAATAGTAATTTATAAAGTACAAAGTTTTATTTTTTATGGTTCTAGAGGCTTGCAAGTCCGAGGTCCAGGGGACTGCATCTAGTGAGGAATTCTTCCTATATCATCCCTTGGTAGAAGGTGGAATGGCAGGGAGAGAGAGGGAGAGAGAGAGAGAGAGAAAGGAAGGGGAAAACTCATCCTTTGATGAGAAACATAGTAACTAACCTACTCCCACAATAACAGCATTAACCCATTCATGAAGTCAGAGCACTCATGGCCTAATCACCTCTTAAAAGTCCCACCTCCCAACACTGTTGCATTAAGCATTAAGTTTTCAACATGTGAACTTTGGGGAACACATTCAAACCACAGCAAGGATAGCAGGAGGAATCCTCATGATGAAACTATTCTGCATCTTGATCATGGCGGTGATTGTGCAAGTCTACATGTGGTTAAAATTCCATGGAACTAAACACACACACAACTGAGCTCATGTAAAAAGGGTACAATCTGAGTAAGCTCCATATAGTATACCAACATCAATTTCCTTTTAAATATCATACCATAGATATGTAAGATATTAGCACAGGGGAAACTGGGGTACACAGAACCTCACAGTGCTTTTTTTTGTTCAAAGTTTACTATAAATTATGTCAAGGTACAAAGTTGAAAAAGGAGGCAGGAGGTTAAGTCAGCAATCTCACTTGCAGGTATATATTTAAGAGAAATGAACACATGTGCCCAAATAAAAGCTGACATATGCATGTCCATTATTCATAATAGTCAAAAAGTGGAAACAACCCAAAAGCCTACCAACCAATGAATGGATAAACAAATGTGGTATTTCCATACCATGAAATATTACTAGGCAGTGAAAAGGAATGAGACATGCTACAACACAGATAAATCGTGAAAACATGCTAAATGAAAGAAACCAGTCATAGGAGAGCATAGATTATATGATTCCATTTATGTTAAATGTCCAAATTAGGCAAGCCTATAGAGACAGAAAATACATTACTGACTGCAGGGGCTGGGGGTGGAGGAGGGGAGATGAGGAATGACTTACCATGTAAGGGTTTACTTTTTGGGGCATCGAAATGTTCTACAATTAAGATAGTGAAGAAGGCTTGCACAGCCAAGTGAGTATGCTACAAACCACTAATCTGTACACTTTAAATAGGAGAAACGTATGGTCTATAAAATATGCCTCAATAAACCTGAAAAAAAGTTAAAGGATGGGATGTTATGTAGTAAGACAGGTCCCAAAAGATGTTTCAGGCTCCAGGGACACACTGCACCAGAGCCTGGTGTCTGCTTGATTTGGCCTGTGGTGTCCGATTAGGGCAACATATGAGCCAGATGACCTCTGGCTCTGCGAGAAAGGCAAAGAAAGCATTGTGCCTTCCTCCAGCATCACCACCACCCAAGCCTGCATCTGTACTTCATTTTCTTCTTAAAAACCACCACAATTTTTACTCAAGATAAAATGTAGCAACAGTTGCTAAATATAAGTAGAGAACGTTGTTGTGACTAACACTCCTATTACATTGACGTCATCCTGACCCTCCATGATCTGATACATTAATCTGAGATTTACAAAATAATAAGGTTTCTATTTAAAATATAAATACATAAGGAAGCTCAATATAAACTTTCCCAGTAATTCAAAGATGAATTGAGTCTAGCCCATCAGATGCCTGGAAGTAAAGTCATTGGTATGTAAAGATATGGGCAGGCTTGAACCTTCTCAGTGGGCACACACACCTTCTAAAGCATTGGTTCTCTGAGTATGTTCCTCAGACCAACAGCAATTGGCATACTCTGATAGGCATGCAAATATGAATATAAATATTCATATTCAAGATAGGCATGCAAATTCTTGGGCCACATCCTGACCTATTAAACCAGAATCTCTGGGGATAGGGATCTGGAAGTTGTGTTTCATAATATTGTCAGGTAATTCTTTTGCAAGTTAAAATTTCAAAAGCATTGTAGAAAGAAAGGAAAAAGAAAGAGGAAAGAAGAAAGAAAGAAAGAAAGAAAGAAAGAAAGAAAGAAAGAAAGAAGAGAGAAGAAGAAGAAGAAGAAGAAGAAGAAGAAGAAGAAGAAGGAGAAGGAGAAGGAGAAGGAGAAGGAGAAGGAGAAGGAGAAGGAGAAGGAGAAGGAGAAGGAGAAGGAGAAGGAGAAGAAAGGAAGGAAGGAAGGAAGGAAGGAAGGAAGGAAGGAAGGAAGGAAGGAAGAAAGAAAAAGAAAGAATGAAAGAAAGAATGAAAGAACGAAAGAAAGAAAGAAAGAAAGAAAGAAAGAAAGAAAGAAAGAAAGAAAGAAAGAAAGAGAAGGAAGGGAGGAAGGAAAGAAGGGAGGAAGGAAGGAAGGGACAGAAAGGAAGGAGGGAAGGAAGAAGGAAGGAAGGAGAAAGAAGGAAGGAAGGAAGGGAGAGGAAGGAAGAAAGGAAGGAAGGAAGGAAGGGAGAGGAAGGAAGAAAGGAAGGAAGGAAGGAAGGAAAAAGAAAGAAAGAAAGAGTGAGAGAGAGAGAGAGAGAAAGAGTGAGAGAGAGAAAGGGAAGGGAAAGGAAACTTTGAAAATTAACACTTATTAAATGGTGACAGGCCTGAAATTTTTACACTTTTAAACCCACTGCTGAAAACTCAAGTTTCCAATATGTATCAACATACCACTAGTCAAAACAATAAGTTTACCTTTTCCCAGAACCTTAAGTTTCTATATATATATTTCTTCTCTCCTCTTTTGTTTTTCCTAGTAATTTTACTTTTTTTTAGGGGAAATAGTCATCATGTTACTATTTAATTTAAGAATGTTTCCCAACTCACTTATTCAATAATTCTGCTCCAACTAATGATTTTATCATCTTACCACCTGAGGTCTTTCCAGAAATAATTTTTGGAGGCTGATTACTGTGAATTCAAGCATCACTGATGATTTATAAAGACGTGGCCTTCTGAGAGACCTTTCTGGAAGCCAGAATGGAACTAGCTATACAGAGGCTGCATAAGATGAGGAGACTATTGCAACAATCCCCCTGAGGAAGAATAAAGATCTGAGCCAGAGAGAGGCAATAAGAGATCTTTTAAAAAAGAGACCTAAGTTTGGCACAGGGACATATTTATGCACACTAGAATTTGGAGACAACTGTTCTATACCTTATCTTGGACTCCATATATCTGGGTATAACATATGGAAACAATCAGACATCAAAGAAAAATATAAATATTGCTTCCTTCTGGGGCAAAAATTGTTTACAAGTTGATTCAATACTATGGTAAGATTTAAGCCTTAAATGCATCTGTCATTGTAATCCATTTCAAATTATCCAAAGACTCAGAATAAACGGAGGATGCTACACAATACAGTATATAATGAGGGGGAGAAATGTATTCAGCATAGGGAGATGGTCATGGAACAGATAATTATAGCACATGGAATAAAGACAAAATCATAGTAGCTACCATCTGATACAATAGTTAGCATTTTATACTATAGTTAACAACTTGAGTTAGTGGTTACCATTTGATCCTATAGTGCCTGACTCACATACCGTCAGGAATCTCATACAACAGTGTTGAGCCTCATTTTTACAGGGAAGTAAAAGGAGGCTCAGAACAGGACCCTGACTTGTCCAAGTCCACTCACCATTCAGCAGGAAGCTGGTATCTGAACCCAGGCCAGGCTTTGCTCTGCGTATTTTCCCCTTCACAGAGGTAGGAGCTCATGCATCTTACCCAGGTACATTTAATATAAAAAATCGGATATGATATTCGAGACTTATTTCAGTATCAGAGTCTCCGGGAAATCTTTACAAACTTTCAAGTGTTCCCTGTAGTTAGCTTTCCAAACACAGTTGGAGGTTGCCCTGGAAGGATCTATCCACCCAATTGCAACTTTCTAGCTTGATGCACAGCAAAGAAAGCCTTTAGATTGTTGGGATACTTAACGCTTGACACACCCTTCCCATAGATAACATTATTTGTTCTCCTGTTTCTCTGAGGCCTCTGACTTGATCACATCACCTTACCTATTTCTAAGCTGAAAAGGTAAAGAAGTGAAAGTTTAAATAAGAAATGACTTTTAAGAATTTGAAGATGAGGATATTATTTTATTCATCATTTTATACAAAAAAAGCTAAAAACAAAAACAGGAAAGCAACCCAACCTGAAGCTCAGAGAGGTAAAATCATGTGTCCTGCAGGCAGCACAGTGCCCGCTCCTGGCTCCGCTGGATAGTGGCTAAGCTGTCCTCATGCTTACAGTAGCTCAGCGACCCTGACTCATGCCATTGTTGTTATATTACACGGAACAAAGCCTCAATAACTCAGAAGATTTGGGGACTTGAACAGATCAAATCATCAGTACAAATTGCCAGTTGAGTCATACAACTAGAAAATAATCTCTAAAGATAAGATAGCACAACTCATTCATTGATCCTTGGCTTTGGTATTGAAATCTCCATCTAGTGAGCAGGGAGTCTAAGTGAGGAAGTCCTGCCTCTTTTCTCCAGGTATTAAATAGTATGTATAAGAAGTCCTGCCACAGGAAGTTGCCTGAGGCTTATTCCAGACCCACCTTCTCCAGTCCTCTTTCTTTATAGCTCCTGGTCAGGACCATATATTCAGAAGCAGATTCATATCCTGTTAGAGGAGGTTCACACTTTGTTTCATATTTGTCAGCCTTGACCTCACAACCAAGTGATACTGTTGTTGAGAGTTTAGTTCGTGGTGTGCAGTACAAAAAAGAGAAGTGTTTTAGCCAAGGAGGTTTTAATTAAAATCCTGGCTTTGCTATTTATGAGTTTTATAAACCTGGCCTCATTATTGTTCCAAGGTTCTGTTTTCTTTAAAGGATGCTAAAAGATCTGCTTCAGAAGATTTGTAGGGTTGGGGCTCAGAAACCAATACCCCAAGTACTACTCTTCCACACGCTGAACTCAAAAAAAAAAAAAAGCTTCAAGGTCTCTCTGACCCACTGTCCCTAAGCCAGAATGAAGTTGTTCTCTGAAGTTCCTTTATATGCCTAATGTCTGGACCCACAATAAAGAACAATTGTTTTTTCTTCCCCTCCCTGTAAGACCAAGAATGTAACCACACTTTGAACACATCCTGTCTCCTAGACTCATTCAAATTCCAAAGATAACTATTTACAAGTTGATCTCTGTTCCTGGATCCATCCATTCTCCCTGGTAGAACTTGATGCCCCTCAACAGAATTCCTGTCTCCACTCCCATCCCTGTTTTGCCAGGATAGTATGCAAGCTTCTGAACTAAGGGTAGTTTAGTGTTGCTCAAGTAAAAATTGAGTGAAACGTGTGCCCCACTTTCAGGCATAACCCTTAGAACTTCCCATGTGATTCTCATTTTCTTCTCTATCAGCTGAAAAGAGCCTCCCAAGGACCTCAAAGGACATGGAGTGATAAGATAGAAGCGGATTGAGCCCCTGCACAGCTTCATGTACCAGCCACCCTGTAGTGTGAGTGAGAAAAACAGAAACTTTTCCTTTGCTAAGCCACTGAGATGTTAGGGTCATTTACCACCTTAGCCTACATGCTTGCTCCCTAAACTTTAGCACAGTTCCTGGAGCCTTCTGGGGAAAGAGCCTGCTAACAAGTATTCCTATTTATGGATAATGCAAATGAGCTCATACAATGTGAGAGCTTTCCCCAAAGCCACCCCCATTAGTAAGGGCTCTATCTGTAAATCTGATGTTGGTTCTTGACTCTACACTCCATGCTTTCGCCTCTAAATGCCGAAAACAAAAAACTCATAAAACAGTTATATTGTGGTCATAAGTTTTCAAAACTGGTTTCAACTAGACAGAGTAATAAGGGCTATCCTAGTGAAAGCTATTTGAAGGCATCCTTGGAAATAATTATACAGTATTTATTTGTCTATATTTCACTGTCGTTGTTATTAACGAGTCCAGAATTCTTTGTGCAGAGGCCATGGTGGTAATATAATAAACATTTTTGCATTTGCATGCCATTAAAGAGTGGTCTTTCTGTGTGAATTGGTGAATGTCTATTTTTCAAGCTGGGAGAAGGATATTTTACAACGAAAAATCTGTGTCCTTTAGCATGTGCAGTTCACACGAGGTTTGAGGAAAAGATGAACAAATGTGCCATGAGCTACATTTAGAGGATATTTACTTTTGTTACCCAGGACATTTTATGTTAACGCAATATGAGATACCCTTTTCCAGATTAAAGACAAATCATGTTGTAATTCTTCCTACTAGATCGTGCTTATAGTTAAGTTCCTTCTCATCATCACAGTGATGAGAGAATACTAATTGTCATGAAACTTCATGATCACCAGCAAGAAAATCGAGGCAGAAAGTTCTAGGCTAGAGATGAATTTACTTTAAAGCTCCAGAAGCTGCAGCTTCAAAATCTTCTTGCAAAACCCTAGCAATGTGTTTACAACATTATGCATTTTGTAAACTGTGTGTGTCAGTAAGGGCGGGTGTGTGTAGGCTGTCAGAGAAGTGGGCTGTTTGGAGGTATACCTGTATTTGTTATAAGGATTTGACCTGATGCTATTGTGGGAACAGGTGAAGTGATCTCTGGAAAGCTGTTGTCTTCTCATCAGATGCTGGAGTTTGAAGACTACAGTGGAGGGGTGAAGGTGGATGTGAGGTGAGGGAGCTAGGTTAAATTGAAACCCATGAGGACATGCTGGAGCCAGGAAGACAGAGTGCAACCCATGGAATTTCCTGTTGTCATTGACCTTGGTGATGTGAGTATTCTGCAAAAGCTGGGGCGCTTTGTCACAGAGCTAAACACACACACCTGACCCAGAAGGTAGAGATGCTGAGGCAGGATCCAGAGGAAGGTGGAGCAGTTCCAGGCCCAGCCACTGCCTCACCAGTGAGATGAGTCAAAAAGCCAGCAACAGTGGATGTGAAACACATAAGGACTGCAGCCTCCCTTCCCCCTTCCAAACCTCCCAAAAGTATCTTTCCTGTGGTTTTCTCCTAACTCAAAATACACAGGAAAGGAAATTCTTTGGAATATAGTTCAGTCAAACTGTGTTGACACATTATAAAGCTATTAAACTTTGCAAAAGTTATTTTAATGGCAATCGGTAAAAACAAAATATTGAACTGCAATGGGTTAATACTACTGTCTCTTTCCTCTGCCCTTCCCACTGTTACACTTCGCAAGCCATGTGGCATTAGAGAGGCCAAAGAAACTTTTAAGATCCAGTGAGGGGAAATTATGCCGTGGATATATATTTAGTTTAGATTGGTAGCATATAACCATGTCGTTCCCGGCTATGTACATGGATTGTTAGCCATTGCATTTGAGGAGTTGCTCCCCTGAGTATTGATGCTCCTTGCTATGCAAAGTCATCCAGCATCAGAGAAAAATGGTGCAGGGCCAGAGGTCATGTCTCCATAGAGATGTCTCCTGTAGCACCCAGCAGTGGAAGAGTGTAGGTCATGTAGGGAAGCAAGGTGTGAAATGTACAGAAACAGAAGCTGGTCTGTGGAAATTCTAATAAATCTTACTATCTAATCTATGGAACTTCACAGGGGTATCCCCAATTTCAATCACAGTCATAAAAGTTTATGTGGCATCATCAATAATGAGGTGTGAAGCTGGAAAAAAAAGCCTTTTTGAAACTATGAATTTTTTTTAAGAAATGATTTTATCAACCATACTAGAGGAAAAATTGAATTACTTATTCATTTTCTGCAATTTTTTAAACAAAATCATCATATAGGGAAGCAATCAAACACTAGCCAAAAGTTATAAGGAAATAAAAGTGTTATAAAATTGTGTCAAGAAGTTAATTAAAACATTATGTTGTTCTAAAATTTGCAAATATCTGTGGTATTGTCTTTTTCCTAAAATGTTAGTAATTTGTAGTGACTTCTTTTCTCATTCCAAAAATAATTTAAGAAAAAACAAAACTTCCATGAATTATATAAATTTTGAGCCCTTTGAAACTTGGTCTGCCCCAGCTCAGTGCACAGAGCCTGAGATCACTTCCAAGGCCATCCAGACAAGCTGGCAGTCCCCTTTTGCAGGGATGTGTCCCAGCTGCTAGCCCAGGTAGGCAGGAGCCCTGGACTCTTGATTTAGAGTTTGCTTAGTGTCCAGGGATCTTTATCCTGCCTTTCGACTTCTAGGCTCTGAGTTTGCTTTTTTATTATTTTTTGTCCTTATCAGAAATCTTGAGTTCAATCTCATTTCAGAAACTATTATAAACAGACAATTGACAGGGGAAATCAGCTACCTCTTTGAGTCAAATGTTGGTTTCTGGAGTGAGTAAAGGCATGTGAGCAACAACCACTGCCACTTGAATACTGTCCGATGAGGCTGCTTTTTGCCTGCCTGTGCCATCCGATTCCCAACCACATGCCTGCAAAATGACAGACACGAGACACAGCCACCGAGGCCTTCCGATCCAAAGAAATCAAGCTCCTGCTACATGGCATGGAACCGCTATACACTGAAAAGTTCACCAGATTTACACAGCAACTTCAATTTGTAGTCTTTCCAGATCACTTGGATTTCAGTCTTTCAAGATTCATTTTAATGCAGATTTAAAGTACAGAGAGATTTCACCATCTGTTTTAATAAGTAATTTAAACTCCTACCCTAAGCCCCTGCCTCCATGTTTGTAAAACAGCACCAGCTTAAGAATGTTCTTCTGTCTTTGACTTGAGAATAGGTTCCCCGAGGTACCATCGACACTGCAATACGACGGCCACCTTTGGAGAATGGTGTAATGCAGGTCATCTCTCTCTTCCTGGGGATGCGTCACCTGCATATACAATAGAATTTCTTTCCTCAGCAGGCTGCGATCTCAATGGCCCTCACCTCACATTTCTTCCTATTAAGTTTGCATTTCAGGACACTGGTTCATCTCTGTGCTGGCTAGGTCTTTGGGTTTAAGGGAGGGTCTCTTGACTGATCATTACCTGTGTGCTTTCTTTTTGTTCCATTTCAGCTTCCTGAAAACTTAAATCTGAAGTTTTCTAATTTTTGCTCAAACTCTCCAACACTTTTTCTCTGTCCCTGCCGCCTGAACTCTGTCTAACCTTTACCAATATTCGACAGTCCTTAATGAGATTGTTTTATGTTGTCGTGCTAGAAAATTGAAAATGAAAGAGCTTTGATTTCTTAGTAGAAGAATCACATAAGGGAATCTATGCACTCACTTTTATTCTTTATCTTCTAATTAGAGGATTGGGCTTCTTAAAGAAGGAAAAATGAGGAAACTAGAGAGTATTACAAAGGCATTATTTCAACTTTTACTTTTTTCCCTGTTTCACTTTTATTCCCACCTTGGCATGATTTTAATTTAACATTAAGAAACCTGAAATGATCTTTGCTAATAAAGACTCATGTTCAGAGAAGAATTTTGAAGAATTTGAGAGCATAAAACAAGATATTCTCTCTCCAAAGGGTTAGTGACTCCCAGCCTGTTTGCCTACCGCCTCCCCAGCAGATACTTCACTGTGATCCACCTATTCCCCTGGTCTCCTCATTGGCCCCAAGCCCATGATCTGTGCTCCTCCCTATCATATCCATCACATTCCATAATCCTTCAGTGAGAGCCTTTGAGGAGCCAGGCATTCCGTCTACTTTCAATGACTCCCGTTCCCCCTGTGCTCCACACATTATGCAAATACCTACATCCTGTAAGGCCTCACTTTTCCTCACTCCCTGTGTAAAGATTCCCCAAACTTAGGACATCCCATATTGTTCTGAACTCCTCCTTTATATCTATTTTATCATTCAGCAAAGAATCAAGTACTGTCATGCAAATCACTCCATATGCATAGGTTTTGTCCTCTCACCTTGTTAAGGCGAACAGATAGACACACGCATAGGTCTATATAAACAGATATTGAGAGATGGGGATGGATAGCTGAGAGAGATGGAGACTGCACCCTTCTGGGCATCATGACCAGTGCATAACTGTTATGCACTGTGGAGGCTGTAAGGAGGAGGGGGGGGCCAAGCACTTGTTAAAAGAAAAACTGTAGCCGAATTACATTTAAGTGTTTAACTGAGCAAAGAACGATTCGTGAATTATGCAGCCTCCTGAGTCAGAGTTGTCTCAGAGACACCAGCACAGCCACATGGTAGAAGAAAATATGTGGACAGAAAGTGGAAGTGAGGTACAGAAACAACCAAATTGATTACAACTTGGCATCTGCCTTAGTTGGACACGGTTTGAACAGTTGGCCACCTTTGATTGGCCAAAACTCAGTGAGTGGCTACAGTCTGTTTACAACTCTGTTTAGGTTATAGTTCACGACGTACAGAGAAGCCTTTAGGCTGAACTTAAAATATGTAAAGAGGCAGCTTTAGGCTAAACTTGATTTAACACTTCCCTGCTTTTGGTTATCCTCCCAATTTTGAGAGATTGACCAGAACTGTAGTCGTTGATGTCATTGTCGCCATTGTCAATGTACTTATTTGGTCTTGAAACCCACTGGGAAATAGCAGAATAGTGAGTTTTGTAAGGTGGGAACAAGGATTTCAGGTTATTTTTTGTAAACGTTAGAGTAGAGGGTGCCTCCTTATGATGGAACAAACAAACAAACAAACAAACAAACAAAAAAAGAACAAAACCTGGCCTGTTCTAGGATCTATGTATTTCCTTAAAGTCTTAGTTTGATTATATCACATTTAGCATAAGTGACTACACTTTGGTTTGGTCTGGTCTGTTGGAGCTTAGGGCATGAACTCAGTCCATAACAATTTCTTCCCATTATTTTGCTTAAAAACTCCCTCCTTTTGATCAGTTTCTCACTTAGGTGTGAGTGTGACCAAAACTTAGGGCCTTAGCACCACTCTGAGTGACCATCATTTAGGGCTTCTGGTCTCAGCATGTTATTCACAGGTTATGGTGCTCTCATGATCACGCATTTCTTTCAGCTCTTGTCATCCTAGTTGAAGACAGATCATTTCACATTCTAGAGAAGACTGCATGCAAAGATTTAAAACTTTGAAAAAATACAATGCACCAGGGAGACTACTATTATGACTATCAGGGGGATAATACCAGGAGTTTGGAGGGTCCTCATAAACCAAACCAACTAAAATAAAATAGATCAAAGAATGAGCTAGATTAAGAGTCTACTCATTTTAACTAAGCAGTCTCTATGTTAATCTCCTACAACTGAATCTCTATAATACCCAATGTAATGTATTTCTCCATGGACAACAAGAAGTTCCAGCAGCTGCACAGATACTTTTCTGTTTAGCCAGTAAGTAATCTAGAGCAATTCTATTATTTAGCACAACTTTTATGGGAGAATATAAAATATTTTGTGCAACCATATCCTTTACAATAGAATCTACTATAGAGCTTATCATGAGGGATGAATTTCTAATCATTGCCTCATTTACTCCAAATCATGGTTAAAAAGGACCTAACAAATGATGCCATTCTAGAAGAGTGAAGACCTCCTGGCAGTGTTATTTTTGATCCATTACATATGTTAAGAGGAGTAAAACAATGTCTGTTTCTGACTGATTATGAGGCAACATATGTACCATTAAATTTTATCACCTACACTAGCCCTTCATCTCCCATCTATCAAGGTATAAGTTTATGCATGTCTAAAGCTAGCTGAAAAATCTTTCACAAATAAAAGTATATCCCTTGAGTGCACACAACAGACCCCCTTGTCACTTCTATCTTTCATAGAAGCATAAGCAAAGAAAAAAAAAAAACTGAGAAATAAGAGTGTCATGATAGTAGAGAAGTCTTGATCTGTGATCCTGGGAAAAAGCTGTCCATATCAAAGATGTTGTTGTCTTATTTATTTATTTATTTATTTTTGAGACAGGGTCTCACTCTGTTACACAGGCTGGATTGCAGTGGTGTGATCTCAGCTCACTGCAGACTCAACATCCTGGGCTCAAATGATCCTCCCACCTCAGCCGCCACAAGTAGCTGGGACTACAGGCGTGCACCACTGTGCTTGGTTACTTTTTTTAGTTTTTGGTAGAGAGAAGGTTTCACTGTATTGCCTAATCTGGTCTCGAACTCCTGAGCTCAAGTGATCCACTGCCTCGGCCTTCTGCAGTAGGGATGCTGTCTCCTTCTGGGGAGAAAATTCCCTGGTGAGCTTTATCCTGTGGTTTCCAGTGGGTGTAGTTCCAAGACTGTGGGGAGACCATTTTGAGTCGTAAGGTTATGAACCCCCGAGCTTTGTTGCAATGTAGAAAGCAAGGGCAGTTTTTTTTTTCACATGTTCAGTATCTTTTTTTTTTTTTTTTTTTTTTTTTGAGACAAAGTCTCGCTCTTTTCCCCCAGGCTGGAGTGCAGTGATTCCATCTCAGCTCACTGCAACCTATGCCTCCTGGGTTCAAGCTATTCTCCTGTCTCAGCCTCCTGAGTAGCTGGGATTACAGGTGCCTGCCATCACGCCTGGCTAATTTTTTTTTTTGTATTTTTAGTAGAGATGGGGTTTCACCATGTTAGCCAGGCTGGTCTCGAACTCCTGACCTCAGGTGATCCACCCACCTCAGCCTCCCAAAGTGCTGGGATTACATGCGTGAGCCACCGTGCCTGGCCATGTTCAGCATCTTGGTCAATTCAAGATAACAATATAACCATTGTTGTCATATATTTTCCCACTGGTTCTGTTCTCTGTTTGAACTCTGGCTGATACCAGTTTTGTCTACCATCATTATTTCTCTCCATTAATAAGAATCCCCAAACTATTCAAGTCCATATCCCTCTGACCCCAACTCCAACTAAGTTAATGTCAGTCTTGATTTTTGACTCTCTGTCACATTCTCTGTCTGTGCAGATACCATGCATGCCACAGGGTTTGGCTCAAGTCCAGCATTATCCAGCACCCCTTCCCTTCATGGCTCATCTTCTTCTCCTTGTTTGGTGCCTATATTTTGCCCATTTCCTGTATTCAGTTTAGCTTCTGACCATGTATAGTCTTGCATTATTTTCTTAGTATATAACACATCTCCCTGCTGCCCACATTCCTGCTAATTTTAAAGTCCTTGAGAACAGGAATCAGACCTTCAAGTGCCCAAGTGTCATCTGCTATATTTCGTTGACTGTTGAAACTTGAACAGATATTTATACATGCCTGATACAAATTTGTGTTGCATGAATGGGTGACCCCAAAATAGGAGAGATGTACAGGAATTGGTGTTGAATAAAAATAAATATCTCAATGAAATTATGTCATAACAGCAGCCAAAATAAACTGCGGAATCAGATACTTTCACTGATTTAGGGACATATTATAATGTAATGATAAGCATAATACATGCTAATTAAAATAAGTAAAGGCAATTTCTCACTCTGATTCTTCCTAGGTATGTTCTGAATCCAGTGATTTCAGGAGCTATGGAGCCCACCATTGTACTTCATGTCAAGTGACTGAGATGTGATGATAGTGCTGCGGAAAAAATGGCAAGTCCATAGTAGGATCATTGAGAGCCAAATAAAACTAAGGAAAGTTAGAAGGTACATTTTACTTCCTAAAAGAAATAAATCTTATAGCTACTGGAGAACTACAGTGATAACAGGAGGTATTTATCAGTCCATTTCTAGAGCATCGATTTGAAGAAGTCTGCAAGAAAACACACTTGTACTCAAAAGTCCCTTCCAAACATAGAAATCAGAATTTGTTACTAGTCCAAAAGCTATGCACAGATGGCCAGAAAATGTAGACGTGTAGAGGACTGATGAAGTAAAATAAGTAAACTTAATCAGGCACTTCCTATATAGGCACTACATCCACCACTCTAAGCGTAATCTCTTATTTATTAAAAAATTTTAAGACATAGATATCACTATCCCTATATTTAGAGATGAGAGAACTAACGTTCTGAGAAGGTGAGTAATTTCCCACAGGTCACTCAATTAGTAATTGTTAGAGCCTGGAATTTAACCCAAGGCAGCCTAATCTTCAAAAACAATTCCTTTTTCATACTGCATTGCCATTAAACACAAAACCAAATACAGAACAGGTTTATTTTCCGTATGTTTTGACTATTCCCCCAGTGACGTCATTAGATGGAAGACTTCTGTTAAAGTAGAAGCCAGAGAGCCCAGCTTCTCCTCTGATGGCCTGTGAGCTGCAGGCATCCCTAGTCTGCATGTGTTACATAACAGTTATTCCACTGAATGCCCATTTAGTTAACATGCAGTAATGAAATAAAATGTTAGCAGACAGAAATGTTAGCTCCCTCTTCCAGGCATCACGACAGCAAAATCAAGGAGACAGGAACAAGGGAATGATTGCCAGGGTCTTCATCACCACATTAGCTGCCAGCAGGAAATCTGTGCCACTGAAAACTGACTTTGACAACTCCTCTGTTAACAGACTAATAAACTCAGTTGCATGTCCTGTTATGACAATGGAAAATTCTATCTCCTTTTTATGTTTTCTGCATATATATATATATATATATATAGCCATCCAAAAATCCTATTTATGCTAATATCTTAAAATCTGGAACTACAGCTATGCCAACTGAAGAATCATTTATAAGCTAGTTTGAGAGCAAATGGGGACGTAGTGTGAGGATCTTTAAGAAATACTCTTTAAATAAAAAGCAGGATCCTCAATTCTTCCATCAAATTAAAAATAGGAAGTTTTCCTACATGATTGCTAAAAAGGACACCCTAACAGAGGTTGTGGCCTGTTATCTGATTTGCTGTTTTTCACCTTCCCTCAATAAGGAAGGGATATTAGTGTATTTCAAGGTAGTGTCAACAATTTGAAAATTAGAACTCCGTTCTCTCAATACTTATTTTGCATGAGTAATATTCCAGACCTGGTTTAGGAGTTGGGAACACATACAAAAAACAAAAAAAGCCAAAGTGCATGACCTCAAGGAGCTCAACCTAATGCCAGAGAAAAATCAAAAGTCAATTATTGCAGTCACCTGTACACATGGAGGTGCTACTAGAGCAGAGCATAGAGTAGAATAGAGAATAGACAATTATTTGGAAGACAAGTCAGGAAGAACATTCCAGGAGAAATACCTTCAAGGCCAAAATACTGGAAAGAAAAGAAAAACAGAACATGCTCAGGGAATGAATAGTGGATCACAACTGCTATAAAGTGGACACATACGGGGCCATGACTGAAAATGGTTTGTGACCCAAGAGGGTTCCAAATAATGAAAGGCCTCACCTACTGAGATCAAATAGTAAAGGGTTTTCTTCAATAAGATTATAGAGAGCCACTAAAGAATCTGAAGTTGGACAATGATACAATCAAAGCCACTTTTAGGAAACAACAGAAACTATATTTTAAAAGAACCCTGGATTTTCCCTAACAACTGACCTTGTCTAGAGCGTGATATAGCTGAAAAATCTTGGAAAGAGTCACAATATTCAGGCTTTTGTCCTGCTGGGCTGTTGTACCTGAATGTCCTTGGACTCTCCATGTTAAACCACTGTACATCTCATGACTTTCCTCTGTACATTAAAGCGTACTTGCCTCCTCCCTCACCAAGGTTGCAGTGGGAACAAAATGATGTAAATACATAAGAAGAAATCTATAAGAAAGGGTTATGATCATACTTGTCAGAGAGATTTCATGCCCATTGATTCATGAATTTATCCCAGTAGCACTGAGGGGCAGATTCTATTATTTTCCCTTGAATATGGCACAAATGAGGCTCACATTGCTGAAATAACTTGCTATACATAGGTCACAGTGTTATTGTGTTATAGAATTTTAATGACTAGAGAAATGTATTCTGACTTTTGTCTCTGAATTACATAGTCAAAATGTATTTGCATGAATCGGAATGAACACACTGGAAATTCATTTCATGACAACTTAGTCAAGTCAGTCATGGTTTTAAAAAATACTGATAAACTATACTGAACAATCACAGGATGTCTTCGTTTTATTATTGCTCACTACTTTTATTACTCTTTGAGTTGACTCATTCCAAATGAAAATCCAAGTAATTAAACTATACCAAATGCTTCAAGGGGAAGCTGAAAGAGCTGTGATGCTTACAGAACATTCCTCATGTTTTAACCTGTTTTATTTTTAAAGCCTATTTGAGGTAACAGTGTAAATTAATACTTAGTGTTTTCTATAGACAAGATGTGGACTATCTGGTTTATGTAATTGTTATTTTAGGTTAGAATATTATAGAATGGCTAAGACAAGAAATAGAAACTATTGAGTGAGATTATATCATATTCTCATTCTGAGTCATGCTGCTAGAGCAAATCAAAACAATTTTCCTTAGTGACCATGTATAATCCACATGGTATTCATGAGGAATCATGGATCACAAAAAGTAAGTGACTTGCCTAAGGTCATTTGTGGCAGAGAGGATCTGACTCATGCAGGAGTACCCCCCCTTCCCCCCCAACCCACCACCAGGGTTCTATTGACGACGTTTTGCCTCTTAGTTTTTCTACTGATGGCAACACCTATGCCGAAACCTAACCTCTGTTTGGTAGTCTATAGTATAAAAAGTGTATAGTAGAAATCTGTAGTAGGAAACAGCCATATGACCTAGTAGCATAGAAAGGATGTCTCTTATATGAAAAAGTATTTCTAAACTTTTATGGAAATAACTTTATATATATGTAATAGATACCATTTAACCTGGAAATGCCAAATTTCAAATATTGTGCTAGATGTTGTCTGTTTCTTGCCTTTAATCCACATAACAATTGTGTAAAGGAGTTACTGTTATTTTAGAGACTGAAAACAACCAAGGCTGAAAGAAGTTAAATAATTTGTCTGATACCAGAGAGCTATTGATAACCTCAATCTGTCCGGATTCAAAGAGGCGGCACAAATGAAAACTGTGTCTTCATATACTGAGTTTATTATGTATGTATATTCCAGATCACTTCTTACTCATGGGACATACTAGAGCTTTGTATTTCTCTGGCAATTAATCTTCTGTTGATTGAAATACATTAGAAATAGGTGCTGATTTTTCTTGCTCGGTATTCAAAGTAAATATCAATGATTCTCCAAAGGAAGCAACATCAACAATTAAATTATATTCAGTTAATTATCTTCACTTATATTTTAGAATCTTTTGTTGCTTGTAGGGGTTTGGAACAAAGCTAAAACTTGTGATTACATTTCTTGCTCTTTATCAACCCAGTGTAAATATTTGAAGTTGGCTTTACTGTAGCCTCAGTTAACAAGGGGGTGGAGGGAGATGGAGAGAAAGACAGAGAAAGAGGAAAGAAAGAACAAATGGAACCAATTCACATGTAGGATATGACTGAGGGAAACTCTCAAATCACTGAGATGTATTCAAAAGGAAGAAAATCAATCCAAGGTGAATATACACCCTCCATTTCCTTCCTTTCTCTGATAAGAAGTCTTTGGATTAGTTTTGCTTTTAAATCCTTCTGTGTTCCATAAAATATTTAAGAGTGCTCTTCTTTGCACTTAACATGTTGTAATGTGAAGAGAAAGTGTTTTCAAGCCATCTAGAACTAAGTTCAAACTCCACTGGTTCTGTGGCTTTAAGCATTTTGGCCATAAAAGAATATTTATGTTCAGCGATTATCTACTACTTGTAACTAGGTGCCAAATATGCAAGGAGAAATGCATAGAAAACTGGCAGTTTGCAAAGAAAAACAAGAAGCAGACAATTTTTATATGGTGGAATAAGTGCTATGTGAGAGGATGCTAAAGGAGCAAAAAGAAGCAATAGCTGCAAAAGTCCCACTCAGATTTCTTGCATGAGTTGACAGAGGTTCCTCAGGAAAAGACAGTGGTAAGAAGTCTTTGTGGCCAAGAGATGTGCAAATCTGAAGATCTAGTTGTTTGAAGAGCTGCCGGAGTCTAACAGGGCTAGAGCTGAGAATGTGAGATGACATGTGTTCAGCACTGAGTACAGCATATGGCACTTACATAGGGCTCAACAAATGTCCATTCCTTTCCCCATAGGCTAGAGCAGTGGGTGAACCCCAAACACCCCCTGTGCTCATCCTTATTTTTGGTCCTTATTTTGATGTCCCCCCTTGAAAAACACCCTCCTGATACCTATCTGACTCCCCAAGTCCAGCCTTTATGCCCAGGTCCAGTCTCTTCTTTAAGAAGACTTTCTTTCTTTTCAAATTTTATTTTCGGTTTAGGGGTACACATACAGGTTAGTTCCATAGGTAAACACGTGTCATGGGGGTTTGTTGTATAGATTATTTCATCACTCAGGTATTAAGCCCAGTAACCAATAGTTATCTTTTCTGCTTCTCTCACTCCTCCCACCCCTCCTCCCTCAAGTAGATCCCAGTGTCTGCTGTTTCCTTTTAAGAAGACTTTCTCACATCCAGTTCAGCCTGCTCAGATCTCTCCCTCCCAGAAGAAGCATTCTCCCTTACAAGCAGTCCTGTGCACTCAATTGCACGGTGCATTCACTGTTCATTAACGGATTCAAGGAGGTTGGAGTTTTTTTCTCCTGAAGGAGAATGAAATCCTCTCAACAGCAGTGAATGCTTTTGAATCACCTAGATCCTGACAAAACCTGGGATAGTCATCAATGAACAAATTCTCTTGGATCAGCAAATTCCAGTGCATTCCAATACTGCCACAGTCTTAGGCTGCTGACAGAAAATTACTGATTTCTTTCTTTCTTTTTGAATTAGCTTCCTCAGGTTGAATTTCATTGGTTTTCTTATTTCATTTTTCCCCCTTATTGTGCTTTTTTTCCGTCTTCTCCCTAAACATCTATCCAGTCGTTTAACAATTACCAATCATTATGATGAAAGAGTACTCGGCCTGTAATCCCAGCACTTTGGGAGGCTGAGGTAGGTGGATCACCTGAAGTCAGGAGTTCGAGACCAGCCTGGCCTACATGGTGAAACCCCATTTCTACCAAAAATACAAAAAATAGCTTATGTGGTGGCCTGTGCCTGTAATCCTAGCTACTCGGGAGGCTGAGGTAGGAGAATCGCTTGAACCTGGGAAGCGGAGGTTGCAGTGAGCCAAGATCGCACCACTGCACTCTAGCCTGTGGGTGACAGAGTTAGACTCTGTCTAAAAAAAAAAAAAAAAAAAAAGAAAAAGAAAAAAAAGTATTCGGTGGGATACTATGTACCTAGACATCTCTATGAATAGTCTATTCCTGAAACATCCCTCTTCTGACTCCTAGGTTACACTTTCCTTAGTACTTTATTTATATGTTTTGGTTATCATTCCTTCTTGATTGTATCTCTTCTTGAGTCTCTTAAAATATTTTACTTTCAAGGTCCCACACTTGGCCTACCACACGTGATTGACTTCATCTACTCAAAAGGCTTCAGCAACTATACACCCACTGATTCCGATATTCCCCATGGACCTCACTCCAGAGATTTCCAGCTAATTCTCACAGTGGGAAACTTTCCAGGCAAATACTGTGCCCCAAACTAGACTGAAGTCCAACTACTAAATCTCCTCCTCTTTCTACACATCCTCTGTCTATTTAAACAGCAGCTAACATGGAACAGGAAATTTGTATTTGTCAGGCACCATGCTAAACACTTTAAGAAGATTGTTTTACTCAGTCCTCACAATACTTCTTTGAAATGATTGCTATTATTGGCCCCATATGACAGGTGAGGAAGTTAAAGCACATGGAGCTCACATGGCTTCTTGCCCTAGGTCATATATCTTGTAAATTGTAGAGCCTGCATTTGACATTAGGCTGTCACACTGAGACAGACCTCAGGACTTAGTCACTCCATTCTGCATCCAAGTTAAAAAGCTAAAAGTCATCCTTCTGTCTACTGTGTTCAATTTTTCTTTAAGTCTACTTGATCCAATTTTAGATATGCCTTTCATATCAGGTCCCCGCTTTCTAGCTTGTGCTGGTTCTCATTATTTGCTGCCCACAAAATTACAAATTTCATCCAGTATCTGTCCCTAGTACCCACACCTTCCATCTTCAGTATATGCTCCAAAGCACCATCACCATTACATTTAAAAAAAAAAAAAGAAACTGATGAACAAAGCAAACAACAAACAAATAATAGCAACCCAGTCCTCAACACTAAAATGAAACCAACAAACTGTGGCTGGCTCTTAGTTGGCCAGCAGAGAAGTAAGTTCCTTCTCAATTCATTATCTGCGTTTTCTACTCTGGCTGCATTTCCTGCATCTCCTTCCTGCTTCCCCCATTTCATCTTCAATTCTAGTTATGCCAGGTGTCTCATAGCCCCCACTTTGTTGCTTGACGTTCATGTCACTTTGCCTTTGTTCATGGAGCTCACTCTTCCTGCAAGGCCATTGTCTGTGCTCTTCGTCTTTCTCATCCCTCAAATCTCTGCTCAAAGGTCAATTATTTTGAGCACTTTCTCACTTTCTCAAGAAAGTAACAATGTTCTTGCTACAGTAACTTGACATTGCTATGTGCACATGCCTCATAAGTTCATTTATTTGTTTTTGTATACATCAAAGAGTGGATATCTACTGTGTGTCAGGGATTAGATCAGAGGCTGGAGACCCTGGGAAGATTTAGATATCATCCCATTCTTATGGAATTTCCACTAAGAGCACACTGAATTATCTTTTTCTGCTTAATCTTCTGTCTCACCATTTCTATAATAGCCTATATGCCACCAAAGCCTTGAATGTGACTGGTACAAGTATAAGTAAGGCATGTTTTCTCACCTAAATAGGTTTATAGTCTCAGTAGGTAGTTGACATAACTACATGCAGTCAAGGGACCATATACCTACTGTTAAAGCAAGTGTTGTCCCTCTGCAATGATTACTATAGCATCTGAAAGCCAGATGACTTGATATGCTTCAAATCAATACATGGCTATTGACTTCCCCATAGAAGAAGCACTACATCAGGCTTGGAAGAGGAAGAAAGCTGACATCCTTCTGCAAAGCTGAAAAATGAGCTAAAGGGCATTGTTAAGATGTCAGAGAGCCTACACTGTTGAAAAGGGATTGTCAAAGGCTGAGAAATGGTGAAAAGACCCTGAACACATGTGAGTGTCATCAGACATAAACATCGAGAAGATCAAGGACAAGTGCTTGTATCACTTACTGGATCTGTTCAATGTGACAGTAATCATTAAATTCACAGTTTAATGAATCAGATGTATTTTCAAAAAGTACTTGTTGAATGAAAAAATAAAATTCTGTGGAAGCAATCTTATTCCTATAATACAAGTCATCTGAAAAAAAAATCTCTTTTTTTAATCTGGAACTCACAATGAGGGTCAGTAATAATCTCTATTTTAATATGCCACTGTGTTAGTAAAAGTACATGTAAAAAAGTTTTATAAGTTGTAGTAAACAATAATGGCAGAGAAGGTAAAACAAGATCTCAGAAAGTAGTGATCAGAGTGTAAACTGTAATAAGAGTTTAGGAAAACAAGTTGGAAATGTGAATCAAGATTCTTAAAACTATTGAGAACTTTTGACTCAATAAAGCAGTTTCTGAGGTTTGTTTAAGTAAGCCATAGAACCTGTGGTATTAGAAAAAATATATACATATTTTTTTCTTTTGAGACGGAGTCTCGCTCTGTGGCCCAAGCTGGAGTGCAGTGGCGCAATCTCGGCTCACTGCAAGCTCCGCCTCCCGGGTTCACGCCATTCTCCTGCCTCAGCCTCCCGAGTAGCTGGGACTACAGGCGCTGGCCTCCACGCCAGGGTGATTTTTTGTATTTTTTAGTAGAGACGGGGTTTCACCCTGTTAGCCAGGATGGTCTCGATCTCCTGACCTCTTAATCCGCCCGCCTCCACCTCCCAAAGTGCTGGGATTACAGGTGTGAGCCACCACGCCCGGCCAGAAAATATTTAAATACAAAGATGCTTAACATGGTGCTGGTTACAATAATGAATATTTGGAAACAAAACAGATCCTCTGCCTCTCCCACCAAAATCAGAAAGACAAAGAAAAATATTAAGATGGTTTAATATAGAAACAAAAACATCTTGGGCTATTTATTTTGGTGTTATTAAAATAATTTGGAGTTATTAAAATAATATTTATAGGTGTTACAGAAGCATGTGAAAAGCTCTGGTTATAGTAGTAAGTGTGCTTCAGTATTCTCTAGGGGAAAGTGCTTTATAGGAATCCCATTTGGCCTTCAGGAATGAATGACTAGTGCAATTCATGTTTTCTTTTTTTGAGCCAGGCAAGTTCTGCATTGTCCCAGAACACAGCATATATATGTCTACTATCATGTCTTAGCCCTTGACAGTCTGTTTTCAACAGACCTCCCTTTTCCTTTTGTCTATTTCAATTTTAGATGTCCTCCAAGTCATTCTACTTCCTTCCATAATGCTTTCATGATTATTCTAGAACACAAAAACTTTCTCATCCCTCAGTCTTCTAGAACTGTATTTTCAAGTATGATCTCACACTATTCTACTGTGTCTTAAGCAATATAAAGGAGGTCATAAATGTCCCATCACCAAGTTTGTAATATAGAGGTTTGCAAATGCCTTGCTTGTTTGAAGGAAGAAATAAGATGCAGGATTTAGCTTCTGGCATCAACAGGCAGATTCCCTTGGCTTAAAGCCCAACCTCTACTATTTACTTGATATGAGACCTTGTGGAATGTACGTAAGCTTTCTGGGCCTCAATGTTCTCATCTGTAAAATGGAGATAATAACACTATGCATATCCCTTTATTGTTATGTTATAATGATATCTATCTATGCCCTAATATCCCACAATCAAAAACCTGCTTCTTTTTATCTTAATTTGAATTCTTAATAAAGTAGATATGACATACCATGACCAAAATATACCCTGAGTACTTAGAAGCTTGGTTTTGATTATACAGGCTTCTGAACTTGCAGGTTATATTCAACTAATAACCATGATATCTATCTCTGGGAGTCGGAAGGCATTGAACATTGGTTGGGTTGCCAGGGATTGATCTGGCGGACTGCAAACACTGTTTTTATTCAGTTGCTCCTGTGGAGAATAGGATACCACTTTGGGAGAAATTTTCTAACCACAACAACTTACAAACATCATATAATAGTCTCCAATGGCACTTTATGGGGTAGGTTTCCTCTTCATATGGGAAAGCTGCCACAGATTGGACAGAAATTGCCCACACATTCATCATCTTTTTCTTAGAAAGGTAGTTTTGAATGATGTATGTTTGAAAAATGACCAAATTAGCATATCCAAGTCCCTTAACTATCATCAGGTAAGGATAAAAAAAATTAAGACAGACTGAAGATATCTCTACTTTCGACAGCAGCATGCTGTGTCTACACATTTTGGGAATTTCCATTTTGTTATTCTTTAGTGAGTCCGTTGTGCCCACCTCACCCAGGCCCTCTCTTATCCACAAAGGCTGGACAAAAAGAAGTTAATCCCATCTGTCCTAAGTCTGTTCTCTTGCTTCACATTTACTAGAAAGCACCAACAATGAGGAGGAAAAGACTATTTCCAAAGAGCTTGACAAAACTAAGAGAATACTCAAGAAATTATTATAAATAATTTATTAATCCAAAGAATTTGTATTTCTTGTTTCAACTGTGGTCAATTCCTTCAGTAAGACATCCCTCAAACACAGCAAGGATTCTGTCATTTCCACAAGTGCAGAATTTCAGGCCTATTTGTTTTTGTTTTTACTAAAGGGTGCCCTGTGTGCCATCTGCACTGCAGAAGCTCTCACCTGACCTGTGAGTGGGACTCATGCTTGCTGAGAGTGAGACACAAGCTTGCTGATGAAATCACTTGGTTTGCAAAATGACTAAAAACAATGGTCCTCATCCAACTGGGGAAGAGGGAAATTAGTTAGAGGGAGGACAAATATTTGAATTGCACAGGGAACCAAGGTGTGCTTGCCAAATGTCACAAATATTCAAGGGATTTTGATTTGTCCTGGCTGAGTGCCCAGAAGCAAAGATAGAGTTTCACAAAGTTGCAGCCTACAATGTAGGCATTGGGCAATTTCACAGAAAAGGAAATAGGAAGGTGTTAAAAAAAATGGTATTTTTAAGGTTTTTGTGTGTTGAGTCTCCTGCTCATCAGGCTTGACAGTGTTCCTTTAAAAATCAGCACTTCACCTCCATTGATTTTCAACTTCACACTTTTTTTTAAAGCTCGACATCTTCTATTTTTAGCCTGATGGATGAAGTAAATTAAAGAAGAACAGTATCCATAGAGATGAACTCCTCAAAAAATTGTTAAATTACTTTTGGAGAAAGTGAGTGGAATAAGCTTTAACAGTCACGGGAATGTTGTAATGTGATTTGGCTGAAATTCGGGTTGCTTTGACTTAAATCTTCATGTTTCCCTTGTCTTGCTATTATATTGATGGCCATTTCAGTTGTCTCTGAACTTGTTCCAGCAGCACTGACATTACAATCTGGACGGCCTTATGTGGGTCCTGCAATGTTTCTCTATAGGTATATGGTGTTCTTGGCTATTTGGTGATAATATTTTTGGAACCAGACTTAAAACCTAGAGATCAGTGTTTACTGGGACTTTTAGATAAAAACATGTAATTTTAGCCTTAGATGGACCCACAATAATTCATTAGTTTTTCTTCCTAGGATCTGCAAAAAAATAAAAGGATACCTGAATTGATAAAATCATATACGTATTCACATATAAGAACTAGGTAAAGGCCAGGCGTGGTGGCTCATGCCTGTAATCCCAGCGCTTTGGGAGGCCAAGACAGGAGGATCACAAGGTCAGGAGATCAAGACCGTTCTGGCTAACAGGGTGAAACCCCATCTCTACTAAAAATATAAAAAAATTAGCCTGGCATGGTGGTGGGTGCCTGTAGTCCCAGCTACTCGGGAGGCTGAGGCAGGAGAATGGCGTGAACCTGGGAGGCAGAGGTTGCAGTGAGACCAGATTGCGACACTGCACTGCAGCCTGGGTGACAGAGCGAGACTCTGTCTCAAAAAAAACAAAAAAAAAAAACAAAAAAAAAAAAACAAAAAAGAGGAACTAGGTAAAATTTAAATTCAATCTCCATTATTCTATTGTTCTTTTCACTGTTCTAAATTTCTTTTTAATTGTATTTTTATTTTTAATTTTTGTGGGTTATAGTAGGTGTATATGTTTATGGGGTACACGAGATATTTTGGTACCAGCATACAATGCATAATAATCACTTCATAGAAAATTGGGTATTCATCCCCTTAAGCCTTTATCCTTTGTGGTATGAACAATCCAATGATACTCTTCTAGTTACTTTGAATTCTAAATTTGTCAGTAGAAAAGTTTTAATAAGATATATGTTTTATAAAGCCAAACAATATTTTTTTGTTTCTGCAGGCAACCAACAGCAATAACCACATCACTCCCTGATGACCAGTGGACTAGTGGACTAGTTCTTCTCTAATTTGATCAAACTTCCCTATGGACATCATCAGTGAATCCTGCTTTGAAGGAATGGAAGAGGCTAAGAAATGGCTGAGAGGTCTTTTAAGATGAGAATATCAATGTTACTTATCTTTGCTCAGTCTGGTTCCAGCCCTACTGGCGTCTACCATGTTCTTTCTGCATCCCCAAGTGCCAGCCCAACAACAGCAGGCACTTAAGAAAAACTGGCAAGAACTGTCCCTGAGTGATAGTTCTCACTGGAGTCCTCAGAAGAGCTCCAGGTTTTGGCTGTACTCTTATGTCTAGAAAATGTTTATCTCACCCTTCTACCTTCTAAGCCAATTTCAAATTTCTAATTTTTCATTAAATGCTCTACAATTCCAGACAGTGATTTCAGAATTACCTTTGACAATCACACTTATAGTCCATAGTTGGGCATACATTTCTCTGACTGGCAAACTTTCTATACTTTTTCATGTGTTTCCCCCAACCCATGGTCTCAATAAGACTATACAATTATAAAAATCAGGGCTGGGCTGAGCACAGTGGCTCACGCCTGTAATCCCAGCGCTTTGGGAGGCTGAGGCAGGCGGATCACGAGGTCAGGAGTTCGAGTCCAGCCTAGCCAACACGGTGAAACCCCATCTCTACCAGAAATACAAAATTTAGTCGGGTGTGGTGGCGTGCCCCTATAATCCCAGATAGTCAGGAGGCTGAGGCGGGAGAATCACTTGAAACCAGGAGGCGGAGGTTGCAGTGAGCCAAGATCGTGCCACTGGACTCCAGCCTGGGCAACAAGAGCAAAACTCTCTCTCTCAAAAAATTTAAATAAATAAATAAATAAATAAAAAATCAAGGCTCATCTTTATTTGTTTTCTATCCCTCACTCCTTATCCTGTGTACACCCTAGCCTACCTCTGTCTCCCCTTTTATCACTCCTCCTCACCTTCAGCACCCTCCAGCCATCTGGAACTATTTGAAAATTCCAATTTTCCACAGAGCAGAGGACCCCTGTGCTTTATGTCTCCATTTGTTTCTTTGCTTCTGAGTATCCTTTTTCTTTCTTTCTTTTTTTTGTTTCCTCCCATATTTCTACAACAAGATCAGCTCAGGTCTTCTATTTGAAGTCTCCCTAACATTGGGGTTGACAGGCAGTCGTTAGCACTTACCACCAATATTCAGGTTCCGTTTTCTCCCATTCCATGGTAAGATTGCACTTCAGCACCTATTGAAGTTGGGTGTGCCCACGTGACTTTATTTGGCCAATAGAATGTGAGTGGAAGTAATGTTTGCTACTTCCAAGTAGAAGCTTTGAAAAGCTAGCGCATGCTTCCCTATGCTTCCCTCCCTGTGTTTCCTCTTACTACAGCAATCTTCCAGATAATACAACTTTGTTACCATCTAAGAACAAGGACAAGGTGGAAGAAGGGCCTCTGTCATGCATGATGGGCATGTGACACAGGCACGGCATGGACCTTGTTACTTAGACCACAGAGATGTTAGCTTGTTTATTATAGCCACCTAACAACTCACCAAGGCAATGCAATTGACTTAATAGCTCCCTCTTGTGTGCCTACAGCACCTTCCCTTGCTTCCACCTTAAACTTATTCAACTGTACTATCATGATCTCATTTCCTGTCTGTCTTGCTGGTAGACCATAAACTCCACAAGAATATGGCTTGTATCCATGCATCCTCTGAGCCCAACAAAGTGTTTGGTATATAATAACCTCTTAAAACACACATTCTGAATGAGTGAATAAAACATCCCTGCCCCACGCTAAATAAATCCTGAAGTTAACAATGGTATTCCTGGAGTTTTGTCCATCCCACCAGGGGCAAATGATCAATCTACTCACAGTTGTGGCAGGTGGCACCAGCGTAACTTGTGTCACTGCAGTTACAATAGAAGGTAGTCCAGGACTGGGAGCAGCTTCCTCCATGTTCACAGTAGTTTGGCAAACACCTAATGAAAGAAAACATAAATGAAAAGAAAATAAACCAAATCATTTGGCAGAAAGGGGAAAGCAAAAATGTCTCATATCCAGCTGCCTCAATTAATAGTAGATACTGATTTGCTATACTCCCATACCTAAGGCAGATTGAATGACATCAAAATAGTATGAATGTTACAGTTTTAGCACAAAGGTAGAATCACCTTGCATTACTGGACAATGAAAGTCTCAAAGCTGATGTAAGTATTTAAGTTAAGGATGTTAATATTGAGGCAAATTCATGTTGACTTAAAGTTAATTTGAAGTGGTCAGAATTTGTAAGGTTTTTCACTTACCAAGAAATAAAACGTATAAAGATAATTATTTTACATTTTTTAATGGTTTTGCATTTTTAAAGGAGAGGCAGATAATTGAGGTCATTGTCCTCATGCTTCTCTTTTGGAGAATGACCAGGTATCTATTTTAAACTGCACAAAGACAACATGAAATTAGAAAAGATGATACTTGTTCATCTAAAATGCAAGGATATTTTATCATTTGTAAAAGTATAAATGCTATCCTTAAAACAAAGGCTTCCCTACTTCAGGTCAAAATAATATGGCTATTCTGAAAAATATTTTTACCACACACATAAAAAACCACATAAAATATTTATATAATTTGAATCAGCAATCACACTGAGACGATCCTGTCTTAAGGCTATTGTTTGAAATATGAAAAATATATATGCTAATTAGTGTTATTCACAATGATGCCATTCATAATAGTGAATCAACATAAGTGTCCAACATTAGAAAATTACTTAGGAAATCTGTAGTACATAAAATTAATGGACTATCATAAAACTACAACAAATGATGTGGACAAACATGATTATAACAGACCAGGACTGGATTAAGTAAAAGTTTAAGATACGAAGCATGAACACCACAAAATAAAACACGGCCTTTATAAATTTCAAAAATAGTGAAAAGGAAAAATCTTTAGACTTAGTCAGGCTAATGGGAGTGGAGGTAACATTTATTTCTTCCGGACAGAAATCACAGACTTTAGGGAGACATGTATCTGAGTTCAAATCCCATTTACTACATGGTGCCTTTGGGTTATGCTTCGCACCTCATACACTGCCGCCATTAAGAGATAACCTGGCTGGTGCTCAGTAAATGTAGTGAATAAAATTAAGAGTAAAAACAATGATACATACCATAATTTTTGAAAACAGTCTTTACAGGGCCTGAGATAGTACAGGAAAATAAATTCCGCGAATTTAAAAAGAGAGAGGGTGCAAGCAATGAAGTTACAGAAGTGGTATATAATACAATAAATGGGTTCATTGTGAAACCACTAAGAATCTGAGGCAAGCAAAAGTAAGATGATTTACTTTGACTGCTCTATATAGGTAGGAAAGCCTCTAGCAATGATTGTTTCAAATCCCAGAAACTAATATTCCTGCATATGTTCAAACATATTATTAGAAATTTTCTGCTCAGCACAGCAAACATACAATTGTGCTGACGGGGCTTATGTTTGGGAAAAGCTTGTTGATAACTTTATGGTATGCAACGATAGCCTAAAGTACAGGAAAGATTTAAATAAAGGACCCATAGTTTTGCTATGGGATGTATTCACACAAAACAACCAAACAAACAAACAAACAAAAAAGTGGTCCTCTCTCTGTTCAAATTCTACCTCTCCTCTTTATTCCCACCCATTCTCCTGGTCTTGGTGGACAGCAGAGGCCACAGGCTTTTCTCTTGGGTAACTCAGAGATCCTGTCCTGCTCTATGCCTGTGCTGGGAGGGAAGTTCCAAAACCTTAGAGCCTTGATGTCCTCATCCAAGTAAGGATTTCTTTCTCCAGGCATGTCCTGAGGAGATCCTAGGGGGCTAGCATTGTTTTGAATGCCCTGTGTCCCCACACCCTGTTTTCTTTCACATCCCAGCATCTCCTTGCTTCTGAAATACTGCTTCTTCTGCAGTTTACCTTTTGCCATAATTTCCTCTTCTGAAGCTGCCCAGTTTTTCCATGACCTTTCCACACCTCCTTTTGCCCCATCCCATCCCCCTCCCCACAGCACACACATAAACACAAACAGAGATTTCCACAATGAGCAAATCATAGTATTATTGCTGCCCTCCCCCAACAAAAAAAGAAATTGCCTTAAGAAAGAAAAACTGAGCAAAGCACACTCAATAGGTGCTTATTCTGTAGTTTTTTTGTTTTGGGCCCCAAGAAAGTTCAGGGTTGCCTTTTTTTGGTGGCTGAAACTATAAAATAAAAAACCCAGACGTTCTCAGTGGTCATGTTTTGAGACACAAGAAAATTTGTCTGCAGTGAAAGAGAGACAGAATAAACAAAAAATATGCTGACATGCAGCATGCAGCAAAAAATGGAGATGCCAAAACTGTGTGGTCGGTCTCTGCTGTTCTTGAGACTTCATTGCACCCATGAACTTCCTGAGGGCTGGCTATTTTCATCTATATTGGATTCTGTGAAATAGCCTAACCCTTTTCCAGAAAAATCCCCAACGCAATTAGGCTAGTCCGAGCTGGGATTCTCTTGCTTTCAGCTAACAGAATTTTAACTTTGGGTAAGAAAGAAGAATCCTGTAATTACAAAAAGAAAAAGAAACATTTTCTGCACTTTAATTTTTTTTTTTTTTTTTTTGAAATGGAGTCTTGCTCTGTCACCCAGGCTGGAGTGCAGTGGCAAGATCTCAGCCCACTGCAACCTCCACCTCCTGGGTTCCAGCGATTCTCCTGCCTCAGCCACCCAAGTAGCTGGGATTACAGGAGTCTGCCACCATGCCCAGCTAATTTTTGTATTTTTAGTAGAGATGGGGTTTATCCATCTCTACTACAGGTTGGCCCGTCTAGTCTGGAACTCCTGACCTCAGGTGATCCACCCGCCTCAGCCTCTCAAAGTGCTGGGATTACAGGCATGAGCCACATGGCACCTGCCCCACTTTAAATATTTTTAAAACAAAAGATTACAAAATCTACTTCGACATGTAGGGAGAAGGGTTTAGGGGAAAGCTCTAAGAAATATCTGGGCACTTAGAACACATCTTTAATATGCCTCACGCAGACCTTGTTTTGCAGTGATAAACTCAATTTACCAATAAAAATGTAGAAACTGCATTTTTATTAACTTACTAGAAACTCATTTGTCTATGGTCACTCAGAAAAACCAATGATGCATTCCTGGAAGGGTAAAAGACTACTTGAGCAAGGAAAAATCTAGTTTCCCCAGAATGAGAAAGAAAAAATAATAATAAATGAGCACTAGTAGAGCTGCCTTCAAGCTTGGTTCATTTGGGTTCAATGCACACTGTGATTAGAAAAACTCATCTGTAAAGTAGACGCTTGAGATAAAAGATGCGTGACACCAATTTTCTTATTTAAAAGGGGCAGTTTTATGAGTATAATTTCCATATTCTTTAATCAGCTCATTTTAACTGGGCTTTTGTTTCTTTCTCTGTCTGTGTGGCATAAACTGAGCATCGAAGACGTTAATCCAGAAAAAGACCCATCACAGAACTGGGAAGTGAAAAGAGTGAATTAAGCGTGAGGGCACTCATTCTTTTAGGTGTAAGGCTCTTAATCCAAATTGCTAGGAGATAAACACACTGAACATCTGTCTTCTAAAATCCTAACGATATTGCATCTATAACTGCATCTGGATGGATGTGACTTCCTTTGATGCACAATGTTTAACAAAGAAAGCTTTCAGCATGGACACAATGGCTTTCCTCTTACTCCCCAAAGCCCTGGTGATGTGTCCCAGGAAAAACTCAGATGGTGTGGCAGACACATTGGAAGCTGTTAGCCTCTGTATAAAAGCAGAATGTGCATTGTCTTAAGGGAAATGAGATAAAGGGTTGAAAGAAAGAGAAGAGATAGGAATGAAAGGAGAAAAAAAAAGTCAGAGGGTTAAAAGTCTTTATAATGTTTATCCAAATAAAAAATTCTTCCAAAAGAGAAGGATCATTGCGCGGTGGGGCTATTGACAATCCAGGTAATAGGTAAAGTGAAAGGTTTATCTAGAGTGGTCCATGGACCTAAGCTCACAGTCCATCCTACAGAGGTATATGGTTTGGGCCTCAAGGTGGTTGTTTTGTACTGTGTTTGGCTGTTCACGGGAAATATGAAGAAACAGAGTATTTCTCTTTAAAGGCAAATGCACAGCAATGGAGACAGCCAAAGAAACTGCTTCAGAGCATAGATAAGATTTTGTAGGATGTTGCGAGATTGAGCCACTTGGTAGACTAGAGACAGACATTTCTGAGTATGTAAACCGGAGTCCAATTTCAAGCATCCTGGCAAGCACACTTTCAGCAGAACATGCTCTCTCTAGGTCAGCATTAGGAAGAACAAAAGGACGCCCACAGCTTTCCTTCAGGAAGATCAGAGTGGTTATTTCTCTGTAACTTAGCTTTAACTGGGGCCGGGCTGAAGTTTCCAGCTGGAGTGGATGAGGCCTGGGAAAAGTGTGATGTCAAGACAGTTCAGGGAAATGCAGTCTGTCAGTTTGTTTTTAATTTGGAGAGTTTCACAGAAGAAATATGAATTTTTGGCTTCTTTTAAAGCAAAAATAAGATTACTGAGCAAAGTCAAAGCAAATCTCATGGCTACACACCAGTGACTTCAACGTTTAGATTTGAGTTCGGTCTTCACTCGTGAACTCCAGACTCCTCTATGCAGCTGTCTGCTGTACAGCTCCACGTGGGTGTCTAACAGATATTCCAAACTTTGTGTACCCAAACCGAACTTTCCAATCTCCTCCCTCACCCTGCCCCCACCACCTGCTTCACCTGTGTTCTTCACTATCACAGTTGATGCCAAAACCCTCCTTACCAGTACCCACGTTCTTAAACTTGAAGGCCCTCTCCTTCTCTCATAGCCTATATCCAAGATGTGAGCAATTCCTGCTGGCTGGGCCTCAGAAGCTGTCCTGAATCTCACCACTTACCACCCCTCCTCTGATGCTGCTCTGGTCTGAGACACAAGCATCACTCACTAGAATAACTGCAATTATCAACTAACTGGTCTCCCAGCTTCCATCCTTGGCCCCTTCAGTTAATTCCCAACACAAGAGCAAGGGTGACCCTCTAAAAACCTAAGGCAGATCATTTTAAATGCCTCTCCTCTGGCTCCCTATTTTATCTAGGGTAAAAGCAACATCCTTAAAATGATCTTCCAGTTCTTATTGCTTTGCTCCCCTTAACACTCTCAACTCACCCCTACTCTTTTCCCTTTTCTACACCTGCTCCAACCATGTTGACTTTGTTGTCCCTAAAGCACACCAGGAAAGCTCCCTTGTCAGGGTTCTTGCACTGAAATTCCCTCTACCCAGAGCATTTTTCTGCAGATGTCCACATGCCCCTTGTGTCCGCTCATGTTCCTGCTCAAGTGTCACCTTCTCAAAGCGGCCTGTCACCATCATGTTATTTAATGTGCAAACCTTCCTCATTGTTTCCATGGAATCTCTTTTCCTGCTGTTTTTTTTTTGTCTTTAGCATGTACTATCTTCTAACACACTAGATACTCTGCTTATCTATCAGTTTATGATTCAGTGTCTGTCTCTCTGAAAATGAACGTTAGCTCCATAAGAGCACTACTTGTTGTCTGTTTGGTCCACTGACGTACCCAAAGTAGTAAGCAAGGTAGGCACTCTATAAATTGTTGTAGATTGAGTGAATGAATGACAGACATTTCTGGGGTGCAGCCCTCTGTTAGCTAGGCCTGTTCAGTTTGTCACAGCCTCACTGGCCTTCACCCATTTACTATTACCTGCATGCACCTGAGCAGCACAATCAGAGCTCAGCAGGAAAGAGGGCAGGCAAAGGAGCCTCACTTTTGTTTTTTTTTAAGAGGTGAGAAAACAGTAACACAAGGAAAAAGAGCCTTCTTCTGTGCAGCCACAGGCAAGGAGCAATTGAGAGAGGGAAGAGAAACTCAGGTTTCTCTTAGTGGAGAAGTAAGATAGAGACCATGAATTGGACGTTCTTTAGTGGCCACTTAGGGATGCAAGTCAGTAATGCAATTCCTTTTGATTACTTATGTCCATTGAGCTATATTTTTGGGCCCTAACAACTTTATTGCTTAAGTACTTAGAAAGATAATTGTCCTCTAATTGGATCAGAAGCAGAACCCTTATGGATGATGCAACTTAGAGCTTTTTTTTTTTTTTTTTTTTTTTTGAGCAGAGGGCAGGGAGTAGAATATCTAGCATTCCTGATAAAATCTTTGTACAATTTTGATAGATTTTCCTGAGATAAAAAGTCTGCTGAAAAATTCAATTTACCCATCCAGCTCACTTTGATCCTTGTTACCTTTAACCAAACCTGACTTTCCGATCTCCTCCCTCACCCTGCCCCCACCACCTGCTTCACCTGTTTTTCGCTATCACAGTTGATGGCAATACCCTTCTTACCAGTATCTAGGTCCCCAAACTTGAAGATGCTCTCCTTCTCTCATAGCCTATATCCAAGATGTGAGCAATTCCTGCTGGCTGGGCCTTCAGAAGCTGTCCTGACTCTCACCACTTATCACCCCTCCCCTGATGTTCCTCTAGTCTGAGCCACAAGCATCTCTCACGAGAATAACTACAATTTTCAGCTAACTGGTCTTCCAGCTTCCGTTCTTGACCCCTTCCATTAATTCCCAACACAAGAGCAATGGGATCCCATAAAAACCTAAGGCAGATCATATTTTAAAATACAATAACCTTAAACTAGCCTTATGACTATCTTAATAATTTTTAAGCAAACATTTTTTTTTTCCTTCCTAGTCTCTTACAAATATCTCCACCAAGAGGAAATTTTGATCTTGGCTTTCTTTAAGGCTTTTCCCTTTATGTGCTCACAATCACATCTGGGATGTTGCTTTAACAGTATTATTTCCCCTGTTTTACAGATTTAAAAAGTGTGACTAGATGAGGGTGAATAACTTGTCCAAGTACAAAGCGACAGAGTCAGGAAGGTGAAGCATACTACCTGTCACTGAAGGCTATACTGGAGCACTGCACATCCTCCTTCAAACAAATGCCAGATCATCTCCCTAAAAGTGATACCTAAGCATACATCTGAGGCATCACTTTTGCCAAAGTGACGGTTAGGGGGTTTTGCATATTTTCTCCACTGATTCCAGACACTGTTATGCAATGTGCAGTTGTCAGTTTAGATTTTTTTTAAAGATATTTTTGGTAGGAAAAGGAATCTTAATATGACAAATGGATTAATTGGAAATAAAATTACACTAAAGAAAAAGTATGTATGTTTGTACAATTAACATAATGATATAGAATTTATTCTACAAATTCCCAATGGGAAAGGAAGATGTCACTTCTATTTTCCATCCCTCTTCACTTCGTTTGTGAAATCTTTAAAATAGATTAACCCAGAAGACAGCCTTTGCCCCGTCCTGCTCTTGTAGTTTACAATTTTTGCACATGACAAGAGAGTTTTTCTGTGTCCTGAGCCTATGTAAGTTAACATGGTTACTTCCTCGTTTTTACTACTAATGTCAGAAAATTTTAGACTCTGCCTGCTTTTAGTAGAAACACCTTATTCGTTATCATTGCAAGCCAAATAAAGTCATTTAAACTACCAAACTTTTTATTGCAAAACTTAAGTTGTATAATCCCACAAGTACAGAAAAATGTAAGAGTTCATCAATGTGTATTAAGCAAATGGAAAATTCATTGAGGATCCATATTTGGTCTTTGAATCCAGTGATACAGTCACATGGGTTTCATGGTCAGCCAACTGTGGATGTTATGGAGCCCTTGTCTGAGCTTCCACACATAGGGGCCAAAATGCTCCACCAAAGTCACCAACACTGACAGCCTCAAATTTTCATCACTTAGCACGTTACATGTCTTCCTTAGGCATGCAATTTTTAAGCCCAGAAGTTTCCAAATTCAGTATCAAAAGTTTAAAATAATCAAAACTATGGTATGAATGTTTTTGGGTAAAGAAGTTTGGTGCTGAAAGAGAAAAAAGATCACAAAACTGGTCCTGGACAGAAACTTCTGTGTGACGTAATTTTCACTTTTCTCAGAAAAAATTAGCATTCCCAAGTTAAAAAAATACTGGAGCATATTTCTGATGAATTTTAACAGGGTTAAGACTCAGTATCAGTTGACAGTCTTAGGAAGAACCTTACCCTTAGAATCTGAATGTCTTACGTTAAGTCATGAAGTCTAATAATCATTGAGTTTTTAATTTTTAAATTTTTCTAAAAACATTAGGTCTAACAAGGAATATCTCATTTTTCTTTTCTCTCATAAAGGTCCCCTGCCAAGAGTGAATTTTTGAATTGGCCTGCTCTAGTTCTTGTCTCTTGTAGGAAGATTATAATAAAACTTTGAATATATTTTAATAGTCCTTTTGTATTTGTAGTTTTTAAGAGAATTTGGCCTATTTGAGTATAATTCTTGTAAACTTCAATTTAAAACGTGTAAGGCTGAGCTCAGTGGCTCACCCTTGTGACCTCAGCCCTTTAGGAGGCCGAGGCAGGAGGATTGCTTGAGGTCAGGTGTTCAAGACAAGTCTGGACAACACATGGAAACCCTGTCTCTACAAAAAAATTCAAATATTAGCTGGGTATGGAGGTGCACGCCTATAGTCCTAGCTACTTGAGAAGCTGAAGTGGGAGGATTGCTTGAGCCCAGGAATTTATGGCTGCAGTGGGCTATGACCTCACCACTATACTCCAGTCTGGGTGACAATGTGACAGCCTGTCTCAAAAAAAAAAAAAAGAAAGTATGAGACAACTGATTTAGATCCTTAATTGAAATCTTCCTTAGTAAAAAACCTAAGAAAGAAGTTCATTTAAGTTAAATGTTTATTTTCTGAATATTTAAGTTTGACAAGTGTTTGTCACATTCTGTTTGTTAATTAACAAATCAATGAACTTAGAAAGTTAATAAAACATATCACATACGTAGTTTAAAGTATTTGAAGGTACTTAAATAACTAAATCCAGGATTAAACATCTCCAAAGGTCCCTTAGACTTGATAGCTAAGACCTGCTAGATTTATAAATAGAAAAAGACATTATAAGCTGAATTTTAAAAAAAAGAAAAAAAAAACAAGGATTTTAAAATTTTAAGAAAGTCGACATCACTTTTTTAAAACCAAAAATAAACCTTGCTAAAGTCTGCTCTGCATTCAAAAATCATCCTTTGTAGGCACCAGAACACTCCCATCGGCACCTGCCTTGGCTCACAATTCTGTTCTTAAATCCCACCTTTCACCCTCATATCCCTGGAGAGAACTTCAGCTTCTCCATCAGGCTCTGCACAATGCCCAGAAGCTGACCCTGGGAGCCACTTCCATTTGTTCAATCTGGAGCACTGAATTCTGCCTTTAGTTTCCCTTCCTCTGTCTGTCTCTTTGTCTCCACAATGGTTACCTTTTGGCGAAAATAACAGGTTTTAGATTTAATCTATTTGCCAGGTTGTTCTCCCAAATTCCCTAAACTCCTTAAGTAGTATTTTGATAAATCTGTTCACTCAAAATTGGAAAACTCTGGATTTTATTTTTCTTAATTTGCAAATATTACAGAAAAACATTTTGCATCCTTTTATTTGCAGTTTTTTGATACTACATAATCAATCCTTTTATTTTCCATATGCATTCTAACTTTGTTTTCTTTTTTTTTTTGAAACAGAGTCTTGGTCTGTTACCAAGTCTGGAGTGCAGTGGCACGATCTCAGCTCACCACAACCTCCACCTCTTAGGTTCAAGCGATCTTCCTGCCTCAGCCTCCTGAGTAGCTGAGATTACAGGCATACGCCAGTGTGCTCAGCTAATATTTGTATTTTTAGTAGAGATGGGGTTTCGCCATGTTGGCCACGCTGGTCTTGAACTCCTGATCTCAAGTGATCTGCCTGCCTCAGCCTCCCAAGGTACTGGGATTGCAGGTGTGAGCCACCCTGCCAGGCCCAACAATTTCTTCTTGGAACACATTGCCCCTTTACAGCCTTTGCCAGTGTTCTGTGTTATAATACTTTCTGCTCATGCAGTGTATGACAGATATTGCCACAATGCCATGGACACAGTGGCATTTTAAAAACTTAACTTATATATCTGCTTTGACCTAGAATTCTGTTTCTTTCAATAATGTCCCAGAAATACATTTTTACATGTACAAAAACAATGTAAAATTATTATCATTGGTAACAGTTAAAAACATAATTAATGGACAATCTACCATTTAGGGAATGGTTAAATAAATGATGGTACATCCATACTGTAGAATGCTATGAGACATTAAAACAAATAGTACGTCTGTACATAAGGAGATTGGAAAGTCCTTCAATGGACTGGAAAAGTGTTAGCAGTGGTTAACTGTGGGAATATAAGTACGGTCTCACTTTTTGTATATTTCTGCTCATGGTTTTTGCAATGAGTCTGGAAAGAAATGTAGAGATATTTTATTTTAGTTCGTATATGTGCATGTGTGCATATACAAATACACACACATATATATACACACAAATGTATAGATATACTCACACATACATATATGTGTGCATGTGTGTGCATGTGTGTATATGTTTGCTATCAGACCATGGTAAAGGGACATTCATGCAGCTGAGGGAGGAAATGGTCTCTAAAAAGAGAGAGTCAAGCTGTCCTAAGGCACATTCTAACCCCAGGAATGAGACCAGCTGGACAAAAGAAGATGTTCAGATATCTGAGGATGGGCAATCCACCTGGAAAGGTGGACACTGGATATGTATCATTGCCAGTATGTTCAAGGGCCCCATGAGATTCCAGGCCTGTCCTGGTGTCACTGCCTGGATGCAGCTGTCATAGTACCCATGAGGTGTGTAGTGGGGTCACCTTTTCATGTGAAGCTCCTGAGACTCAGCGAGTTCCAGATTTCCAGTGAGGGCAGCGTGAACATTTAAACCCAGGTCTAACCAACTGCCCTCTATGTCCCTCATCAAACTCTAGAAATCAAATTAAATGGGGAGGGCCTTTGCTCCTTTGGATAAAGCTCATCTGATAACACACTCCTCATGATCACCATTCCTTATTGCCGCCTATTGATTCATGTACATTCTAAGTCTCTTGTAAAAATTAAAAGAAAATGGTCCTTTGTCTAAGAAAATAAGCACAGTAGTTAACTGTGTGTGCCCGAGTGCCCATTTTTTATTGCAGTTATTTAGACATATGAACTTTTTAGACACATGCCCACCCCTCTAAAAAAATCTTCAACCTGAACACATCTTGAGAAAATCATCGGTTAAAAGATAAGAGCATAAAAAATATACTCAGTGTACTTAAATAAAAACTTACGGAAATAATTTTTCTTCACTGTTAAATTTCCCTCTTCTCCACTTCCCATAACAGACTGAAATGAATAGGACACCAAATGACAGGCCTTTGAAATTCCCAAATGTTCAGATAAATGATTCTCTATACATGAATCTGAATGTATTTATGCTCCATGGAGTAACCTCCCTTTTAAGGAATTCTCATTCCTTCTTTATACAGTTGAAGGTCAGTTTCAATTTCTATATGCTTTCCTTGGAGACAAAAGAACAAAACATTTCAATAGTCCTCAGAATGCAAGCTGACTAATGTAAGCTGTGTTATGAAGCTCGCACATTAAAAATCAGCTAGGTTGTGTTCCTTTGTCTGTTTGCTTTAATTAGCAGCCAACTGCATTGATCTCGTTTTGGTCAGATAGCTTTTCCGAAAGCTTTTGAAACCTATTGCTATGCCTTTCCATTCTAACAATTATCATAATCCCACTTTACCCCCACAGTTGGATCTCCATTATAATTTAAATGTGTCGTAATTACAGCAGATGCAGACATTAAGGAATTAAGGGAATAAAAAGAAAAGTGTCAAAAGTCAGTTTCCTAAATTTTCCAGGGTCTAGTTCATGGCAGGAAGTCAATTGCAGATTGTTGCGATGATCCCCAGATAACGGACAAGCAAAGATGATCGAATGAGTTTGCAATGCACGTCAGTGATCCCAGCAACAATGCTGGGGTTCAAGAAGAAGCCAGGCACAAAGGGCACGCATGCCTCTCCCTGCACGGGCCAGTGAGGGCCACTGAACAGAAAAGGGAAAGGTCCTCTCTCTACCTGACCCTGAAGTACTCAGTTCTTCAAAGGCTAGTTCTTCAAAGCAGAGGACATTCAGAATCAAGAAGAATGTATCAGCGTCATCCATACTAACATTGTTAATATGACAAACAACCTGAGCCTGTGAAAATAGTAGCAAGACATTGCTACCTGGGAACTTTAGAAACAAGTCACCTACCACCAAATTATAAAATAATATATATCAAAAAACTCACAAAGGAAGAGAACTTCCTATTAGCTTGGTAGGGGTCATTTTCACAAAATAGAATATAATTAAATTTCTTTAATCAATCCATTTATCTCAGTGACCTAGAAGTGATCCATCAGAATGGAAATCCACCACACAACTGACAGAGGGGTTATAGATTTCGTGGGAGAGAAATATGGGTGGGTTAGTCCACCTCACATCTATTAGGAAGAAGGTTTTATGTTCCTTGTACTCACAGGTTTTTGTTCAGCATCATGATTATGATACCTCGGCTGGAATATTGGAGCTATCAGGAAATGCACAGACAGTAGAGCTCTCCAGATTACTCTAAGGGTCTTCTTAATTTTAGGACATCACTCAGATTCCACTATGAATAGAAATAATTCTATTACTTGACTCAGCGCTTCTCAAACTTTGGTTAAAATGAAGACCCTGATACAGAGGTTCTGCATTTGTAATAAGCTTATGGGAATGAGAAAACTGCTGGCTCCCAGAACTCATTGAATAGCAAAGTTCTGCACTTCAGTAGAGAGTCATTCTGTAGAGATGGTTCAGAGGCGTTGCAAATTGTGGGGTTTTATTTTTTCCCTTTCCTTTCCATGTTTTCATCTCTCTTGTCAAATATTTCTAATTATTTTGTAAGTTTTAGGTTAACATGATATCATTTTCAAATGTGTCATGAATCAGGTTTTAACACACTGCACTAGCAATGTTAGTCTTTAGCTCCAGGCTAACTCTGGGGAGACTTTGATGGAAATCTTTCCCCACCTTCCCTGGGATTCCTGTGAACTTTAATGGGGAATGATGCTACACTGCACTGTCATGTATTATCAGGTCTGCTCAGGCCCACGCAGGTAGAATGGATACAGAGAGGGCACCGCTGCCCCACAGCCCCATCCCCTTAAACCCAGCCATGCTCAGAGACATCTGCATGCTACAAGCTCTTTCCACTGCATAATAATGAAGCAAGAACAAGTGAATGGATGAACATGACGTTAAAATAATAACATATCATAGCAAGTGTTAGCACTGACTATATATTTATCTGGCTTTTACTTTTCTAAGAAATGCACACGATTCTCAAATTTGAAGTAAAAAAAAGCAATTATACTTACTTTTGAATGCTTCTAGATCAGTCTTATTGAAAAACATCTGCTATTGCAAAACAAGGTATCTAGAACTTCTATCAATGGGCAGCTCATTTGTGTGAATCAAGATTTTCTCAATATTTAGCAACCAAACCAGAACAGCCAAACAAAATGAATACCGAGGCTAATGTATGAATGCAATTTTTGACGCTCCTCCCCCCGATCAGAGAATTATTTTCATAGACCAGGTCTAGAATTATCTAATTTAATTTTCAAATATTGTATTTATTTGTTATGGATAGAACTAAAATTTTATTTGATGGAATAAAAAGATTTCACCACATTAAAGTAAAAATGAAAACTACTCATATAGTACAAGCCAAAAAGGACACAGGTTATAATTGGATCCACTAATCTCCCTCTGGATCTTATTATCCCGGCTCCTCTAGGTTTCATTTTCCAATGGAGACTACCACTGTCCAAGCTTGGCCCTTACCGCTATACTCACTGCCATGGTCTCTAAAACCCATGGACAAAGTGAACAGATACCAGCAGGGCCTGGATTACCCAGGATGCTCATCCATTTTTACATGTCGCAAGATTCTTTAATTTTTGCTTTAAAGGTCATGCAATGAAATTAAAATTGAGCTGGTGTTTGAGAATCAGAGGATTAGGGACTGTGCCCAGAGGCTACCATGTCTGAGCATGGAGGCTGTCGCGATGGAGTAAAGGCTGATCTGGGACCATCCCCTTGTGCCCCAGCTGAGGCACAGCATGACCTCCTTCAGAGGTGACAAGATTCAGTCAAATAGCCCAGGTGTCAGATCAGAGACCCAAGTTTTAATCCCAGTTCCTCCAGTTTCTAGCTCTGTGTCATTTGCAATTATTGATACCTTTCAGAGATTTAGTTTCCCCTGTTTCTAAAATCAAGACAAAGCACAATATCCTTGTGGGAGTTAAATAAGGTCTTGTAGAATGTAAGTAACTGTGAACTCTTGTTATTTTTGTCACTTATACTTGCAGATGATTTTGTGACACAGTCATAAACTGTGTTTTTTTCTTTCCTGCACTCTTTCCTTTTTTTAACTGTTTTGTTTTTTTTTCCAGTTTGTGGAGAGTGAGATTTGGTTTGCACATTGCTAAGCTCGGTATACTACTCAGCCTGCCTATGCAGATCTGGGATTTCCATTCTCTGTTGCCAACCACAGGAGCTGAAAACAAAGGTTACACTTCATCTTTGTTCATTTAAATTTCATCAGTGTCCTGTCCTTGTGAACAGCAAACCTGGTTTCATGGAGTGAACTGGGCAGCTGCCTCTCCACTTCAGTTCTGATCTGCTTCTGGGGCTTGAGTGGTGAAGGCAGAGAGATCCTAAGCCACACTCAGTGGTATAGCACAGCCTCGCCATAAAACTGCTGGTGGCCACAGGTTGTTGCTAATGATTGAAACTACAGCTGACCAACAACTTAATTAGCCCCTGACATCGTGCCTGTTCTAGAAATAGATTCTGAATCCAATTTGAGCTAAAATGTCACGACCCTTACACATGGAGATTATGGAGAACACAAACAAAAAGGAAAACGCTAAATCCTTCCTTCCACAATTAATGTTTTATTTTCCCCCTTTCAACTTGTTTAGATTCTTCAGCATCTAACTTAAGAGTGTAAACGATGTGGTCTAAAAAGACTTATACTAATGAAAACCTTAGATAGAAATGTTGAAAACCCAGTTTAAGCCATTTTAGGAAATGAAAGAGACATGGGCTCAAAGATGCAAGTAAGAGCTGAATGTCTCTAAACAGCAGGAAGAGACACAGCATAGCTTCAGGAAGTGCGGAGCCTCAGGGCTTGAATACAACCAGGTTGCTGGCTCCTCCCTGGCCATCTCTTTTCTCTGTGGGTTGATTTCACTCACCCTCCTGCATCCCCGCTTCCTCCCGTGGCAGGAATTGTGGCAGCCAATTGCTGAATCCTGCAGCCTAAGGCTTCTGCTATGAGAAAAGAATCTTACTCTCTAATCTTAAATATGAGAACCCCTGCAAAGGGCTCTGTTTGGCCTGGCTGGACCAGCCACCCTGGCCAAGGCAAGCACTTATGCAAGAATACAGAACTCTTGGAGGTCCACACCATGGGAGATGAACAGGAGCAGCCACCCCAGATACTGACACAACAGGAGCCCCTTGATCAAATCATAGATGGATTCTAAAGGGCCTCACACAGGAATACACATGTCCCATGCCTTTACTGGCTCTTGGTTTTGCATGAAAATCCTCTTTGTTATTCTAAGCTCAACTTAAGTTCTATCCTGGGAAAGAATTCCCACAACGAACAATCCACACCACAAAATTCAGTCTTTAACTGCCCATCAACTGTATTTTTATTAAGTTAGAATTAAATGCCATACTGACAGTCAGTTCTTAGATGGCTAAGGTCACTCCTCATTTTGTTTTTAATTTTTTCTTTGTGGGGCTTACTCTCTCCTCCTACTCCTATGGCTGATGTAACCTCACTCATCCATCATTCAATGCACCATTTCTCTGTTGAGCCCAAAGCCTGCCAGGGAATCTGCGTACTGTCTGATGCCACCATTGCTAGCATTGAGGCTGGTATAAAACTTGCAGTATGCTTGCTGTCTCTAGGGGTTTTAGTCGGGGGTGGGGGCTGTAGTAGGGTTGGCAGGGGAAAGACAGAAAGATTCTGCTCCCTCCTTTTTCTTGCTTAATTCTCCCTAAATATTTACACATATAAAACAAAGTTAACTTCTCTACTAGGTGTCAAACTCTGGACTCAGGGTTCTGGACTCGGTGCTAGCTTATCACAATAATTACTTCAATGAATCAATAAAATAATCTTGTAAAACAGGTATCACTATCTCTAGGAAAGGGAGGCTCACAAGTCAAGTGGTCAGTTAAGATCACAGACACTAAAAATGCAGGCTGCAAATTTGTTTGTACAAATCAACAGCACAAGTCCTCCATACTAGAAGGAAAAAGAGGCAGAAGAAGTTACCTTTAAGGGTAAGTGTTTTGTAGAGAAAAGCAGAAAATGAAGGCTAAAGTCTGCTTATGACTGCCGAGTTCTCTTTAATGGTAGCTTTTGAAGCCACGTGGTCTACACTACCAACTACCTCCCAGAGTTGCTGCCCCACTGCCCACAATGAGCAACCCAAGGGGTTCCTGGTGTTTACTGTGATTTATTCACTCTAGGGAAGCATTTCCAAAAGCTCCTTATGTGAATGAGTAGTTTTGTGGAAAGAAGGGCTTCATAGTCATATACCTTTGTAAACTTGTACATAGCTTTCAGTGACTTCCCCCCTTGCACAGTTTATAAGCATGAGGATGCACACTTGCACACACACACACAAATTGAGAAACCCTGCAGTAAAGAAATACACTTAACTTTTCTTACTCCAGCATTTCTCAAGCTAATTTGAACAAAGAAATCGTTTTCCACAGACTACCATTAACATTAGGCAGAACTAGAAGTATAGCTCCCCGCTGTGCAGGAAAAATTTAGATGAGCCTATATTATGATGAACTCAATAAAGAAATGTCTTTATTTAATCTGCTGACACAATACTTCTAAAGGACTGTTCCACAGGTACCCTGGGGTGTTGGATAAAATGCAGATTCCAACCTCCATTCCAGATGGACTTAATAGAATCTCTGGGATTGTAGGGTCAAAACAAGTGCATTAAAAGAGCTTTTAAGGGATTTTTATGAATTCCAAAGTTTGAAGCTATCAGTTGGTAGGGCTGAGGTCTAATTTTTAATGTTTTATTTATTTATATTTTAGAGATGAAATCTTACCATGTATCCCAGCCTAATTTTGAACTCTTGAGTTCAAGCCATCCTGCCACCTCAGCCTGCCCAGTAACTAGGACTGGAGGGCTATGCTGCTGTGCCTGGCTCAAGGCTGAATTTTAAAATTATTTGTAAACCATCCTTATCTTTGAAGAGTGTCCTGGGTTAACATCTGTAGTCTGGTGTAGGTCTTTACATGATGCCATTTGTGCTAGTATAGAGACTCAGATGAAATCAAAGCCAACTGGGTTTTCCACATGATAAGTCCTGAAATTCACTTTTGACAGATTCCCAGGACCACAGTCACCTAGATAATGACTCATGCAAGCAAACTGACAGGAGACTAGTGTGTGATACTGGAATCCCAATTAATAAATATGCATTAAATGGTATGATTTTCAAAGGGACCAATATTTCCACCAGACTGATCAATATATTTTCTTCCTTTAGGTTAGCTTCTTAGGTTTGCCAAATATTTGAGGGCTGTGAACTAAGCTTGAAATCAGGACAAGAATAATCACAGAATTTGGGGGTTTCATGCCTCTACTTTGTGATAGGCATTAATCTAAACCCACCCTAGAAAATGAACTCACATGTTTTGTTGACCAAGCAGAGTACCTCTTACTCTGAACTGCTCAGATTTGAGCAGGTGGCTTTGGGAGTTCTATCAATAACTTCAACATATAGTATGCTACTGGAGATTTTAAAAGTGAAGACTCTTATTTTAGAAAAAAATTGGAAATCAAACCTTACTAAATGGATTTTATTTAGATTACAATGTGTGTGTTTTTTTAACATGTATTCTAATTTAGAAGGTAACTTTGAATTGGATAACAGAAACAGCAAAAGAACACTTGATATAGTAAACTTGTCTTCTTAAGTAATATAAAGTTTTTGACATTTTGATCTAGTAATCGTTAAATCACTTATTTGTAAGGATGTTGGGAGAAATTAAGTCAAACAGTGATAAGCCCTTGTCTTCTGATGTAATTGTCTTTGGGAGAAGGGGCTCCATGACAGATAGTGACCATGACCATATCCAGCCTGGGCTGCTAAGGTTGACATTAAATCTGCCACACCAGATCTGAATTTGAAGGCCCAAACCCAATCTTTATACTTAACCTCTGGCGCAGTCCGCTGCTGAACTTACGGATGAGAAAAATGTAAAATCCACAAGTACTGGCCCTAGCAGAGTGTCTAACCCTGCCCTATCCAATATGGTAGTCACTAGCCACATGTGGTACTTAAATCTAAAAATCTAAATGTATCACACATTTTGAGTTCTCTATTACCAACAGTAACAAGATGTTAGACAGCATAAAGAAGATCATTTCTATCACCACACAATGTTCCATTGCACAGTGCTGGTCTAGACAAGTAATATTTGATTCACTGAAGCAATAATTATATTACATTCCTGTAAGCTTTATCAATTATAAGCAGGGATATTCCAACTCAGTCTGAGAGGAGGATTAAGAACTATGGGAGTGTACGATTGATGTTATTTCTATTATTCCCCATTGATGTTGCAACAAAGAATGGGCTTCTTTCTTTACATATCTGATGTTAGGAAGTCTTAATTTAGTTCTTTAGCTAAAATTAGCTTTATCCATTTGATTTTCCTTATTCACAACTCATCTTCTTACCAACCTACTTTTATTTGACACATTTTTTTTCTTTAGAAACATTAGCCTTAGTCCAAGCACTGTCTAGCCTTGCATGGATACTCTCTTGTATCTCCAAGATGATCCCTTAAGACCTATTAGATGGTTAACTTAACTTTCAAAGGGCATATTTTTTTAACTTCTAAGTTTTTTGGGGGTGGAAGATACTTGCCAACTATGTAATCTTTGGAAAGTAATTTCATACCTGTGAACTTCAGTGTCCTTCTTTGTAAAATGAGCATAATTCATTTTAACATATTTTATTATAGTTCTCTATGGATTTGAACAAGAAAATTCGTAGAAAAAAAAAAAACTAGCTAGCATCTGGTCCTTTGTTGAATTTTAGTAAACCTAGGTGATTCTGGTTAGAATCCACTGTAGAAACAAGCATGGAAAAACATCAAAGGAGAAAATATATGTATCTTCTATATTCCTTTTTATTAAATAAAGAGGCTTTAGATGGCATCTGGCAAAAGTTGGAAGCAGCTCTCTACATTTGAAGATGCTAGAGAGTTTGACAAAGCCAAATGAATGCCAATGTTGCTTAAGTTTCTGCCAGGCACTTCTGAAAAAGAAAGAAAAAAATAAATAAATCTAAAAAACAGTGACAGTGTATGGACCGTATCTGATGCGAATGTTGCTTTCTGGGCTAATGCGAAACCTTTCTTCTTCAATAACTTCACTTTCAGATAAACAGCCGACATGGTTACAGACACGTCAGCATCCTTCCATGACAATTTTTTGTTCCATTCCTACTAGGTAAACAACGCCAACTTTCAAGCGTTCACTACTCAGCCTGTAGGAGTTGCTTAGGGGCGCACTGAATCCACAGGGTACACTCAGCAGATCTTATTACCAGGAGGCTGCTCACATCCTTTAACAATCACCAAAGACATTTTGTCTATTTCTCTGGAGCTGTCTTCTATTACAGAGCTAACCTATTTTTTTTTTAAAAGCACAAGATTGTAATATGGATAACGCGCTCCTATGCTTCCTTCCACTGTATTATTTATAGACTACATTGCTCAAATACATTGCTATGGTTTGCTTGTCTAATTTTATGATGGCCTTGCTAAACAAAAATACTCTTGCTAGCTAGTGCTTACAGAAGGAGCACTTAACACCACGTGAATGATGACAGCTGGCTCTGGTGTTGCTTTTATTAGGCACTCTTGCTATTCAAATAGAGCAGTATTTGGCGTGAACCACATTGGGAAGTTTTCAAGATGAGAAAAGAAGTGAAAGGCTTTAACTCCTAAATCTCAGATAGCAGCCTCCAGAGTTTTAGGTACACAAAGACATTAAAGACTATCAAGTTCATTCCATATCTTGAGGCAATACTTGCCCAAAACCAAGAGTCGTATTGAGTTTTGTTAGCTTCATATGCAGTTTATCCCCCAGCTACTGAGAGCAGATGCTGTTAAAGCTCAAAAGGTTCAAATTATTAAACAAATAATCACAAGGCACGTCTTCTCAGCTGAATGCATCAGTGGACGTGATGAACTTTGGATGGGCAAGATACAGATAGAAAACCAGTCATGATTATGGTTGGGAGCTAAACAAAATATAAGAAGAAAGTGCCAGAGCCACCCAAATAAGCAAAGAAGAGTGTGAGCAGTCAAGAAGACTTCGTAGAGTAGGTAGGATTTGAACTAGACTTTGACAGATGGGCTGGATTTGGGCAAAAGAAACTGGGAAGGGAGCTCCAGACAAGAGAAATAGCAGCAAGTGCCTGGAGGCTGGAAGGCACCTGGCTGCTTTGTGGCAGGCAGTGGTGCACTTCTGGAATCCCATCACACTCCCATTTTCCTTACTTCTCTCCTGTCAAAATGCAGCTGGGATGTAACTTCATGGCCCTCAGTGCCTAACTTCCCTTTGTAAGATGTCTGCTTTCAGGTTTCTTATCTAGCTCTCTTGCTCTTGAGCTTCTTTCAGACAGAAACTATATGTATATGTCCTGGAACATACTAGATGCTCAGTAAATGCACACAGATGGAATGATGAATTATTCATCATGTAGTAGGAGGTAAAGATAGATAGGGAGGAACAGGTGAGGCCAGAAGACTGCAAAAGTCAAGCAGGAGGACTTGGATTCGTGTGTTTAATGCCTCAGGCTCCATCATGTGCTGGAGGTCATGTGAAATGCATGTACAGAATCTGATGATCAGAATAGCTACGGTTGCAATAGCATATGCAATTGGGGAAGTGGGAGAGACATATGAGGCAAACCCTGTCTAAAGGAATAATTCTTGGCTATTTTGTTTTCCTATTTCAAAAGCAGGAAAGGTATATCTACATTTAGGATAATTATATTGAGAAAAATTGAGTTGGGAATCCACTATGACGTGGAGAATGCAGTGGTTGCAAATAGACATTTTAATGCAGACAAGAGTTCACCCTTGAGACCTCTTCTTCTGGATCCTCATATAAGTGTGCAAAATGTAGATCAGAAGCAAATCCATCATGGAATCCTGGGCTCTTAGAGTTGTGAGGATTTGCCCAGCTATTTATCCATAGTCGGCTTTCCTCTACTTCTCAGATGCCTCTGAGGTTGAAGAATTATTTAATACCACAGAAAACAACGATGATTTGTATTACTCTCCTTACTATTTGTTCAAGTTTCTCCCAACCACATGTTCTCATTTATCCCCCCAGTGCGTGGGTCTTCTCACATAAACTCCAGAGTTTCAGCTCAACATGAGTAAGCATGGTAATTGGAATGACCTTTAAAATGCATATTCCTTTTGTCACTTTCAGATTCTTGGGATTTACCAAATTGCTAGCTGAAATATCAGTCCCACCTTTACACCGGTGTTTATTTTGAGTAGGCTGACTTTTTTTCATATTTTTTTAAGTGTAGGGGTGTAGCCTATATACTATTAGAATTGAATTACTAGACGCCTAACCCTTTAACTGTGGCAGCCAGGGAAGGGATGGGGGGTGGTGGGAGGAGAACAAGAGAGTGGTATTAATGGCAGACAGGAATTTCCAGCACACACGTTTTGGGAAAATGTGGGGAATTTGTTTTCAGCGAAAACACTAGTGAAAAAACTTCTTCTCACCAAAAAAAAAAAAAAAAGCGGAATTTTGCACTTCTTATCCTGTAAGTCTCCACACCAAACAGGGATTTAAGCAGAGGACACACACAGAATGTGGAGATCAGAGTCATCAGCCAGAGGTTCCTAGAAAGCCATGGAGAGGACAAAGCTCTGAGAAAGTCACTGAGAAAAGTTTGCAGCGACCTCTGTACAGATGCTTTTGTAGAGCCTGAAGATAACAATGTCCACATCCCCTCACATCCCCTTTCCTGGCATGCTTCTCCCTCTGCAGTATGAAGTGGCCTTCCTCTCAGGTTCTCTCCTGGTGCTCTATTTATGTGCATGAGGACACTCATGGTATTTGGGAGCATATATGTTTATTTCCATGATTATTTGGTTCAAATGTGTGTCCTTTCATGGAGCTTTCTGAAGTTAGAGATTGTCTACTGTGGTTGGCACTCAAGTATATCCTCAGCTTCTACCCAGCACCTGGCACAGCAGAAAGGTTCCAAACACAAGAGATGAAAGAATGTATGAATGAATGATTCATAATACTAAAAAAAAGCAGATTCCTGATCCAAGGAAGATCAGAGCAGGGAAAATCAATGACATGGCTATAAGATCAAAAACTCTCTGTTTTGCTCACTTTTGGATCTTCAGGCAAAGAAATGTGTCTGGCACAGAGTAAGCATACAAGGAAAATTTCATAAATGAATGACTAGGTCACAGAGGAATATTAGCAGAGCACAGGCAGTCTCTCAGTTAGTAGGACCTAGAAGTGTGCATCAGGATTCACGGGCTAGTATCATATTGCGTGTGAACACATACACAGCTATGTGCATACACAAATGCTAATGTTGATACAAACAATTCTCATTTCAGAGTGTAGGGTTTTATAATTATCAATACAATGATTTGATCAAACCTATAAACCTAGAGTTACTTAGGAACCACATCTGAGAAGATTTCCATATCCAAAGCAGGGATAGCCCCCTACCTAATTATTATAGTCACAATTATATTTTTCAGCATGGATAAAAGCAGGTAGCAAGGTGATTCTAACATTTTGTCATAATAAAGTTAATGGTGTTCTGGATGTACTAGACATCACACGAGTTTAGAGACTAAAATTTGGCAAGACATAAAATCCAACTTAATCTACATTCTCTCAATTAACTCTCTGTTTTAGCTTTGTGTGTTCCCTTTGCATTTCTCAGGTGTTGAGATATCTACTGCTAGGTCTACAGTACTCCCAGAATTAGGAGAGAAGAGCCCTGCAATGGGCCTAGTAAATCATGTCCAAGAGATATTTTTAAGATGAAGCTAAAACTAGAGGGAAGATTTCGCATCTGTAACTTGAATCAAGTGAAAACATTAATCACTTGTCTAAAAAATAAAATAGGTTATGTATGTAGGTAAATTATTCAGAGAAATGCCATCGTTTTCTGCCTGTGTATGGGTTTTCTAAAACCTGGCCTGCTGATATACACAGAACCCCATCCATTTCTTTTTTTTTTTTTTTTTTTTTGAGACGGAGTCTTGCTCTGTCTCCCAGGCTGGAGTGCAGTGGCGCGCTCTGGGCTCACTGCAAGCTCCGCCTCCCGGGTTCACGCCATTCTCCTGCCTCAGCCTCTCCGAGTAGCTGGGACTACAGGCGCCCGCCACTATGCCTGGCTAATTTTTTTGTATTTTTAGTAGAGACGGGGTTTCACCGTGGTCTCGATCTCCTGACCTCGTGATCCGCCCGCCTCGGCCTCCCAAAGTGCTGGGATTACAAGCGTGAGCCACCGCGCCCGGCGAACCCCATCCATATCCATTTCTGTCTCTCTTGCTTTTAACTTGAAGAACTTTTCTTTCCGATCTCAGTCAATCCTTGCCAAAATTCCAAGAGGCAGGCAGGAATAATATCGCCTTGCTTTTGTTTAACACCTTGCAGTTATAACATGTTATCTATATTTGACAACTAGGGGAGCTAAGATACAAAGAAGTTACATATTCATTGTGTCCAAGATTGGGCTAAAATATAAACAGCACGGGCTTTCCCACCTTAAAATTCTGAGTCTGATTCCATTTTGAGGCAAGTTAGTAGATTTATGTGAATATCAGTTTTCTCAGGTGACAACCAGGGAGACTGATGCTCCCTTTGGGCATTTTAAGTGTTAAAGTGGATGGCATCTATGATGCTGCCCATGCCTGTGATACAGATGCAGGAGTATCAGTTTGGCCTTCAGAAGTCCATGTCACAATCAAACTCACAAGGCCTAATTGGAATCCTATGAACTTCCTATGAAATATCTTAATTCAAAATGTAAGTAGCATAGAGCTAATTTTAAATTTATATTTCACTGCAGACACAGGTGAGAACCTTTTACTGCAGGTCAGACCTGCCTTTTTCCCAACTGAAAACATATTATACTCCTTTTCTCTTCCAACTGTGTCTATAAATGGCGCTTATAATGGGCCATCGATTAATGCTTTTGGACCACGGAAAAACAGCGTCCAAAGGCTTCAGGTGCTTCGCCTCACAGCCCCCATGAGTGGACATCAATGTAAATGAGGAAAAAATTAATGTGACATTGGCTGTGTAGAAGGGAGTGCTCTTTAGAGAACGTGAGAAACAGATGGAAGGCTCTTATCGGGATGTTGGATGAAGGCTTACTGAGATATCAATCATGTAAAGGAATCAATACCAAGGAATCTCTTTATTCTTTTCATTAATTTAGGAATGTTCTCTGCTTCACATAAGTGGCTTGAGAATCTAAACCTTTTTCTCACGTTTCTATCTAGATAGAAAGTCTCCTTTGCTACTCTGTCATCTAAAACATTTAAATTTCTTTTTCTTTCTTTCTTTCTTTCTTTCTTTCTTTCTTTCTTTCTTTCTTTCTTTCTTTCTTTCTTCTTTCTTTCTTTCTTTTCTGACAGTCTCTCTTTCTCTGTCTCTCTCTTTCTTTCTGACAGAGTCTCACACACTGTGTCACCCAGGCTGGAGTGCAGTGGCATGATCTTTGCTCACTGCAACCTCTACATCCTGGGTTCAAGTGATTCTCATGTCTCAGCCTCCCCATCAGCTGGGATTACAGGGGTGTGCCACCATGCCTGGATAATTTTTGTATTTTAGTAGAGACGGGGTTTCGCTGTGTTGGACGGGCTGGTCTCGAACTCCTGGTCTCCACCAAACTGGGTCTCCCAAAGTGCTGGGATTATAGGCATGAGCCACTGCGCCTGGCCTAAAACATCTGAATTTCTAAGCCAGTATATCTCAGGACAGATATCCAGAGCCCTGGGGACTTTGTAGACATTTTCTTCCTGATACGTTGACATGCATGTCATACCTCAATCGCATAAATACAGCACTTGGAATGAACTCCTCATCTTTGGAAGTGCTTGTGATAATTCACCTGGCTCATTGTTCTGGCTTCGTTTTCAGCATCAGTATGTCAGATTACCAGTTGGTGGGGAAGGATTCTCAACACCATCTGATGGGCCAGAATGAAGTGCCATCCTGGCTTGCTCAGCCCTCTGCGTTTTCCATGAATAAAGGCTCTTTTGTGCCCGTCCATATGCACAGGTGAAGAAGGACCATTTCATCAAGATAATAATCCACTTTTCTTGTAAAAACAAGTGATGATAGAGATGAGGTTTGTAAAAGGACACAGATGCACTTGTTCAAGGTTGCTTATTTCTAATCAAATCCGGGTTTCCCCTTTCTCCAAAACCCTCTTCTTTTCTGAGATTCAAACAGGTGTGAGATAGATGGGGGAAGGAAATCCTCATTAAAGAAGTAGAGAAATGAATCAGTCCTTTTTCTTGGCAGTTCCAGATTGAACACCTTTACAAAATCAGCTTGAAGCCTATCTCCTCAAGACAGTCATTCCCGGCAAGTTCCCAGGTTCTTCTATTCCCCAATCAGCTCAAAGAACTAGATCAAGCCCAGTGTCTCACGGGAGCCCTGAGCTCGTTCTGCGTCTATCTCAGTGTGTTCTTTAGGAGATAGTGACAGTGAGCTACGAGGATAGGGATGATAACCCATGAGGCACCGAGGTGCTCCATAGCCCTTCTCTTCCTGCTTTAATACAACCACCTTTGTGATTTTAATGCAAGACAAAAATGCCTCATTTTCCACTTCACAATCCTGCCGAAGAATACAGGGCACTTTCCCACAGTAGGGTTAGAAGTAGCACAGTGCCAGGACAGGCCTAATCTCTCCAAATAGACTCCATGAGTTGCAGCCAGGCTCTACCACATAGTCTGTGTGACCTTGGGCAAATTACTTAGTGCCTCTGTGCCTCCAATTTATTGTGTGTAAAATGGAGTTAATAATATTAACCTCACAACATTGTGGTGAAGATTAGTCTCTCTCTGTCTCTCTCTCTCTGTCACCCACACACACACACACACACACACATTGTCACACTGTCCTGGCCCACAGTAAGCATTATTTAAAGATTCACTATTAATGTGGCTGGTCTCTCAAGTTTTAAACTGTTTTGTGCGCTGGCAAGTTTACTCCAGTTCTGATTTCAGTTCTCTTGCATCCACTGCTGCCAAGACAGCCCTTCCAATATGGGCAAACAGACATTCAGCACCGCACCCCTTCCCAACCCCAGCTTTACACTCTCTACATGAGAGCCCCTGGAGCACCCCTCCTTGACCTCCCTAAATCCAACCTGCTGGTCAAGTTCTTCAGGAAGTGCTGCTTCCTCTGTAGCCCCTCCTTGGCCTGCTCTGGCTACCCAAGCCCATGTCTCCTCTTTCTCTGGCCTTTTGATAACAGGCTTTCCATATTTATATACACTGAGGAATCAGCAAAACCTGAATTCGAATCATGGTTTTTCCAAATACTAAGAAATGACCTTGGCAGTCACTGAACCTCTCTAAGAATTGGTTGTCTTATCTAGAAAACGGCGATAACCGAACAACACGGTGTTTCTCAAATTTGAGTTTGCATCCTAGTTACCTGGAGGAGGATTAAAACACAGATGTCCCCGCCCCCACCCCGCATTTCTGATGTAGTAGAATTGGGTTGCTGTCTGAGACTTGCATTCCTAACAAGTTGCCAGGTGACACCGATGCTGCAGTCCTGGGGGCCATACTTTGAGAACCCACTTGGTAGGCCTTGCAGACTATGGAGAGGATTAAACAAAATAACATTTAAGAATGTTTGCTCAGTAAGTGTTACATAAAATATAACTTTTTTCCCCTCTGTGAAATAGACCACAAATGATAAATAGTAAAGCAGAAGTGATCTTGTTTTGATTTTGGCCCCATCCCATGAGTTAAGGGAGAACAGCATATTGTAACATTTCTCACTTCAGAGTTAGAAGCTCAGATTGTGTGGGCATTGCCCTTCCAATGGCTTTTCTGGCGCCCAATGTAAAGGCTTTCAATTTTAGAGAAGGACTAAAACATATGTATTACCACGCAATGTAATCTTTTTATATTACCCACTGTTTTTAACAAGCTCCCACACACAGGGTGGGTTTTTAGCAAGAGTCTGTTTATGGGAGGTGATCCAACGTAATGCTTGCCAACTCTCAGTGTTTACTGTACTCCAAACCCTGAACCAACAAGGTAAGAATTTTGACCGGAGAGTTCAGTAGATGCTTTCTTTTTCTTTTTTCTTTCTTTTCTTTTTTTTGTTTTTGTTTTTGTTTTTGAGAAGGAGTCTTGCTCTGTCTGCACTCTGGAGTGCAGTGGCATGATCTCGGCTCACTGCAACCTCCGCCTCCTGGGTTCAAGAGATTCTCATGCCTCAGCCTCCAGAGTAGCTGGGATTACAGGCATGCACCACCACACCCAGCTAATTTTTTTTTTTTTTTGTATTTCAGTAGAGACGTAGTTTCACCATGTTGGCCAAGATGGTCTCCATGTCCTGACCTTGTGATCCACCCACCTTGGCCTCCCAAAGTGCTGAGATTACAGGCGTGAGCCACCACACCTGGCTTTCTTAAATGAATGTGTGTGGGAGAAAATACAGTGGTGATGGAGGGAGAAGCTACATTTCATAACTTATTTGCCACAAGAAATGTAATGCAGTGCTCCACATGCGATCTCCTCTTTGGAAAAAGTAAGTGGTTTAATTTTAGAAAGGATTACAGCAAAAAGTCTCCATAGGATGCAAAAGCAAAGACCACAGGAACAGCACCCTGCTTCCATATCTGGCTTTGCCACCCTCTATGTCGCCTCCATTTCCTCCCGTGCACAACCAGAGCTGGGGGATCTCCTCGGATCTTCCACAGTAGCATCACTGTATGAGGAAATGATGAAGGAATGAGCCAGGTGACCATCCAAGTCCCTGGTGGGCACCAGAAGGCCATATGAAATCAGTCTGTCTAATCATTTTTTTATATGTATAGGTTATGAGATTCAATTGTAATTTTGCTACATGCATAGATTGCTTAGTGGTCAAGTTAAGTCTTTTAGGATATCTATCACCAGAACAACGTACGTTGAACCTGTCAGAGGCTTTCGAACCAGAGCAACTGTCTTGAATAGGGGCTGGGTAAAATAAGGCTGAGACATATTGAACTGCATTCCCAAGAGATTAGGCATTCTTAGTCACAGGATGAGACAGGAAGTCAACAGGACTCATGTCACAAGATACAAGTCATAAAGACCCTACTGATAAAACAGGATCCAGTAAAGAAGCCGGCCAAAACCCACCAAGTCAAGATGAAAGTGATCTCTGCTCGTCCTCATTGCTCATTACATTTTGTGTGTGTGTGTGTGTTTCAGTAGAGACGAGGTTTCACCATGTTGGCCAGGATGGTCTTGATCTCCTGACATCATGATCCGCCCGCCTCGGCCTCCCAAAGTCCTGGGATTATAGGCGTGAGCCACCGCACCTGGCTTTCTTAAATGAATGTGTGTGGGAGAAAATACAGTGGTGATGGAGTTTACATGGCAGTTTATAAATGCCATGGCAATGTCTGGAAGTTACTTTATATGGTCTAAAAAGGGCAAGAACCCTCAGTTCTTGGAATTGTCTGTCCCTTTCCTGAAAAACTCATTAATAATCTACCTCTTGTTTAGCATATAATCAAGAAATAACTATGAGCGTACTCAGTAAAGCGGCCCATGCCACTGTTCTGCCTATGGAGTAGCCATTCTTCTGTTCCTTTACTATCTTAATAAACTTGCTTTCACTTTACTCCATGGAGTCACTCCAAATTTTTTATTGTGCGAGATCCAAGAACTCTCTCTGGAGGTTTGGATCGGGACCCCTATCCAATAACAAACCCATTAAGTAATTTCTCATTATCCACCCCACTCCAACTCCCTCACTTTTCCATTGCCTATCATTCCACACTCTCTAAGTCCATGTGTCTCATGTTACTTAGCTCCCACTTATAAGTGAAAACATGCAATATTTGTCTTCTTGTATCTGATTTGTTTCACTTAAGTACCATCCATGTTGCTGCAAAAGAGTGTCCATCAATCTTTATAAAGTTTTTTAAGCAAGATTGGGGAGAGGTGGAGTCACTCCTATTATATAGGCACCACCACCACCCGCAGGCTGTGAAGTGTTTTAGAAGGAAAGATCCAGCTGCGACATTCAGGGGTACCTCACAACAAACAGTTATGCTTGTCAGCAGCTGTAGCTGTTCTAGAACCACACTTTCCTCCAGCCAAAATACTCCTCACTGAGGCATACCAGAGGTTCTGATCATTTTCCTTGTTATTCAAGAAGGCTTTGTTTGTAGTGGGAAGCAGAGGAGGAGCTGAGAGAGGAAGATCAGGAAAGCTCAGACGTGGAAGAAACTCAGTGGCCTCCTGCAGCATCCCTTGGGCTGATTTCAACACCTCTTTGGAGAAAGGGACTTTGGGACTTTGAGGGAGCTGAAAAACTTTTCAGAGAGACTCTGGCCAGGAGAGTAGCTGCTTGAGGTCCTAGGTCGGGCAGGAACCATCCCTCTCCTCCACACCCACATCAGCTTTGCAGATTCCACACAATTCCACATCCTCCAGGAGCAGAAGCTTTACAGCATGGTTCTCAAAGTATGGCCACCAGGCCAGCCCAGTAGTAGCAGCATCACCCAGGAATTTCTTAGAAATGCAAATTTCCAGGCTCTACTCCCAGAAATTTGTGTTTTAACAAGCACTTCTGGTGATTCTGATGTTAAAATGCTCCAATTTGCCTATAAGATTTAAAGAGGCCCTCACTCTCAGGTTTCTGCAAATGCAGGATCCACACATGCATGACCCTAGAAGTAGGGGTCTCCTTAAAGTTTACTCTCTAGGCTCATTCTAGTCCTGATCTTGAGACTAATGCTTTAGGAAAATCTGAAGACCACAACCTTGGCACCCAAATTAATGAGTGCTTTCCTAATGGGCCATGTCTGGTGGCCCTGAGGGGCAGGTCCTCTGAAAAAGTGGGACCAAAGTCCAAGGGGAGTCACAAAGCAGACTGATTTGGGAGGAGGGACGCATGTGAAATATTCACATGGGAATCACCCCAGAAACTACTGAGGATCACTTGCAACAGTGGGGATTGGGGGCACTTAAGCCTCTTCTCTCCCCTTGGAAACTAGAGAAGTGGCAAACCTTTGGCCAGAGGAATTAACACAGTGAACGTTTACTGAGCATCTACCGCATTCCAGTCACGCAATTGAACACCTGACTTCTCGCACTCTCTCATTTTTCTCGCACTCTCTCATTCAACTCTTAGCACAAACGTAGCTTTTGTGATCCTGGTTTTGCAAAAGGGAAAACATGGACAAAAGTTTAAACAATATGTGTCACATCTCAGACTGTGGGCGGGGTGGGTTTAAATGTGTCCTGCTGCTTCTCAAAGCTGCTGCCACCTGCACCGGGATTCTGGATTTTTCACAGGTATGGCCTCTGCTTCTCCCCACCTCAGACATCTTCCTCATCAGCATCCCTGTTTTTCCCTCCTGGTTTGGCTTCACACCTTGGAGCCTATCTCCTGTTGATACTCTTGGACAGCATTTGCTAATCTGTCTCTCCTGTCCTGGATCTTGAACCTCATAGGACTGGACATGGCTCCTGGAATTGAGTGAGAATCATCTACATGGATATGGGGCAAAGACTCTTTGAACCCAGGTCACCTTACTCCACTCAGACCCTGCTAGACATTGCATGCCACTCTGAACGTCCCCTCATAGATGGAATTGCATTAGGCACATAAATGTTACAAAGCATCTGACATATTGCATATTCTTAAAAATTCAATCTGGTTGAGCATGAGAAAAGAAAACAACTTTTATGTGAGGAATGCAAATCCTTTTACTTATCAGGCCAATAAAACATTAAAATGACACCCCAGTCATACTCTACACCCCCACTTTGAGCTGCGTACTCATCTCTTGGAACTGCTTGTTATTAACCTAATAATGTTGCACTGGACACACTGTAACCCACACCCTACAGCTTAACAATATATAGCCAATCACTAATCAAATCTGTAAACTGTAAACCATTGAGAATTCCTGGAAGAACTTTATATCAGTTCACTCCTGGTCTTCACATTTGCCTTTAGAAACCCAGTTGCAACGGCTGCTAATCCGAGTGTCTATTCAGGGCAACTTGAATCTGTGCTCCTGGATTGCCTCAAGCAAGCTCGGCCCAAATGAACACTCTACTTATATTAATTTTGCATCAGCTTTTTCCTTTTAGGTCAACAATCGGAAAATGGGGTTACACATTTAGAGCCACAGACACAGAGTGACTGCCTTTTCCAGATCAGTGCCTCTTTGCTAGATAGTACCAAGGAGAGAATACTCACAGTGCTTGACTCTTGATCATAATTTCAGCCCTGTGGGACCTTGAGAACACTGAACATACGTCTGCAGGTCTTAGCTTTCCCCTTTTAGAAAGTGGAGATATTAGTGCCTGGACTCCCAGGGCTTCTAGAGCCTTTACAGCATCATATCCTACTCAGGGATAGACGTAAGTCAGTCTCACTTTCTCGCTCAATGCCAACCTATGAGACAGAACTACAGAGGGTGTATCAACAGCTGTTCACTTAATAAAGCCTTATTGAAAGTGACTTTTCTCTGTGATAGCCTAGACCAGGGGTCCTCAAACTCTGGGCCACAAACCAGAACCAGTACTCGTCCGTGGCTTCTTAGGAACTGGGACCAACAGCAGGAGGTGAGTGTCAGGTGAGCAAGCAAAGCTTCATCTGTACTTACAGACACTCCTTGTCACTCACATTACTGCCTAAGCTCCTCCTCTTATCAGATCAACTTCAGCATTAGATTCTCACAGGCATACAAACCCTATTGTGAACTGTGCATGTGAGGGATCTAGGTTGCACATTCCTTATGAGAATCTAATGCCTGATGATCTGTCACTGTCTTCAGTCACCCCCAGATGAGACCATCTAGTTGCAGGAAAACAAGCTCAGGGCTCCCACTGACTTTGCATTATGGTGAGTTGCATAATTATTATATATTACAATGTAATAATAATGGAAATCAAGTGCACAATAAATGTGTGTTTGAATCATCCTAAAACCATCCACCCCCAAGCCCCCAGTCCCTGAAAGCCAAAAAGGTTGGGGACCACTGGCTTAGACTATTGTGTTTTGCCTACTTCAAGTCAAAGAGGCTAGAAAGATGGTTATTATGAAGGACAGGGGCTTAGGGTGTAGAGATTATGAGGCTGGTGGTTTGGCCTGCAAAAGAGGGGCAGCAGCTGCACACTGTGTCCTAGAGGTTTAGAAGGACCATGAACAGGGCACAGTGTGTGTCAGGAATGCCTTATTCTAATTCCTACTGCTTCATTCTCCCATCCTGCCCATGGACTGCCAGGCCCTGGAGCTGCCCAGCACCAACACCTTCCTGCTTCCAGAGCTGTGCACAAGGCCAGTTCTTCCAACTCCTTTCCTCCCAGGAGCCAGAAGATTTGGTAATCTGCCCATCCCTGAGATGCACATTGGTTAAAGTTTCTTAACCCCTGAGAAGAGACCCTTTCAACTTTTGCTCAGGATGAAGTATCAAAGGTGGTTTGTGAATAGTGCAAACTGGGCAGCAGATGTCAGAGTCTTAGGCACCACCTCAAAACGAAGTTGCTTAAAGGACCTCCACCGGAGGGAGCTCTTGAGATTTTGGAACAATTTGTGCCTCAGGTAGGAATGCTACTTTATTATTTATGTATTTATTTATTTTTGAGATGGAGTCTGGCTCTGTTGCCCAGGCTGGAGTGTAGTGGCATAATCTTGGCTCATTGAAACCTCCATCTCCTGGGTTCAAGGGATTCTCCTGTCTCAGCCTCCCAAGTAGCTGAGATTACAGACATGTGTCACCACGCCTGGCTAGTTTTTGTATTTTTAGTAGAGACAGGGTTTTACCATATTGGCCAGGCTGATCTCGAACTTCTGACTTCAGTTAATCCGACTTCCTTGGCCTCCCAAAGTACTGGAATTACGGACGTGAGCCACCGTGCCTGGCCAGAATGCTGCTTTAGATGTCTTATATCTGATTTTCCCACGTGACTAACACTAAGACCCTTTAAGTATGTAAGATGCCCGGTTGGGGCCAGCAAAAGAGAAAAGCTGGCAGGGCGGGATCCCACTTCACTTTGAGAGAGAAAAAGAAGGGGTAGGACAACCACAAAGAGGCAGTTGGAGGCCTGGGTCTCTACAGCCTGTAACAAGGGACTGCGAAGGGGTCTCAGAGTAAGAAGAGATTCTCAGGCTGTCCTCTGTGGGCTTTCCAGAGAGGAATCCAGGTAAGGAAAACCACTGCCAGCCTATTCCCCTCCTTTCTCCCAACAAGTAGCAAGCTCCTTGAAGGCAAAGAGTTTGTAATTAACCCGAAACCTAGCTCATGTTGATTAACACATTAAAAATGAAACACGAAATTCAGAAAACACCTGCCCTTCTAACTCCTGCCCGTCTTCAGATAACATTAATTATGAGTTTAAGAAATAGCTACTCAAACACTGTCCCTTGCCCCAGCTTTCCCTTCTGTTAGACACAGTGCCTACTAAATCAAGAAAAACTTACCATTTACCCATGAAACTAAACACAATCCCTTATTATATAATTAACGAAAGCACAATTGTATGTAATACAATTATACAAGACTACAATTACACAAAACTAATGATGCAGTGTACACGGCAATGACTTTCATGCAATTGAAAGTAATGAGAGCTTGCTTGATTGAAAATTAAGGTAGCATAAGATACCCCTATTGATAAATGTTCCCTGTATTGATCAACACTTTGGAAGAGGCTGCACTGGCTGATGAAGTAGGATGCTTCTCCCTCGCCATTACTGAAGACTATTGGTCTGGCCAATAGTTGCCAACCATCGCCTGTGATAACTTTTATTCTCTGAGCTCTAAATTAGCACATTTTAATGAAGCACATATTTTATTACCACTTTTTCAGCTAGTCAAACAGAAAAAAAAACAAAGCAGAAGAGCCAGAAAATCTGCCTGATTTCTTGATGATCCTATGCATGGTGATATTAACAGAGAAATGCGTGTAAAGTTTCACCAAGTTACGCAGCTCATTTCAGCATTAGCAGAGACTATGCACTGCATGGCCGATTTCTGTGCCCCTCAATAGAGGCACCTGCTACTATTCATTATTCCTCTCCTGAACTGGGGCAGTCACCTGCCTAGTTGTGGGCCAGCTCTCTTCCAATCCACCTTTCTCACTTCTTCTTGAGTACTCTTTCTACTAGGAAAAGCTAGCCACCTTCCTCCATGGTTCTCACCAAGACCATGAAACCGAATCCCACTGGTACACAAAGTTCTTCTTGACTAGTCCTGCCCCACATCTCTGGACATATTCACCCCAGGTGCACCATCCACTGTGGCCTGCCATCCCTACTGAGCTATATATTATTGAATCTAAGACACCACTAATTGTAAGATATACCATTATTTTATATGCCACTATGAAAAATAGATATTGCCAATTCAACTATTAGAGATTTCAAATGCCAAAAAAGTATTTTGAATTGATGAAATACTTGCAATCCATGCTTTCTCCTGCTTCTACGCCAATCTCCCTTCCCTCTCAACCTTGGTGTAGCCTGCGAGTGCCTTCTCCTTTAAGATTCAACTCAGCATAACCTTCTGAAACCTTCTTGGCCTCATTCTCGGGGTCAGACTAAGTTGCTGCTGCTGTGTGTCTGACAAATAAGGGTGCATTTCTTGGTCATTTATCTAACTTTATTGTAATGGCTAATTTACTCCCTGATGAAACATAAGCAGAGACCCTGCATCAACACATAGGCAAGCACTGAACAGCTATTATTCACCCATTCTATAAATGATATTTTGACAAGGGTGAGCAGAACTAGAAGAATGAAGGAGGTAGGCTCTGGAGAAGAAAGAAAAAGAACATGGAAAATCTTGATGCAACTTCAGAATCCATCCTCTTTGGTTTTCTGCAGTGTGTCTTTGCATTTAGAAACTTCTAATATAAGAAGAGCCAGATCCCAGGGGAATTGGAGAGATAAAGTGAGTTTTTCTGATCTCCTCTGGGCCAGAGAAACAGTGGTAGGGGCAGTAAGAGCAAAACCCAGCCAAACCCAGGAGTGGTTGTGTGTTATTGGGCATTTCGGGAACCTCTGTTGCAGACTTCCCAGATGGTCCGATGCTCATCTGCCTGTGTTAGAAAGGACACCCACAGCAGTGAAAAATGAAATGGTTTAGGAGAGAAGTAATTCCTTCCTCCTTTTTGCTTTAACTTCAAAGTAATCAAATGTTGTTTATGCATAAAATTTTAATCCTTTCACAAATTTGTATTTTGATTTAATTTGCATATCCCATTTACTGCAAGTCAACATGAAGAGCGACTCAACTAATTTAAACCATTTTTCTCTGGGCCTGAAATCCTTTCAGAAATATTTTCCATTAGGCAACTCAATTATGTCTAATGTGGCTAATGTTGGTGGATTAGAATTTTGCTTAAAGAAACTCATATTTAGAACAGTGAGAATGGGAAGGAGGTGGGAGAACAGAGGAGAAGAGACAATAATTACCTGTCTTTGATGCTACACAGATCAATGTGTAAATCACTAAAATTCCCCAGGGAACCTTGCTGAACTGAAATGAGGTCCTTGGGCTGGTTATCAATAAAGATGAGCCTCATGCAGCCTTGGAAAGCCTTAATGGGATTTAAACATTGGGAATCGGTGAGACTGTCGGGGCACCCTGTGGGACAGAGAAAAAAGATGAAGAAGAATGCTGAAATGATCCGTCATTGCTTTGGCGACCTATTGATGGAAGACCTTGAGATCTAATTATTTTGGTGCTTTCTCATTCACAGCAGTGCACACCCTTTTTGTTGTAAATCCTAGCATTCTCAGGGAGGGGACAGAATTGGTACAAAATAAGGCATACTCCATCACTGTAGAGAAAATAAAAAGCGTGGCAAAGGGAATACCAATACTGTAACATGTGTCTCCTTCTTACTTTTTTTTTTTTCCATTGGTAAGCTATTTGCTATTCTTTTATATGGCATCCTTAACTCATCCCAAGGAAGAAACGTATTATAGCTACTTCAGAATTTTGGTTCTGTCTTGAAACACATATCTAAATGCACAATTCAATTCTGAATTACACTTTCAAAGGAAATTACGCTTTGGGTAAGGATGGCAGCAGAGTAATTGTCTGGTTAATTGTTAGCATTAACAGGCTTAGTTCCTGAGAAAGGTACACACAGGAGTGTAACTGGAATTTTGACGTGATGTGCAAAGCAAAATCAGATGTTTTGCTGGTTTTAGAAGGAGCTAAGGATTTAAATGCATGTCATTTTAGGGCTGTAATAGCATATGGGAAAGGTTAATACTATACCTTTTTAAAGGATGTTCTTAAAAAAAAAATACACTGATTTAGTGTAGCTTGCAACCAGGGCATATCTACTTCTCATTAAGATAGGTATAGAGCCTTGCAGGTATATGAGTGCTTGTGCTCCTTACGAACTCCATTCCAATGGCTTTAATAGGTTCAGAGCATATGGGAATGCAAGCTTGAAACGTGGTAATAACCCATAAATAACTGGGAATTATTTCAGCCATCTCTAATAGACAGTCACTGCTGGGCTGAAGCCCAGCAGCTGGTTAACAGCTCACAGGCACACTATAAAATGAAGAGAGATGCTACAACTTCTAATTGAAGCTGTAGAGAGAATTTATGTAAGTTGACTATTATTACTGAAACTCATTTTTCACCTTCCTTAAGTTTACAGTCTACGCATGGGGCGTTTGTTTAAACACTGTTCAAATCACTGATAAATCTTCACCTTCTAAACCCAGAGTCCCTTAAAACTTGCCTCTAAGAACGCTTCTTCAACTGAGGGAGGGGAGCCATTTTGTCTCTGAGGCATGTTGGATGTTATTGTATCAGGATTATTTACAAACATTTCCCTCAAGAATAAATTCAAGATAGCGTTTTTCCCTCTGATGCTGAAATATTGCATAAGATGAAAAATTATTCGGCCTGTGAGGTTATCTTTGTGGACCCCAACACCCTTGTTCTACGATCATTATAATACATTTCTTCCAATCTCTGTTTTCACTGGTGGGCTGTGGGAACACAGATCTGGAATTGAATTCATGAGCTCTATGGCCTTGCACAAATTCTTTCATCTCAGCAAACACCAGTCTTATTATCCGTTAAGTGGGGATATTACCTACTGCACAAGGTTTTTGCATGAATTAAATGAGGTTAAGTCATAAAAACTTTTGCAGAGACTGGACGTGTATTCCCTCCCTAAAGGAATTTATTATCCATGCACAGGTGGAGGAAATTTGAAGTAAATGTCACAGGCCCTTCCTCACCCTAAAATCAAGCCACGAAGATATTGCTTCCCTCCTAGGAGACCTCGGTATGTACACTGCACCTGTGCAAAATCCCTTTTGCATTTTAGAGCTTTAACCACATTCATTGGTATGAGAGAAGTGATCTGTAAATTCTATTTAAGAGACTATGCATAATTTTATACAATACTTCTCTTCAATTTACTAACAGGAAAAAAATAAGGAAACTGTAGACCAGACCCTGACTTATATCTATAGGAGCTGGAGCGAGTTTCCCCATCCCCTGCCATGTGGCATACTCCATGCTATATGCTTACACCTTGGTCGTAGTTAACTTTTCCAGAAATTCTGGAGGTGAGCTTATTTCCCCATGTTTCAGATTAGGAAGTTTAGGGACTATAAGCATCTTTCTCAAGGTCAGACAGCTACTGAGGTTAAATCCTTTTCAGAGACTGTTTCTATAATACAAACAACAGACTACGAAATTAGATATTAATTTTTAATGAAAAATACATTTGAAAGACTAAATACATATATGTAGATATGCATTTATAAAAAATCAGTAGATGCCTAATTATATGTTTTTCTTCACCATCAGCTTGCCCTTGTGTTTTTGTCATTGGAAAGGTTCCCAGGATTCACTTAACATCAGAGAAGGCAGACTGTGAACAATCTGAACTGGCTTCTACAAGTCGAGTTACAAGTTCATGGGCCTCCTAGTTCCTCCTCATTCCTGGCTTTCTGTGGGCGTGGCCTCTAGGGATGTGGGGAAGGAGGGGCAGGAGACTAAGAGAGGAAAGTGGCAGACGAGGGGCCTAGGTGCTGAGCATGCTGATTGTGCCCTTCCACCTGAATTTTGCCTCTTGCAGGTACTGCTGACTCTTGATACACTTTCTCCAAGTTTTCAGCTGAGTTTCTCCTTTCCCATGTGATCACAGGGCTTGGCATGGCTACAAAAATCTCCTTTGGATGTGTTATATAACACAGCTCTTGTAGCTAAAGTTCTTTTCTTCCTCAGCACTGACCTAGATAATTTATATTTGCACACAGCTGTGAGAGATTTTGCTTCTCACTATTTTGAGATGGAGGGTGTGCGTGCGTGTGTGTGTGTGTTTGTGTGTTGGGAGAATTGTCTAATTGACTAAGCCAGAACCATCATAGTGAAATAATTGCCCACTTCATTTTCCCTCCCTTCTTAATTTTCCCTCTTAAAGACTGGAGAATTTACCTCCAAAATAGTAGCTATTTCCAGAATAAATCTGCACCCAAGTGCTGTCTGGAGCTGGGGGTGCTGCTTCATTATCCAGAGTAAGTGTGATGCGGTTCCTCCTGGCGTTGATGCTAACCGAGTGCCACAAGCCATCATTCAAGTTGCTGCCTGCAAGAAAAGCAAGAGAGTAAGCATAGAGATGATGGGTCCAGAAGGCTTGGAGAGAGGGGGCTCATTTCCCAGCCTGCTGCTGTCCATGCCATTCTCAGAGCAAACCCACTCCTCGCTCAGCTGGATACAAGCCCTTGGAAGGTTCATAAAAAGCATTGTTCTTCCTCTTTTTACCACTTCATTCTAATCTCTTTTTTAAAAAAGATGGCTGAACTACTTCTGATATGTTTTGTTTAAAAACAAAAGGGAAAAATACAAAATGTTGTACATACCACAACCAAAGTTATGTCACATATTCTGATCTATTGTTGTATAAATGCAGAGGAAAAAAAAAACAGAAAAATAAACAAACTCAAATATTACCAGCAATTTTAACTGAATGGTAGAGTTATGGGCAATTTTAGTTTTCTCATACTTTCCTACAAACAATTTTAGGAAAAAGTAAGCTATTTCTAAAGTAGATGAGGAAAGCTGGATTCCAATGATATGTCAGGCAGAGGCAGCCTCCTGTTGGAGAGAGGTAACATATAATCCAATTGCAGCCTTTTTCATACTAATTTGGTGACATTGTCTAAGTTACTCACTTTCATTAAGCTCTGATTTTATCATCTGTAAATGTTATAATTCCTACTCCTTATTATTGTTAAAGGGATCAAATGAAATGAGGCACGACAGCCTCCAAAGGCACTGGGAGAAAGGTGGGTGCTTTTGTAAGGTTCTTTTATCTCCTATTCCATTGCTCCAGCTGTCTTTGGTGTACCCTGTGCTGCTGACCTACCTTACTGAGAAAACTGTATTGGGAACAAGTCAGGAGGTTTCAACTATTTCCTTTAAAGAGTTTATAATCTATTAAGACTCTGTCCTGTTGGTGTAAAGTGCTTGCTGAAGAAAATAAAGTCGTATTAACTGATTGGTCACAAAGACTTTCTGTGGAAAGAGCACACAGCCACACAATTCTAAATTGTAAATAGTCATTTATTGTGCGCTGTTACATGTTGAGTTGTCTTTCCTCTCATTGTGTCAGTTTCCTCACTTGCAAAGAGGACAATGATTGTACTTAACAGGACATTGTGAGAATTACACCAGTTAGTCCAGCAGTGTATGCAGAATAGTTCATTTCAATCATATGTGGGCAGTCATATTAGCTTAACAAATGAACAGAGCTGCAAATACAGAATGGTCTTTGGCGTTAAAGGGTATGGATATTAACATCACATGATCTCTACCCTAGGGTAGTCCACTGTTAAAAGGCAGAGACATATGCAAGGGGGATTAAAATAACGTCTTTTGAGTTCAGGCTAGTGGGGTAGACAGAGAAGTAAGCAAAGAACACCACCTCTTGCAGTTCTGGGTGGAACAGCAATATGTGAGCAGAGAAGAAAGAAAGCCTAACTAACTCCGTGTGAGGATCCCAAGAATGTTTCACAGAAGTGGGTGACAGTTAAGGGGAGCTGTGGAAAATGAGCAAGAGTTTGTAATTCTTGGAGCAAGGGTTCCAGGAGACAGAGAGCCTGTATAAAGAAACAAAGGTCTGGAATGAGAAGCAGGAGACGATAATATGAAGGCAGTTGGAAAGAGGATCCAAGCACCCAGAGATGTCACATGCCAGGCTCAGGAGGACTTTACACAGTATCCTTTGATAAATTATTCTGAAGAGCACTTTTCCCAAACCAATTCCATCAGCATCTCTGGGCATGGGCCCTAGGCATCTGCATTTTTTAAAAAGCTCCTTGGGTGGTTCTAATGTGCAGCCAGAGATGAAAATTACAGCTTTAGAACATGTGACTCCATGAGGGCTCTCTAGGATGGTAATATCAGTGTGAGAGGTGTTTATTCAAAGAATCAGCCAGCACAAGAGCCAATGATAGCAGCTGGAAGGGGTCAAGGCTGGACGCAAAACTCACAGTTCCTACTGCTTGCAGAGTCCCCAGGAGGCAGAATAAGAGGATCTCACCTAAAGTAGCAGCAGTGAAAATGCAAAGTAAGTGATGGATTCAGAGCTATTTCTGCAGGTAAAACAGACCTGCCTTGGTAGAGCCTACCAGAGCAGCCCCAAAGCAGCCAGCTGGGAAGAAAACACTGAGGATCACCACAGAGGTGTGCCAGACCCTCAGAGTGGCAAGGGAAGAGCCGGTGACCCTGAGCTCCCAGATGGCTGGAGAGGCTGCCCTGGGAGAAACAAACACCAGGCTTGGAGCCCAGCTGTATTTGCACCTGGACAGCTGTGACCCATCTGCTCACAGCATCCCAGATGTAGGACACCTGATGTGTTTTCGGCCAGATCTCTCAAGCCAGATCACTACAACCCTGAACATCTGCTTGGGGTGAAGAAGAGAACACAGAGGCTTCTCAGCCTGGTGGCCCCACTTCCTCCCAAAGGCAGTTGTCCTCAGACAAGACCAGGGTTTGGGTCCTGGCCACAGGGATTCTGCTAATGAGACAGAGAATCTGTCAGGTGTTTCTTGGTGAACATTTGACTTCTCTCAGGGGTATTTGGGGAGCACAGTCAATTGTAAGTCCTTTTTAAAAACTTTCATTTGCATACTCATTTGAATATATCTGCATAACGTATGGGACTGCATTTGCAGGTCAACTCTAGACTGGAAGGGAGTTAGTAACTAGTTCAGAATAAAAGTTCTAAATATTCCTTAAAGGCCAAGCACCCTGCTAGGCATCAGGGGTACAGCAGAGAAGAATGTATTTACAGAGGCCACGGTGAGTATCTCCTTGAATTAGGTATCTATCATGTATTCATGTTACAGATGGCACTGGCCTGAGAGGAGAGGTTTGCTCAGTGGGAGTCTGTAGGATCATTTGTTCTGATTGTGGGTCCTGTCCTCTCCCCACATCTCCATCCATGTCTCTCTTTCAAGTTTTCACATAATGAGGGTTTGCTTGGTTGGTTGTTTTCTCTTTTTCTTTTTATTTTTTGGTCTGCCTTTTCTTTGATTTGGTCTTTTCCTACATGGTCCGCAATCCCTGCATCGGGAGCCTGGGTGAAAAGTTTAGCTCTGTGGAGGAAAATTATTAGAACAATATAGTTCTCAATGCAGGTATTGCCCGGGGAGCTTTTGAAAATACAGAACCTGGGGCTCACTGCAGGTTAATTAAGTCAGATTTCTGGGGATTATCCCAGGACTTGGAAGGTTCAAAGGTCCCTTGGGATTCTGTTGTGCAGCCAGGGTCAGGAGCCACGTCATTGGAGGTGTCAGAAGAGAAAGGAAAGAAGCTGGGAAATTGGGACTCGCCCAGGAGAGCTGCTTGGGCATGGGTTCCAAGGCAAGTGAAGTGGTACATCCCCAGCTAAAGAACTCCACTTTCACCTGGTCTTCATTTTCACTTCATTCTGTTAATAGATCCAAAATAACATCCCTAGAGACTCTCTGAGGTTTTGTTATTAAAAGTACTCTCTTAAAGGTAAGCATGGAAATGCTATTGATTATTCAGAAATTAGGGAGAAATCACCTTATCAAGATTGCTTTTTTCCCAAACCTCCTTGAGATAAATAGCTTTGAAAGAACAGACATGTCCAATGAGGAGAACAGGAAAGCAACACCTTTTAGGCCAAGAATGTCTTGATGGGGGAAAAAAAATTCTCTTAGGAGAGAAGAGCAGGATATTGAGGGCCAATACGGGGCTCTAAGCACCCCCATGATATAGAGACCGAGGCCTGAAAGATGGGATTTGGGTTCTAGAAACAGATGAGGACAAACATACAATTTCTGAACTTTAAAGACATGTGGGGTATTATTTGCCATCTCCCAGACTAATAAAGGATAAAAACTGATAATGCTCAATCTCAATGAGAATAGAGGGAAATAGTCAATTTTATATGTTGTTTGTAGCAGCCTAAATTTGTACATTCTTTCTGTAAGGCAATACACCAGTAAGTATCAAAAATCCCAAGAATGTCATACCTCATTTCCTGTGAATTTTATTCTGAAGAATTATTTCTAAAATAGTAACCGAGCTGTAGCCAAGATTTATGGTGAAGGTATTTCATGACACCATTATTTACAATAGCAAAAATTCACTGTTACCCATATTTCCAATAGTAGCAGGCTAGCTAAAGCAAATATGGTTTATTCCTAATATGGTATATAATGTAGTCATTAAACATCATAATGTCCAAGAATGCTACTGATATCTTGGTAAGAGAAAAGCTCTAAATAAATAGTACGTGCTGCATTGATTCCCATCTTGTTAAAAACTAACACCAAGAAAAACACTGCAATAACGTAGAATGACAGAATCACAAATTCTTTTCTTTTATGTTATACTGGAATTTTCAATGTTTTTTAATGTGCATTTTTTATAATCCTAAAAAAACCTGACAAACTATTTAAGCTTAAATCAAAGACAGAAAACTTTTTTGTCCTTTTCACTTTTGTTCTCATGGCTTCTCTCAGGTGCTGGAATTCAGCCTAGGGCATCAGTATAAAGGGTTCCTTATAGAGAGAGAGTTAAATAGGCTGCCCTGTGCTTTCCTAGGAATCAAATAAAGACTTGGAAGATTTTCTCCATAGAGAAAAAAAGAATGACAGTTTTCATCCTTCCAACTGAACTTGCAAATGAACCTTTGAAATATCCCAATTGTAAAAACAGCTAATAATACATCACACTACCAGTAACAAATGACTACAATGTGCCAGGCACTTCAAATAATATAATTCCTAATTCTTACAATAGTCCTGGAGGTTAGGTTGATTGCCCTCATGTAATAGATGTAACAGAGAAAAGTGGAGAGGCTGCCCAGGGCCCCATGGCTGCTCAGAGGCAGAGCCAGCGTTCAAAGGGAAGTGTGGGTACTGGGGCTCAGCTTCTTTTGCTCATCATGCTGGCACCTCCAGCCAGCCCTGCCCTGCTCCTGCCATCTCTTTGATGACCAAAAAGCTCTGAAAAGTTTTATGTTCTGCTACTGAATTCTACTTTGCTTTTATTTTTATTATTTTTTTGGTAACAGATTTATTGAGATAAAATTCACATACCATATATGTCATCTAAAATGTGAAACCCAATGATTTTTAGTAGATTCAGAGTTATGCAATCACTACAATCAATTTTTAAGACATGTCATCATCCCCTAAATATACTCTGTAACCTTGATATACTGTCCCCCAATCCCCTTATCCCTGCACCTTCAGCCCTGGTCAACTACCATTAACCTACCTTTGTGCCTCTGTGGATTTGCCTATTCTGGGCACTTTATATAAATAAAATCATGCATTATGCTCTATTTTCTGACTGGCGTTTTTTCCTTAGCATAATGTTTTTAAGATTCATCCATGTAGCATGAATCAGTATTTTTTTTCTTTTTTTCTGAGACAGAGTCTCACTCTGTGGCCCAGGCTGGAGTACAGTGTCATGATCTCGGCTCACTGCAACCTCCACCTCCTGGGTTCAAGTGATTCTCCTGGCTCAGCCTCCTGAGTAGCTGGGATTACAGGCACCTGCCACCACACCCTGGTAATTTTTTTGTATTTTTAGTAGAGACGGGGTTTCATCATGTTAGCCAGGCTGGTCTTGAACTCCTGACCTCAAGTGATCCACCCGCCTCAGCCTCCCAAAGTGATAGGATTACAGGCATGAGCCACCGCACCTGGTCAATTAAGTATGTTTTTATGGTTGATGGATATGTGAATTGTTTCCACTTGGGGCATCATTAAGAATAATGCTGCTATGAACATTTGTGTACACATTTCTGTATGAACATGTTTTCAACACTCTTAGGTGTGCATATAGAATTGGAATTGCTCACTCATAGGGTAATTCCATATTTAACCCTTTGAAGAACTTCCAGAATTTTTCCAAAGTGGCTAGACTACTTTACATTCCCACCAAATGACTTCACTTTTAACAATACCAACTTCAAACTTTAGTTCTGTTCTTTTGTGAATCACCTAACTTCTGAAAATAATTAAATGAAAATTAACTTTTGTTTCTCAGGATGTCTACTTATGTCAGAAATTAGAATTCTAGTCCATTGTTATTACTTTGATATATCTTTCTAGATAAAACAAAAAATAGTTACAGAGCATCTAATATGTCTTTTAAAATGCTTTTGATAATGAGATCTCCACAGCCCTTTATAGCTCACACTTGATGAAACTGAGACTCAGAAAGGTTAAGAGATATTCTAAGGTCCTAAATTTGTTTAACAAGAGTAGGGTTTGGGGTTAAAGTGGGGTTCCTCAACACTGGCCCTGGGTATTCTGGATTGGGTTATTATTTGTTAGGAGTAGGTGTCTTGTGGTATACCTCCTGTGTCAGATGTGCAGCAGCACCCCTGCTCACTAGATGGTAATAACAATCCCCCATCACCATCACAACTCTCCATCATCACAGCACAACCTTCCATTACCAACATCACCACACTCCATCAGCAACACCAAAACCCCTCTTCACCAAAACCACAATGCTCCATCACCAACACTACAACTTTCCATCATCAACACCACTAGGAACCATCATCAAAACTACAATACTCCATTACCAACACCACAACCCCCCACAAGCAACAACACAACCTTTCATCACTAACACCACAAGCCTCCATCACCAACACCACAACCCTCCATCACCAACACCACAACCTTCCATCAGCAATGCTACAACCCTCCAACATCAACACCACAACCCCTCTTCACCAACACTACAACCCTCCATCACCAACACCACAAAGAACGATCATCGAAACCACAACTCTCCATTACCAACACCACAACCTCCCATGAGCAACAACACAACCTTCCATTACCAACACCACAAGCTCCCATCACCCACACCACAACCCTCGATCACCAACACCACAACCCCTCTTTACCAACACCATAACCCTCCATCACCAACACTACAACCCTCCATGATCAACACCACAACCCTCAACACCACCACCACACCTCATCACCAATATCACAATCTCCCATCACCAATACCACAACCTCCATCACCAACACAACTCTCCACCACCAATGCCATAGCCCTCCATCACCAACACCACAACCCCCATCACCACCATAACCCTCCATCACCAACACTACAACCCTCCATCATCAACACCACAACCCTCCACTACCACCACAACCCTCCATCACCAACACCACAACCCTCACCACCACAACAACTCATCACCAATATCACAATCTCCCATCACCAATACCACAACCTCCACCACCAACACAACTCTCCACCACCAATGCCACAACACTCCATCACCAATACCACAACCTTCCATCATCAATGCCACAACCTTCCATTACCCACAGCACAACCCCATCACCAACACCACAAATCCCCATCACCAACAGCACATTTTTTCACCATGTGGGGGACGGGTGGGCTAAAAGGTGAGTTTGGTGGGAATGGAAATTTTCTCTTGGCTCAGAGCCATTGAGTTAAATAACTAATTTTGAGGTTGCAGAGCCTTGACACACTCTTGTAAACTGGCTCTCAATTGTACCTCTCTCTCTCTTTCTTTTTTTTTTTTTTTTTTTCTAATTCTAATTTATTTATTTATTTATTTATTTATTTATTTATTTATTTTTTTTATTATACTTTAGGGTTTTAGGGTACATGTGCACAATGTGCAGGTTTGTTACATATGTATCCATGTGCCATGTTGATTTCCTGCACCCATTAACTCGTCATTTAGCATTAGGTGTATCTCCTAATGCTGTCCCTCCCCTCTCCCCCCACCCCACAACAGTCCCCGGAGTGTGATGATCCCCTTCCTGTGTCCATGAGTTCTCATTGTTCAATTCCCACCTATGAGTGAGAACATGCGGTGTTTGGTTTTTTGTCCTTGTGATAGTTTACTGAGAATGATGTTTTCCAGTTTCATCCATGTCCCTACAAAGGACACGAACTCATCATTTTTTATGGCTGCATAGTATTCCATGGTGTATATGTGCCACATTTTCTTAATCCAGTCTATCGTTGTTGGACATTTGGGTTGGTTCCAACTCTTTGCTATTGTGAATAGTGCCGCAATAAACATACGTGTGCATGTGTCTTTATAGCAGCATGATTTATAGTCCTTTGGGTATATACCCAGTAATGGGATGGCTGGGTCAAATGGTATTTCTAGTTCTAGATCCCTGAGGAATCGCCACACTGACTTCCACAATGGTTGAACTAGTTTACAGTCCCACCAACAGTGTAAAAGTGTTCCTATTTCTCCACATCCTCTCCAGCACCTGTTGTTTCCTGATTTTTTAATGAAGGCCATTCTAACTGGTGTGAGATGGTATCTCACTGTGGTTTTGATTTGCATTTCTCTGATGGCCAGTGATGAGGAGCATTTCTTCATGTGTTTTTTGGCTGCATAAATGTCTTCTTTTGAGAAGTGTCTGTTCATGTCCTCTGCCCACTTTTTGATGGGGTTGTTTGTTTTTTTCTTGTAAATTTGTTTGAGTTCATTGTAGATTCTGGATATTAGCCCTTTGTCAGATGAGTAGGTTGCAAAAATTTTCTCCCATTGTGTAGGTTGCCTGTTCACTCTGATGATAGTTTCTTTTGCTGTGCAGAAGCTCTTTAGTTTAATGAGATCCCATTTGTCGATTTTGGCTTTTGTTGCCATTGCTTTTGGTGTTTTAGACATGAAGTCCTTGCCCACGCCTATGTCCTGAATGGTATTGCCTAGGTTTTCTTGTAGGATTTTAACGGTTTTAGGTCTAACATATAAGTCTTTAATCCATCTTGAATTAATTTTTGTATAAGGTGTAAGGAAGGGATCCAGTTGCAGCTTTCTACATATGGCTAGCCAGTTTTCCCAGCACCATTTATTAAATAGGGAATCCTTTCCCCATTTCTTGTTTTTGTCAGGTTTGTCAAAGATCAGATAGTTGTAGCTATGCGGCATCATTTCTGAGGGCTCTGTTCTGTTCCATTGATCTATGTCTCTGTTGTGGTACCAGTACCATGCTGTTTTGGTTACTGTAGCCTTGTAGTATAGTTTAAAGTCAGGTAGCGTGATGCCTCCAGCTTTGTTCTTTTGGCTTAGGATTGACTTGGCGATGCGGGCTCTTTTTTGGTTCCATATGAACTTTAAAGTAGTTTTTTCCAATTCTGTGAAGAAAGTCATTGGTAGCTTGATGGGGATGGCATTGAATCTATAAATTACCTTGGGCAGTATGGCCATTTTCACGATATTGATTCTTCCAACCCATGAGCATGGAATGTTCTTCCATTTGTTTGTATCCTCTTTTATTTCATTGAGCAGTGGTTTGTAGTTCTCCTTGAAGAGGTCCTTCACATCCCTGGTAAGTTGGATTCCTAGGTATTTTATTCTCTTTGAAGCAATTGTGAATGGGAGTTCACTCATGATTTGGCTCTCTGTTTGTCTGTTATTGGTGTACAAGAATGCTTGTGATTTTTGTACATTAATTTTGTATCCTGAGACTTTGCTGAAGTTGCTAATCAGCTTAAGGAGATTTTGGGCTGAGACAATGGGGTTTTCTAGATATACAATCATGTCATCTGCAAACAGGGACAATTTGACTTCCTCTTTTCCTAATTGAATACCCTTTATTTCCTTCTCCTGCCTGATTGCTCTGGCCAGAACTTCCAGCACTATGTTGAATAGTAGCGGTGAGAGAGGGCATCCCTGTCTTGTGCCAGTTTTCAGAGGGAATGCTTCCAGTTTTTGCCCATTCAGTATGATATTGGCTGTGGGTTTGTTGTAGATAGCTCTTATTATTTTGAGATACGTCCCATCAATACCTAATTTATTGAGAGTTTTTAGCATGAAGGGTTGTTGAATTTTGTCAAAGGCCTTTTCTGCATCTATTGAGATAATCATGTGGTTTTTGTCTTTGGTTCTGTTGATATGCTGGATTACATTTATTGATTTGCGTATGTTGAACCAGCCTTGCATCCCAGGGATGAAGCCCACTTGATCATGGTGGATAAGCTTTTTGATGTGCTGCTGGATTCGGTTTGCCAGTATTTTATTGAGGATTTTTGCATCAATGTTCATCAAGGATATTGGTCTGAAATTCTCTTTTTTGGTTATGTCTCTGCCAGGTTTTGGTATCAGGACGATGCTGGCTTCGTAAAATGTGTTAGGGAGGATTCCCTCTTTTTCTATCGATTGGAATAGTTTCAGAAGGAATGGTACCAGTTCCTCCTTGTACCTCTGGTAGAATTCAGCTGTGAATCCATCAGGTCCTGGACTCTTTTTGGTTGGTAAGCTATTGATTATTGCCACAATTTCAGAACCTGTTATTGGTCTATTCAGAGATTCAACTTCTTCCTGGTTTAGTCTTGGGAGGGTGTATTTGTCGAGGAATTTATCCATTTCTTCTAGATTTTCTAGTTTATTTGCATAGAGGTGTTTGTAGTATTCTCTGATGGTAGATTGTATTTCTGTGGGATCGGTGGTGATATCCCCTTTTTCGTTTTTTATTGCATCTATTTGATTCTTCTCTCTTTTCTTCTTTATTAGTCTTGCTAGCGGTCCATCAATTTTGTTGATCTTTTCAAAAAACCAGCTCCTGGATTCATTAATTTTTTGAAGGGTTTTTTGTGTCTCTATTTCCTTCAGTTCTGCTCTGATTTTAGTTATTTCTAGCCTTCTGCTAGCTTTTGAATGTGTTTGCTCTTGCTTTTCTAGTTCTTTTAATTGTGATGTTAGGGTGTCAATTTTGGATCTTTCCTGCTTTCTCTTGTGGGCATTTAGTGCTATAAATTTCCCTCTACACACTGCTTTGAACGTGTCCCAGAGATTCTGGTATGTTGTGTCTTTGTTCTCGTTGGTTTCAAAGAACATCTTTATTTCTGCCTTCATTTCATTATGTACCCAATAGTCATTCAGGAGCAGGTTGTTCAGTTTCCATGTAGTTGAGCGGTTTTGACTGAGTTTCTTAATCCTGAGTTCTAGTTTGATTGCACTGTGGTCTGAGAGACAGTTTGTTATAATCTCTGTTCTTTTACATTTGCTGAGAAGAGCTTTACTTCCAACTATGTGGTCAATTTTGGAATAGGTGTGGTGTGGTGCTGAAAAAAATGTATATTCTGTTGATTTGGGGTGGAGAGTTCTGTAGATGTCTATTAGGTCCACTTTATGTAGAGCTGAGTTCAATTCCTGGATATCCTTGTTAACTTTCTGTCTCGTTGATCTGTCTAATGCTGACAGTGGGGTGTTAAAATCTCCCATTATTATTGTGTGGGAGTTTAAGTCCCTTTGTAGGTCACTCAGGACTTGCTTTATGAATCTGGGTGCTCCTGTGTTGGGTGCATATATATTTAGGATAGTTAGCTCTTCTTGTTGAATTGATCCCTTTACCATTATGTAATGGCCTTCTTTGTCTCTTTTGATCTTTGTTGGTTTAAAGTCTATTTTATCAGAGACTAGGATTGCAACCCCTGCCTTTTTTTGTTTTCCAGTTGCTTGATAGATCTTCCTCCATCCCTTTATTTTGAGTCTATGTGTGTCTCTGCACGTGAGATGGGTTTCCTGAATACAGCACACTGATGGGTCCTGACTCCTTATCCAGTTTGCCAGTCTGTGTCTTTTGATTGGAGCATTTAGCCCATTTACATTTAACGTGAATATTGTTATGTGTGAATCTGATCCTGTCATTATGATGTTAGTTGGTTATTTTGCTCGTTAGTTGCTATAGTTTCTTCCTAGCCTCGATGGTCTTTACAATTTGGCATGTTTTTGCAGGGGCTGGTACCGGTTGTTCCTTTCCATGTTTAGTGCTTCCTTCAGGAGCTCTTTTAGGGCAGGCCTGGTGGTGACAAAATCACTCAGCGTTTGCTTGTCTGTAAAGTATTTTATTTCTCCTTCACTTATGAGGCTTAGTTTGGCGGGATAGGAAATTCTGTGTTGAAAATTCTTTTCTTTAAGAATGTTGAATATCGGCCCCCACTCTCTTCTGGCTTTTAGAGTTTCTGCTGAGAGATCAGCTGTTAGTCTGATGGGCTTCCCTTTGTGGGTAACCCGACCTTTCTCTCTGGCTGCCCTTAACATTTTTTCCTTCATTTCCACTTTGGTGAATCTGACAATTATGTGTCTTGGAGTTGCCCTTCTCGAGGAGTATCTTTGTGGCGTTCTCTGTATTTCCTGAATCTGAATGCTGGCCTGCCTTGCTAGATTGGGGAAGTTCTCCTGGATAATATCTTGCAGAGTGTTTTCCAACTTGGTTCCATTCTCCCCATCATTTTCAGGTACACCAATCAGACGTAGGTTTGGTCTTTTCACATAGTCCCAAATTTCTTGGAGGCTTTGTTCATTTCTTTATATTCTTTTTTCTCTAAACTTCCCTTCTCTCTTCATTTCATTCATTTCATCTTCTATCAGCGATACCCTTTCTTCCAGTTGATCGCATCTGCTACTGAGGCTTCTGCATTCTTCGCGTAGTTCTCGAAACTTGGCTTTCAGCTCCATCATCTCCTTTAAGCCCTTCTCTCCATTGGTTATTCTAGTTATCCATTCTTCTAATTTTTTTTCAAAGTTTTTAACTTCTTTGCTATTGTTTTGAATTTCCTCTCGTAGCTCAGAGTAGTTTGATCGTCTGAAGCCTTCTTCTCTCAACTCATCAAAGTCATCCTCCATCCAGCTTTGTTCCGTTGCTGGTGAGGAAGTGCGTTCCTTTGGAGGAGGAGAGGTGCTCTGTTTTTTAGAGTTTCCAGTTTTTTTGGTCTGTTTTTTCCCCATCTTTGTGGTTTTGTCTACTTTTTGTCTTCGATGATGGTGATGTACAGATGGGTTTTTGGTGTGGATGTCCTTTCTGTTTGTTAATTTTCCTTCTACCAGACAAGACCCTCAGCTGCAGGTCTGTTGGAGTTTACTAGAGGTCCACTCCAGACCCTGTTTGGCTGGGTGTCAGCACCGGTGGCTGCAGAACAGCGGATTTTCGTGAGACCACAAATTCAGCTGTCTGATAGTTCCTCTGAAAGTTTTGTCTCAGAGGAGTACCCGGTTGAATGAGGTGTCAGTCTGTCCCACTGGGGGGGTGCCTCCCAGTTAGGCTGCTCAGGGGTGAGGGACCCACTTTAGGAGGCAGTCTGTCCGTTCTCAGATCTCCAGCTGCGTGCTGGGAGAACCACTACTCTCTTCAAAGCTGTCAGTCAGACAGGGACATTTAAGGCTGTGGAGGTTCTCACTGAGTTTTTGGTTGTCTGTGCCCTGCCCCCAGAGGTGGAGCCTACAGAGGCAGGCGGGCCTCCTTGAGCTGTGGTGGGCTCCACCCAGTTCGAGCTTCCTGGCTGCTTTGTTTACCTAAGCAAGCCTGGGCAATGGCGGGCGCCCCTCCCCCAGCCTCGTTGCCGCCTTGCAGCGTGATCTCAGACTGCTGTGCTAGCAATCAGCAAGACTCTGTGGGCATAGGACCCTCCGAGCCAGGTGCGGGACACAATCTCCTAGTGTGCCGTTTTCCAGGCCCATTGGAAAAGCGCAGTATTAGGACAGGACTGACCCGATATTCCAGGTGCCGTCTGTTTTCCCTTTCTTTGACTAGGAAAGGGAACTCCCTGACCCCTTGCGCTTCCCGAGTGAGGCAATGCCTCGCCCTGCTTCGGCTCGCGCACAGTGCGCTTCACCGACTGTCCTGAACCCACTGTTAGGCACTCCCTAGTGAGATGAAACCGGTACCTCAAGCAGAAATGCAGAAATCACCCGTCTTCTGTGTCGCTGGGGCTGGGAGCTGGAGACCGGAGCTGTTCCTATTCGGCCATCTTGGCTCCACCCTCTCTCTCTCTTTCTAACCCAACCAATTCCTCCATAAAATTTCTAACAGATCTTTGCACTTCAATTGTCACCATATTTTAACATATTTTTTTATGTTTTGAAGACAAAATGAAAAGCAAGATCATAATCAGTGTTGCAAGGTGTCAATGAACCTTTGTAACCAAGTGGCTGTCCAGGGCCCTTAAGTGTCAGCCGTGACTACCCTAGGCCATTACAGCCACACACAAGAGCAAAAAGATAGCCCAAGCCAGATCATAGTCCCCAAGGACTGCTTCCAACCCTGGAGATAACTTGTTACACATTTCCTTGATGGCTTTATTCACCTGTTGTTCCTTGCTCTAGCGTGTGCCACTTAACAATTTCCGGAAATTTAGACAGATTTCTTAATATCTCTAAATCTATCACATCATCTGTAAAATAGAAACAAAATTGATTGGCTTGACTTGAAAGTTTCTAGACTTTATCTTCCCCATAAAACTCAATTCAATGGTCTTTCTATGTCCTCTCATTCATGCTTTTATTTAACAATTTGAAGGTAGCTGTCAACTTTTGTTGACTATCTCACAGTCAACTTTTGTGAGAATAAAGTGGGCAATATATGAATAATTGAATAAGTTAGTCTGAAAATGTCAGTTACATAGTAGAAGAGTATATTACCATTACTAGTACCATTATACTGCAATTTAGAGCCTGAGTTATGTTTTGCTGCCACACTGTTTATCCATCAGCTATCAAATTCTATTAACTTTTCCCTACATATGGTAGATTGAATTCACATATGCCTTCAAATTCCCTCTCTTACTTTTGTTCTACTCCTTATCCCTGAAGCTGGGAATTTCTTTAATGGTCCCCCTCTTTTCCCAGCCCCCTGTCTCTTTCTGATAGAGGACACCTTGCTAGATCCAACTACCTAAAGAGCAAGGTTATCATCGACCTCACAGCAAATACCCCTCCACTGGGTCATGGAGCCCAGAGAATGAAAATCACACTGCTTAGTTAGACAATCTACTCTTTCTGTAACCAAGTCTCCCTCTGTCCTTTCAGGCTATTTTCCAAAATCCTTACAAGAATTCCCTACTCCAGCTGGACCACTTGTTCATTATGCTCCAAGTAAATATACTTAGTGAATTGGGGCTTCCACACCCAGCCTCTGCTCCACCTATACGCTACCCTTACCATTTCCTGCTATCGAAATCCATCCCCCAATCTTCCAAGGCCAAGTTTTTGTGTCAGCAAATTCTTTCCTAAACTGTACAGACAGAGAACATATGTTTTATTACTTTCTATCACAGCCAGCTAGCACAGTGCAGGGCATATAAAATATGATGAATGATTGATTGATTGAATAAATTAGTAAGTTAATAAATCAAGAAATGAATGAAGCAGGTTTTCCTTGACTAGACTAGTGCATGGTGATTTCTCTTTCTAAATTCCTATAGCATCCACTGTCTGATCTATTTATTTAGTTCATAATATTTACTGCCTTGTGGTATTAACAATCCGTCCATGTAAGTCTCCTCTTCCCAGTGGGATGACAGGTACCTGGGGGTCAGAGTCTGAGTCATGTTTTGGGATCCGCCCCCTGCCCTGCCCCAGTATCAGCAGGGCAGCATTCTGCCCTCTCCAAAGGCTCATTGATGGATTGAGCATCAGACCAACTGAATCTCCACAGCCAAGTGTCAGCAGCAGGCCCTCTCGTGAGCATTAGCCATAAATCACGGGTTAAACCTTTCCTAGTCATTAATGCCTGGCTCATATTTCAAGGTAACCTGGATCCTGAAAAGCCTTGATCGGTGCATAAAGGGAAAACATCTGGCTTTGCCATCCGCTAGGGTCTGTTAGGAAGTCACAATACATTTGTGGTTGATGGTGAAGGTGTGGTTTCCTTAGTAGACTTGAATGCTGAGATCAAATGTCCACATGCTAACCATTAAGCTAAACTATCAAGAGAGTTATTTCCCTATTCTCTCCAAGATACAGCACAAACTCTGGGGTCCCTGACCAAAACTCTGCTTCATCTTTTGCCCTCTGGGCCCCAAGCATCTAAGCTTCCATAATCTTACACCCCTGGTTCTCATTTAATTTCTCTTCTCTTATTAGAGCATCCTTTCCTTCCCTCCTTATTTGGCCAAATTCTATTTATTCTTAAGAATCAAGCTGTGATATCCCTACCTCTAGAAAGTCTTCCCTTTCTCACCTATCCAGTTGCCTCTTCCTTGTGCTTCCCCAGTGTCCCAGGAACGTGTTCTATTATTCATTAATGCCTCTTTACTGTCTCTTCCAACCATGCCTATGAGCTCCTGGAAGGCAGTGCCTCCCTCCCAGGTTCAATCACAGTATCCAGTGCAGAATAGATACTCCAAAAGTTTCCTAAAGCCAATGGGAGGAACGTAAGTTATACGAGAAAATTGTCAAGGTAAAAAATATAAAAGAAAAAGGGAAGTGATAGCAGGTTTGACAAGAAGATTAATCTGCTATGATAAAAAAATTCAATCTCCTACAATTCCTCTTTTGAGTGAGAGATAGAGAAAAAACAGTGAGTTAAGAAATGCAATGTTTCCATTGTCATTATCCAAAACTTAAAAAGCTGAAGATGCCCAAGAAATCACTACTTTGGTAAACATTTCCAACCTTTGCTTGGTATCTTAAAGTTCAGGCAATTGCATTTCTCAGTTTTCCATAACACAAAATGCTTCATCATGTTACTATCTTCTGAAACTCGAACTCTGTGCTTGTTGTGACATCATGTTACTATCTTCTGAAACTCAAACCAGACAGCTTGTTGTGACAGTCACAGCCCTGTGGCTATCCACTTTTTTGCCCTTGCTAATGGGATTTTCTCATTAACATTATCTTAGCTCAAATACCGAGGCATTAATGACAACTTAATTGAAGCAGAGGATGAAACTTGCGGCCTCGTCATGTTTACTTGATGTGCAGGTGGTGGCTAGCTACAAATGGCTTCTATGAGAAAGGGCAATATTTGGGGATCAGCTTAACTGCAGGGCTATAGCCTATTTGGGGATCAGTTAACTGCAGGGCTATAGCCTATAACCACCTGGCTGCCAGCATTCCACAGAGTGAGCACTTCCATCCTGCACGATGCAGCTCTCCAGGCCATCTCCCTACCTCTGGGAGCTCCCTTGCCCTTTATCTAATTAGTACTCCCCCTGAGTATAACTCATTACTGGGTTTGACACATTATGCGGCATATAATTGTTGTAACAGGACTGTTTGTTAAAAATCACTACTAACTCTTCTTTCTCTGTTAAAATTCTATCTTTCAGAAATGTTTTAGAGGTCAACTCCACTAGTTTATTCATGCGTGTGGCAAATAGTTATGGAAGACGTGTGGTAAGCAAGGTGTTGGACCAAGGCTTGGGCAAATAATGTACTTGTTTCCATGGTTGCTTACATTCTACTGAAGAGAAGGGCATTGGACAACAATTAAATAGACATATTAATATACATTGCGTGAGCTGAATCGTGTCCCTGCAAAATGCATATGTTAAAGTGCCAACACCTAGTACCTAAAAACACAATTGTATTTGGAGACAGGATTTTTAAAAAGGTAATTATGGTAAAATAAGTTTCCATATGTTTGGTGTCCTTTTGAGCAGAAGCTATTTAAACACAGACATGCACAGAGAAAAGACCATGTGAAGACAGAAAAAAGACAACCATCTGCAAGCAAAGAGAGAAGCCCTCAGAAGAAATCAAACCTGCCAACATCTGGATCCTGGATTTGTAGCCTCCAAAACTGTGAGAAAATATATTTCTGTTGTTTAAGACACTTAGTCTGTGATATTTTCTTATAGCAGCCTGAGCAGATGAATATATACATATACATAATTAGAGCAAACGTTACAAAGAAGAAAACCAAAGAAACAAGGCACCTGGCCTGCCTTGAAAAGGTTTCTTGAGAAAATATCAATTGAGATTAAATTCTGAAAGCTAAGGGGGTCGTGTTGACCATAGCTACAGGATGACATATTTTATTTAATGTAAATGTAGTCAATGCTCAATAATCATCAAATAAACATTCCTTATGGCTGCTGATCCGAGAATCTCATCATATGTTGAGCTAGAGAAAGAGCAAGCTAGTCACAAAAGTCTACTGGCCATAGAAAATTAACTGATAGAAAGGATGGCTTAAATGTTTTTTATGTTTTTCGTTGTTGTTGTTTTTGTTTGTTTGTTTGCTTTTTTGGAACACCTTATCTCTAACTAGTACTGTTCAAGGAATTATCAAAAGAGTGAAACATTATAAGGTGGCCAGGAAATATGATAAACACTATTGCTTGCTCCTAGGAATTAAATGGGATGAGCTGAGATGGCATCTCCAATAAGCCATTTGCCTTGACTACAGACACTTTGTCATGGTATTTTCTTGGTTTCTGGCTCTTTGCTGGCCACGTCGCCTTTTGTCCAGAGATGTTGTCTGTCCCAGGTGATCAGCTTTCACCTTTTGCCTTTTCAGCTAATAATGAGCAAGTGGTGCCAGCTGCCAGGGTCAGATCCCTAGGTATGGATTCTACCCCCAGCCCTTCTGGATTTCATTTTATTGTGCCAAAACCATGCCTTTAAAATGTAGACTCACTCCTTAATCCCAAAAATCCCAGTCTGAGTTTGATGCCTCCGGTGACATCAAGGCAGTACACTGTGCATCTAGGAGGCTCTGGGGAGAAGATGCTTTAATGGAATCCAAAGTGGGCTGTCTGCCTGCCTCACTGCTGCTTGCTTTGCCTTCCCGTTCACATATACCAACCGTTAGCTATAGGAAAGCTGGTGCCACAACCAAAGACCCTTGCTGTGTCTCTGCCTGGATTTCTCTCGGCAGGAAACAGCTTCGGTACCTACAACTTATATTGTTCCTCTATAACATAGTTTGAAGACCTAATATATTTTGTTAACCCTCCTACCAACATAGGCATGCACGTGCGTGCCACACACACACACACACGCACACACACACACACACACACAAGTCTACTATGATTTAAGGAAGTTTGCAAAAAAAAAACCCTATGGATATTTGGATATTTGTCTCCTAATTGTCTACCGGTTGTGAAGAGTCATAGCATAATCTTTTTAAGACCATGCAAGCAACTCATCCACAAAATCCAGGGTATCAAATAGGCTAAGTTTACTTTTCTGACTCCAGAAAGTGCACCAGAGTTTTGGGAGTTGGGAAGTATAACCTCTGGCAAGGGGCTTGGCCCTGGGTACTCCCAATCATTCAGGACCACTTACACTGGTTTCAAAAGAAGAGTCTTGGGTTGATGATTTCTTTGAAGATAATAAGGGGTGGGCTGGTCTATTGTTTTCGCTCAAGAAATCATGAATAGTGCTGGAGGGAGCATCTGTGATTCCAGACTGATCCTCTCCTTCAGCAAATGAGGACAGTGAGGCTAACGGAACAAGACTTACTCATGTCCTACATCTGATTAGAGCACAGGTAGTCTGGAGCACAACCACTGAAGCATGAGTTCAAGCTCTTTGCCCAGACTGTCTGACATTTTGAGAAGCACTACAAAAAACAAAAACAAACAAACAAAAACGTAAGCTAAAACTCCATGCCTGTTTCTTTTGATTCTCCTTGCCTTGTATTTTCCCATAGGAAAAATAAAAATAACATTGAAATGTCAGATCTCTTTCAAATAATTAGAGTGGTGCTGGTTTTCTCTTAAGATTGCTTGTGATTTCATATGACATTCAAAACATTCTGCCTATTCCTCCTAAGAAAACAAACCAGGTGGTCTCCTTTACCTTTATAAAATGTCCTGTTTTCTTAGTAATTCAGGTTGTTTTGAAAAACACTAAACTCCATTCTAAGCATCTCCATAAAAGCCTTTAAAACGGCAGCCACATCCTTCATTAAAAATAGACATCTATTGCTCAATGAAAGGGTATGGAGTTTGAGAGAGCCTCATGACCACATGACCATGTTGAGAGGTCCCCATGGCTCTTGGTACCTTATGAAAAGTAAGAAAGAACTGGGAGCTTAAAATATATAAATTAGGTCATCCAGGTAGTTGCTCATTCATTGGAGAATTGCCTAAATGGATTTTCTGATAAGGTTCACAGTCCAGGAAGACTCCTAGAAGCTGTTCTCTGCTCTAGTGAAGCTCATGGCTTTCCACATGGATCAGATCTTTCAGTTTGAATTCTGAGAGATCTAATCTTGTTTCATGGGCACGGGGAAAATTAGAATGGGAAAGCCTGCACAAAGCAAGGCAATGTCCTTAGAAGTAGACAGGCCCTTACTGAAGTAGACCTCATGTCACTTGGCAGCCTTCATCCTTAGATGATAATCCTTTTAAAGAATCAGTACTGAGCACCAAAAAAAAAAAAAGTCTGAAGAAAGTATGACCTATTTTCTCAATGAATGTTGGTGTGTGTGTGTTGATATATATATATATATATATAATATATATACTTTTTTTGTTTTTTTTTTTTTGATGGAGTCTTGCTCTGTCACCTAGGCTGGAGTGCAGCGGCCAATGAATATTTGTGTGTGTGTGTGTGTGTGTGTGTGTGTGTGTGTGTTGATATATGGATATATATATATATATATAATTTACTTTTTTGTTTGTTTTTTAGATGGAGTCTCGCTCTGTCACCTAGGCTGGAGTGCAGTGGCAGGATCTTGGCTCACTGCAATCTCTGCCTCCCAGGTTCAAGTGATTCTCCTGCCTCAGCCTCCTGAGTAGCAAGTAGCTAGGATTACAGGCATGCGCCACCACACTCAACTAACTTTTGTATTTTTAGTACAGATGGGTTTCACCATGTTGGTGAGGCTGGTCTTGAACTCCCGACCTCAAGCAATCCACCCGCCTCAGCCTCCCATATTATTTACTTAATAATATGATACAGTTAATTTTAGCTAAAGTACACAGAAGTTTATAAAGACAACAGACTTCCAATCTAGTGTGAATCCCAAGTAATACAAGAATAAAACCACTATGAAATTGTTTTTGAAAGACACAGCTTTAGACCTAAATAGCCACTTTCCTTAAGAGTCTTTTGTAGATTATCTAGAGATGTAAAGCAGAGTTTCTTTACACTTGAGTTATTTAAGCAAGGGACAGTATGAACAATGAATATGGAGAGTAGCAGGATACTGTGTAAGGACCACGAACTTGGGAATTCTAAGGAAAAAGCTGAGGTTGAACATCACTTTCGCTACTTTAACTTAAATTCGTATTCTCAGTTTCTTTCTATGTGTGTTGGTGTACTAACCGCCTTATAAAGTTTTATGAGTTTTTCTACAGTTTTGTATGACAAGCCCCTAGCACAATGCCTAACTGGCAGAAGATCTACAATGGCTGCTGGTTCTACTTTCAGATCCCTTACTGTGAAATGAGGTCTTCTACCTTTCCTCATACACACATATATAAGGCTTGCAAAAAAAGGAGATGACAAAAATAGAAAATAAAGAAAAATACAAGAAAGGGATTCCACTGTTGTCCTTCATCTTCCTGAAACTTCATCCCTAGAATAACTAAATTCAGATGTCTTCTATTTTGAGGATGCATTTACTTTGCAAGTCTCTTCTTGATCTTCAATGCAAAAATCCCTAAATAAGAACTACTTCCTTCCTAAAAAGCCAAGCACACTGTACAAAGCTCTGGGAACAGATTTGAAGGTGTGAGGCATCGTTGTACTGCCCTTTCCAAAGGAATTACCTTCTCTTTTAGATCCAGGACGTTAGAACTAGTCTCAAATAAACCTTTGATTATCTGCATTCTCTGACCCATTTGGGACATACCAAATGTCAAGTATAGCCCCGTTGACTCTCAAAAATTATTGGAACAATTGTTATTATTTTTTCATTGTTCATATGAGATTTTCATCTCTTATAAAGCCAATATAGGCTCAAGTACTTTGAAAACAAGTTTCCTCAGAAATGTATGGAAAGAGAAAACTGTTTTTGTTTGATTATTTGTTCGTCCTTCCTCCTCCCAGATGGGAAAATCGAAGAATACACAAAACCTTGATTCTTTTCTAAAAAACATTAAGTTCAAATTTTCCAAAAACATAGAAATTCTCTTTAGCAGAGAATTACACAAGAGTTTTTGAGAACTCTGGCTGCACATTTTAAAAACTTCTTTTTGCTTATTTCAGTTTCTGAGAGGTGGGTCTGAAATAACTGATGATTTGTTCCCTTTCGGCAGCTGGGGAAGGTGGTAGCTCTTACCAGACTCTCTTTCAGTCATAAATGCATTTTAATGGACTGACATGCGCTTATACAGACAGCACCTGGATTTTTAAGAGCAATGTGCTGCCAGGGCCTTCTTTGTATTAAAATTTCATTTTTGACCTGAGGCCTACAAGTCTCTCTACTCAAAAACATCTCACCGATTAGAGAGAAACAGCTCAGTGCCAGCTCACATTTTTCTTTTTCAAATAAGGAGGATTGAGGTTTAACTTTTATAATTTGGAACATGAAAAATATTATAATTCTAAGTGATTAACTCACCTCCATTACTGGAAATCTAATAAATTTTATAAAAATCCTCTGACTGCACAAATTCATTCTTAACTTTTATGACTCTGTAGAACGAGGCCCCTTCTAGCTATATCTCTTGAGTCAGCACAGAAGGAAGAAAAATGTGTTAAATAGCTACTCAACACTTTGTTCAGTATTTGAGATATACTACCTCATTTAATTGCCAGCACCAACTTACAAATTTTTAAAATCTCTTGTGATAGGCAATCTCTAAGATGATCCTGGATAATCTGTGCCTGCAAATATCCAAGCCCTGATGTCATCCCCTCCATTTGGACATGAGATGGGCATATTTACCTGCTTCTAAGGAATAGAATGTGACAGAAGTGATGAGATGCCATTTTCAATATTAGATTGTAAAAAGACTGTGGCTTCTATTTGGGTGCTTTTTCTCTCACCCTTAGCAGCCTTCTGGAGAGGCTCATGAGGAAGCTTGTGAAAGAAAGCAAAATATTTCACCCCAAAATATACTTCTTTGACATACTTTGAGAGGACTGTTCCAAAAGAAGTAGCCCTGCAAAGCTGTCTTTCCTGGGGGACTTGCATCTGTAGAGAAAACCTGCATTGATACAAGGCTTTCTGTGAGGCTCTCCCTTGTTTGGATCGAGGACTGAGAATCTAAACATTTAAGAGTCTGAAAAACACATTTGTCATTTATTCTCTCTAAGGGCTGATACCTGTATGGCTTCACCTACATTTTAAGATCAGCTTGGTAAACAGAACCTCCTCTTCTCTCCCCTCAATTACCTGTCTTGCCATCATAACCTGATTTACTACCATACCTGTTTTTTGTTGTTGTTTTGTTTTTTTGAGATGGGATCTCATTTTGTCACCCAAACTGCAGTGCAGTGGCATGATCATGCCTCACTGCAGCCTCGGCCTCCCTGGGCTCAGCTGATCCTCCTACCTGAGCCTGCCGAGTAGCTGGTACTACAGGCATGCACCCACATGCCCGGCTAATTTTCAGATTTTTGTAAAGATGGGGTTTTGCCATGTTACTCAGGCTGATTTTGAACTTCCGGGCTCAACAGATCTGCCCTCCTTGGCCTCTCAAAGTGGTAGGATTACAGGTGTGAGCCACCGTGCCTGGCCCATAACATGATTTTGGCCATGCTCTAAACCCTGGTTCTTTCTATAATCTCAAGGTGATATAAAAGCATCAATCATCTGCCATTTCTTTGGGCTTTTATATTTTGTATGTCTTTGTGACTCCTGTGCACACGTGTGCATGTAATAAAATGTGTATGCATTTTTTCCTGTTAATTTGTCTATAATTCATTTCTTTTATAGACTCAAGTTATTCTTAAATAACTTGAGGGGAAAAATGTAAACTTCCCTACATGTGGAAGTGGATTTTCTGAGGCCTGCCTGAGCACATGAGTGAGTGTGGAAGCAGATCTTCCTCCACTGAACCTTGCCATGGCTTCAGTCCCCATTGGCAAATCAGTTGTGACCTTATGGGAGACTCTGAGCCAGTCACCCAGCCAAGTTGTCCCTGGATTTCTGATCCACAGAAACTGAGACATAATAAATGATGTTTTCAACCATTAAATATTGCTGTCACTTGTTATGCAACTATAGATAACTAATACAATTCATTTTGCATATGAGACAAAGTTTATCCAGGGCCACAGGAAAGGAAGGAGAAAACATATTAATACTTTTAAACTTGACTGCCTGACTTCCAGACTCAGGACTTTCTGCTATGCTCAGGGGTTCAGTGGGCCATTTTGTTCACCTATGGACATTTGAATGTCTCCCACAGTCTGACATGACCATAACTATTAGAAAAGAAAAACAGCTCAGAGCAGTCTGAACTATGTGAGTGATGCAAAGTATATCGGGCCCAGAGAGGCATGAGTATGAAACTTCAGTCACACACCCTTCCCCTGAGCTCAAGGCACCCATGCTCCAGGCAATTGTTTAAAGTCTTTTTTTTTTTTTTTTCCTGACTACCTGCCTCACTCATTATCTTCTTGTTCCTGGAATCTGCGATACAAAGAACAATGCACAGGCAATCTTTAGCTGGTATGATTTTAATGTAAATTTCTGATAACATAGAAACTGCCTCTTTTTTTTTTCTTCTTTAAAAATCTGCTTCTAACTGCAGCTAATCAGAGCAGAGTATATATTCAGGGCAAGTTGAATCTATATTCCCAGGTTGCAATACTCAAGCTTGGCCCAAATAAACTATCTACTTATATTAATATTGCCTTGGCTTCTTCCTTTTAGGTCGACAACTATTAAGTCATATCCTTTACAATTTAACTCAATTTTTGCTAATCTACTTGGATAAAAAATCCATGCAGTCCAGTTGAGAGAAAGGCATCTAAATTAAATTGTAGTGTAACCCATGATGGATGTTGCCCTGTGGTGAAAAGCAGAGGGAGATTTTTATTCAGATTGTTTATTCAGGGAGACTTCTGAAAGAACTTCATCTATCAGCATGTCACAGCCCAATCCCTGCCCAATCCTTGGCATGTGAGATTTGACCTCAATGAGTATTTGTCAACATAGGAAATACGCTGCTGCTTGAAGGACATCAGATATTGGTAACATAACAGAGAATGAGAGAGAGACTTTCACTGCTCCATGTTGAAGGAACAGCAGCTGGAGGAGCCAGGGTATCCAAAAATACAATTTGTTCTCAGACCTGCTGCATATTGCTAGACAGTAAGATCTGTAGTACATGGCAATGAAACAGTGTTTCCCAAATTTTGGCCATTTGAGAACCATTTAAAAGTTTTCCCATTCCCTGGTGCCATATGTACTAGCATTTACTGAATACATTAAAAATATATATGTATACATATTTTAAATGGTTTTAAATTTACTGATTTTTACTTGAAATAGAATTTAGGGGCTATAAAAACTTCCATGGTAATGTGGTTTAAAAGGAGAATATAGACTTGGAAGTCGGGCAAATTCAGGATAAAATCCCAGCTCCATCACTTAGGAACATGGGATTTTGAAGTGATTGCCATGACTTCTGATTTCCTCATTTATTAAGTGAAAAATAGTAACTTCCTTCAGTGAGCATGGTGAAGATTCTGTATGATACATGCCATGTTTATAGAGAACCTAGCAGAGAGTTCTATAAATGGTCTAGATTATGCTAAATACTCCCAGGTAAGAATTCTTATTCCCATCTTTCCAATGAGACTGCTAAGAGACTAAGAAATTTAAGCACTTAACCAAAGTTGACATAGCTAATTCTAAATTCACTGTTTTGTTTTGTTACCTATCAAGAAAAAAAAATGCTGGCCAGGCACGGTGGCTCAGGCCTGTAATCCCAGCACTGTGGGAGCCCGAGGCGGGCGATCACAAGGTCAAGAGATGGAGACCATCCTGGCCAACATGTTGAAACCCTGTCTCTACTAAAAAATAAAAAAAATTAGCTGAGCGTGGTGGTGTGCATCTGTAGTCCCACCTACTCGGGAGGCTGAGGCAGGAGAATCACTTGAACCCAGGAGGCGGAGGTTGCAGTGAGCTGAGATGGAGCCACTGCACTCCAGCCTGGCGACAGAGCAAGACTCCATCTTTAAAAAAATAAAAAATGCTGCCTCTTCAGACTTGGAGTAAATTTGTGAATACTGGACTAACCCATATCCCTGAGATTTGGATTCTGTATGTTTTTGTCAGGACCTCAACCTTTGTCGACTTGGATAAACAAGAAGCTGATCCAGAGCGTCAGCAGACAGTACCTGTGAGGATTTCAGCTACGCGTTCTGTCATTTTCTGAATCACGAGTCTCAGGATTCCACCCTCCAGGCTCAGCAGCAGGGTCCCCGAGCCCTCAGACAGCTCTGTGGACAGAAGCAGACCATCCTTGTTCCATGTTCGAAACTGGAAACTCACTGAGAGCCCATCAATTTGGGGGGTGCCGGGCAGCAGCAAATAGCTGCCGCTGGAGTTGACAAATGTGATGGGCACAATCTGTGGTTCGGAGCAGGAAAAAGTGACATTGCCCTGGAAAACAATAAAAGTCAAACATATAAAAGCCATTTTTTATTCTGCAATCTGACAGCTGATATAAACAACCACCTGGAGCTGACCTTAATTTCAGGATCATTCCACATTCAGCAGCAAGATCTTAAAGAAGAAAAAAATGTCGGCTTTGTTCAGACACACTCACAAGATCGTTTTCCGTTCATGTGTTAAGGATCACAATGCTATCTGCAAAGAGGGCCATCTGAGAGTCCCAGAAGGAAGGGGGATGGAAGTATCCACACTTTCTAAGGGACGTAAAAATAATTACATACTCATTATATAAATACCTACGGTAAGTCAACTATGTGCCAAGCTCACAATGTGGAACGTGCTAAAAAAGGGCTAGATACCAGCTCCCGCGGGAGCCGGGCAGGAGAAATAACTGGACAAGCAAAGGTTATGCGAGGGAAAACAAAACAAAGGAAGGAATTAAGAAAGGGGTGGAGTGGGGGTACCTTGACTAGCATTTTCAGCAAAGGGCACAGTTTGTGCAAAGGCTTGAAGAAATTAGCAAAACAGCATCCCTACGAAATTCCACGGAACCTGCCATTTCTAAGTAGTTAGTGGGACACGAAGGTCCGGGTAGCATAAAGGAGGTAAGTCTGGAAAGGTGAGGAGAGGCAGAGCTTGAAAGCCCTCTGATGCTTCATGAATAGTTTTCATTCCAACTTAGAAACAGTGCAGTGACATGGGCCATATATTTAACTTAGTAAAAGTATTTTCAATAACATAAATGAGGAGTGGAATAGAGGACTGGTCTTGGGGAATATTAAGTGTGCATCGAACCCAAAAGAAGAGTAAGAAGATTATTCTTTGCATAGCAAAAAAAGGTAAGGATCCCACAAGGGGAACGCCCTAACCTGAATGGCTACCTGAATTTAACTTTCCACAGAAGTGGCCAGGTGGCAGAGTTAGATACATAGTACAGTTCTCAGTCCCGGAGCAGTGTAATGGTTTGATTCCAAAAACCTCTACCTGGAAGAACATCCGTAGGTCCCAACCATGTTTGTTTGTGATAGTCTCGTATTCTTGAAAATGAATAACAGTCCCCAAACAAACTTCTACCAGTAGCACATTTCTAATGATTCATCCATCAGTCACACTGCTATGAGCATATTATTGCATGAATCATTTGTTGTAGTTGTTTAGATGTTTTCTTCCCTTCAAGCTAGATCCTCACAAGTTAATTAATGTGTCAGAGGGTAAGGCCCTTAATATCCATCAAGCAGTCAGCCACAGTATATATCACCCCACTGTGCCAGGCAATAGGATAGGCACTTACATACATATCTTGTGAATTCTGCACAACAATGCCATAATGTATTATTTTCTTCATTTAAAGGATGCACAAACCAGACTTAGAACAAATAACTTAGCAAAAGCCATGTGTCTAGTCAGCAGGGAACATGGGAGACAAGCCCATGTTTGTCTAACTTGGAGGCTTTTGCTTTTAGCCACCATCTCTGATACCTCCATCCTCTGCACTGAGTGCTACCATTTAAAAAAATCCACCAAGTTGCTCTTGGTATCTCACAGTTGTTTTAATTTGCATTTTTGGATCTCTGGTAAATTCCCTTTCAAGAATAAAAACATCACCAATGATGGCCAACTCATTGTGGTAGGGCTGTCTTTTGTAAGAAGCCAAATCACAAATGCTATGCAGAGAAGCTAGGATGCAGTAATAAATTTATTTATATTTTCCTTTCCTGAGGTCAGTATCATTTTTGTAAAAACAAATCTGCCAAAGCACAGCTGCATTCAAAGTCTGAGGTTGTGTAGAGTGGGGATGTTCACAAACATGAAGAAGGCAAAGGCATAGGAGGTTGCAAAAGTATCCCCTTTCCAGGAGTTATCTAAAACCCAGTTTAGCTTCACCCGAGCCCTCTTCTGAGTGTTCTCTGGATCACAGCCATGGAAGGCAGCTTCAGGACAGTGGAGGACTAGAGGAACTGAGATTCTTTCCTTATTTGATCAGTTTGCTCACATCTGACCAGAGGCCTGGCTCTCTTTCCTCAGTCTCCCTTCATTTCATTGTTTAATGGGCTTAACTTATTGAGCACAATACAGGGTTGCTCAGAATCTAAGGAGTTCCTGGATTGGTCCTCCAGAGCAAGGGCTTTAAATAAACGCCTCAGAGATTGTCACTACTAAGATAAGGTTGTGAGTGGGGATGCACACCTAGCTCAACAGAGAGCAGGAAAACTTTGAAATGCACTGGGATATGCTTTCTGTCCTTGGACAGTTTCCTCGTTCACCTTAGGCCAGCTTCTCTCTCCCTTCCCCCGATTCCCTTCACACTTCCCTCTATCATTCTTGCCCCTAAGCAGCCACTCCAGCTATCTAAAACTTCTTTGTCTTTAGCGCATGCCTCTACTATATTCTCTAAGGGCAAATCTGAAGGCAAGTAGGAGAGAAAATATGTGGGTGGATGGGAAATTCCTTCTACACAGAATCTGACCCAGCTCTCTGGGCGCACGTGAGTGTTTGCAGTTCAGTTTCCTGTCACACAGCTGCTGTGTGCCACTATTTTGGCAGTCCTGTCTCAGCTGTGCTTACTGCTGACAGAAATTACGTAGAGTGTTAAGGACCATCGGTGCCACCCCCATTCACCAAAGTGAGGCAAAAAAAGAAAAATGAGCTGCATGTAAAAATGCTACTTTTGAAATCAACATGGACTGACCATTTTCAATAATGCCATTTGTGTCTCCAGAATCTGTCTCAAGACAGCATTTGAGGAAGTTCCCACCAGCCATTTAGAAAAGCCATGTGAGAAGACATTACTTTAGAATTGTGTCAAAGGAGACATGGCAAATGGTCAGTGGCCTACATTCTACCCTATATACCTTTTAATCTCTTTCTTCAAATATCATTCCTCCTATTCCCGAGAAGGAAGTTTCATTCCCCAAAGCCCCTTTGTCCCTCTGTATGTTTAATTCCATTCAAGATTTCAACATTCATTCAAGATTTTTCAAGCATTATAAAATTGTGCTCAGCACACGGATTAGTTAATTGTACATATAAATGTGACCTGATCCTTTGCATGCTATAGTAATTAAATTCACTTTATGTAGTTACTCTAATTTACTGTAATTGGTACAAAGTGTGCCTGGCAAGGAAGGGTGCATTGATCAAACCTTCAAGGTAAAACCACTGGCCATGACCTCATAAGTGAGATTGAAAGGAAGTCAGTGAGCTGCCATGGGTCCTTTCTTTCCTCCCTATATCTTATAAGAACTCCAGGGTCTTTCATTGTCCAAAAGGGAAGTCACTCTTCAAGGAAGGAACGAAATCCTTGGGGTCTGAGTGCTTTTCCTTAACATACCCCCAAAGCTCCAGTTGAATCCTGGATTCCTCTGTCTGACTGTGACTGCCGTTTCAGATGATAATGAGACCTCCCCAGGGCAGCAACTGCCACAAGTCACTGGTCCCTCCAAGTGTATGTCTCCTATTATTCCTAAGATGGTAGTTCTTAGTGCCCTATATTGTCACTCTCATACATGCCCCTTCTCCAACAGCCAAGATGTTCAGATGTCCTGGGCCAAAGACGGAGTAGATGTTTGCCCCTAGGGATCCCCAAACAATGTCTATTTTTTTCTGACAAAAGACTCTTTCCTTGATCTAACTCTAGTCAGGCTCCTCTGAGTCCTCCCTTGGACTAGGTGTGACGCATGGACTCTGTCCATGGCCCATTTTTTCCAATTTCAGCAAGAATTCTGCAGAGTCAGTATACCAAAACCTCCCACCTTGGTCTGACCTCCTTGGATATATTATCACACTTGCCTGCCTTCAACAAAGCTCCTGTTGGGCTACTTTATCAAAGAAGTACCCTACCTCTAAGTAATTTTTCCATTCACTGACCCCCCACCCTACTCCTTGGCTATAAATCCCCACTTTTCTTTATTGTATTCAGAGCTGAGCCCAATCTTTCCTCCTACTATAAAACCCCATTTAGTAGCCCCCCTTATCTTCTCTAACAATTGTAAAGAAAATTGTTTTTGTTTTTTCAACACTTCTCTAGAGACCCACTACAGTCTTTCCCTGGTCAGCTTGACTGTGCCATGCGGTGCCCGGATTAAACATTATTTCTGGGTTTGGCCCTGTGTGTTTCCGGATGAGATTAGTATTAAAATTGGTGGACTTGGCAAAGTACAGTGCCCTCTCCAATGTGGGTGGGTATCATCCCCTCCATTGAGGGCATAGAGCAAAATGCACAAGAAGAAGGAATTTGTACTTTTTTGTTTCCTTCCTCCCTGCTTGATCGAGAAATTTCATCTCATCTTCTCCAGCATTCAGGCTGGGATTTACACCTTCCAGTACTCAGGCCTTCAAACACAGACTAGCACTGACTTTCCTAGGTCTGCAGATCATGAGACTTCCCATACTCTGTAGTCCAGTGAGCCAATTTTTCATTATAAATCTCAATCTCTCTTTCAAATCTATTTCTCTTTCATATATGTATTCCACATATATAGAGATCTTGGCCCTACTTTTCTGGAAAACCATGATTAATACCAATAGCAATGTGGGAGAGTGAGAAAAGAAAACAGATCCGTGAGAAATTTGCAGGTACAATTGATAGAAAGTGCTGACTGAGGAAGAGGCTGGAGGGGCAAGCATGGTTCCCATTCTTCTCTGAGAGCACAGTGGATTTCAAACAGGAAAGCACAGATGGCTGCTGACTACTGATAGACCATCACCTCCCTTGAATTGTGTCTCTGGTCATCAGCACTACCCTCACTAGAGTGAAGAGATACACTAACAGCAAAGCTGTCCTCTAGACACACGTTGTGCCTTCCTTCTTCCACCAGGCATGACCTTTTCATTCCTCTGCACCCTCCATCCCCACTTTTGCCCAGCAGGGCCCAGTAAGCCTTCTGTGCTTGCCCATGCCCAGACCTTTCCTGACATCCATCCCACGATGGCTGCCTTCTCCATGGGCTTCTGGTGGTGTGTGCTACCTGTGGAAATCTATTATATTTTTTATACTGCCTTGTAATAATTAGCTACTTTTTGATAACTGCCTATGCCTTACATAATAGGTTTACAATTTGGTATGGAGCATCTTGCTCTGAATTCTGAAAGAAGTGAGAGTGCTAAATTTAGGCAGAACTAGATTCCTGTTAGAAATATTTACTGGAAAAAAAAACATGCTTTTCTCTGGTCCTCATTGTTTCCTTCATGATCTGGGGAATAATAGTAGAGGGATGATTTAAGACCACATGAGACCACGTGCAATGTATCTAGCATTGCTCCTGGCTTACTTTCTCTTTTCCCAGTTCTGACACTTTTCTGGGTGGCCAGAGGTGAGTCAATTCTAGAGGCTTAGGTTTCTTTTTTGTAACCTAAGGCTATTGAACTGGAGGGCCCTAATATTCCCACTTGTTCCCCTAACCTAGGGTGTCTGAGACTCAAGACCCATATCTTTACCATCTGTCTTGTCTTTGGAGAGGATTTAGGGATCATCTGAATCACTCTGTTGTTGGCATGAGAAGTGTAACCAAGTATTTACGTTTTAGAAGACTTTTTCTTTGAACGATTCAGGCTATAAAGAGGGAAACTTAGGCCTCTTCCTTAATAATTCCTGTCTTGATGCAGGAAAGAGGGCAATAATCACAATCCATGATAAGTATATTAAAATAAAAAGGAAGTGAGCAAAAGATGATACATTTTTACATGTTAAAGAAATAAGAAGGCCAAGCGTGGTAGCTCACATCTGTAATCCTAGCACTTTGAACGGCTGAGGTGGGAGGATCACTTCAATCCAGGAGTTTGAGGTCTGCCTGGGCAACATGATGAGACCCAACCTCTATTTAAAAAGTGAATAAGAAGCCTGAGGCTGGGCGTGGTGGCTCACGCTTGTAATCCCAGCACTTTGGGAGGCCGAGGCGGGTGGATCACGAGGTCAGGAGATCGAGACCATGGTGAAACCCCGTCTCTACTAAAAATACAAAAAATTAGCCGGGCGTGGTGGCGGGCGCCTGTAGTCCCAGCTACTCGGAGAGGCTGAGGCAGGAGAATGGCGTGAACCTGGGAGGCGGAGCTTGCAGTGAGCCGAGATTGCGCCACTGCACTCCAGCCTGGGCGACAGAGCAAGACTCTGCCTCAAAAAAAAAAAAAAAAAAAAAAAAAAAAAGAAGCCTGATATTTTAAAACACACTTACAAGAGTATAATAACCAATTGACTGATTATGCTTTCCCCTCCCCTCCCCCTCCTCAGAAACTGTAGCCTAAAATATTTCACAAAGAGAAAGCTAGATTAATGCTGAGCTGTATGAGGAACTACAATAGTTGCAACTTTCTTGCAGAAGATAAAATGGGAGAAATTATATGCAGCCACTTAGACAGGTGCCAGTTCAGGGACTATGCAATGAAAACCAGAGGGAAGCAGTGAGAGAGAATCAAGTTCCTAAGCAGCACCTTCCTTGCAGACGTATTCAGGCCATTCTGCCACCAAACCAGAAGTGTGCCATAGGCTGATGGAAATCCAATAAAACCTATCCACCTAAAAACTTTCCTCTGTGGCAGAGAAACTCATCCAAAAGGAGATATTGCAGTAATAGCATAATTACCATGATCATATCATGACTGATGGACAGGAGTGTCATGGCAGGCAGAAGGTTTACTTCCTCAAGACTTTTGACACAGAGAACACAGTAGTATTTAAGTCTTTGTCATGTGACTACAGAACCAATCAAATGAATTTACACTTATCTGTTACACAGATGAACAACTTCAGAAGATGCTGTTCTGCTGATAGACACAAGGATGGAACCACTGCAGTGGTCTGAATGTGATTGTATCATAGAGAGAATAGACTGAAATGTACTGAACAGGGAGCTCAAGCCTCCATGTTAGTCAAACATTCCTAAACCTGGACTCTCGTATGTTCATTGGTCACTGGGTATTTTAGCCATGTCTCAGCATGTGGCATAGAAACCATAATTTACTAAGCTAGAACAAGTACCTATAAGAAATGAGAAAAGAGACATTCTTAACAAATGGCTTTATTTGTACTCATTTCCTGGCTTTATGATTAAACATAATCCTTTGGTTATTTCACTTGAGGTCACTGATGTACATGAAAAACTTTAGAACTTAGCAACAAAAGACAATTCTGCTTGAATTTCCCATTTGGATGCTGGCTTTGCCTTATATCTCTGCTAGGAGTCCATGCTCTTTCAAGACTTTTACTGACGTACTTGCCAATCCTATGTTGGCTGCATAGACAATAGGTTATGCTAAAGTGAACCATCACTGATAAATGGCTCAGAGGTATTTCTATTAGTGGGCATTATACCTCTAGTCAAACATTGGCCAGTTATTTAGGATATTCAAGCACATTCTCATTTCACTACCCAAAGACACCTATTACTATTTACTATTAGTGACTCAAGCCACTTAGCTATTTTGTGGAAGACTCCAGAAAGTTGTTGGCTGCTCTGCTTTAAATGAAAACCTGAATATAAAAAAAGCTATAAATAAAAAGCATGTGAAGACCATGCAAGATCCATGGTCTCTCACGGATTCTCAACCAGGCTGTCACCACTGCTTCAAACACTGCTTATCAGCTCAACAGTAAAGCTCTGGTCTGACCTTGAGTCACCTGGGAAGAATAAAACAAGAATAAGGGACTTCTCTTTGTTGAAAAAAGACCTGAGGTTATAGATCCAGGTAGCTGTGGATAGGCTACAACTGAAAGGAGACTGCATCTGAATCCAGTCTGGTGACTAAGGCAGAAGCCAGAGAAAGGGGATGCATGGGTTGGTGAGGAAGATGGAAGGCAGACAGACAGTCTACTCCCATTGAGACTCCTCCACTGTAGGGACAGTGAGGTCCTGGCACATCCTTCATTATTCCTGAGAGGAAATAATAAGTCAGGTGTGGCTGTCCCGCCACTCCAGGAAACTAATTTTTAAGACCTGAAGAGAATACAGCAGGCCCAGCTGGAAGTTCTGCTTACCTTGGCTATTTTTCAAGTTTCTTATGTGTGACACTTCCAAGGGTTACATTACTGTGCTGAGCTGTTATTTACAAAAACTTTTTCATTGTGGGTGTTTGTTTTGTTTTTCATCATCATCTAGAAACCACAACACCCTGGTGAGTAAAAAATAAAGCTAGCAGTGCAAAGCTGAGCTTCAATCATGAGGCATCAAACAAAGCCAATCAAGCATTTATAAGCTGGAGAAAATGATCTTGATTCAATCTAATTTGCGGGGAAAGATTTCAAAGCCAGTTCTTGATTTTCCAAATGAGTACAACCATTTCTAATTTGATTTGTCTGAGAACTACCAGCACTGACTGGCATGCTGTCAGCAAATGTAGGGAAAAGACTGCCCTGTGAGCTCAAGCTACGTTCCTATTCACAAACTCAGGGAGACTCGGGAATCAAATTAAGGCTCTTTTTCATTTTTGGGAAAGACAGGCTCCTTCATTTTTTTATTGACTTATTTAGCAGTTCTCTATTTAGCAGTTCATATGGGCCACCTTGATTCTCATGACAAAAGATACAGTGAAGGAGTGAGACAGACTCAGACCCGCCCACCTAGAGCTTACATGGCAGTAGGATAAGGGTCATGGAACATGTCATCACAGCTATGACCAAGTGCCATGAAGGAGATGTGTATTCTGCTGGAAGAGCATGTAACAAAGCATTGTAACAGGGCTTTATGAGGTGCCTTTGGATTTGAGCTTTGTAGGACAAGTAAGAAGGAGTGAAGCTGGGAATAGGACTTGGGTGGAGGAAGAGAAAACAGGGAAGGGAGTGAAGCTGGGAATAGGACTTGCGTGGAGGAAGAGAAAACTGGAAAGGACAAGTACTGAAAAGAAGTCCATAATGCATATTAGGAATTTAAGTGAAACTAAACACGTGGCATTACTATGAACAGGCAACATTCTGCTTCTGCCAAAGGGGGCCTCCAAGGATAAAGATCATGTACATTGGGGTTTCATTTGAGAGACATCCAGGAGAGACACATTTTTAGAATTGGAAGGAAGGCACTGCTAATGGCCATGGTGCATGGACAGGCTGGAAGATGGTTCCCTGCATGGCCTCTCCGCTGGCCTCTCAGCAGCTGCCTATGCACAGGCACCAGTAAACAGGGAACTACTAGAGCCACATGCTGCCTTTGGCTTCAGAGATGGTCTCTTGTCTTTGCTTCTTTTTTTTTTGCCCTCCCAAATCTACTTTTTAATATCCATTAGCAAATATTGCACAAAGCTATTTGGAACTATGAATCAAGAAGCTCAAAAATATTATTTTTTTACTCTACTTTCACTTCCAGAAGTCTTCGGGAAATAATTTGAAATTGGACTAAGATTTACACACTGAGAACCATTATTTATAATAATACAAAACTGGATCTGAAATTATAGAAATATTTAAGTAAATTATGGTATATGTATATGAAAAACTATTTTTCCACCACTAGTAGCGATGTTTATGGCAAGCAAGAAAATTGCTTATAACATTAAATTGAACAAATAGAATACAAACTTACACATATGAATCAGGTGAAATATACCTATATAAATATGTAGGCATAGAACCATGACTAATATACTAAATAGTGGCTCTTTCTGGGTGGTGGCATTATGGCAACTTTTATTTCCATACTTAAAATATTTTGTATTTCCAATGTATTTAAAATAAAGAGGTATAGCTTTATACTAGGAGTTTCAGTTAAACAGTTCTCTGTATGTGAATTCATCTGAAGGCTTTCATGACAAAAATATTCAGGATCAGTAATTGCTATTAGGAAATTAGTGTAGATTGCTGAAAGAAATAATAGCAGTTAATCCAGGTAGGAATAAAAGCATCTAGGTTTGAAACCCAATGACTACTACTTTTCAAATGATTTCTATTCTTGCATAATTTCAGAGTTGCTTGTCTCCTCTACTGCAATCTTTAGTCATGCGTCTAGTCTACTCACATAAGGCAAAAGCAACAAGTCATTATAATAGTAAGGTGTGATGGTTAAATGTAGGTGTCAACTTCACTAAATTAAGGAATACCTAAAAACCTGGTAAAGCATTATTTGTGGGTGTGTCTGTGAAGATGTTTCCAGAGACATGTGAGTCTGAGTGGACTAGGAGGGGAAGATCTGTCCTCAGGGTTAGCAGGCACCATCCAACCTGCTAGGGGCCTAGAGAGAACAAAAACAGAGAAAAAATGAACATATTCATCTATCTGCAGGAGCTGGGATGTACTCTTCCTCTCCTGTCCTTGAACAACAACTCCAGGCTCCTCAGCCTTTGGCCTCTAAGTCTTACACTGGTGCATCCCACCCCCTTGGGTTCTCAGGCCTTTGGCCTCAGCCTGAGAGTTACATTGTTGGCTTCCCTGGTTCTCCAGCCTTCAAACTTGGAGTTAGTCATGCTATAAACATCCCAGTGTCTCCAGCTTGCAAATGGCCTGTTGTGAGTCCTCTCAGCCTTAACAGCCATGTGAATCATTTCCCCTACCCCCCCACCCACACACAACAGGCACACACACACACACACAGACACAAACATACACACACAGTCTCCTACTGATTCTCTCTAGGGAACCCTTACTAACACACAAGGCTAAAGGAAGTGGAGTGTGTGTGTGTGTGTGTTTATGGTTTTCTTTTGTCTCCAAACCACTTTTTTTTAGCCCACAAACAAAACAACTTTCCACTTCACATACAAGTATATGCTGCTTTTCTAGACTAAATTTACTTTAATCAGGAATAAATATTCTTAGCTCTGAAAATATGAGTACCTTTGTTCTTGAGTAAAAATAGAAAAAATAGCAAGTGTGTGTGAAGGGAAAGTATCATCAACTGGCCTGGAAAATAAAACAAATTTTCAGCCCAATAATGAGTATGTTATAGAAGTCAACTTCTCAATTTAATCAGTAATATTTATAACACAGGAAGGAACATATGTAATTATCTTTAATGAAGTACTTTTAAGTTAAAAAATTAATTAAGGCAGGATGCAGTGGCTCACTCCTGGAATCCCAGAACTTTGGGAGGCTGAGGCAGGCGGATCACGAGGTCGGGAGATTGAGACCATCCTGGCCAACATGGTGAAACCCCGTCTCTACTAAAAATATAAAAAAATTCGCCAGGCATGGTGGCACACGCCTGTAGTCCCAGCTACTCGGGAGGCTGAGTGAGGCAGGAGAATCGCTTGAACCTGGGAGGAGGAGGTTGCAGTGAGCTGAGATCGCACCACTGAACCCCAGCCTGAGTGACAAAGTGAGACGCTGTCTCAAAATAACAATAATAATAATAATTAAATATTTTTAATTAAAAATTAAATAAAGAGAGGCTGCAACGCAAGCATAGCTCAACATATGCAAATCAATTAAAGGAATTAAGGATAAAAATCTTACAATCATCTTGATAGATGCAGAAAAGAATATTTGACAAAAGTCAACATCCCTTCATGAAAAAACTCATAACGATTTAGGTATAGAAGGAATGTATCTCAACATAGTAGAGGCCATATAAGACCATATAAGACAAACCTGTAGCTAACATCATACTTAACATTAAAGGTTGATGGCTTTTCATCTAACATCAGAAACAAGACAAACCACTTCTGCTGCCTCTATTCAACAGGGTACTAGAAGTCCCAGCCCAAGAAGTTAGGCAAGAAAAAGTAAAATTATTAAAAAATCCAAATCAGAAAAAAGTAAATTATCTATGTTTGTAGATGACATGATATTATATATTAAAAAATCCTAAGGACGCCACCAAAAATTTGCTAGAACTAATAAATAAATTCTATAAAGTTGCAAGATACAAAATCAACATACAAAAATAAGTTGAATTTCTATACACTAACAAACTATTTGAAAATAAAATAAGCAATCTCATTTATAATAGCATCAAAATGGAAAGATATCCCATGTTCATGAGTCATAAGAATAAACATTCTTAAAATGTTCATACTACCCAAAATCATCTGTATATTTAATATAATCCCTATCAAATTTCCAATGGCAGTCTTCATAGAAGTGGAATAAAAAAAATCCTTACATTTGTATGAAACCGAAAAAGACTTCAAATAGCCAAAGTAATCTCGAGGAAAAAATACAGCTGAAAGCACCACATTTCCTAATTTCAAGGTATACCACAAAGCCATAGGACTCAAAACAGTATGATGCTGGCATACAAACAGACACATAGATCAATAGAACAAAGAACTCAGAACTCGGAAATAAACTTATTGCACAGTGGTGAAAGAATAGTCTCTTCAACCAGTGGTGTTGAGAAAAGTGGATATCCACCTGCAAAAGAATGAAATTAGGTCCTTGTCTTATAACACTCACAAAACTTAACTTGAAATGTATTACAGACTTAAATATAATACCTGAATCCATAACACTCTGAGAAGAAAACATAGATAAATATATCCTTGACATTGGTCTAGGCAATGACTTTTTGGATATTACACTAAGAATACAAGCAACAAAAGCAAAAATAGACATGTGGGATTACATCAAACTAACAAACTTCTGCACAGCAAAGGAAGCAACAGAATGAAAAGGCAACCTACAGAATGGGAGAGAACATTTGCAAGCTAGTTATCTGATAAGAGGGTACTATACAAAATATGCAAGGAACACATAATATAAGTCAATAGCAAAAAACAAAACAAACAAAAGAAAAACAAATAATCTAATAAAAACAGCAAAGACCTTCATTAGAGATTTTTCCAAAGAGGACATTGTAGTGGCCAACAGGTATTCATATTGCTAATTGTTTAGGGAAATGCAAATCCAAACCACAATGCAAGTTTAAACCACAATAGGTATTATCTCATACCTGTTAGGATGGCTGCTATCCAAAAGAAAAAAAAAAAAAGATACAACAAGTATTGGTGAGAATGTAGAGAAAGGGAATGCTTGTACATAGTTGGTAGTAATGTAAATTGGTACAGGCATTATGCAAAACAACAAGGAGGTTCCCTAGAAACCCAAAGGTAGATCTGCCATATTAGCAATTCCACTTCTGGGTATACATCTGAAAGAAATGAAATCAGTATCTCAAAGAGATATGCACACTCTCATGTTCATTGCAGCATTATCTACAATAGCCAAAACACGAGAACTACCTAAGTGTCCCTCAACAGATAATAAAGAAATTGTGACATCTCTCTCTCTCTCTCTCTCTCCATATATGTGTGACATCTCTCTCTCTCTCCATATATGTGTGTATATATATATACATTCATAAATAAGAATATATATATTCACATACATATATAAGAAAGAGGAAAACCATACTATTTGTGGCAACATGAATAAATCAGGAAGTCATTATGCTGAGTTAAATAAACCAGACATAGAAAGACAAATATGTGGTAATTCAAGAGGTCAAGCTCATAGGAGCAGAGAATAGAACAGTACTTGTCAGGGTTAGAGGGTAAGAGAAATGGAGATACATTAATCAAAGGGTACAAACTTTCAATTATAAGATGTTCAAACAAGTTCCTGGGATCTAATTTACAGCATAGATGATGATGGTTGTGTTAATTAACTTGATTGTGGTAATTATTATACAATTATATGTATATCAAATTATCACATTGTACCCCTTGAATATATATACTATCTTTGTTTTTCAATCAAATGTTTTAAAATAAAAAAGTAAAAGGAAATCTGCTACTGAAACACTGACATTTGGGTTGATATCCCAGGTCAATGCTGTCTAACAAATATAATGCATAACACATAATTAATTTAAAATTTTCTAGTAGCAGTATTTTAAAAAAAATTTTTAAAGAACAGATTAACTTAACTTAAATTTTAATGCAGGGTTATTTAACTCAGTAGATGCAAATATTATTTAAATATACAATCAGTATTAAAAACATTGCGTAATAACTATATAAAATTATTTTACTTGTATATGAAATCTTTTTTTTTTTTTTTTTTTTTTTTCTTTTTTTTTTTTGAGACGGAGTCTCGCTCTGTCGCCCAGGCTGGAGTGCAGTGGCGCAATCTCAGCTCACTGCAAGCTCCGCCTCCCGGGTTCACGCCATTCTCCTGCCTCAGCCTCTCCGAGTAGCTGGGACTACAGGCGCCCGCCACCACGCCCGGCTAATTTTTTGTATTTTTAGTAGAGACAGGGTTTCACCGTGGTCTCGATCTCCTGACCTCATGATCCGCCCGCCTCGGCCTCCCAAAGTGCTGGGATTACAAGCGTGAGCCACCGCGCCCGGCCATTGTATATGAAATCTTAAAAATCTGGGATGCCTTAAAACACATCACAATTTGCACCACACATACTTACTTCAAATGCTCAGTAGTTACACATGACTAGTGGCTACCATATTGAATGACACAAATCTAGTGCATCATTATAATAGTAATGACAGTTTTGCCAATTTTGACACTAAGATAGAAATTGTTTTACTTCTTACATAATAACTCTCAGATATTGATCTTTATTGTCCAAAGAGATTGTGGAGAGATCCCTAGTTATATACAAAAAATTAATTATTATTCCTGCCCTTTCTTCCCTTCTGCCTTTCTTTCTTTCTCTTTCTTTCTTTCTTTCTTTCTTTCTTTCTTTCTTTCTTTCTTTCTTTCTTTCTTTCTCTCTCTCTCTCTCTCTCTTTCCTTCCTTCCTTTCTTCCTTCCTTCCTTCCTTCTCTCTTTCTTCTTTCTTTTTTTTTCCTGAAATGGACTGTTGCTCTGTTGTCCAGGCTGGAGTGCAGTGGTGCGATCTTGGCTCCCTGCAAACTCCACCTCCCTGGTTCAAGCAATTCTCCTGCCTCAGCCTCCCAAGTAGTTGGGACTATAGGTGTACACCACCACGCCTGGCTAATTTTTGTATTTTTAGTAGAGATGGGGTTTCACCATGTTAGCCAGGCTGTTCTTGAACTCCCGATCTCAGATGATCTGCCTGCCTTGGCCTTCCAAAATGCTGGGATTACAGGCGTAATAATTAATAATAATTAAGCCACCGCACCCGGCCTGTTCCTCTATTTCTTGGTAGTGAAATAGTGATTTGTTTGAGGCAAGAATGTGCTCAACTGGATGACTACATTTCCCCACTTCCCTTGCAGACATGTATGTTCTGGTGACTAAGTCAGACCCATAAGGCACGGCATGGAAGGAGCATTGGATGGGACTTCCTGGAAGGCTCCTTGAAGGGAGCTGACTCAGCTGGGAGGAATATCCCCTTTGCCTTCACTTCTTCCTTTCTTCTGCAGCCTGGCATGCAGATAGAATACCTCAAGCTCCAGCAGCCTATTGGGACCCTCAGAATGGAAGATAGAGAGTTGGAATGGCCAAGCAGAGGGACAGAAGGATCTGGATACCTGACTACTTCATGGAGCTGAAAATCCTATATTATAGTTTTGTTTTAGGAAGTGGAGTTGGAGGAGAGGTCTTAGAGACTGCTCACACAAGCGCTGTAGATGGTTTGCAGAGTCTAATTGTTGTGGACTGAATTGTTTCCTCTAAATTCGTGTGTTGAAGGCCCAGCCCCCAGTACCTCAGAATGTGACTGTATTTGGAAACAGGACACTTCATGAAGTGAATAAATTAAAATGAGACTTTTAGGATAGACTCTAATCTAACATGACTGGTGTCCTTATAAGAAAATGATACTAGGACACAGACATGCCCACTGGGAAGACCATGTGAAGACAGAGAGAAGAGGGTCGTCTACACACCGAGGGAGACACCCTCAGAATCAACCCTGCTGACATTTTCATGTTGGACTTCCAGCTTCCAGAACTGTGGGAAAATAATTTCTGTTGTGTAAGTCAAACAGTCTGTGGTATTTTGTTTTGGCAGTGAGAGCAGACTAATACAGTGATAGAAGGAGTTTTAATAGTTTTTCTTAATGAAATCGCTGAGTTGAAAAGTATTTTAGACATTTTCCAGAGGACATAATTCTCAATCATGGAAAGCACCAGAAAGCACTAGTTAATTGTGGACTTTACACAATGAATTCCACTAGCTATGTAGTGGCCCAATTGACTGGAGAAGCCACATCTTCTGACACACACGGTGCTCTTTTTAATTAGGTCATGCCACCTCTGCTGAATCAGGGAAGGAGAAAACATTTAGTGGAGGGAGACACCTGAAGATAGTCTTCAAACACTCTATCTCCAGGCAGCTAAGAGTTAGACTAGACTGTGCAATAGATCTCTTAAGTGTATATGGAGGTCTATAGTTACAGAGAGGATCAGCCTTCTATGAGAAGATGCTCCATTAGGAAGACATTCTTCTTCACATTTCATCAGATCCTTCAAGTTCATCTTGGTATAATCATCACAACATAAGCTTCAACGAATATTTACTATGCACCTCCAATTTGTAGTGTGCTCACTTCTTTACAGGAAATTCAAATTACTCATTTCTCTTCTTATTAAAAATGCATTCACTTATTCAACATTTATTGATCACCATTTTTATAATGTAGTTTCATTTTAGTTAACATTTAGAAACTCAGTGATTAGAGTAAAATATAAAATGTGTGTTAAGCATATCATAGCAGCTAAGCACAGATTTGGCATTAGAAAGGCCACTAATGGAAAGCAGATTCTATCACATGCTAGTTACGTATCTTGGGGAAGTTACTTTAATGTTACTGAACCTCATTTTTCCCAAACTGAAACCACAAAGAGCTATCCACTTTATAAGGTTATTCTGAAGATTAAAATAGATAAATGTAAAAATCAATTGACACAATATTTGGCATGTAATAAATGTTTAACACGTTATTTTCATTGCCGAATACTGATAACAAGAAAAGGAATTACACAAAATTACACCAAAATAGTCCTTTTGAAATGAAGACTAAAAAATATACATCTGTATAGTATTTATGATTGCTTTGATAAAATTGCAGGTGACTTCTTTTCTTTCTGCTTTTCTGTGTTTACACAATTTCCTATCATCTATAAGTATTATTTTTTCATGAATAATAGTAATGCAATGTGATTTACAAGATATTTATTGGCTTATAGTTTGCTTGTTGAGTTACATTGTTGAGAAGACTGTGATTCTTGTACTTTTCCAGAGCAGTCTTAGACCTAATGATCTCTGGACTCTTATGAATCATGGAGACCGACTGCTTCCTGTAGTGTGCATGAGGGTTGCAAAAGGTGAAGCGTTTCTAAGAAGCCAGCCAAACCGACTCACATGGAACAAATCCAGTGTCCGGTCCCTACTTACTATGCGTCCTGGTGATTCAACAAGGAACACTTATAGAAGGTTATTAGAAATTTATAAAAACACAGTTTTATTTTACATATAAATGTTTCCTTGTCTAAAATTTAACCTGGAGTTCTTGGGCTGCTGTCCATGGATGAGCTTCACAGGCATCAACGAAGATTCAAAAATGTTATGTGAAGTAAAATGTGTTCATAGTTTTAATTATATTCTTAAAGGGGTGTATGCCCTGTAAAATACTAATAATCACTGATCTATAACCTTTAGTGTTGTACTTCTAAACGGCCATTTATCGAGCAGGCTAGAGATTACCCACAGGACTGTGGTCTTCATGGGGAACATGTGAGAAGAAATGGCGAGCAGAGTGAGGCTATAAAAATAATTATGATAATATTATCAGCTCTTAGTGATTCAATGCCTACAATATCCTAGGAGTCACTCTATATATGTAAAGTAGGCATTATTATCTCTACCATGTAGATGAAGAACACTGAAGCAGAGACAGCTTAAAAAATTTTATCTAAATTTTGTATCCATTATGAGGTAAGGCTGGGATTTAATTTTACTTCCTTCAAAGATTATTCTCTTCCTCAACACCTAGTGCCTTCATCCATATACATTTCCTGACCCTATATCACATATTTAACACCATGAGTGACATAAAAGCATGTTTCTTTTATATACTTAGGGTAACAGGAATAACTCTTGCAAAGAAATAGACTAGAATAAAGCTTGTTGTTTCCCACAGCCCCACCTTGAGCTTTTGCATCTACCATGTCCAGGCCAAGTTCCTGCACTTACATAAAGTCTTTCCTGAACCTACTATCCCTGTGATTTCTCCTTTCTAACTCATGTAAGCTATGTTTGAGTCTTGCCACTGGGTGCAGTGGCTGTGACTGTGGTAGTTGGAAGTAGAGTCAGGATCCACAGGCTGGAGTTGTGGTGAAAGAAAGGAAGTGGAAAAACCAAATGGGAAACCAGAATTGTGATGAGTGATCAAGATGGAGAAACAAACAAAAAGTAAGGGTCAAACCATAAGGGCAAATGAGATAAAAAGGGGAAGGGTGGCTGTCAAATGGTGGCCAGGAGAGCAGAAAGGTCAGAGGGGATGGCCAAGGCCAGGGCATCTGCTATGAACTCTGAGTTCTACAAAGGTAAGACCATGCCAGGTGTGTAATTTCTAAGATCAGAGAGGATGCTTCTCTTTGAAAAGAAGGATCATTTTCTGTAAACACAGTAGATGTTCAATAACTACATTTTAATGACAATAATGACTCAAATGCTAAGTTATGCCATGTTGTATAAGTATGAAATTCACAGCAAGAAAGGTATTATGAAACTGAGAGTCTGAAAGGGGCTCCGAGGAGAAGGTGGGACAAGGAGCGCACTTGGACAAGGTGGGCAGACAGCACATTCAACACTCCCCACTGCCCTACCCCGTGGTAGACACTGCTTACAGATTACAGTAGCCTTCTCTATCCACCCTGAATACAGCCCTACAGTTTTTCTCAGCACTGTGCTCCACAACGCCTGGAGTTGATAAAGCATGGAAGATATGCAGCAGTCATACAGGCCTGTGCTAATGGTGATTCCATTTTTAACAATTTCAGCCTTCCACATTACTTGATATGTAGCCACTGGCCCCAAGCTCCTAGTGGCTCCCTGAAACCTGGGTTTGCCTGCCTGTCTTCCAGTGCCCTCTAGGCCTCCCTACAATGTAGCAACTCCAGGTTTCTGGATTAGCACAGCCTGGGGGCTCCAGGACCCTGCTTTACCTCTGAGAACCTGCTGAATATTTTGAGCATTACTCTGGTTCAGAATGTGAACCCTACCAGTGAGTTTGAAGAAGGATGGTTAGTTTGGGGCTGGGTCAGGGAAGAGGTAAAGGAGAAAAAAGACAGCTCGGCTGGCATGGGAGAAACACAACATGCAAAGGCTGAGAGAAGGATGTGCATGGAGTGAATTCCAGAAACAGCGAGTAATCCGGGTCTGGTTAGAAAAGAGGCCACACCAGTGAGAAAATGGGAAGCAAAGTTTTATATGTAGGACGAGCTGATTATAACAGTTTTGAAACACTCACATAAAAGTTTCTATTCACCTTGAAGGAATACAAGAGCCACTGGAAACAAAGGGCTGAGTTTCTGGGGAAGTGCTTTGACCCTTTGCAGCACTCACTGCCTTCTCCTTCAACCCAGAGGGAGAGCCTGCCAGCCAGATGCAGAGACAGGAGCCGCTGGGAGCCAGGGGGCAGTGGGATTCCACACTCTGCCCTTCGCTGCCCTCCTTCCTATCTCACACCAAAGACAAGAATTCCGCTCTCAAGCTTTTACATCGCAAGGGACACCCAGGAGAGATTTCTCTGGCAAATAACAAAGTACACAGGGGCCATTTCTGAAGCACCTCATTGGTCTTCAATACTCAGAGATCAGTGCTGTTCACGGATCTGCCCAGCCTTGTATTATTTTTTTCTTCTCTTTGACATGAAAGTCATTCAGGACCCTAAAAAAAATAAATTCCTAATAAAAATGAATAAAACCTGACGGTGGATTGCTTTCCATAAGAGGAGGAAGAAGACTGTGAAAGGCACAGCCACTAATACATATCATTGACTTTCCCTAATCCTGAGTATATTTTTTGGTATAAAATGTGGATAATAATGTCTGCCTCCTGCCTGCTACACACAGGGGACAGAGGATCTCTAATAGAACCACAGCTCATCAGTCAGCCCTCCATTGACCGCCCCTCCAGGGCTAGCACCGTGATCTGTGGCCTTGTCTATAAGCTCTCTGAAATACAGTATCTTCGAATGGAGGAGTGGTTATTGCGGTTATTACTGCAGGTGCAAGAGCATAAAAAGAATATGCTCAGCTCATTAGTTGGATGTTTTGCATACAGGAAGCACATCTGAGGTCATTTCAACTTTCACATAGCCCGTTTTTTTAAAAAGCACTTGAAGATTCAAATAACTTGAAAAGTACCAGGTGAAACTAGCAGGATAAGCCATCTCCTGTGTACACGGCCAGCGGGCATGGAATGTGGTGTGGCTTTATGCAATGTGGGTTGAGTCAAAAGTTCATAATCTTTGACCCAATTATATTCATTTCTAGTTATCTGTTTTAAATTTCAGAAAATTATTTTTGCACCATGGTTGTAATCTCAATATTATTTTTGGCAGAAAAAAAATTCAAACAACTCCAATTTTAACACAGTAGATTCTTAAATGAACTATGGTAAATTGATTCAGTGCTGAAATAGTATTTGTAAATAGAGAAAAAACAACTTCTAATAAAAGTTTTAAAAACATTGAAAATACTTTAAAAAAGTAAAATATAAAATTGTCAATAAACTGTGGTCTATGATATATAAATATACATTTAAATATTTATTTAAATGAAATACCTATAATAGATGAGAACAATGTTTTCCTCTCTGGCTGGTTGCATACCCTATTCTGTATTTTGCAAATTTTCATTTTATATAGAAATACTTTTAAAACATTCTAAAGAAATTTTCTTTAATACTTTACATAATTTTATCAGATGAGCAAAAGAAACTGGTTACATTTGCTTATCTGATAGAAAGGAAATGTGATAACACTAATTTCAGGTAAAACAATTTTCAGACAGGATGACTGCTATAGTTTGAATGTTTTTATCCTCCCCTTCCTGAAATTCATATATTGAAATTTAATCCCCAATATGTTGGTATTAGGAGGTAAGGTCTTTCAGGAGGTGATTAGGTCATGAGGTCTTGGGATTAATGGCTGCAAAATAGCCCCAAGGGACTTGCTTGTTTTTCCACCACGTGCGGAAGGAGGAAGACACAGTGAGAACTGTGAGGTCTTAAACCTGGAAGGAGCCCTCACCGGAACCCGACCGTCCTGGCACTCTGATCTCAGACTTTCCAGCCTCCAGAACTGTGAGAAATAAATTTCCCTTATTCAGAAGCTACCCAGTTAATGACATTTTGTTATAGCTGCCTTGATGGACTAAGATATTAATCATTACACTGTTAGTTTTTCCTTTTTTCTTTAAGGCACATTATTCTTCATATGACCTTGAAACTATTTAATTCCAATTTTCCTGAAGAAAGGAGGGAAGCAACTGTTCAGGGAGTGAATAACTTGGAAATGATTTTTGCTGGGTATGAGGAGCATACAGCATAGACGCAGGTGATGTGGATGTCAGACTGGTCAAATGGAAGTAGAAGAGAGCAGGAATGAGAAGAGAAAAGACACAATATGTTTGCTTTTTCAAATGATTCCTTCCATCAAGAGAAAGTATCATTTATCACAGAGCATACTCACAGAGATGAAACATGATCCCGGAGACAAGCTAAAGAGATTATAGGCTTTACTAGACAGTAGGGAGTTTTCTCTGAGCAATTTTCATGAGGTTTTGGGTCACAGGGAGGTAAGATAAAGGTGCCTGTCACTACGTGTGTGTGTATGTTATATGTGTGCACCTGCAGATGTAAATGTTTGTGTGCTCTCATGTCCACCCTTATCTCTTACACATAACTCTGACAGTGAGTGCTGGCTTGGCTTTAGAGCCATAAGAAATAATCAACCATGCTCCAATAAGTTGCATGACAGCAGAGATGCAAACAAAGGGCAGCACACTTCAAGAAAGCTCACTGTTGTTATTCTTCAATACATCTGTTATACCCAAGCCTATCAGGTAATGCTTTTTAAGTTCCTTATTTTAAAGGAGTCTACCATTTGATCAAATCTGAAGTAATGATTTTCATCAAATTTTCTCAAATAAATGAGATGATTAAGTTTGTAATATATTTACTGCAAACCCACTTCATGACTCATAGTTTGGGAGTAAACAGAAATTCAGATTCAGGAAAGAACAGGAGCTACCTCCAATCAACTGTTATTATTTGGAACTGTATGTGACTGCATTAATTAGCTATCTAAAATGGCAAATAAATATTGGCTTCTATATCAACTTCAGTTGAATGGATTTATAGATGTTTTTATTAATAGCTCCAATCTACTGGGTGCTTAGTGTGTACCATGCACTGCCCTAAGGGTATTGCAGATTTAATCTTCACACTAACACTTTGAAGTAGATACTATATTTGCCCTCATTTTATGTATGAGGGTACTGAAGTTTCGTAACTTTCTCAAGATCCCATAGCTGAATAAGCCATGGAGTGGGGATGAATAACCTAGGAAGTCAATGTTTCAATTATGATTTTATTGAGGATGCTTCCAGGAACACTGAAGTGAGACCTTTGGGTTTCCCTCTAGGACAAAAGAAAAGGTATTTTGTGATTATTTAACAATTTCAATCATGGGGTTGGAAGTATTATTATATTGGCTTAGTATTGGCCATCGCCCATCCAATTCCCTGATTCCAATTCCCATTTGGAAACAAAGGTACAGAAATGAATTGACATAGTCAATTAGCTCCAAAGCCAACTCTATAAGTAGAGTCTTCCTATTAGTTATTTGCATTTTCTTCCCTTCTATTGAAGACAAAGTAAAGTAACACATGCTTTTCCACTATGATCTTTTAAATAAAACACAAAATATTTTGAGACCTACAATGATGGAAGTGAGACTTCAGCCATCTCCCAGGGAATCATGTTACGCTCCTTGCCTCTGGGAGAGGAGATGGAAGACTCAGAAAGGACAGCTCAAAAAAAGCATCATTTTTGGTGGAGTGCAAGGTAGGAAATTAATCATTTTCAGGAAACTATCAGAGCAATATATTTCTTATACTACATATATAATAATCAACATTACAGGTACTGTAGACACACTTCAATGGGCCATTTGCTTTCTGATTGTTTATTATATAGTGCTGTATTAGCATATGATAAAGGATTTGAGGAAGAATAGTGAGGTATTTTTTATGTCTACTTTAAGCTGTTAGTTTTACTGCATTTCAGCATGTGGAGAATTGTCTTGTAGTCAAATCGAGCTATAAAGACTAAATTGAATTATCCCTATGGAACAGCTGTTAAGTCTCCAGGGAGTGGGAAGGTCCCACAAGAAAGAGATGACAGATTGCAATGAGGATGCCTGCTGAATGCAGCCTGCTAAAGAGGCATACGTTAGATTAGGCAAAGGCTGGGGCTTCCGTGGGCCTTGAAACACATTTTATAATTTATGGGTAGTACCATACTCTTGCTGCCTGATTTGTTGATCCCTTGAATCTGAACTTCCCAAGGCTTAATAACTGTAAGAGAGTCTGCGAACACTAGAAAAGAACAAAAATATCATTCCTTCCAAAAGCCCTTACTTAGCACCACAGTGACAGGGTTGGAGCAAAGCTGATTTTGTAGCAGATACGGTGTCTTTGGGGGAAACTTTCAGCTTGACTACAGAAAGGAAAGAGTTTGTACTTCAGTATGTAATAGTGCAAACCATTGCTTCCCATAAGAAATCCCTAAAGGAGACAGACTAGGTATATAAATATGTGTGTGGGTGTGTGTTTACATGTGCAAGTGTATAGTGACACGAATTCTCACTTAAGCAGGGTGTTGGAAGCAATTTGGAAGAAAAATAATGTACATTTTTTCTTCTAAATTGTGAAGGTTAAAACTAAGGTTGCCTACCTGCACAATAAAACAATTTTCTTGGGATTTTTTTCCAAATACATTAGTGCTAAATGGATTCTTTATGCCTCATATTAACAATACCGCCAATTAAACCCCGAGGAGTAACATATACTAGCAAAGTTTTAGGCAACTTGATAAGTGCTATAGTAGTTTAAAAGTCACCACAACACTTATTAAAGTTTTAGATAATGATTCTCTCAGAAAAGGAAACGGTGGAAACTACCGATATTCAGAAACTGAAGTTTTTTTTTTTCTCTTGTTCCTTTTTATCTTCCTTTTTTTTATTTGCTTTGCTTATTCAGTAACTCTAATACATCTTATCATTAAAGATATTTTTAACACATAATATGTATAAAGATATTCTTTTTTAATATTACTATAGAGATCTTAGTTATTTATATCTAAAGCTCAGGCTTTTATACTTTTAAACACCAGTTTATGAACAATGAGTGTGCAATGTTTTTATAAGCTTACTGTTGTTTCAACTTGCTCTGCCACATCTTAGCAAAATGGTAGGTAGTGATGCCCTTTAATGTTTACGACATTAGGCTAATCTAAACTTCTGGTAGTGCATGATCTCAATATAGTGCCCCTGTGCCAGCAGATTGGACTTAAGGAAACTGGTATGTTTTGAAATATTTCTTGAAACAATATTGGGAAAGGGATAGGAATGAGTGTGCTTTCCATGGGCCAAGACTCCAAACCTAGAATCAAAAAAAAAAAAAAATGTCATGAGCAAGCCAGTGCTTATGTTAATTAGGAAATGGTTGACCTAAGCTCATGTGGATAAGTTGCAGAATTGTCATGAGCCTTGGGCATGAGCCAGGGACGGACAAGTAATGTCATTGGCTTTTCTTGAGCCATTGAGGTAACTAAGCCCTCCCTAGCATCACCCTAACTTTTCCAAACTGAAGGAGTCAGGGACTTGACACGAGCCTTTTAAAATGCTAACAATCTTTAATCCAAGTGTGATTCCCCATGAGCATCCTCTGCCTCACACCCTTGAATCCAATGTCAATTTTCAAGAAAATGTGTTAATATGATACCTCAAAACATAAAAAATTATTATAGATTATATTTATCAAAGAAGAAAACAAACACAAAGTCATTTAAAGCCATAGTTTGTTCAAATAATTCTATAATAAGATTGCAAAAAGAATCAGATTTTTGCTGTTAATGATAGGGTGACCTACTCTTGCCATGGATTAAAGAAAAAATGTCAGTTAAGGAGATTTCCAATTCCAGGAATATGAAGTAACATGGTTTTCTCTATTTACTCTGCTAAGTACAACTAAAAGACTATAGGAATTCTGTATAAAACTTACCTAAAAAAAACTCTGAATGGTGGGGAAAAGAAATAAAGGATATATAAAAACCTTGGGACCAAGAGAAAAACATAGTGGAGAATTCTCTGGGTTTTCTCTTAACCTGATCTGTTTTAAGTATGCTGCTGAAAGACAAACAATCCAGAGAGACTAACTGGTGCAGATAAAATTTGTTTAAAATTGCCATTAGAAGACTGCTCTCTATAGCCAAAGGATGAGGAAAGGATAGCATAGAAAGAGAGATGTTGTTAGACAACAACTTCTCTCCCTAAGCCAAGTGCCATAGAAAAAACTATGGCCCCATTTCCATTGAGCCATGCTGTAGTGCAGTGCCCAAATTTCTGTCCAGGGTGGTATATGGGAAGATCAATCTGGGACTCTGGCTTACAAGGCCAATTCTGAAGATCTGTGAATTTAATCATTGTCAGATAGAACCAAGTCTCTCCCTGTGGTATCAACTGAGATCACACGGAAAGCCTAGACTTCTGCCCCTACTGAGCTATCATGAGGAACCCCCTTCATCCCCTGCAGGAGCAGTCTCAGAGATGGTTTAGTGGTGAGTCAGGACTTCCATCACATTCCAGTGATCTGAAGGGCATCCCTCTCCCACCCACCCACAACCGCTGTGATGTCACTGCAGATCACATGGGCAGCAGTAATGAGTCTTTAATACTAATCCAAGCCAAACATATCCCTCGTGGTTTCAAGAGTTTTTCTTTACCTTTTGTCAATATTGGGCAAAAATATGAGTAAATGCAGCAAACTATCCTCTCCTTTTGAATTCTCTAAATGATGTTTGACATTGTAGCAAAATAATACTACTTGAAATGGTTCTAAATACATGGAAATGGTCCTAAAAATGTAATTGTCTAATTGAGACAATTATAAAATAAATAAGGGAAGATAAAAGGATGTAAATGGAAATTAGGTTTCTATACATCAGTTAAATTGGTAAAATGATTAAACCAGTGAACTATAATAAGTTATGTACATATAATATAATGTCTGCAGAAACCACTAACAAAAGCTATACACAGATATACTCTAACACTAGATAAAGCAAAAAAGAATTTTAAAAACTATCCAAGGAACACAGGAAGTCAGAGAAAATAGAGAATTTTTAAAAACCCAGGAAACAAAATAAACAGGCATTTAAGCCCAAAACATTCATTACATTAAATGTAAATTTGCTAAATAGACCAATTAAAAGACAGAAATTGAAAGCATGAATTAAAAAACATGACCCAATTATTTGTTGTTTACAAGAAACTCACTTCAAAAATTATTACATAGGCAGGTTAAGAGCAAAAGGATGGGAAAAGTTACATGACAAAGACATTTAAAGAGGAAAAGCAAGAGTGGCTATATTAACATCAGACAGACTTCAGAGCAAAGAGAGTTATCAGAGACAGATAATAAAATTATATAATGATAAAAGAGTGAATCCACCAGAACACATAGCATACTAAATGTGTATGTACCAAACAACAGAGCTACAAAATATGTAAACCAAAAATGGATAGAACTGGAGAGAGAAACAGACAAATCCAAAATTATTGTTGGAAACATCAACACCTTTATTGAGCACCTATCAGGTGTGAGGCACTCTGTTAGGCATTGTGAATGCAGTAGTAAAAAGAAAACACAGTCCTGACCCTCATGAAACTCACTGTCTATTAAGGAAGACAAATGTTACTTAATTAGAAAATCATTTAATTTGTCAGTATGATAAATGAGAATCTCAAACACACTAAAAGTTTAATTTCCCTCATTTAAAATGAACTATTTTTAATATTAACAATAAGTAGACAAATATGTAACTCCCAAGCCGTAGAATTTAATGGAATATGTGGTTTTCTTGTTTCATTTTCCAGAGATAATAAAAAATTCATGTTGTCCCAACGTAGACTGCAAATACTACCCACAGCTGAAATATGACCCACAGTCAAAAACAAAAGAAATGAATTCTCTGGATGGCCCTAATGTATTTGTTTCTTCCACTAATGCAATTTACACGGATTCAATACCTGCCATTCTCTTTCTCTCCAGTGTCACCTCAGAGGCTGATGGGAACTCAGAGCATAAGATAAACATATTACGAATGGGTTCAGGAATGGGCTGGTGAAAGCAAGACTTACCCCAAAGTGGTAGAAACCATCAAGACAAAACAGATGGGCTGACTTACCACAGTATAGATCTGATGCTTTCGTCTCTTAGCCAGGTCAATTATGTTTACTCCATTGTAGTAAAGGTTTTCAATGCATCCATGGAAGTTTTTCTTTAAAAAGGTCCCAGGTTTTCCTGGTACTGGAATTCCTCCAAAACTAAGCTTTTGGGGTGAAAATAGAAACAAACTCTTAGTTATAAGCTCTGAAAGATTAAGAAAGGAAAGTAAACACGTGCATTTTTGGTAGATTCAATTGTATGCATGAGCCAAGTGGCTCAAATAATTATAGATGCCACTTGATTACACATTTAAAAGGATACTGATTAGCCTATGTAAAAATAACTGTAATTGCTTGCTTCTTAAAGGCCTATTTTACACAACCATTTTCACTTCCTTTCTGAACCTTTTTAATACTAAATAAAACAATAATTTACAGAAGGAGGGAAAAAGAAAAAGAAAATCAATGTCTTTATAATTATCTTTTATCCAAGCATCTTAAAAGATATGGCCATACTAAAGCCAAGAGACAAACAAAACATACCTCCATTCAGCTACAGAAGAACCTAGTTCAAAAGTCTATATCGTACGCAAAAAGCCTTATGCATAAGATTGTCTACAATTGTCATCTATAACGATGAAAAACAGAAAATATTCCAAATGTTCTATATAGTTTTGTGAAGCAGGTAATTAAGAATCAATATGATGAAAATTCACTTGTCAATAATGATGCTTATTAAACATTTGTAATATAATGGGAAGTAAATATAATGTTGATTTTAAAATGCAAGAGTTATTATTGGGTATAAAGCATGATGTCAACAACAAGAAGTTGAGCATAAAGCATAGTCTGGGAGGAAATACACTGAACTGTTATTATTAGGTTGAGGCAAAAGCAATTGCGGTTTTTGTCACTAAAAGTAATGGCAAAAACCGCAATTACATTTGCACCAACCTAATTTAATAGTGGTTCACTTTGGAAAGGTTATGAGATACTAGGGATTTTCTTCTTTTACAACTTTTGTTTCTAATTAGTATTAACACAAATTGCCTTTTTAATATATATATTATTTTAAAAGCAAGGCGGCCTGTTATGACTATTTTTTTCTACCATGAAAAAGAATCAAGATAATTTAAACTATCAGGTTTATCCCAATACCATTTAATGAGAAATGCAGTTTTTCCCACTGCTTTGAAATATCACTGTCAGCATGTACTTCAACTATATCTATATTTGGATACTTCTCCGTCTTTCTCTAGTTCACTGTCTCTTTTTATCTGTCTCTGTCTTAATGTTTCAGGAGGATGTGGTCTCCCAATCGGAATGTCTTCTTATATAAATAGCTACTGATATACTTAAAGCTATTTTTAGATTTTTTTACAAGCTTCACACTAGTAAAAAAATGTTTCTTAATGCAGTGTAATAGGTGAAGAGTATTATTAATCCTGTTGCCCACTTTTACTTACAACTACGTTAATTTTTAAAGAGAATTTTTTGATATTTTATCTATTTTATTTTAAAGTTTAATTACAGAATAATTTTATTTAACTAGCTTGTTAGAATTTTTATTGATAATTTATTATTTACATTAAAACACTTTGTTAGAGAAGAATGGATATTTTTTAAATATTTGATTTTTCTTTCCAAGAACCCACTGTTGTTTTCTATTTTCAGAATATTTCTAATAAAGTCCCCCAACTAAAGTTATTATTTTCTTTCTCTAGTTCACATACCCATCATTAAATTAATTTCTATGAATTTCATGATTTCAAAAATTCCATTGTATATGAATTATTTTAATTCATTAAACATGTTATCATGTAAATGCTGTGCTCATCTTATTGCTGTTGGTATATTTTCTTTAATAGGATACTTGTATATACTTTTATATTAAATCATATACTTTTTAGTTATTTTCTTTTAATTTGTGAGGGAGATACAGGCAATACCTTGTTTTATTGTACTTTGCTTTGTTGTACTTCACAGATTTTGTGATTTTCATGAATGGAAGGTTTGCATCAGCCCTGTGGCAAGTAGGTCTCTCAGCACTATTTTTCCAACAGTGGGTGCTCACTTTGTGTCTCTGTGTTAGCTTTATTTTTTTGCAATAAAATATCTTTAAATTGAGGCATATATATTTTAAATACAATGTGATTATTGCACACTTAATAGACTATAATATAGTATAAACATATCTTTTATATGTACTGCAAAACCAAAAACTTTGTGGGACTTGATTATTTCAATATTCACTTTACTGCATTCATCTGGAACCGAATCCACAATATCTCCAAGGTATGATGGTAATCATATGATATATATGTATTTACATATATATATAAAACACCTTATTAAATATAATTAATATGAAATCAATTTCTTATACATTTATTTCCTATTTTACTGTCTCCATCAAAACTTCCTAATTTCTAGCCAAAACTTTTGAAGCAATATTAAACAATAATAATGGTATACAAACTTGTAACATCAACAACACCATCACGAAACAAAACAAAAATTTTATTCCTCAGGTATACATAACACTAGTTTTGACTCCACATGAAGAGAATATCCTTCTGCTATTTTACACATAAATTATTTATTTATTTTAAATAATAATGAACGCTTAGTTTTATTCATGATTATTTCAAAAATCCATGTGACAGACAATAGAGGATTTTGCTTGATCTACTGATGAGCTGAATTATATTACTACATTGCAAGTTAACAAATTCTCTCTTGTTGAACCACTCCTGTGTTCCATTTGTGCTCATATTTTCAGTAGTAAATTAGTTTGAGCTCTAGTTTTCTTTTGTCAAGCATTTAGATCAAGTCTAGATTTGTCTCTGAGTTTTATATTTTGTCATATGAATGGCTCCTAAATCTCATAAAATATTCTGGAAAATTTTAAATTACCAATGAACTTGTAAATTCCACAAATATTTTGTAAAAGTATTACAAAATCCCCTTTGTTGATTTATTGCTATATTCAAACATTTTAAATTTGAGTCGTTTACATTAAGAAAAGGTCATTAAAATGTTAGGAAACAACAGGTGCTGGAGAGGATGTGGAGAAATAGGAACACTTTTACACTGTTGGTGGGACTGTAAACTAGTTCAACCATTGTGGAAGTCAGTGTGGCGATTCCTCAGGGATCTAGAACTAGAAATACCATTTGACCCAGCCATCCCATTACTGGGTATATACCCAAAGGACTATAAATCATGCTGCTATAAAGACACATGCACACGTATGTTTATTGTGGCACTATTTGCAATAGCAAAGATTTGGAACCAACCCAAATGTCCAATAATAATAGACTGGATTAAGAAAATGTGGCACATATACAGCATGGAATACTATCCAGCCATAAAAATGATGAGTTCATGTCCTTTGTAGGGACATGGATGAAACTGGAAATCATCATTCTCAGTAAACTATCGCAAGGACAAAAAAACCAAACACCGCATGTTCTCACTTATAGGTGGGAATTGAACAATGAGAACACATGGACACAGGAAGGGGAACATCACACACTGGGGACTGTTGGGGGGTGGGGGGAGGGGAGAGGGATAGCATTAGGAGATACACCTAATGCTAAATGACGAGTTAATGGGTGCAGCACACCAACATGGCACAAGTATACATATGTAACAAACCTGCACATTGTGCACATGTATCCTAAAACTTAAAGCATAATAATAATAAAAAAAAGAAAAGGTCCAAATACATAAATGTGGATAAGCAGAACTAAAGACAAAAACCATATGATTATCTCAGTAGATGCAGAAAAGGCCTTTGATAAAATTCAACATCCCTTCATGGTAAAAACTGTCAAAAAACTAGATATGGAAGGAACATACCTCAAAATAATAAGACCCACATATGAAAAGCCCACAGTCAATATCATACTGAATGGGCAAAAACCAGAAGCATTCCCCTTGAAAACTGGCACAAGACACAGATGCCCTCTCTCACCACTCCTATTCAACATAGTATTGGGCAGAGAGAGATAAAAGGTATTCAAGTAGGAAGAAAGGAAGTCAAATTATCTTTGTTTGCAGATGACATAATCCAATATCTAGAAAACTCCATTGACTCAGCCCAAAAGCTTCTTAGCTGATAAGCAACTTCAGCAAAGTCTCATAATACAAAATTATGTACACAAATCACTAGCATTCCTGTACACCAACAACAGGCAAGCCAAGAGCCAAATCATAATGAACTCCCTTTCACAACTGCTACAAAAAGAATAAAATATGTAGAAATATAGCTAACAAGGAAAGTGAAGGACCTCTTCAAGGAGAACTGCAAACCCCTGCTCAAATAAATTGAAGAGAGCACAAATGGAAAAATATTCCATGCTCATGGATAGGGAGAATCAATATTGTGAAAATGGCCATACTGCCCAAAGCAATGTACAGATTCAATGCTATTTCTGTTAAACTACCATTGATATTCTTAATGAAATTAGAAGAAACTCTTTTAAAATTTACATGAAATGAAAAAAGAGCTTAAATAGCCAAGATAATCCTAAGCAAAAAGAACAAAGCTGGAGGCATCATGCTATCCTTCTTCAAATTATACTACAAGGCTACAATAACCGAAACAGCATGGTACTGGTATAAGAACAGACACACAGACGAACAGAACCATAGAATAGAGAGTCCAGAAATAAGACCACACACCTACAATCATCTGATCTTCAACAAAACTGACAAAAGTAAGCAATGGGAAAAGGATTCCCTATTTAATAAATGGTGCTGGGATAACTGGCTAGCCATATGCAGAAAATTGAAATTGGACCCCCTCCTTATACCACATACAAAAATCAGCTCAAGATGGATTAAAGACTTAAATATAACACCCAAAACTCTAAAAACTCCAGAAGAAAACCTAGGCAATAGCATTCAGGACATAGGTACAGGCGAAGATTTCATGACGAAGATGCCAAAAGCAATTACAACTAAAGCAAAAATTGGCAAATGGGACCTAATTAAACTAAAGAGCATCTGCACAGCAAAAGAAACTATTATCAGAGTAATCAGACAGCCTACAGAATGGAAGAAAAATTTTGCAACCTATTCATCTGACAAAGGCCTAATATTCAGCATCTACAAGGAACTTAAATAAATTTACAAGAAAAAAACAAATAACCCCATAAAAAGTGGGGCAAAAGACAGGAATAGGCAGTTCTCAAAAGAAGACATACATGCAGCTAACAAACATATGAAAAAAAGTTCAATATCACTGATCATTAGAGAAATCCAAAGGAAAACCACAATGAGATACCATCTCACACCAGTCAGAATGGCTATCATTAAAAAGTCAACAACAGATACTGACATGGTTGTGGAGAAAAAGAAACACTTTTATGCTATTGATGGGAGAGTAAATTATTTCAACCATTGTGGAAGACAGTGTGGTGATTCCTCAAAGACCTAGAGACAGATGGGTCTTTGAATCAGCAATTTAATTACTGGATATATACCCAAAGGAATATAAATCATTCTATTATAAAGATACATGCACATATATGTTCATTGCAGCACTATTCACAATAGCAAACACATGGAATCTACATAAATGTCCATCAATGATAGACTGGATAAAGAAAATGTGATACATATACGCCATGGAATACTATGCAGCCATATAAAGAAATGAGATCATGTCCTTTGCAGGAACATGGATGCAGCAGGAGGCCATTATCCTCAGCAAAATAATGCAGGAACAGAAAACCAAACACTGCATGTTATCACTTTTAAATGGGAGCTGAATGATGAGAACACATGGGCACAGGGAGGTGAACAACTCACAGTGGGGCCTGTGGAAGGTTGGGAGGAGGGAGAGCATCAGGAAGAATAGCTAATGGATGCTGGGCTTAATACCTAGGAAATTGGATGCTCTGTGCAGCTAATCACTATGACACATGCTTACCTATGTGACAAACCTGCACATCCTGCACATGTACCCTGAACTTAATATAAAATTAAAAAATGTAAAAAAAAAAAAGAAAAGATCTATTTTGGATTTGCAAATTTTTCACATACATCAAATTTATAATGTAAAAACATATGTTTAACTGAATATATGTTACTTTTACTTATTTTTATTATTTTAAATATTTAATATTTTTATTTTTGTGTTGGCTACTTTCCTGAATTTCAAAAAAATTAATGCTCTACTTCACTGAGTTATGATTTAAGAAAATATTGTTTGCAGGAAAATGTTAGTAAAAAAAACAGAAAGAAAAAAAGCTGCTGTCTTTTAAATAGCAAAACACAGTGCTATTTAAAATATTCAGGGTTGAGAGTTTTTTCCAGTCAGGTAGTATAGAGGGTACTATGTATTAAAAAATTGTAGTTTCCTATTACACTGAGGGGAGCAATCTCTCCTCTACTCTGGGTGGAAGATTTTCAGAGGAAGTTGGTTGAGACAAGAGCACAGTTAGGCGGTAGCTTGAGGCCTGCTCTCTGGTTCTCCCTGAGGGATTGAAACTGGATGTGAGTTGGGTGGATATGGATAGAGGTCACAAGACAGATCTTAGAAAACACAGAAAGGTACTGCCTCCAGAAGTACCCATGGCAGTGATGGCTGCAAGCCTGTTAGAGCTGTCTCAAGTTCAGCATGATCCCAGGGCAAATCAGCTGGGGAGGAGAAGACAGGTTAGCAAAGGCTGAGGAAGAGGCAATGCAGAAAGGCTTGAGGGGTTCCACAGTGACCTGGTCACTCTAGCACAGTGCGAGGCAGGCTACTGAGGGTCCCCAGTGTTAGGTAACAGGGGTACCTTAATGGCGCCGGTTCCAGGTTCTTCTCCCCTCCTTGACCGGGCACCGTCTGAACCCGCCAAAGGAGGGCCAATCAGAAAGAAGCATCTCCCGCCTTCCCTTGGGCCCGCCCCATGTAGGCCCAAGGGATATAAAACCCAGCACACCAGCAGCTCTCTCTCTTCTCTTCCTTCTCTTCTCCTCTCTTCTCTCTCTCTCCCCTGCACGACCTGACCTCTACCTCTCCAATAAAGATCTCTTGGCTGCCACCGGTGTCATCTCTGACTAGCCTGTTGCCCTTCATTTTGGTGCCATGACTCGGATCGGGATTCCCCACCTTTAGGTGGGACCCCGATCCCCTTCCCAGGCTCAGTCTAGACCTCCGGCCAGCCTTCACCCATTTTCCTGTCCGCCGAGCTCTTTGCCCACCACCAGCCTCATCTCGGTAAGTTTTCCCCTCCCGGGCCTACCTCTAGGGCAAATCGCCAGACCCTAGCCGCTCCCGTGATGGACACATTTTGCCCTACGCCCTTACGGCAGTGGTAGGCCCCTATCATTCACTTCCGCCTCGGCCTGCAGGGAACGGAGTTTTCTCCCTCTCCTCCTCGCGTCTCCGGCCTGGGCCCCTCTCCTTCTCTCATTAAAATCCTGGTACCAGGTGACCCACCGCCTCCCCCCTCTCAGAGGCTCCTCAGTCCTTCCGTTTAGGTGACGGTCGATCCGGAGGCTCTGAGTCGCTCCGCAGCAAGTAGCCAGCAGGGGGCGCCCTGCCTAGCTCGTCGCCGTCTATTCCTTCCTCTCATTATGGGAGGCTCGGCACCCCTGCCGGCTGACTCTCCCCTACGATGCCTCCTAAACAATCTGTCAGCCCTAGGCTTAGCGGCCGACCTCAAACCAAAACGTCTAATTAAATACTGCACACAAGACTGGCCCACTTACCCCTTAGATAACCAAAACAAGTGGCCCCCTTATGGGTCCCTCGATCCTGGTATCCTCCAGGATCTCTATAACTATTGTGAGCGAACAGGAAAATGGGCAGAGATCCCGTACCTCCACGGGTTTTTCCTCCTAAAGGCCCTCAAACTGTCACCCTCCCCAACCCCCCTCATTCCTTCCGCTCCTGACTTTGATCCCGCCGATGAGCCCCCGCCATATCACCATCCACAGCCCTTCCCCCCGGCTGCCGCCCAGCCCACAAGGGCCCCGCCCCCGGCGGCAGCCTCACCTCCTTCCACCAACCCCGGCCTTCCTTCCCCGTCCTCTCCAACCTCTCCTACTTCCTTTCCTCCACCTTTCAGCCCTCCTACTACTCGCTCCAGATCTCACCTCCCTGTCCTCGCTCCTCTGCAAGAAGTAGCAGGGGCAGAAGGCATCCTTTGCGTCCATGTCCCCTTTTCTATGGCTGATCTTTCACAAATCAAAAAACGCTTAGGCTCCTATACCTCCAACCCCGCTTCATATATCAAAGAATTCCAGTATCTTCCCCAAGCTTACAGCCTCACCTTTCACGATATTTACATGATCCTCTCTAACACCCTTCTCCCTGAGGAGAGCCGGCAAGCCTGGGAGCAATCCCACACTTATGCAGACCAGGTCCACCAAACAACCCCAGCCCTGCCCATAGGGGCGCAAGCAGTCCCTGAGCAAGAGCGTAACTGGGATTACAACACCCAAATTGGCGTCGCTGCCCGGGACCACTTCGCCACCTGCTTAATAACCAGGCTGCGTAAAGCAGCTCAAAAGGCAGTCAACTTTGAAAAACTTCACGAAATCGTACATGAAAAGCCATCCGCATCTCTAAAACACCTTCTCTTCCCCCCATTCCAGAAACATAGACTCTCCCCACAACCCTACTACCTGTTCACCATCAAAGAAACCTACGCTACCAACAGGAGAACCACTTCTATGTGCAAACCTTAACAGACCTCCTCTTACTGCCTCCCACATCTTTTCACCTTCCTCCAGCAGCGAACCCCCTTCACAGCCCTATTACCTTTTCACAAAGCCCCCTCTTGCTGCCGTCCCCTTATCAGAGTCAATGCCCGCCAATAACTCCTCTGCCCCCACTACTAACTTCATCGTTTCCATCTCTAACCAAACCTTTAACCAGCTTCTCCTCAGAAATTACCAACTTTTAGCAACCTGTGAAGACGCAGAGGACTCCAGAGACGGCCTCACACCCTTCTGATACATCAACGACCAATACTCCAGTCAGCTGACACCAGTCAGATAAGATCTACCATAACAACCCCTCATCCAACATCCCTCATCCAGCCATTTCCAGGGTCGAGTCTGCCAAACACCCTAAATAACTATCATTCTCTTTTCCTTCTGGGCTAAACCTAGGTCCGACGCCTAATGTCTCGGTTCCACCAGTTCCTAGACGACCTCCGCAGGGACAGCTGGCTCATCACAGACCCCTCCCTGCCCCTTGGCTGGCTCACGGCATTGGCATAGACTTCACAGCCGAGGAGGTGTTCATATATAGCGCCCTACTACTTGGCCTTATACTCCTACTGTGCCCTGTCCACAACCCTCACAGTCCTCCCTTACCCCTCCCCCACAACGCCCCTGTTCAGCGGGAAGTAGCCAGACGAACTACAACGCCCATTTCCCCACTTCTTAAAAAACAAAAAAGGGAGGAGTGTTAGGTAACAGGGGTACCTTAATGGTGCCGGTTCCGGGTTCTTCTCCCCTCCTTGACCGGGCACTGTCTGAACCCACCAAAGGAGGGCCAATCAGAAAGAAGCATCTCCCGCCTTCCCTTGGGCCTGCCCCACTTAGGCCCAAGGGATATAAAACCCAGCACACCAGCAGCTCTCTCTCTTCTCTTCCGTCTCTTCTCCTCTTTTCTCTCTCTCCCCTGCACGATCTGACCTCTACCTCTCCAATAAAGATCTCTTGGCTGCCACTGGTGTCGTCTCTGACTAGGCTGTCACCCTTCATCCAGGACCAGAAGAGCAGGTTGAGGGTATAAATGGACTGAAGTTATCGGTAAATGTGTTACGGGCTGGTAGCTGGATTTGGAGGTCTGGGAGAGTCCAAGTGACTACATCTCACTCCCTTAGGCCAAGTGTGATGGTTAGTATTAAGTGCCAACTTGATAGAAGGATGCAAAGTATTACTTCTAGGTGTATCTGGGTGTTGCCAGAAGAGATTAGCATTTGAGTCAGTGGACTAGGAGAAGACACCCTCAGGAAGGTCCACCCACAGTGTGGGTGGGCCCCATCTAGTCAACTGCCGGAGCTGCTAGAAAAATCAGACAGAAGAAGATGGAAGAAGCTGACTTTCTCCTTTCTCCTGTGCTGGATGCTTCATGCTCTTGAATATCAGACTCTGAGGTCTTTGGCTTTTGGACTCTTGGACTTACACCTGTGGTTTGCCAGGGACTCTTGGGCCTTCTGCCACAGGCCGAAGACTGCACTGTTGGCTTCCCTATTTTGAGGTTTTGAGACTTGGACTGAGCCACTACTACCCTCCTTGCTCTTCAACTTTCAGACAACCTACCATGGGGCTTCACCTTGTGATTGTGTGAGTCAATTCTCCTTAATAAACTCCCTTTAATATATACATGTATCCTATTAGTTCTGTCCCTCTAGAGAACCCTGATTAGTAAACCAAGGCAGGTCCTACGGACAACAGCAACGAAAGCTGTCATGCAAGTCTTTTGCCTCCAAACAGGTGGGACTCGTGAATGGCATGACTCCCTTGACACAGTACAATACACAAACCACCCTGTTAGTGATCTGCTGAGGGAAGAGGAAAAAAGTACAGAGAGAACATCACAACATAACCCAATATATACCCAATAATGCACTACGCTTTAAATAATCATTAACTAATTATTATTCATCATCAAGGTTAGATTTTTCTACCATTAGAAGCAACAGAGGCTGATGAGCATAATTAATCCAGTTAGGGAAAAGAAGCAAAACCGTTTTTATGTGCATTTGAATATGAGTGTGAATTTGCAACCAGATTTAGATTTTTAGATGTTTTAAGTAGTTGAGAATTGGAAGTTATAATTCTACTATTGAATTATAGATTTAGTCCATTATCAGATAAAATTAGACTGGAGAAATTTGCTTCATATAATGATGTTTTTCTTTTCTGAATATTTTATAAATACTTATAGGCTACACACCTCTTAATTCTATATTAATAAATATATCCCTCAGATCATTTGTTTTCATATTTTTGTCTGATTTACCAAAACTTAGATAATAAAAATTAAAATCTTCCTCTAAGCTGTTTCTCTCCATCAAGCCCTCCATATAAGAATTACCACGATAGAAGACTTGGGCTGGCCGAGTTATTGTAACTACTCTTTGCAAAAACTGAATACTGTTCATCCTCAAGCTATTCTCCTGCTTAGTTCTGCTGGCTTCTGATTGGCTCCCTCCAATGTTCCCAACCTTGGCTTTTCCTCTTGAACTCTGTCCATTAGTTCATTCATCTGGCAGCATACCTGGTTAAACCAACACCCATCTTCCTCAGCCTGGCTCTAGGGCCTCTGCATGTTGGAACTGCAACACAGGTACTCACATCAGGGCACTATTAACCAATATCTACATAGTAACATTCGGAAGTCTTTTACTGTTGCATTTATTGATATTTTATGTGCTATACACATAGGGTTAGTATGAGTGTTTTTAATTAGACCATAATGATTATTTTACAACGGGCTGTTTTGAGCTTAATGTTTACTTTCAAAGGTACTAGTTTTTCCACTTCTGCTTTCTTTCTGTACACATTTAATTGGTATACCTTTGTTCACATTTCAAACCTGTTTTTAATCATTTTTAATTTTCTTTCACAGATTTCATTTCCGAGGATGCTGAAGATCTGATTATGCCTTCTATTCAGACTCTAGAATATTTCATTATTTGGCAGATGTGGATGATACTGAATGGAGATTGTGTTTCTGAGTACATAGTCTATATGAAATGGCCCAGGGCCTTCAGTATATGGAAGACTGAGCTGGAAATCCTGCTTCCATTAGATAATGTGCTCATCCCTTCATTGGCAACTTACAGTTGTCACAGACTTTCTGAACAAAATCTGTCTCATCTGACCAGTAATTTTCAGTGAATACTAATCAAAAACTCTTTTATTCTTACTATTCTGTTACCAACTCTTAGAAACACTTGATAAAGTTAATTCCAATTGTTTGATAAAAATTCAATTCACTTAGTAGTTGCTGAACCCTTACTTTTCGTGAAGCATGATTCAAGGCCCTGTGGTGGAATTAAGGATAAATCACACACTGCCTCTATCTAAAAATGTAGGGCCAGACACTAAAGACAAATTCATCCTCCAGCAGACTGATGGAAGGCAAAGTATGATAGAAACAGTGCAAGAATGCTAGTGAACAAAAACTACAGGAAACCATCAAATTTCAAGTCACAAATAAAGTAAGCAAGATCAGTTGGTGCCATGGGATAGGATATTTGAATGCTAGGCTGAAAAGACTACAGTTATTCTATTATCTGAAGGATTTTCAGAGAATAGTTACGCTATTCTGCTGAAGGATTTTTAGAGAAAAATAATAATCACCTTTAAAGAAAATTATTTTCTCGAAGTAAAAATGGAAAAATAAATAAATAAATAAATAAATAAACGAAGAGGGCAAAGATTAGATCAACCAGGCTTATTTTGGCCTCAGGTGAGAGACGGTGGAAGCATGAAAAATGGAGCCTAGTCGTGGTAGGTAAAAGAGATGAATACCCTGAGCAAGCACCCTCAGACAGCATCCTGGAAAACTGACTTTTTTTGGTCTCTTCTCAAATGGCACCATCTCAATGATGCCTACCCTGACTGACATATCTAAAATTGCAATCTCGTTCCCTCCATCCAAGAACTCCTAGATCCATTACCTTGATCTATTTTTATTCTTCTCATAGCATTTATTATCTTCTTACTTACTATATAATTCACCTACTTGTGTTTATTCTTTATAGTTTTCCTCTCCTGCTAGAATGCAAGCACTATGAGGGTAGGAATCTTTTGTCTTTTACACTGAGATACTGCACCTACTTAAAGGGGTACCTGAAACACAGTAGATGCTGAAAGAAACATTTGTTGAATGTTTTTGGAATACCTCCCTAAAATTTTCTCAAAGTCACAGATAATATCTGATTCATTTTTGAATATGTAATTCAAAGAGGTGTAATTAAACCATTAATAGATTCAACAGATATTTGTTAAATTGGATTTTAAAAAGAGCACTGACAATTTACTTCTAAATCTGCTTTTGCCTCATTGTCTTTTTTGGCAATTCAGTCTCTTTCTTTTCTTACTTTTCTTGCTTGCTTGGTCTTGGCATATTGAATGGATGCCTTTCATTGATCTTAGTGGTCATTGAATGGTGTGCCTTTCATTGATCTTAGTGGTCAACAATGCCAGGTATTAGATTGCAAAGTTTCACTCACAGTTTCAGTGTCTTGGACAACATAGTCCATCTGGTAACTTGCTGGATTTGCTGTTGTCACAGGTGAGCTCCAACAGGATAAATCCCAGGAGAAAGCCTGCATTGATGTTAAATGCATGAGGTTCCAGAATCTGCCACTCTCTTTTTCTTTGATCTTATTATGGTTTGTTTTTTGTTTTTTTTTTTTTTTTTTTGGTCTGGTATTTACTTGTCTCTTTTTCAATCTTTGATGTTACTTCCACGGCAAGGAATTCATTCCTCCCTTGGCTTTTTCTCTGGTCCTGTTTAAATGTGGAGTCTTCCTGTTCTAAAGATGCCACTTTGTATCTGATTGAATATCTGATACTTTTGAAGTTTCTCATTTGTAAATATTTGTCTCACTTTTGTTCTGACAGTCCACTTCTTAAAGAAACAGGTATAAAAAAAGGATCTAAACTGCTGTCTTCTTTTTCAGCTTTTAAGACTTACACTGGCTGGGTGTTTGCTGAGATACATGCAAAGCTCATGACGCTTCAGAAGGAGAAACCCACCATCATCAGCCTTTGGGATACTAGTCAAGGGTGGATGAATTTCTGCCATTACAAATGAGGACAGAAATTCCAATTTTCTGGTTAAATCTCCTGATTTTTAAAAATTAGCCTGAATGTTGAGAATTTAAAAAAGAAAGTAAAACAGCATATAGGCAAAATTGGATGATGGCTTTCCAAATCTTGCCCAGGGTCATCGTTTTGTAACTTATGTTTTACTGTTTTGTAACTTACGTTTTGTAACTTATGTTTTACAGACTGGATGAGTGACTCAGTCTGTCCCATGTTTGGAACTTCTGATGTCTGTAACTTTAATACGCTCATAGTACACATCATGCCTTATTTTTGCTTCTACTTTGGAGCCAAATAATGGGTGGAGGCAATTGCTTACATTTTTACCAATGATTACCTCTTCCTTATTGGTTTTATAATCTATTATTTCACAAGTGTCCAGTGTCCCTCTTTTTTCTGCGAAAAATTTATCCTACTTCTTTTTTGCCAGTGATAGAGAGTGGGTGATTTCTTACTCAGACACAGCCCAGCATTGTGTAAGAGAAAGCACTGCTCTTGATAGTGCTCCTCATTTAGAAAGTGCCTGTGCTCCCTCGCTTCATCCATGCCCTGACATCCTGCCCCAGTGCTCCAGGCTCACATCCCTCCTACTACATTCTGCCTATGGCTTTTGACCCAATCCCAATAATTGCCCTTAAATTTCACCTGGATTTGGTCTCTCTTGTTCAACCCTCAGCACTCTCTCAAAGTATTGTTTTAGTAATAGCAATAGTAGGACTTATTGATCATGTTTATATATTGGGCACCACGCTTAGAGCTGACTTTCACTATTTTTTCTCTAACCTTTGAGTTGGGTACTCTGATTTGCTCCATTTTACAGCTGAAAAAAAATGACAGCACACAAAGGTTTAGCAGCTTGACTGAGACCCAGGAGCCACAAGGTAAAGAGCTGGAATTCCACATCCTTCAATCTAGAGCCCCAACTCTAAGTGCCACACACACAGTCTCCCCCTACCTTCTTCTACACCTGGTTCCACTGAGTAGCCTTCTCAATGAAAAGTCCCAGGCTAGGGTGACCAACTTGTCCTCATTTGCCTGAAACATTGCCATTTTTAAAATTAAATGTTCCACATCCTGAGGGCTCTCTCCATTCTGGGAAACCTGGCACAATTTGCCCCCTTGTCTCAGGCAAAGTGAGCACACTGGCCCATGTTATTTGGTGAGTCTTTTGCAGCCCTGGAGGAGATGAAAAGCGGAACTGGGGCACAGTGATAGCAGCAGATGCCATCCATGTTTTCTTAACAGCATAAATCAGCTCTTCGTATTTTCCGTCTGAGAGGGCAGCCCTATCTTCTCAAACTACCACCAGATTTTGCACCAGGTGTATATTCAGACCATTTTTCTTATTGTTTTGGTTGTCCTTATTGCTCCTGGTTTAAACCTGATCAATTGCCAAGCCTACAGTTCCTTTCTCTAAATAGGTATTTTTCACAGATTGACAGACATCAGCTGCTGACACAGCCCAATAAGCGTAACATATATTTTATAATTTTTTGTCTGAATGAGTTTACTAAATTTTTACATAGATTATTTGGCCAATGAGGTAAATTATGTACATTTTAGTATTCAGGCAAAGAGTTCAATGGAAATCCTCCATTCACATCACCCTTATACCCAGGCCAGTGGGCCTTCCTGCCCTGAACTGGGTTCCTAAAGGGTCCCACTGCGGTCCTCCTCAGTCATATCCCGTGTCACAAGGGCAGGGCCTTATGCGTCCAGGGGCGATGACTATAGGAAGTTGCCACTGCCTTCCAGAACATGATCTCCCCACACAACACCCAGTTTCCTGCCTCAACAGCTCTGATAGTCCTTCAAGGGTCTTCACTGTTCTCGTCCCTCATCTGCCTTCCTGAGGGGTGGCCAACAGGCAGCTGTTTGCATTGTGGGCAGAACTTTGACCTGTGGGGTATGGGCATGAAGGGATGTCTATCTGTCAAGGGAGGGGAGTAGAGCATATTTGATTCACTAGTTTCTTGGCTTGGTTTGTAACTCTTTAAAAATTTAGATTCATGATATGTGGTTCTCTATTTGTACTCTTGCCTCAGGCTTACAAACACCCTAGAGGGGCTTGGCTAACTTTATATGAGTTTATTGAGGATTACAGTAATTTAGCCCAAATTTAGCCAGTCTCCAAATGTCTTATTGGCCACTTCCACTAGAAGTAGCACGCTAATTAAAACCTACTAGCATCCCCCTAATAGCAGCTAATAGAAAACAAGATATGTTACCATTTGCTCCTTTAGTTCATGTTAATGAAAACAATGCATTTTTGTATAATACTGGTATTAAAATATTCCCTTCATCATACGCAAAACAATTAATTTACTTTTAACACATTCAAGAGAAGTCTTTATATCTTATTTCACTTACATAAAACTTGAAGAAATATAAGGTTAGCAAGTCCACAAATCACAATAATCTTAAATTTAAAACTACGAGGAAAATGGCACCACGTGATGTGATTTCATGTCTTATACACAGGCAGAGCCCAGGCCAAGCCCCAGAGTCTGTGCTTGTATCTCCAGACATTGATTCTCTCTCCTCAGAGGGAAAACCTGCTCCCCAGATAAACCTCTGGTCAAATGGTCACACAGACCTGGGCTCAAATCCTGTTCGTTTTTCTTGGTGGCTATTGAGAAACAGGGATTGGAGATTTCTTCAACTTCTCTGTGTCCTGCTTTTATATTTGTGATATAGGAGATAATAGCCTTTCTCACAGGGCTGTTTTGGGTGGTTAATCAAAATTTTAAAATGCCATACGTAATAATAACTCTTTATTTTATTTTTTAATTTTTTTCCCTTTGCATCTACTTGCTTCCTTTTTCTTTATTTTTTCAGTTTATTTTCCTCAATAGAGGCCTTCACTTTTAACTCTGCAACTGAATTTCCAAAGGAAACAAAGGATCTATAATTATTCTATCATATGATCACCAAATAAATAGTTTTGTTACGTCTGGCCAGTTTTCAAATCAGGTCTGAGTTATTAGAGAGATGTCCATTAGGCAATGCCAAGTAAAAGTAAGGAAGGCAGCAACGGGGTGGCCTCTGAGCATGGAGAACCTATTAGGAACTTCTTAAGGGAAGAAAGGTAGAATGCAGATTAATATCATTTATAATTTACAGAAATAAAATTCATCCAATTAGCAACTTTTTACAGAGTATATTTTATGTGTCAGGCATAATGCTATAGATATAAATGAAAGTAAAGAAGAAAATCTCAACCTTTATGATGAGCCTAAATTCTATGGCTGGACTGAGATGATGAGATAGACAGTTTAAAAAATAAGTATATTTAATTATGTATTATAAAGTAATACGTGTTTTTAAAGAAAACTATGAATAAAAATAAATCAGTGCATGAAACTTTAAAACAAATATAAGAACTATCTTTTAAATAATGTATTCTTTCTACTGCCTCAGTTTCTCCATAAAATACTTTTCTGGATGGAGTAAAACATTCAGAAAGTTTAAAGAGGGTATGCAGTAAAAAGTAAGGATTTCTTCCTTTTTTGTCCTGCTCTCTGAGATTCTAACTTACCTCTTGCTTTAGTATCCTTTCAGAAATTTCTATGCCTGTATGTGCTTTCATGTTTATATGTTCTCTTCTGTTTTTTAAACACAAAAAAACTGTTTACACTGCATTGCACATTGATTTTATTTTTCCTCTAACAATTTATATTGGAGATGATTCTGTATCAGAACATACAGGATTGCCTCATTCTTTTTAATGAGTGCATTACACTTTCGTAGAGGTTTGTCAGGCACCAATACATAAGGTGAGCCTAAGACCAAAGCCTGACCAATAGACTGGTAAAGATAAAAGAGTCATTTCGATTCAGACAGTTTTTTATTTGCACAGACAGCTAAGCAAAGAATAACCATTCACTGTAGCTGTAGATACCAAAAAGGATGACATCTAAACAAAATGGGTTAGATGACCACAACATTTGCTGTGTTATTCCCATTGCTAAGAAGACAATTCCTTTTTTTTTTTTTTTTTTTTTTTTGACAGAGAAATTTCAGTCTTGTTGCCCAGGCTGGAGTGTAGTGGTGTGATCTCCAGTCACTGCAACCTCCGACTCCCAGGTTCAAGAGATTTTCCTGCCTCAGCCCTCAGCTTCCCGAGTAGCTGAAATTACAGGCGTGTGCCACTATGCCCAGTTGATTTTTGTGTTTTTAGTAGAGATGGGGTTTCATCATATTGTTGGCCAGGCCGGTCTCAAACTCCTGACCTCAGGTGATCCACGTGCCTCAGCCTCCCAAAGTGCTGGGATTACAAGCACGACTCACCACACCCGGCCAAGAACCCAGTTCTTGATTGAGCTAAACAATTTTGTATTATGCAGCTCTATTCTGAGAGAAGAGGGCAGAGAATCTACCCTTTATCACAATCTGAGAGGTGATGAGAAACATGGTGGCTTCCCACAGGGGTGGGGAGGCAAATGATGTAAGTTTTCGGAGCAGCTGTTCACTGGCCCTCACCTTCTCACATTTCGAGGTGTCCTGCCAAGACTAAGATCAGCTGCGGTGCAAGCCTGTGGCTGAGTGGACTCTGGGTACCTGCAAGGAGCACCCTGAGCAAAGCTGTTCCCATGCAGGGCTGACGACAATTTTTAATCAAATCCCTTTTTGATAAGTTAGTGGGTAAATTCAAATCTTGTATCATACCTAGCATATATTCCATTGCACACATTTGCTAATAATTGTAGGACAAATTGCTGGAAACAGAATTATTGGGTTGAAAAGAATTTGTTTCCAGTTTTGAATAACATCACCGTTTCTTTTATATATTATTAATTATAGTACCATCAACAGTGTATAAAATATTTCCGTTTTCTTCCATGTCAACATGGTATATTATAAGTGTTGGTCTTTACAATATAAGTTAAAAATATTTTAGCATGGATTAGCATTTCTTTTTTTATTAGTGAGGATGAGCACCTTTTCATACATATGAAAGCCATTTGTGTTTTTATGTGTTCCTTTTCTTTACATATTTTTTCATTGTTACTTGTTTTTTTAAAAAAATTGTAGAAACTTTTAACTTATTAATAAAAGTATGATTGTTTAGCTTTATTTATTTATTTATTTATTTATTTTATTTCCATAGGTTATTGGGGAACAGGTGGCGTTTGGTTACATGAGTAAGTTCTTTGGTGGTGATTTGTGAGATTTTGGTGCACCCATAACCTCAGCAGTATACAGGGCACCCAGTTTGTGGTCTTTTATCTCTCACTCCCTTCCCACGCTTTCCCCTTGAACCCCTAAAGTCCACTGTGTCTTTCCCATGCCTTTGCATCCTCATAGCTTAGCAACTACATATGAGTAGGAACATATGACGTTTGGTTTTCCATTCCTGAGTTACTTCACTTAGAATAATAGTTTCCAGCCGGGCACGGTGGTTCACGCTTGTAATCCCAGCACTTTGGGAGGCTGAGGCGGGCGGATCACCAGGTCAGGAGATCGAGACCACGGTGAAACCCCGTCTCTACTAAAAATACAAAAAAATTAGCCGGGCATGGTGGCGGGCGCCTGTAGTCCCAGCTACTCGGAGAGGCTGAGGCAGGAGAATGGCGTGAACCCGGGAGGCAGAGCTTGCACAGTGAGCCAAGATTGCGACACTGCACTCCAGCCTGGGTGACAGAGCGAGACTCCATCTCAAAAAAAAAAAAAAAAAAAAAAAGAATAATAGTTTCCAGTCTGATCTGGGTCACTGTGAATGACATTAATTCATTCCTTTTTATAGTTGAGTAGTATTCCATTATATATATATATATATATATATAATATGATATATAATAGTATATATAATATATTATATTATATATAATTTTGTATATATAATATATTATATTATATATACAATATATAATATAATATATATACAATATATAATATATTATATTATATATACAATATATAATATATATATATATTAGTTTCTTTATCCACTAATTGATTGATGGGCATTTGAGTTGGTTCCATGTTTTTGCAATTTCAAATTGTGCTACTATAAACATGTGTGTGCAAGTATCTTTTTCATATAATGACTTCTTTTCCTTTGGGTAGATACCTAGTAGTGGGATTGCTGGATCAAACGGTAGTTCTACTGTGAGTTCTTTAAGGAATCTTCACACTGTTTTCCATAGTGGTTTTACTAGTTTACATTGCCACAAGCAGTACAGAAGTGTCCCCTGCTCACCATATCCATGCCAACATCTACTATTTTTTGATTTTTTGATTATGGCCATTCTTGCAGGAGTAAGGTGGTATCGCATTGTGGTTTTGATTTGCATTTTCCTGATCATTAGTGATACTGAGCATTTTTTCATATGTTTTTTGGCCATTTGTATACCTTCTTTTGAGAATTGTCACAAACCTGCATGTTGTGCACATGTACCCGAGAACTTAAAGTATATATATATATATATATATATATATATATATATGTATGTGTATATATATATGTATGTATATATATATATATTTAAAATAAAAGGAAGAACAGCTAATGGGTGCTGGGCTTAATACCTCGGTGATGGGTTTATCTGTGCAACAAACCATGATGGCAGACATTTACCTATGTAACAAATCTGCACATCCCATTCATGTACCCTGGACTTTAACATAAACGTGGATTTAAAAAAAGACATTTTCCCAATAAAAAAAAAAAGAGAATTGTCTATTCATGTCCTTAGCACATTTTGTGATGTTTTCTTTTTTTCTTGCTAATTTGAGTTCATTGTAGTTTCTGGATATTAGTCCTTTGTCAGATGTCACAAAGATTGTGAAGATTGTGAAGATTTTCTCCCACTCTGTGGGTTGTCTGTTTATTCTACTGACTGCTCCTTTTGCTATGAAAAAGCTCTTCAGTTTAATTAAGTCCTAGCTATTTGTCTTTGTTTTAATTACATTTGCTTTTGGGTTCTTGGTCATGAAGTCTTTGCCCAAGCCAATGTCTAGAAGGGTGTTTCCAGTTATCTTCTAGAATTTGTATAGTCGTCGGATGTGACAAAGTTTGTATAGATTGTGAACATTTTCTCCCACTTTGTGGGTTGTCTGTTTACTCTCTTGACTGTTCCTTTTGCTGTGCAAAAGCTGTTTAGTTTAATTAAGTTCCAGCTATTTATCTTTGTTTAAATTACATTTACTTTTTGGTTCTTAGTCATGAAATCTTTGCCCAAGCCAATGTCTAGAAGAGTTTTTCTAATGCTATCTTCTAGAACTTTCATAGTTTCAGGTCTTAGATTTAAGTCCTTGATTCACATTGAGTTGACTTTTGAATATGGTGAGAAATGAGGATCTAGTTTCATTCTCCTACAGACAGCTTGCCAAATATCCAGCACCATTTGTTAAATAGGGTGACCTTTCTCCACTTTTGTTTTTGTTTGCTTTGTCAAAGATCAGTTGGCTGTAAGTATTAGGGTTTATTTCTGGGTTTTCTATTCTGTTCCTTTGGTGGATGTGCCTGTTTTTCTGCCAGTACCATGCTGTTTTGCTTACTATGGCCTTATAGTATAGTTTGAAATCAGGTAGTGTGATGCCTCCAGATTTGTTTTTTGTTTGGTCTTGCTTTGACTATGTGGGCTCCTTTTTAGTTCCATATGAATTTTAGAATTGCTTTTTCTAATGCTGTGAAGAATGATGGTGGTATTTTGATGAGGATTGTGTTGATTTTGTATGTCACTTTGGCAATTATGGTCATTTTCACAATATTGATTCTCCCCATTCATGAGCATGGGACTTGTTTCCATTTGTTTGTGTCATCTATGATTTCTTTCAGCAGTGTTTTGTAGTTTTTCTTGTAGAGGTCTTTCACCTCCTTGATTAGGTGTATTCCTAAGTATTTTATTTATTTGTTTATTTATTGCAGCTATTGTAAAAGGGGCTGAGTTCTTGATTTGATTCTCAGCTTGGTCACTGTTGGTGTATAGAAGAGCTACATTGATTTTTTATCCAGAAACTTTGCTGAATTCTTTTATCAGTTCTAGGAGCTTCTGGATGAGTCTTCAGGGTTTTCTAGGTAACCAATCATATCATCAGCAAACAGCTACAAGTTTGACTTTCTTTTTACTGCTTTGGATACACTTTCTTTCCTTCTCTTGTCTTATTGCTCTGGCTAGCCCTTCCAATACTATGTTGAAGAGGAGTGGTGAGAGTGGGCACCCTTGTCTTGTTCCAGTTCTCAGAGGGAATGCTTTCAACTTTTCCCCACTCAATATTATGTCACATGTAGGCTTGTCACAGACAGCTTTTATTACATGGAAGTATGTCCCTTGCATGCCAATTTTGCTGAGAGTTTTAATCATAAAGGGAGCCTATATTTTGCCAAATGCCTTTTCTGCATCTTTTGGGAGGATCATGTGGTTTTGGTTTTTGATTCTGTTTATGTAGTGTATAATATTTATTGACTTGAGTATGTTAAACCATCTCTGCATCACTGGTATGAATCCCACTTGATCATGGTGGATTATTGTTTTGATATGTTGTTGGATTTGGTTAGCTAGCATTTAGCTAAGGATTTTTGCATCTATGTTCCTCAGGGATATTGGTCTGTAGTTTTCTTTTTGGTTATGTCCTTTCCTGGTTTTGGTATTAGGGTGATATCGGCTTCATAAAATGACTTAGGGAGGGTTCTCTGTCTCTTTCTCTATCTTGTCTCTTTCTCTATCTTGTGGAATGGTGTCAATAGGATTGGTACCAATTCTTCTTTGAATGTCTGGTAGAATTCTGCTGTGAAACTGTCTGGTCCTGGACTTTTTTTGTTGGTAATTTTTTGATTACCATTTCAATCTTGCTGCTTGTTATTGGTCTGTTCAGCATATCTAATTCTTCCTGATGTAAGCTAGGAAGGTTGTATCTTTCCAGGAATTTATCCATCTCCACTAGGTTTTTTAGCTTATGTGCATGAAGGTGTTTATAATAGTCTTTAATGATCTTTTGTATTTCTGTGGTGTCAGTTGTAATATCTCTCATTTCATTTCTAATAGAGCTTATTTGGATTTTTTCTCTTCTTTTTTTTGGTTAATCTTGCTAATGGTCTATAAATTTTATTTATCTTTTCAAAGAACCAGATTTTTTTTTCATTTATCTTTTGTATTTTTTGTATGTGTGTTTCAATTTCATTTACTTCTGCTCTGATCTTGGTTATTTCCTTTTTTCTGCTGGATTTGAGTTGAGTTTTTTCTTGTTTCTCTAGTTTCTTCAGGTGTGACCTTAGATTGTCTGCTTGTGCTCTTTGAGACTTTTTGATGTAGTCATTTAGGGCTAATGAACTTTCTTCTTAGCCCTGCTTTTGCTGTATCCCAGAGGTTTTGACAGGTTGTGAATGACTACTGTCATTCAGTTCAAAAATTTTTTTAATTTTCATCTTGATTTCATTTTTGACCAAATGATCATTCGGGAGTGGATTATTTAATTTCCATGTGTTTGCATGGTTTTGAAGGTTCTTTTTGGAGTTGATTTTCAGATTTATTCCCCCATGTTCTGAGCAAGTGCTTGATATAATTTCAGTTTTCTTGAATGTATTGAGGTTCATTTTGTGGCCTACGATATCCTCTATCTTGGAGAACATTCTATGCACTGTTGAATAGAATGCCTGTGGTTGTTGGGTGGAATGTTCTGTAAATATCTTTTAACTACATTTGTTCCAGGGTGTAGGTTAAATCTATCATTTATTCGTTGACTTTCTGTCTTGATGACCTGTCTAGTGCTGTCAGTGGAGTATTAAAGTCCCGCACTATTATTTAGTTGCTGTCTATATCTTAGGTCTAGTAGTAATTGTTTTGACAATTTGGGAGCTCCAGAGTTAGGTGCATATATATTTATGATTATGATAATTTCCTGTGGGACAAGGCCTTTTATCACTGTATAATGACTCTCTTTATCTCTTTTAACTGCTGTTGCTTTAAAGTCTGTTTTGTCTAATATGAGAATAGCTACACCTGCTCACTTTTGCTGTCCATTTTCATGGAATGCCTTTTTCCATCCCTTTACCTTAAGTTTATGTGACTTCTTATGTGTTAGGTGTGTCTCTTGAAGGCAGCAGATAGCTGGTTGGTGAACTCTTATCCATTCTGCAATTCTGTATGTTTTAAGTGGAGCATTTAGGCCATTTATATTCAATGTTAGTATTGAGACGTGGGGTAAAATTTCATTCATTGTGCTATTTTTTGCCTGTATACCCTGTTTTTGTTTTTTGTTTTTTAAATTGTATTTTTTGTTTTGTAGGTCCTGTGAGATTTATGCTTTAAAGAGGCTCTGTTTTGATGTGTTTCCAGGATTTGTTTCAAGATTTAGAGCTCCTTTTAGCAGTTCTTGTAGTGCTGGCTTGGTAGTGGCAAATTCTCTCAGCATTTGTTTGTCTGAAAAAGATTGTATCTTTCCTTCATTTATGAAGCTTAGTTTTGCTGGGTAAAAATTCTTGGCTGATAATTGTTTTGTTTGTGGAAGTTGAAGATAAGGCCCCAATCCCTTCTAGCTTGTAGGATTTGTGCTGCACAATCTGCTGTTAATCTGATAGGTTTTCCTTTGTAGGTTACCTGGTGTTTTTGCCTCATGGCTCTTAAGATTCTTTCCTTCATCTTAACTTTAGATAATCTGCTGACAATGTGTCTAGGCAATGATCTTTTGGTGATGAATTTCCCAGGTGTTCTTTGGGCTTCTTATATTTGGATATCTAGTTATCTAGCAAGGACAGGGAAGTTTTCCTTGATTATTCCCCCAAATATATTTTCCAAACATTTAGATTTCTCTTCTTCCTCAGGAATGCCAATTATTCTTAGGTTCGATTGTTTAACATAATCCCAGACATCTTGGATGCTTTGTTCATATTTTCTTATTCTATTTTCTTTGCCTTTGTTGGATTGGGTTTATTTAAAAACCTTGTCTCTGAGCTCTGAAGTTCTTTCTTCTACTTGTTTGATTCTATTGCTGAGAATTTTGAGAGCATTTTGCATTTCTTTAAGTGCATCTGTTGATTCCTAAAGTTTTGATTGTTTTTTATTTGTGCTATTTATCTCACTGAATATTTCTCCCTTCACTTCTTGCATGATTTTTTTTTTTTTTATTTCCTTATGTCGGGCTTTGACTTTCTCTGGTACCTCACTGATTAGCTTAATAACTAACCTTCTGAATTATTTTTCAGGTAAATCAGGGATTTCTTCTTGATTTGGATCCATTGCTGGAAAGCTAGTGCAATTTTTTGGGGGGGTGTTAAAGAACCTTGTTTTGTCATATAACCAGAGTTGGTTTTCTGGTTCCTTTTCATTTGGGTAGGCTATGTGAGAGAGAAGGTCTAGGACACAAGGCTATTGTACAGTTCCTTATGTCCCACTGGGTGTTTCCTTGATGTAGTACTCTCCCCCTTTTCCTAGGGATGTGGCTTCCTGAGAGCCAAGCTGTAGTGATTGTTATCTCTCTTCTGGATCTGGCCACCCAGCAAGTCTACCAGGCTCCGTGCTGGTACTGTGGATTGTCTACACAGAACTGTAGGTCTCTCAGCCATGGATATGGGCACCTGCTCTAGTGGAGGTTGCAGGGGCCTGAAGTGGACTCTGTGAGAGTCTGTAGCTTTGTTTGATTAATGCACTACTTTTGTTGTGGTTGGCCTTCTCCCGGGAGCTGGCATTTTCAAGAAAGCATCAGCCTTAGTAGTATGGAGAGGAACAGGTGGTGGCCAGGGCCCCAGATATCCCAAGAGTATATGCCCTTTGTCTTCATTTACTAGGGTGAGTAGAGAAGGACCATTAGGTGGGGGAAGGGCTAGGCATGTCTGAACTCAGACTCTACTTGGGCAGGTCTTGCGGCAACCGCTGTGGAGGATTGGGGTGAGGTTCCCAGGTCAACGAAGTTATGTTCCTAGAAGGATTATAGGTGCCTTTGCTGTGTCATGCAGGTTGTCAGGGAAGTGGGCAAAGCTGGCAGTCACAGGCCTCACCCAGCTCCCACGCAACACAAAGAGCTGGTCTCACTCTCACTGTGCCCCACCCTCAACAGCACCAAGTCTGTTTCCAAGCAGTGGGAAAGCAGGGCTGTGAACTTGTCCTAGGCTACCCGCCTCCTAGCTGCAAAAATAAGTAGGGCTTTCCTACTTCCCCTACCTGTGGATTCTGGACACTGGATTCATGCCCTCCCTTGAGTTCTGGCCAGGAGACTTCTTAATGGGTTCAAATTGTTACAAAGTTCAGCTAGAGATTTCCTTCTCCCTATGGCCTTTTCTCAGTGCCTCTGGTAGCCCTCCTGAAGTTCCACTGTGAAGCAAGGCAGAAATTGACTCAGCAAGCCCACAAGGATTTTCCTGCTACTTCCACATTTGGGTATTTTGCCCAGCTTTCTAAATTCAATGAGCTCCAAGTAAGGTCAGAATCTTCTCCCGTAATCTAGACCTTCAGGTTCCCCAGTGGGGCTTTGTGTTCAGGGGCAGATGATCCTCCTTTTGTGGGATGATCTCCCTTTCCCTGCACAGTTTGGGCACTCGCAGTATTTGGGATGTCTCCTAGGTCCTGCAGGAGCAATCTGCTTCTTTTGGAGGGTGTGTGTGTCCTCCGGGCTTTCCTAATGTATTCCTACAGTTGTTCTGGAACCAAAGTTCACGATGTGAGTCTCCACACGCTGTTTTGCCTGTCCAAGTGGGAACTGGACAGGAATCTAGCCCTGCCTCAAAGTGTGATTTTTTTGAAGTACTTTTTAAAGTTCTTGGAAAGATGACATAATTATATAGTTTTTTTGGTGAACAGTCACATGGTTTTAAAAAATTTTATATAGACAAAATTTTTTATATATTTTAGTTCCAAGTTTCTGGATTTTATGCCATTCCTAGAAGAACTCCAACACTTATGTTTAAAAAATATGATCTCTATTTAAAACTTCTGCGAAACTTATTCTTAGAGATTAAACATCTATGTATTTTAAAATGTTTAGTTCAATCTAATTTTTTGTTTGTTTTTTTGACTAAGAATTTTCATTGAATATATATTTTGTACTTTGTAAAATGCCTTTTCAGTATCTATGAAATGATAATATGTAAATCAAATATGCATGTGTATATATATATATATACACATTATATATTTGGGTATGTACATATATACATTATGTATGTGTTTGTGTGTGTGTGTGTATATATATATATATATATATATATATATATATATATTTTTTTTTTTTTTTTTTTTTAAAGAGACAGGGTCTTATTCTGCTACCCAGGCCGGAGTGCAGTGGTGCTATCATAGCTCACTGCAGCCGTAAACTGGGCTCAAGCCATCCTCCGTCCTCAGCCTCCCAATTAGCTGGGACTACAGAAAAAACACTGCGCCTGACTCCTAAATCATATATATTTTTCAAATATGTTTTCAACAGTTTAAGAGCTTACAAAATAGCTATGTAAAACAAGATTACTGAGCACTCTTGATAATAAAAGACTTCTTGGATTACAAAAATGTTAGAAAAGAACTATTTTTTCTAAAGGTCCTAAAAATACCTTTTTTTCTAAACCCTTCTGCTCCAGGCTGGAAGTAAATTGAGCTGCTACACTCTTTCTAGCAGCGTTTGGAGAAGTCACATGGGTTAAGTGATGTAAACTGAGAAGACATTTTAATGAGAAGAAAAGGATCTACATTCTGCCTCTTTTTTTTTTTTTTTTTTGACAGCACATTCTGTGAGCCCTTGTCTGTTTGCCTTCTGGGCAGGAAGGGAAACAGACTACTGCAGACATCTTAGTGCAGCAAAGTTCATGCTAGTTGCTTTATAGAAAGTCATTGTGTCATTTGATTGATATTCCCTAAGGTAGTCTAAGATGAATAATGAAAGCTACTACCTTTTCTTGCCATTATTACCACATCGTGGTAAACAGTAAAAAGAAACATAGGTTTGCATAATTATATTTGCTTTGATATAAAATTAGACAGGGTACAGAAGTATATATCAGAGTAGTACATGCTCCAGAAATTAGTCATTGGCACACAAAGACATGACTGTTGTCCTCTAGCTGGTGATATCTAGGCCTCATTTGTGCACATATGGGCGCATGGCAGAAAGCAAATCAATGTAGATTCTAATTGATATGCAACATTGCGATAAAATAGACCTTAGATTTACATATCCTGTTTAGCTCCATTCCTTCCAACAGGGGTGCGGATCTTGCTTCTGGATGACTGAAGTTAGAAATTTGTATTTCCCAGGTTTACACAGCCAGTTAGTGGTCATGTGGTGACTAGAACACAGGGTTTCTGCACCAGTGCTCTTTCATCTCCACACAGCCTTCGGGGAGAATCTTCAAAGGCTGGAGGTTTCTCTTGACACGTAACTCTTGTCTTCCACTACAGCTAATGTCAAACGCCACTATTACAGACAATCTGTCTTCTTTTATGATCATTGGAGCAAGCTGGCTGAACAATCTGGAGAAGACTTGAATTCCCTAAAGCAGAGGTTACTTCAGAGGAATGTTTCAAGGTGCCTCTTTCCTAGGAAGCACATTTTATAAGGCACCAAGACATCCGTGCACGCCCTAAAGAAATCAGTTCCAGCTTCATCGGATTTCATTTCCCTAAATGCTGACTTTCATTATAATGTCACTCAGCTGTGATTTCATACAGATTCCATACACAAGAGACAAAATATAAGCAGACATGGGCTTCTAAATAAACATTAAATCTGGCAACAGAGTCAATTTTAGAACCATCTTCTGGGACATTAAAGGGAAAGTATGTGGGGGAGAATGACGAGACTTCCAGATGATTTTATAGGTTTTTTGTTTTTGTTTTTGTTTTTTTGTTTGTTTGTTTGTTTGTTTTGCTGTTGTTGCTGTTGTTGTCTTCGAGTTTATAGAAGATATCTCTTTTCTTTGAGGTGGTTCCAATATTGAGTGTGTTCTTTCTTTTGTCAATCAATTAAACAAGTTGACAAAGGAAAGCAATTGATATTCACAGATTTCCAGTTTTCAGCAACTCAAAAATATCCACCTGTTATCTTGTATTCTGAGTCAAAGAGAGACAAATTCTTTTTTGAAGTTAATGAATGGCATATTTTATCCACAGTATACTAAACTAAGGTTAAGATCAAAAGAGCTCTCTTATTCTCACGACAGTGATTGAAAAAGTAAGTCCCAATTTTTAAATTATTCATCTCCACCTCCACTGTTCTATTATCTATCCCACTCGTGATTGAAATTGTCTCCTAGCAGACTGCCCAGGGTGGGACACAGGAACACATACGTACCCACAGGTATGTACGTGTTGGTTTGCCATGACTGTGTATCCAAATGTAAGATTATTTTAATGGTATTAACAATGTGTAGCACACAATTTATGAATAATGACAAAATATGCAATAATCTATTATTGTAAGTTCTGTATAACCAGTTGAGTTTTATAGAATGCTTTTGCTGACTTTTGTTGAATGATTTTATCTGTAGCACATAAAGTCTCTGTCATATATTCTTTTTGAAAAATTTATTTATTTCCTTTACAATCCTTTAAAAATGTGAAAATTAGTCTTAACTCACACGTCATAAAAAATCAGGCCTCAAGTCAGACAAGCCAGGTAGTTTTCTGACCCCTGGTCTAGACAATGCACAAAACAATAAAGCAGTCCCTGATTTGTAACGTATGTCAACCTCTGTGGTATAAGTATTTCCACTATGGTAGACTTCAAGCTGTCAAAGGGATTTCACTGAACATGGAATTGGGAAGAGCTATGTGGTAGCAACCCAACCTACAGTATCCCCACAACACAGATAGAATAGTCATGAAATTCCTCCAGAACACCTTTAGTTAAAAGATAGGCAAATCGATATAATATAGTGAAATAATTAGAAATCAATGAATGTATTAGCTTTTAAAACTAATTTCAAGTTTATGTAACTTAATTATTATTATTATTATTATTTTTGAGACAGAGTCTCACTCTGTCTGCCGGGCTGGAGTGCAGTGGCACGATCTCGGCTCACTGCAAGCTCCACCTCCCAGGTTCAAGCGATTCTCCTGCCTCAGCCTCCCGAGTATCAGGGACTACAGGCACTAGCAGCCATGCCAGGCTAGTTTTTTGTGTTTTTAGTAGTGACGGGGTTTCACCATGTTACCCAGGATGGTCTCTATCTCCCGACCTCGTGATCTGCTGGTCTCCGCTTCCCAAAGTGCTGAGATTACAGGTGTGAGCCACCACGCCCGGCCAACTTAATTTTTAATAATGGCTAGGTTAACCAAGGGCTCACAAAATTTCTGAAAATCTAACACTTGAAACTCATGAACTGGTAACAAGCTGACTCAAACACACCACTGATGGCCTATTCTTTTGAATTCCATAAATACTGGACCTTTTGACGTTTTTTGAACCATGCTCTGGCATGCCTCCCCAATCTTCTAACCCTATTCTTTCAAGACCTAGCAGCATCTCCTGCTAGAAAACTTCTACCATTTTTCAAGGTTGAATTAAGTTCCCTGTTTCCTATATAAATACAGAATTATATAAATATAAAATTTCTCTATTCTAAACCTTCAGTGACAGGGGCTTCATCCACTGTAGCCTTTACCTCCTTGTTCTGCAAGGGCTTATCTCAGTTTCTCCAACTCAGAGACTGAATATTTATGGCCCAGCAGAGCCTGCTGTACAGCAGGGGCACAATATGCATTCCTTGAATTGAACTACTAGCAAAGATGGCAAACTCTTGGCTGCCAGTTAGCAGAGCTTTGTGCAACCTTCTTTGTATTGAATTGATGCATTTCACTGTACCTCTTCTACAAGAGAGCAGGGAAGAAACAGCTCGCCATGGTATTAGTCAAAAGTTTGCATCGGAAGAGTGAAAGTCAAAGGGTAGTGTTTCGACTGCAGGTTTTAGTTTCCATGGGTTTTGTTTATAATTTAAATATCTTTCATCACCACAGATAATTTAAGTCTTTTTTTTAGGGAGATACATAACCAAGAGACTAGGCAGTGGCGCAGAAAGGCTACAAGCAGAAAAAAAAATGAGAAGGAGACCTGCTGATTTTAAAATGCACAGAGCTTCCATCTTGTGGTTTAGCCCATCACTCCCTCACTGCTCAGATTCTCTGGCTGCACTCCTTTCCTTGTAGACTATCTGGCATAGATGGAGGAAGTAAGTCCCAGGGTAAGACTCCTCAGTGCCCCACCACTTCTCTCAGTTGCTCTGCTCACTGATTTTCTTGCTGCGTTCATTGAAGCAAGGGGCCGAGGAGGTACAGGGAGGAGGATCAACTCACCTCATAGTCAATGTCTAAGGCATCTGTCTCGCCCTTGGTGCGGAAGTGCTGTGTGTGCTTGTCCACCGTGAAGTTCACCTGCTTGCCCACCCGCTCAATGAGGACCGAGTGCCAGTGCTGGTCATCCAGGAGGCTGCCCAGGATGGCAGAGGGCAAGCTGCTGCTGAAGCGTGCTTTGCTGTCATCTGTGAAGAGGGGAGAGAGGCAAGATGATGTCTGTGTCCAAGGGCAGCTTTGCACACCAGAATGCTCCAAAAGCAAAGGCAGCTATCTCTGTTCTAAAGGCAAAGAATGATGTCTCCCTACAGGCCTGGAACTGTATTGGACCTGGGAAGGATTAACAGGCTTTGCCCACAGATTCCAGAATCAAGTTCAATATGCATACCTCCTTCCAGACAAAATAGGGCATGTGCATGTTTTCAAGACTTGAAAAATTAAATAATAAAAGGAACTAGGTCCTTATGGCTACATAAATATGATTGAAAATGGAGATTTTGTTTTTAGAAAGAATGCATATTCTTTGAGTTTGAGTGGTTCTTGAGTAGAGAAAGCCAATTAGGAGCTGTGCCTGGGAGAAGGGGTAAAGCTGGGTTACATAAAGGGAAAACAGCTAGTAAGTTTGTGGGCAAAAGCAGTGGCAAGGAAATAATCGTCCCATATGCCATGGCTGAGTACCTACTGTATGCATGGCACTTAGGAAGAAATAACCTTCATCTTTAATCCTCTAAAGGAAAATTATCATCTCCATTTGACAAATGGGAACTCTGAGGCTCAAGGAGGTGAGGCATGCATGCCTCAGGTACAGTCAGGACTTGAATCTAGGTCTGCCTCATCCTTTTTACTTTGACCACAGCTATGGATCACGACTCGGGTCATACTGTTGAGGATTTAGCCTCTGTTGAGCTTGGAGACCCTCTTGAGAAGACATGAGAGATGCAGCTGGAAAGGCATGCTTTGCAATCCAACCTGCCTGGTTCCCCCTCTCCCCTCCTTCTCTCTCAATTTTATGGAAGTCCCCGGCTGTACCCCTCTACCAAAAAGATTACGGCTTTTATCTTCCCCTCCGGAACTTGCATCAACCTTAGAAAATGAACAATTAAATAGAACTAAAGTTTGTGTATATATACATTTTCAATTTTTGCAACATTTTATATATTAAGTTCCTCAGTAACTGAAAGCTAAATGTCTGTCTCTTCTCTCTTGGAAATGTTTTCTCCAGTACAGCTGCAGCAGCCTGTTCAACAGTGTGACATTCAGCAGGCAGGAGCTGCCACTTCCCCGAAGGCTGCTCACTCCCACCTCCATTATGGCCCAAGGCACTATTCCCTTCACTGAGTAACTTGGTTGCTTCATACAGGGTTAGAAGCATCAGACTCATTATAATTAGAAAAGTAGAGCTGGTGAATTAATAGCTGACTTGATTTCATTGGTTTGTTCCACAACTTCTGAGTTGTCATTGTTTGATGGATTATGCTAATGAATTAAAAGATATTTTCATTTTTTCTCCCTCCCTCCCTTTCTTTCTCCTATAGAAAGGTATTGTAAGCCAGGTGCAGTGGCTCACGCCTGTAATCCCAGCACTTTGGGAGGCCAAGGCAGGCGGATCACCTTAAGTCAGGAGTTTGAGACCAGGCTGGCCAATGTGGTGAAACCCCATCTCTACTAAAACTCCAAAAAAAAAAAAAAAATTAGCCAGGGGAGGTGATGGACGCCTGTAATCCCAGCTACTTGGGAGGCTCAGGCAGGCGAATCGCTTGAACCTGGGAGGCAGAGGTTGCAGTGAGCTGAGATCGTGCCATTCCACTCTAGCCTGGGCCAGGCCACAAGAGCAAAACTTCATCTAAAAAAAAAAAAAAAAAAAAAATTGTGTGATCCACCTGAGCTGGTCACAGTGACAAGTAATGTGTCAAGGAGACATGGAGTTTAAAGGTATACTGTCCTCTCTGAAGATCTCAGTGGTCTTAATGTAGAGATGTTCATCAAATAAATCTATAAAATGTATTCAGGTTTCCAGCACTTAGTGCACAGAGCCATGGAAATGCAGAGTGCGGTGCTGTGAAACCCTCCTTATGCAGCAGGGACAGGCTGAAACCTGAGGGAAGGAGGAGCATGGTTGCAAGGCCAGGAGAAGCAGCAGCCAGGTTTAGAGATATAGGGGAGCGTGGCCCAGGACTTCCAGCAGCTGAGTGCCAGGAGCTCGTCAGCCTGGATCCCATTATCCAGGACTTTGTAGGCTAGGTCACACAGTTTACATCTTTTTTAAGAAATGGAACTTTGAGTAGGCAGAGGTTACTAATGCAGATTACTGTGTTTTTTTGTTTGTTTGTTTTGAGATGCAGTCTACCTGTGTCACCCAGGCTGGAATGTGTGCAGTGGTACGATCTGGGCTCACTACAACCCCTGCCTCCTGGGTTCAAGAGATTCTTCTGCCTCAGCCTCTAGAATAGCTGGGATTATAGGCATGGGCCACCACATGAGGCTAATTTTTTATATTTTTGGTAGAAACGGGTTTTCACCATGTTGACCCAGCTGGTCTTGAACTCCTGACCTCAAGCGATCCGCCGCCCTGGCTTCCCAAAGTATGGGATTACAGGTGTGAGCCACTGCGCCCGGCCAGCAGATTACTTTTAAGAAAGGTTATTTTGGCAGCTGTGGGGGAATTGAGTTAGAAGGTAAGACTGGCTATAAGATTGGCCATAATCTGGATAGATGGGGCATAAAGGGGTTCAGGCAAGAAGAGTACAGGAAGAATGGGATACAAGTAATGATGAGGCATTGGCAGGAGGTGGCCTCCAGCTGAGGGAGATAGAACAAAGAACACCACCACCGCCACCCCACACACAGTTTTTATGTATAAAATGAAATGATTCAGGAGCTAACATTGGCTGAAGGAAACTTTATGCTTTATAAACTGTCAGTTCCAGATGTAACAAGGCAGGTAGATTTAATATTGGAGTTTTCACTTTGAAATTGAGCTGCATCTCACTTTTTTCTTAAAATAAAAAAGGCATTGAACAATAATTTATTCAAGTAAGTCCAAATATTAAACATTTGAAAATTTAAAGTCATTATACATCACACACACATACACAAATAAATAAAGTAATTAATTAAAAACAGGGCAAGGAATTACACCTTTTCCCCAACTTATTTGTTCTATGTGCTGTTTTTGTGGCCTTTAATGAGCTACTGAGTTTTTTAATAGAGCCAATAATAATAATGATTAAAATAAAATATTTTAATATTTTCCACCCTATCCTGCTTCAAAAAATAACTTTTATAAATATTATGAATCAGTCAAACTGATTTTATTTTTTATGTAACTTTGCTTATAGTAACACACCCTCCCTGCCTCCCTTCCTCGCTTCCTCCATCTGCTTATCTTCCATAGCCCCAGGTAATCACTGCTGTTAATGACTTGCTTGTGCTTCCAGAAAAATATTAGGTGTATGCAAGCAGCAAAGATAGATTTTCTTTATTTGTACTCTTTTAATTTTTTACCCTGATGGTAAAATAGAATGTGCATTTATCTCCAACTTTCCATTTTTATTTAATCTATCCTGAAAATCTTTATCAAAATACAAAGAGCTTTCCCATCCTTTTTATAGCTGCATAGTATTCCATGCTCTAATACATATACATATATAATATAATATATGTGATGTATACACATATATGATACATTATATATAAATAATATATAATCATATATATGATATATAGAACATATCATATTTCACTTAATGAGCTTCCTAGTGATACAAATTTAGATGTTTCTATCTACTTTAGATCTTTAAAACTGTTGAAATACTTTATTATGTGGATATTATGTCACTTGGGCACAAGCATATTTGTAGCATTGATTCTTAGATGAAGAATTGGAGGACAAAGGCTTTCTTTCACATTGGCAATTTTGACAAACACTGCCAAATTGTCCTATATAAAGACCGTGCCTATTTAAATGCCTAGGAGTGCCTTTACCACAGACTTGCCAACAACATATGGTCTAGCTTTAAAATTTGGCCTGTCTGGTAGTTAAAAAAGTGCATTTCTGAGTAATTTTAATATGCATTTCTTTTAATAAGAATAAGGTTGAAAATCTTTTTATTTTTATTTCCTTTTCTTTGAGCTGTCTCTTCCTATATTTTGCCTGTGATATGAATTTTGAAAATATCTTTTTGCCTTTCTTTGTTTATGATGTTGCTTTGGTGTTTTTGTTTGTTTGATTTTTTTAATTCACCGCTCAGGTATTTGTGTATTGGGAACAAATCTGTCATTTTTCTTTTATAGCTTTTGGATTTGTATAATAGTCTAAAAGGTACTCCTTATCTTGAGATCATTGAAGAATCCTTCTAGTTTTCTCTACTTCCTTTCAACTGAAATTTATTCTGATGTAAGGTATGAGGCACAGTTCTACCTTTCTGTTTTGAGATGGCTACCAAATTGTCTAAATTCCACTATTTTAAAATCCTTGAGTGGCCTTATTTAGTGAAATAGATTGTATAACTTTAAAATGTCAGGAGAACACTAGTAAATTGGATAGGGTGGTATTTATTATGTTGACTGGATCAAAGTTCTCTAAGTACATGATTGGGATCTTCAAATCCTAAAGCTTCTAGTAGTAGATTATGTTGGTTGTTGCTCACTATACCGTTCTTGCATCCACTGCCACCATCATCACCACCATCTCAGTGGGCAGGAACATCTCCACTGTGGGAAGCAGAGCTAGCATCAGTAACTTTACCTTTACCCTCCTCAAGGTCTAATGTCAGCCCTTTCTCTCCTGGGTCTTAACTTTGGCTCAGAAAGTTTGCCACTCTCATTGCATCCAACAATTCTGCTCCTTATAATTTTAAGACTTTAGGAAAATAAAAATACTTCTTAAATAAATAGTGACTACCTTTCACTTACTGCATCTAATGAAACCATAAACTTAATTAACACACATCATTTTATGCAAAGTAGCTCATGAAATTTTTATGAATACTTAAAGCAATTTGTTGACCTTTTCTCAAAAGTGGATTAGCATTGCTCCTTGTTTACATTGTTCATTTACTTAGTGCATATATATATATAATATATATATATATGCCCAAAGATAATGCAAAATTGAGTCCCACCAATTTTATGGAGAAACATTTCAGTTAGTATCAAGGGACTTAAACTTCTGTTCACAACTTTTTGCCCAGTAATCCACTTTCTGTAAATGTATTCTAAAAGAGCAAGCTGAAATGTTGTGGAAAAACTTTTAAGTGGCCAGTGATTTAAAAATTGGATATAATGTCCAATAATTTGGAAGGAGAAAAAAATCTTAATACATTTATGTAGACTCACCAGATGAAGTATTATATTAAATAGCCATCAAAATGATATTTATAAAATATTTACATTATTTCAAAAGTGTACTCAGTAGTGACTGCCCTTTTTGATAAAATTAAAAGTAATATTTAATAAATAGAATACTCAATAATTAGACTATACTGATTTAAAATATACATGAGCAGAAGACAAAAATACAAAATCTAGACTAAAAACAATTCTGGAAAAGGCACAAATAAGCACTATGTGTGGTTAAAACTGAGGAATGCCTTTATCATAATCATTTTTTTTTCTTTTCTCTGTGTTTTAGAGTGAGCATAACTATTTTGGATAACGAGAAAAATAAACTTCATTAAAAACACAATCCTCACACTGCATAGTATATTTGTTGAAGAATATATATCACTGATTGTAATTATTGAGTCTCTTGGGAATTACAAGTTACTTATTAATTAACCAAAAAGGAGCACATATGGATAAATTTCATCACTCTTTCTCCATTAGTTATTCTATACCAACACTCAGATATCTTATATCAAAATAAGTTTAGTGAAACTTGGTTTGGTTAAAAAACTGGGAAAAAAATTTCTGCTCTTCGTTAAAAAAGGATGTTTAGAATTGTATTTATGAGAAGAGTAGGATGGTAGTCCTCAGAAACATTTCATTTTCCCTAGAAATTTCCATTATTAGAGATCACAAAACACTTAATTCTCAAGAAATTATCAAACTCTTGATCTTAGAATATCTATTTTAAGTTTTACCTCAATGGCATTTGAGGTTCAATTACTAGTTTTAACTAGTTTCTAATTTCTTAAGACAAAGATAAAAATTTTCATGGGCAATTGTGAAGGACAAAAACAATAAAACTAGACAGAAACTAACTTTAGGGCCAGACATAGATAAGGGAAATAATTATTTCTAATGAAATAAAAACTTGTTTTCATGTGGTTTAAAATATAGTTAAAACAAAATAATATGTATACTACCCAAGGCCCTAAGAAATATAACAATTTTTATAGGAAGCTTGAAATGTTTGCAGAAAATGTGTAACTTTAGCTGTTTATCCTCCTCCCTCCACCCCAAGATGCTGTGGATAAGCATGCCATTCTTTCACCCTTACTTAGAACTCACATTTTCTGGTAAAGGGCATGCATGTTGTGGTATTTTCAACCAAATGCCTTGTTTGATTAAATCTTCTTTCTAGGTCTTATCTTAACTGTTCAAACATGGATGCCACTTTAATTTTCATAATCTGTGGATTTCAGACAGCCTGAGAAAAGGGGGATGGGAACTCTTGTGTTTAAGATTGTATTTGACAAAAAAAAAGTCATTCTTGAAAAGGGCTTGATTTACTCTTGATAAAATAGGTGGCCACTCATGTGAATTCCCTCATGACTGCCTCTATCAGATCATCAGAATCAACTTTCCCACCCACCTTTAATTTGTCAGATTATCAACACCGATATTCACTTGTATTTCTTAAGCTTCTCACACAAGTTAAACACTTCACATATGTTGTTATAATTATTCCTGACTATAATAACCCTGCAGAAAGGTGAGTCTCCAACAAGCCACAAGATTAACTAAGGACTCAAAGAATTGGGGTTACAACCCAACTCTATTTGACTCCAAAGCTAAAACTCTCTCCACTACTGTTAGTGGAAAAATGGATACTCTGATTCTCCCTCATTTCTTACGCTCTTACTATCTGTATCTCCCATATATGCATGTAAGTTATGTAGCTTAGTAGGAATGGAGGGCATTCTTTTGCAAAGGAATTTAATGGATTGGAAAACAGAGAGCTGTAGAAAAGTAAAATGGGGCAACACTAGAAGGGAGGACATGACACAGAATAAGAAGACAAGTTTCACCTCCCTGTCCCAGCCAGTATTATAAAGGTAACCCCTTTCAACTTTGTTTGGCAATACACAAAGCTAGTGAATGGTCTCCTAAGTATTCAAGTGAGAGCCCTGAAGAAAATAAGAAACGGACAGGAAGCAATGTGATTTCAATGGACTTGACTCTCAATCCAGAGCAAGTCTCTATGCTTCCCTAAAGCAATGAAACACATGCCCTTAGTTGTTAAGAAATTTCTAAATTGTATTGACTAAAAACACTCTCCAGATTTAGGAGTTGTTGCTCTACTCTGGTGTCTAACTTGTGTCCGTGTTCTGTGACTTTGCTATCTTCGAAAACATTATCTTAATACATTTGTTATATGATTTCGATGATGCATAGTTATTGTATTTCCAATTAATATAACCAAGCTAAAAGGTAAGTAGAAATAACTATTTTGCCAGGCTGACAGTCTCTTGAAAATAGAGACTGATAAATCCAACTTTTAACCCCCAGTGCAGAATTCAGTGCCTGATTTACTGTATTTGTTTAACCTATTCTTATTGCATAATGACAGAATTTATGAAAAATGTGATGCATTTTATCCCATTGATTCTTTGTATGAAATACCTGTTTTTCTCCCCTCTCCATAATAAAATCTCCAGATTACTCAAGGTTGATCCTGGATCCCTCTGTTCCTTCCTCATCTCTCCATTCTCAGAACTTAACACATACATATTGTTTGCCTGATATTTAACATTTTTATGAATTGTTTTATAATTTTTATTATTTGTTTTATAAAAGTTTATTACATTTTAGTTATTAACATCGGAGAATTGGGGTAGGATTGGATAAGGCTATAACCCCATATCTACAGCTTTGCAGCTATGTGACCTTGAGCCATTGACTGGGAATCACTGACCAGCAGTTCTTCATCTGTAAATGGGTTTGGATATAGATTGTAGGATTGTCGTGTAATTTAAATAAAATATGTATTTTAAATGTTTAATGCAATGCCTAAATGTGGGCTCTCAAAAAATGGCAAGTAAAAAAAAAACGTTTATAGTATTTAGTACAATTCGAGAAAGATGATAAACATTCCATAAATATGTGTGAGTTGGCTGACTAAAATGCCTGAGTTTCAAAAGAGCCAAATTAAATGTTCATTTGACTCTTTGGAGGATGCAAAGAACTTTCTCTGGCACCTCAGTGGTTGATTATGCAATCACATGCTTTGGCGCCTGAACCCTGTACTCGGCCCCCAAGTGCTCCTCAGATGTTTGTTCTATTCTAGGAGTCTCACTTGAGTCTCACTTTGCTACAGCTGTATATACTGGGGATTGCATAAACATCCTGCCTCAGTTAAAAGGCACTGGGATCTTGTAAGGATGATTGACCTGCATGTACTATTGACGTCTTCTTTATTCTTACAACAGTTCTCTTGTCACGTAATATCTCTGCTCTTTGATTCTCTAACTGCATGAATGGGTTCAGACTATTGTAATTCTGCAGAGGGCAGATTGCCATGGGCAATTTGAATGAGATGTGTAAAAAGTGAGAAAGGGAACATATCTAGCCCCCTTATGGATTGAAAGAAGAAATCTCTTTCCCATTTAGTAGTTCTGGAAAAATATCAATGTTCTACTCTAAGAAAGTAGGCAAAGAGGAACCACATAGTTCAATTTTGCCGTAGAACTGTCTCTACCCAAGCCAGGCACAGTAAGGGTTAGGGTAACTATGTAATGTAAATTGGATACTCATCAAAGAGCATCACTAAAAAAGAACAACAGCACACTATATATGTCCCCAGTGCCATCCTGAGCAGCTGACCGTGGTGCTGAACTTCTTCACTCTTAGCCTGAATTTCTGAATTGCAAGTAACTGATTAGAAAATGAATACACATTGCAGATGGAGAATTGTCACTAAAGGAGACACTGCTGAAATGTCCATATAAACTGGAGTGGGAAAAACCAAAACTCTCTCCTTTATTTGACCAGCACTAGTCTTTAACCCATTAACTTGGATCCTGCCTCTCTTTCTCTCTGTCTCTCTCACCTCTCCTGTCTTTCTCTTGCTTTTCTGATTCATTTTTTTAAAATAACAAACCTGATCATGGATGTTACAAACTCTTTCCCCTTTGAGGCTATGTGACAACAGGAAAACAACAGTATTTTAGAATACTATTTAAAGAATTCATATAAATAACTAAGATAAATATTTAAAAGATACTAAAATGTTAATAAAAGAGATAACCAGGTTGTAGGATTTGGATTTTTTTCCTTTTTTATATTATTTTCAGGTTTTCTAAAACTGATACATATTTTATAATCTAAAATTAATAGTAAAACACCTGGAGATGGTAATAGTAGCTACACTAATCACTATTTGTGTAAATGGGACAAGTAATTTATCCTTTTTGAGCCTACTATTTCATATCTGTAAACTGGGGCTAATGTATACTTATGCCATAGGTCTTCCTTGGGGATTGGACTGGACATTACCACATTGTGAATATTCTGTAAATATACCCCATTGTCAGAGACAGTGGTGGATCATGGAGGAGTCAGGAGTGCAGGCTCGAAGGTGAACAAGCCCAACAGGAATAATGAAATCTGAGACGAAAACCCTGATTCTAATGTACTCAATTTGCCTCAAGGACCTACTTTAGGAAGGGTTTCTCCTAGAGGCTAGAGATACAGAAGTGAACAAGGTGTTATCCTGGTGCTTATGAAACCTACATTATAGATTTCCCATTATGGGCAAAGCAAAGCTATTACCACTCCCCTTTGCTTAGTGCTTCCAGAGATCTTCTAGCTGTAATGAGGTAGGAGGGACTAAAGTACTAATCTGTGGCAGTGTTTCTCTAGAAGAGGAATCTAGAAACTTATGCTATTTAAGAAGTATCCTAGGTGACTGCTTAAAACAGATAAGTACAGAAAACACTCAACCGTGGTAAACTGATAGAAAGGGAAGAGCTGCAGAGACAGATAAAAAAGATGAAGAAATCTTAAAACTATGCAGAATATAGATAAAATATGTTCCTGCTACTCAATCCTCCATCAAGTAAGGTTTTACTTAATCACCACCATGATTGGAAATATAGAGAAGATGGAAACTGGGAAGACAGACTTATCCTGCCATCTATGTAACATAGTGAGCAGTAGGTGCTATTTATCTTAATATTCCATTTATTTTCAGAAAAGCCAGCATAGTGCAGGGTGAGGCATTCTGATAATGTTTGAATAAATAAGCAATATGGAGGTTCTGTTTTGGCATTTGTCCATGTTTACTCATTGCTATAGAAAATGTATTTATAGTGTTCTTGGTTTTCATGTCCATACTCTGCAAGACAAGTCATTATCCCCAGATTAGAAATAAGGAAACTGAGGCTCAGAAGACATTCACTATAATAAATCACATAATACATAAAATAAACAACATAATTTGATTGCACATCTGTAATCAAAACAAAACTTGTTACATGACCACACCTATGCTATTTCTACCATTCACACCACAAATGTATCTGGTTTACAACATTAGATTTTGTATGTGGGAGCAGAATTTTGGATATGAAATGCCATAGATGAAATGGGAATCTAAATAGTAGTCACTGAAATATTTCACAATGTCACCAGTAGAAGACACTTGCTTTACTATTGATAAGTAATAGTAACTGTACCCCCAACACACAATGCTGTGTGAGCCACTTGTAACTGGGAGGCTCTACTTAATTCATCCGATCTCCTTTCTGGAAAACTGAAAACCAGTTAATGTATTGATGCATGTTTGTGTAGTATTTGGGCACCCAACATTCAGAAAGCTCTGATGCTTGCTTCTTTAGTTATGGTAATTACAACCAATGAGGTTACCAGCAAATTTTTTTACCACTCTCTTCTAGGTGAGATTCTACTTTTAAAGGTATTTTGGTGTGCATATCTAATATATTAGGTGTCAATTTTGAGTTAAACTTTGAAATCTAGAGATTCTTTCTGCTACCCCTGCCTATAGTCACCATGGGGCCCCAAGAAGATCCTCAGAGGTGCCTCAAAATAAAGACCTATATTATTTAGTTTTTGTGGCACTAACATTCATCCTTATATCTCTCCAGCTAATTGCTAAAATGTACTTAACTGTGGTTTTTTGTCAATCTTCCATGCAACTTGGGGTTACAAATTACATTTTGCAATTTCTTTCCTTCTTTACTATTTTATAGTGAAGACAAAAAGATAACTATTTTCCTCTCCCTTTAGTATTAGTAAATATCAGATGGGAGGCAGGGAGTCATTCTTATGAAAAACGGCCACTTACTTTTTTTTCAGCTTACCTCTTTCTTTCTTTCTTTTTTTCTATAGAACAGCGTTTTTTTGGTTTGCATCCTTGGGAACTGTGCTCCTGCCTTTTGCACTCAGCTTACTCTTCCTTCAGAAGTGCCTTTGATCATGTACAGGAGGCTGAGCCTCTCTCCTCTTTCTCTGGGATAAGAAGTTGGTCACAATGAACGCGACCTGCCTAGAGTGCTACAGGCCCTGATGGACGCCAGCCCACAGTGGGGGGCCATGTCCTAACTGTGTGGAGGCAGGAGGGCATTCTGTACTAAGTTTAATGGAATCTGGTGAGTCTGGGGCTTACCCTGGAATGGTGACAGCACCTAAAGAAAAGAGTTTCCCTTAAAAAGACATGGGAATACCTAGAAACTTAGATTTTTCACTTCACACATATGATCCCCTCTTCCCCAACAAAATAACCTAGAGCAACCAAAATGTTTCTCCATCATTTTCCCCCTGAAAGTTAACTTTCTTATATGTACCTAACAGAATAGATTCTGAGCAAGCCTCCTTATAATATGTGTATATACTTAAACTTGTGAAAGCTTTTTTAGAGTTTGAGTTACTAAGAGAATTAAATGGATAAATACGTAGTTAGGTCAATAAATACATAACAATGAGTTTGCAACTCTCGCTACATATCAATATTATATTGTGTCAAAGAATGCTGTACATGCCTTAAACATTTCTATCCCCACCAATATCACTTATACTGTGCTCCAGAGACTTCCACCAGATACACTGCAAGTGTCAGACACTGTGACCTGTGGAGTAAAGGAGCTCTCCATCCCTTGGCATTGGAAGGGGAAGTCTGAACCTACCCAAGTTGAGGTGTAGGGCGAGCCTCCCCTTCTGGAGTTCCAAGGTGATGTGGTCTCCACGCTGACCTTCTCCATGGAACAGGACCCCATCTCCTTGCATGCTCTTGAACTTCAGGGAGATCACATCTTTGAGAGTACTCATCAACTTCTGATTGAACCTGTACAGAAGTGAGCTTCGGCCATCAAAGTCAGCAACGTCTGATTCTGGGAACAAAAAAGGAGCGGGAGAGAAAAATCAGTGCATATCCTCATGACTGCTGTTCCTGTTTCCCATCTTAGTTCATGTCCAGTTCACAGAAACGTTCTTGAGATCTGCCAGGTCTGGTCTCAACAGGAAACATGTAGACTAGAACCAACCTAATTAGACTCAAGGGAATTATTCATTTACAAGTAATCCCCACACACTGACTAAAAGTGAACTGATCATCAGTTTAGAAGTAAAATCTCTCATTAGTGATATGTCAGCTTTTGCTGGAGGAGACAAGGTGAGAACACCACAAGTACCTACATCTGGCTTACTATGTCAGATGGCTTAGAATAATCTCTCTTGATTTGTCTTCCTGACAGTCAGAACCACTTGATCTCCTTATCTCAGACACAACATTAGAGATGAAAAATAGATATAATTATGATGACAACTCCACATAGTACTGTCTCCCTAGAAGTTTGTGTTGAGAAGGATTCTGAGGCTTCTACTGGGTTCAGTGGAAAAAAATACTCAGCAAAAGAAGACTTGTTATTTGAACAAAGAGGGCAAATGTATTACATTCCTGCCATAACTGCCTTATCTGTGCTAGTGATATTTATCATTTTAGTGTTTTTATACAAAACATTCAATTCCTTATTGTCAAGGCAAAAAAAGTTGAAGGTCAAGTAACCATGATTTAGATAAACTTATGTAACAGGTATGTGTAAACATATCTGACAAATTATGCCAAAAATCGAATAGAGATTCTATTTGGAATGTGTTGTTTTAGGTTATTTTCACGGTTTTTTTTTCTATTTTTTAATTACAAAAACTTTTATAATGAGCTGTTATTGTAGAAAAATGTAAGACTGTTTAATTATAAATTGAAACTGATTCATTATATACCATGTTCTGTGGGTGGGATTGTGGTGATTATGTGGAGGGGGTGGGATTTTCTATTTAAAATTGAGTACCTAAGAAAACTCAATTTTTCTGTTATTCAGCATGTAATTAAAATCCTCAGTATGAACATACACAATGATCATTTTTTTTCCAAGGATCTAGAAACATTCTTTGTGAATCTGTGGTTCTGAAATGAAAAGGAAAATGAAATAATACTTTTCTGTAATTAGTTTTAAAACCCAATTTCACAATTTATTTATATGGAATAAAGTGTCCTAACCAAAAGGTTGCTGATGGAAACCTAGACTTTACAAAGAAACTGTCCATATACAAAGAGACTTTCACAAATTTCCACCTTTCTCAACACCTCCCCTCCCTACCTCATCAATGCACTTATGACTGTTATCTCAGCTAGGATTCCACCCAGACCAAAGTGGGGCCACAGACCAACAGCTGCCACCACTCATGTAATAGTGAGGACTGTGGTATAGAGAAGATAGTGGATTCTAAACTGTGATGGCCATAGTTTGTTGGTTGGGTCACCTTGGTCTAAGGTGATTGTATTATTTATAGGATGAAGATAATTATATCCATTAGAGAAAACTGCTTGGAGAAGTACATGTGCTAAGACTTACAAAGTGATGACACATCAATGTGAACTCATTGTGGGTGGCATATTATTTGTGTTAAATCAATAATAGATAGGAGAGGTATTAGTAGTAACTGAAATAACAGGAATCCTTTAGTTCCTATCTAGGCCACTCTATTGGTTGGCACTCTACCTTCTTACCCCAAATGCTTCTTCTTCCATTTTGATTCAGATGTTTACTTCCCAGGGATGCCAAAGTAGCACCAAGCTTCTTGTTCTGTCATGTTTTGGCTTCTCACACTCTAACTGAAATTAGTGTGTTCAGAGTGCATACATCACAATGTACACAATATTAATATTCTCTTCTGATTGCTTGTACTCTGCCACTGTACCAGATTGTGGAGTAGAAATTGTGTCCTAGGTAGTCCCTTTAGTGCCCAACAGTGAGTAGAAGGACCACATAGTGTCCCACAGAGGTTCTAAAGGCAAATGCAGAGATTAATGCTCACAGTAATGCTCACCAAACTGACTCAGTTCAAAGCGGGTAGATTCAGACAGGGTTTCTTGGAGAAAGTGAGTGGTATATTGGCCTTTAACAATATGTAGGAATTACCCCAGGGAAAGGAGGGACCCAGTGTCTCCAGGAGGGAGACCAGAGGCATGAGAATGTTTGGTGCATCTTAGTACTGCAGGAGGCCAGCATGATGGAGAAGGGGCAGAAAGATCTCTAGTTCCCACTGAGGCATTTCTTGCAAGCTGAGACATACCGCATGTGGTGTGTCTTTGAAGCAGTAACTCAATTCCATTATTATTCATGGTTGTATTTGTCCCACCCCCATAGACAGATACTGCATCTGAACTTTGGGTTTCCCTAGCACTGGGTACACCCCTCTGTTTTTGCTATCACATGCCATGTGAGAGTCACCATCCACAAATTGTATACATCATGTCCACTCACTCATACCACCACTATACTCTTCATCTCCCAGCCAGCACCAGCACTGAGCACAGAGCCTGAACATGGCACGTGGGGTCCCATGTGTGGTGAAGTAAAACTACATGGAGGAAATTTGCCTTTGGTTCCCTGGTAAAGACATTAAACTAAGGAGAGGAGCACTCTATAAAGCAGCTCTACTACTCACCAAGTGTCTGACTGGGGTTAAGTTTATGTCAAAACTATGGGCCTTACTTTCCATCCTTGTAAAATGATGCATAACAATGTATTCAATTACACTTACAACTGATTGTAAGAATGCAGTGAGAGAATTTGGATTAATATTTATATAAACAAATATTTTATATAATATTTATTAAAAATTTATTAATATAAATATACATAATATCTATATAAATAAATTATATATAATATTTATATTAATAAATTATATATATATCTCTCTCTCTGACACTTTTTTGTCTAAGCAATGGTTATGGAGAAATTTATGTAAATATAAATATTCATTATGTTGCTGCTATTTCCCCCATCCCTCTTCATTTTATAAGGTCATACTCCAGTGTACTTGGCCGCCAGGACCCCTCATGCAGGCCTGAGTTCTTGGGTCAAGTGCTGAACTCCAAATGTTTTCTTTTCTCCAGTCCATTCACTCACTCACCTCCCTCTCCATTCATCATTGTTACTATGATCTGCATTCCATTCCCTCCAATATCTGCCTAGTCTAGTGAGTTAACTGAGGATACAAACGTTGATGGCAAAGGGACATAGGTTATCTCTTAAGAAAACACATCTCCACGTTGTCATGCGACCTAGAGAAAACTAAACCAATCAGTAGAACAAGTCTAACAGAGCTGGGTTTCAGTTCTGGTTTTGCTCCTTACTACCTGGGGGCGGGGGTTGGTTGAAGCAACTTTCTTGATTTCTTTGAGCTCCAGTTCTTCTATTTGTATAATGGGGCTTATAGCAACCTACCTTCAAAGTCATTGTGAAAATTGCGCAATCTCAGACCTGAAAATACAAAGGTATTCAATAACATTTTATCCCCACATTTCCTTATTTATAGAAAGAAAGTACTCAGTAGTGAAGATTTTCAAGCATGGCATAAAGATGTTATCAAGAACTTGGTATGAAAAATTCTGTTTGGGTTTGGAATTCAGTAGCCTTCACATCACACTGAGTAGGCGTGCACTCACGCCCTCATCATCACTGCCTGCTTTCCGTTTTCTATTAATAGTTTCAGAACTGCCTCCCAGATTCCACTTTTGCCACCTTCACCTGACACATTTTTTAACTTTAAAAACGTAAGGAACATCACACCTCAGCATTGCTAAAGTATTTCAGTGAACTTGCTTTGCCCTGCTTAATTTCAGTCTCCAGGACCCCACATGATCCTGCTCTGTTCACCTCTCCCACCTCATCCTCTGTTCCTTTCTTCAAGCCTCACACTGCTCCAGGCATGCTGTGATTTTAGTGTATGTGCATATGCATGTATGTGTGGGGCTAGGATAATGTGTGTGGAGCCCACATCACAAGCCCTGCAATTCTCTAAATGTTTTTTGCACATGAACTCATTTAATCACATCAATTAAACTTTGAGGAAAATACTATTACTATTCCCACTTCACAAATAAGAAAAACACAGCACAAAGAGACGAAGAGGTATATAGTGAGCAAATGCCAGGGCCAGGATTCAAATATACCCTGTCTGACCCACCCACGTTGAGTTCACTGAGCTCTTTCCCATGCGCTGCCCACTCGGACCATGATGCTCAGCTCATCAGTCGGTTCCCACCTGGCCCTTTTTCTAAGGGCTCCTCCATCCCTATTAGTCTCCCTCTAAGCACCTTGCCATTCACTTCATAATGCACCTCGCAATTGAATTAGATGCTCATCTGTTTTCTCAGTGGTTTATGGTCCAGTTGTCCAACACATCAGTGCATCTCATGAGGACAAGGGCCAGTTGTACACTGTTTGCAACATTAATTCAGAGCCTCGCGCTGGACCCGGAGGGGTATGCCATCCAGAACCACTTGTGAAATGAGCTGTGACCCATCGAGGTGCCTATGCCCGAGTGTGATGCTGCCCAACTGTCCCCGAGTTCCTGCAGCATCATCTATTTCACCATTCAGAGCCAGCTGACCATCCAGACTGGGAGAGTTAGTTTCTTCTGCAGGCCTTGCTCAGCCACTGGAGCTGTGATCGTGTATGACTCACACATGCTTATTGGTGCAGAGAGGATGCACGGCCTTTAGTGAGCACAGAACTAGCCTGGTGGGGGTGCGGGAGGTTTCTTCCGACCACCACCAGTACCTAATAAGAGCCACACTTTGCTGTTCTCAGAGATTTCAGCCAAACACTCTGCACCTCTGCATTATTAATTACATTGCACACAACAGGCTCCAGCCATTTCCCAGATAGAGAAACAGGTTTTTAAAACTTTCAAAGAAGGATTAAAGGTTTCCTCGACTGAATACTTCATACTCCTTCCCAGACACGAGGAATACTCAGCACTCCCATCTTCACTTGGAAAAGCAGATTTAAAATGATAATAATAAAGACCCACATGGTTATAAGGTTGCTGTTAATAAAGGATAAATTATTGTATGCTGCTTTTTCCTCATGAGGTAGTATCATAACCACTTTTTCTGGATATCTCCTTGGAACTTAATTTGCGGCATGAGGCCTGGTTATAGAAATCAAAATCTTTATTTGTGTCATACAAGCATCTTGGCAGATTCTCTTTTAAAAGGGAAATGTGTAGAAAGGAGTAAAGAGGGTAGACATGGGCACTTTATTGCAGATGGGAAATACGTGATCACTTCAGATTTAGTTTGAAAGGTACCAGAAACATAAAACTGAACACATCTCCCATGTTCTCTATCACAACTTCTCTAACATACTTGTGAAGATTTCTTTCTCTGAATCCATTCCCCAGGGGGAAAAGGAACTAATTAGCACACAACACCTAATTTAATGTTCTTAATAGCCCTGAAAGGTCCATATTTTTCCCCATTTGTAAACTGGAAAAACCAAAGCTCAAAAAAAAAAAAAAAACATGCTGATTGCTGATTTAAAGAAAGGAAGGATGATGTTAATTAAGAAGTTTTCTTTTCCTTAAATGTTGCTCTGAATTTGCCTGGGGTCCTGCTCTTTTGCACTTGCTCCTTCACTTGCTTCCTTTCTGGGAGAGCAGGGAAACCACGTACACACCTGGGAGGCTTCCTTATGGTAAAGGTACAATGCCCTCTCTATCCCCACCATCTTCCCGAAGCTCAAACCCTCTATCCTTTTTTATTTTTGGGGTTTTCCTTCACTCATGCATTCTTGCATTCAAGCTCTATAGAGGTCCCTGCTCTCAAGGACTAAGCTGGAGAGAGCAAGCACACAATTCTACATCCATTGGAAGGAGGTGAGCACTGTGTGCTGAGGGAGCGCTGAACTCTCTCCAGGGAGGGGCAGAGGGTCAGGAGGGTGTCCAAGCAGGGTCAATCTTTCTCCAGAGTCCTGAGACATAAGAGGCAGTCAGGCTGGTGAGGTGGGGGTGTGGTGGGAATAGGAAAAACGAAGGAGGGAGTGGGAGTGGGAAGGGCAGTCCCACCAGAAGGAAGGAGCTGCAAGTTCAAGGCAAGGAGGAGAGAGACAAAGTGCAGGGTCCCATCTAGGATCTATCAAGAGTCAGACTTGCTGAAGGGAACCACACCCTGTGGACCAGCAGCATTGAGGTCACCAAGGAGCTTGGTAGAAGTACAGAATGTAGGGCCTCACTGCAGACCTAAGGAATAAAAAACTGGGTGCGGGACCCAGCAAGTGGTGTGTTAAGGAGCCCTCTCAGTGGCTGCTCTTCTTGATGAGGTTTGAGGAACTCTGTGCTCAATCAAGTGTAGGGTGCCAAGGGCAGTGGGGAGTCAACAGGTTGGAACTAGAGTTGGGAGTCTCATGATGGAAGGTCAAATTAAAAATAAAATAATATGGGTTTGGCCAGGGGCGGTGGCTCACGCCTGTAATCCCAACACTTTGGGAGGCTGAGGCGGGCAGATCACCGGAAGTCAGGAGTTCAAAACCAGCCTGGCCAGCATTGTGAAACGCTGTCTCTACTAAAAATACAAAAATTAGCTGGGCGTGGTTGTGAGCACCTGTAATCCCAGCTACTGGGGAGGCTGAGGCAGGAAAATTGCTTGAATCCGGGAGGCAGAGGTTGGAGTGAGCCAAGATTGTGTCATTGCACCCCAGCCTGGGTGACAGAGGGAGACTCTGTCTCAAAAAAATACTAATAATAATAAAATAAAATGAAATAATATGGGTTTCAATGTGACCCTGATATCAATGGAGAAATAACTACTAAAGCATTTAAAGTAGGGAAAATGTATGATTGGTTTGGGTTTTTAGAAAGAGCTCTTTGTGTTTTAGAAAATGCATCAGATTACTTGCATGGTCAGCCTGCATTCTAATCCTGGCTACCTACCCCCATTATCCAATTTTGTTGTGCCTTGCCAAGGTAGTAAAACCCTAATGTGGTCCTTGTGGAATTTTTTTCCTTCACGTTAATACCTGATATCTGTTCCTCAGAGTTCTCTATTTTATCTACAATGCCAGTGACCCAGAACACAGCTGTTAGATATTTACTTCCTGGAGTGGACAATTTCTTCCCCTTTTTTCAAAATCGATTTTTAAGATCCCATGATTACAAACTCAATTCAATTCAATTCGTGGTTTGTTAAGATGATGATACACTGGCAGGCTTCTCTAGAATATGAAGGAGACGCCAATCATGCTCCAGAGTACTTAGAATGAAGGCAGGCCCTATAGTGCACAACCTCTCCTTTTGGGTCAAGGCAGAGCCAGCGTGCGCTCCCCCATCCTGGAGTACGGAGAATGCCAGCACTGGCCAACTTCCCACTGGGCCCATAATTGCTGACCTGGCTGTCACAGCTTGTTTTCTGAGAAAGACAGAGTTCCGGAGGCATATGCTGGCATATTTGATGGATGTTGGTAGCTTGTCAACAAACCAGCTAAAAACAGGGCTTCACTGAATAGAAGATTCCAAGCTTGAATCCCCAAGTGGGCCAGCTGGGCTCCTGTGTGGGCCAGGGACAAGGAGTCAGCTTCCTCATGGGCCAGAAAGCCGAAGCTCAACATTGACAGGAGAAGCTATCCATTCACCCTGAGACAATCAGTCCCACTTGGACTCTTCAGTTTTTCACAGTAAACATGATTTTTAATACAATTACATTTTGAAGCTTATGTCATGATGCATTATATAAGAAAAATGATTATTATTCAGACCATGCTCTTGCACTGAAGACTCGAGGGCTTTGGCTAGCAATCCACAAACCACCAAGGTTTCCACAGTCAGCTCAAATTTGCACAGATTCCTCCACCAATTCTGTGACTTTGCCAGGCCTTATCAGTAACTCTGATCACCTCAGATGAACTATGAAAATGATGAAAGTTTCCAAAGCTAACTGTGACAACTCCTAACATAGCTTTTCTTTCAAAATTTCTGACATTCCTATGCATGATAGCATGTGAAAAAACAGGATAAGTTTCAAGAAGAAAACATGAAAACAATCATAGTACAAAAAAAAATCAAAACTCTGAATTCCAGTCGTAACCTCAGCAGAAATACATTCTAGCTCTGACAGTGAGACTCGCCTTCTCATAATGCTTAGGTTTTTTTCTTTTGTTTTGTTTTAAGATATTTCAGATGTGTAGATGTCTTTCTGTGTTCACCTAAAATTTGTGGTTCAACTGGACTGTTGAATAATGACAAAGATTACACAAAAATAATGTACTCATTTTAGGGAACTCCCATAGTAGATATTGTTTTATTCATTACTCCTAAATTCATTGGCAGGTATTAAGCATATTCTGTACTCCTTCTGGTCACTGTACTGAGGTCTGAAATACAAAGATAACAGAGACATGAGCCATGCCACCCAGGAACTCAAACACCCTAACAGCAACATAGCAAATGCATCACTGTGCGACTGTAAGATGCGGTACAGGGAAGCATTATGGTGGTCCCTACAACTTATTACCCTAATGAGGACTTGTGGGATTGAAAAGGGGAGTTATAAATAATGAAATGGGGTGACAAGCATGGAATAGAATTCTAAGGAGCAAGCTGGGACATATGGTCACCTAAGTAAGAGGTGCATGGTGGGCAGTGAGAAGATAGTGATCACTCCACTAAGGTGTAGGCAGGTTCGCAAAAGGTTTCACTACAGGGATGAGGTTTCAGAAATCTTAGTCACAAACTCACAGAAGGAAAGGAATGATCAACCCGTGTTGTGGCAGCAGCATCCTGCAATGACAAGCTGCTTCCTGACTTTTACCGTCATCAGTAGTCTTAAGCCACAGTGTTAACACAATTGCCCACTAAAAGGATGTTCATACAATGAGAGTCATTTAAATAGCAATGTCAAAATTAGAGATGATAGTTATTATTTTTCTCCCTTACAGTAGTTGACCTGTTTTTTTATAAAAAGATTTAGTATGGTTTTATGTTTAAGGGAAGGTGAACAGTCTTTGTTAATGATTCTACCTGGGCACAGACTAAGCCACTTAGTGCTAGGAGGCAGAGGGGAGTCACAGTCAATCACTCCAGTGACCACTTCAACAGAGAGTAAATGCAAAACAAATTGTAGGAAGCAAGGCCTTGGCATTTTTGTGGAAACCTACTGCTGCGTAAAGTGGTTGATCCAACTACTTGGTCATTTTTCCCTTTTAAGGTTTCCTTTAAAATCACTTCCATTAGCATATGGGTCACAGGAATCACAGCAATATCTTCAGTCAAACCACATACTGGGCAGCAGGGCATTAATTCATCAGGAAACAATGTTAGCTGTGTATTTTTTTTCTCCTTTGCAAGCCTTGCCAAAGACTTGGTTTCCTAAAGTTCCATATTTATGAGCATTTGTTTATCTACCTTTTGTAGCTTCTGAAAATCTGTGAGTTCCTAAAGGGCAAGGATTGTCTTATTTATTTTTGTATCTCTGAAGCCTAAGGAAGCCTACTGGGTAATGTTTGTTGACTATTGAAGGAGCCTTCAGATCCTCAACCAGTCAGAAAAGTTATAAAGAAGTCATTGATTTAAGATGGAAGATCACAGTGTCTTTTATTTAAGTGTTGTTATTCCATGTATGTGTGTACATTTGTCTCTTCATAGAAGAGATTTTTCAGTCATTCCTATAGGAACTAAGAGAAAGAAGGGTAGGAAATTTCATTTATTCTTAAATCTAATGAGGGGCTGCAATGAATCTGGCATCTTGGAGATTTTTCCAACTCTTAAAAATGCTATGATTTACAAAGTGGGAATCAAAGTTCACATTGGACTGCCAATGCCCCAGGTCTGACTGCTGCCATCCTGTCCCTCCCCACTTCGAGGGCTGACAGAGCTGTAAACTGTGCCTTCTGAAGTTCCCTGTGATAGGGCTGTATGGGCCTTAGCCTATCAGAGATGAGATTTACAACTGTGTAGTCTCTACCATGTATGACAAATGACCCCAGATGATGAGAACAGCAACAAAGAGGGCAGCTGAAGCTGGAATGACAAGAGTATTTATCTGGGGAAGGAGAATATGACTTCAGCTCTGAGGGTGATGAATTTTGGATGATACCACTTGCCAGTAATTAACCAAATAGGAGCAAGGTCTTGTGTGGAACAGAGGCGACCTGAAGTATAAAATGATGTTTGTAATTCGTAATGAGACTGGGAAGCCTGACAGATCATTATACTTTATCAGAATTTATAATGTTTTTTAAAGTTAATTAGCTTCTCATATTTAAAGAAATTCAAACGGAAGCCCCAAGACAGAACTTCAGGTAGCCTAGACCCCAGATGGCCTGACAAAGGTGCTGAAATCCTTTGGGACCTGGTATATAAAAAAGCTGACCTTCCTTGGAGATACAGATGAGATGTGGTCCTGAATAAGAATGGGAAAAAAATATATAGGGAAGTTTAGTGAGCAGCCTAAATATCTGACGAAGGTAATGATGCTCATAACTAAAACTTTTCGGGTGCTTACATTATGCAAAGCACTATTTCATACAATTACATGCATGAAGAAATACTATTATTACCTTTCTTTTCATAGAAAAGGAAACTGGTGTCCACAGAGGACCCAAGATTGCCCAAAATTACCCAACCAGTAGGTGGTGAAGTCAAGTTTCTATGGTGGTTTGAATTCAGAGCCCATATATTTAACATTATACTGACTTCTCAAGTTTTCAGATTTCATTTAAAATCCTTAGGATTAGCAATCACAGACATAGAAATGACAGTGCAGACTAAGAATGAAGTGATGTTTGTGATAACAGCTTTAAATTCTTGTTCCTCATCATGCTTGCCTAGAACCAACAACAACAAAATGCTTATACAAGCACAGGAGACCCTACCCGGAGATCATGATCTAATTGAAGTGCAGCCAGCGTCGGTATGTTAAAAGCATATATGTCCCAAGGTGATTCTTATGTAGAATTAGGTCTGAGAACACAGGTAAGGGATAGAGGATTGGAAGCATGCTAGCCCAGAAGCTCTTGGCCCAGTCAACAGCTAAACTTCGTACGTGGAGCTGCATATGCTCAGGAATTGTAGGTTGCTAACTTTGATTTTGTGAATAAAAAAATTATCTCAGTATTAGAAGATTCATTAGGATGTGTTCTCTCCAAGAGAATTTCAGGTTCCAATATTTGGCAATGTTGACAATCCAGGGCATTGTGGAAAGCTATCTTGTCGAGTCAGGGGAAGCAGATGTTAAACAATGACACAGTTAACTGATGACATGTAATCACAAGAAAAGTGTTTCAAAGTACAAATACAAGACTGATAAAGTCCAGAAAAAGGTCTTATTTTTTTCTGATGTTCTTAGAGTGTTGCAAGATGCCTGGTATCTTAAAGGCTAAATAAATGGTATCTACTGAATGAATAAATTAGTGGAAGAAATATGTTAATTTTTCCAAAATGTAGAGAGTTAAGTCTGAAGAAACTACAGAGCTGCAAGCATTCTACCAATCTTTAGCAACATACTCAACTAAACTTTTGAAAAAATTATTAAACCCATAGAAACAAAAGTAATTTCTTAGAAACTACAACAGATTTATTAAAACCAAGTAATTCCAGATGAACCTGGTTGCCTATGCTGAGAGAATGAGGCTGGATTGATATATCTATGTACCCATTCAACAAATACTGACTGTCTTTTTGTGCCAATTAAGTGCTGGCTGTTAGTAGACAAGGTGCCTGATCTCATGGTACTTTTTCCTGTGCAGGTACTAGAGTAGGCAAACAAGAAAGAAGTAAGCAAACCCAGCCAATGAGATTCTGGTTTGTGGTAGACACCACAAAGTAAATGACAGCACATCACATATCCGTGGGCATATAATCATGGGCTAATGGTGGGTGCACAAGAAGGAAGGCAGGTGACTTTAGAGGAACAGTCAGAGGGGACTTCTCTGAGGAGGTGACATCATAATTAGGAATCACATTGGCAGAAGGAGTCAACCCTGTAAATTCTGGGAACAACCGTTCAACAAGGACTTTTACTTGCCAGTAAGAAATCTCAATTTTATTTCACATGAATCAAGAAGGGGAATGCCATGCTTTCATTCCTTCGTTTTTTTTTTTGTTTTGTTTTGTTTTATTTATTTTTTTTTTTTGAGACGGAGTCTTGCTCTGTCGCCCAGGCTGGAGTGCAGTGGCGCAATCTCGGCTCACTGCAAGCTCCGCCCCCTGGGTTCACGCCATTCTCCTGCCTCAGCCTCCCGAGTAGCTGGGACTACAGGCGCCCGCCACTGTGCCCGGCTAACTTTTTGTATTTTTAGTAGATACGGGGTTTCATCGTGTTAGCCAGGATGGTCTTGATTTCCCCACCTGGTGATCCACCCGCTTCGGCCTCCCAAAGTGCTGGGATTAAAGGCTTGAGCCACCGTGCCAGGCCCATTCCTTCTTTATAAAGAACATTTTGGTGACTGTGTAAAAGATGGTTTTGGGGTGATTGTGTTGTGGAAGCAGGAACTCCAGAAAGGAGGCTACTTAACAACTCCAGGTAAGAACTGTCAGAGGCTTCTACTCACAAAGGTGGGAGAAGTACATGGATTTAGGATACCTTTTGGAGGAAGGAACTGATAGAGTTACTGTGGGCTGTAGATAAGTTACACAGGACTTGAAGTTATGGAGAAGGAAGAACCAAGGCTGCTTTCCAGAGTTTTGCATAGGCAAGTGGATGGAGAGTGCTACAGTTTACTGAGATGGGGTGGAGTGTTACAGAAGAGCAGGTTGCTGAGGGCGCCACCAATCAAGGGTTCCATTCTGCTATATTCTATTTGATATGCCTACTATACTTTAAGTGGGAATATCAAGTAGGATGCTGCATATATCATCTCAGAGGTGAGGCCATGAGATACAGATGTGGGGTGACCAGCACATAGATGTGTTTAAATTTACCAAACTCTATCAATTCAGCAAAGCATAGAATGTAGATGGAAAAGTAGTAGAAGAACTGAGATAGCCAATTAGCAAACTGAGATAGCCAATTAGCAAGTGAGACAGGAGGAAAAGTGAAGTTTTAAAAATATGGACATAGCTTTTTGAATGAAATACTGCTGAGAGCTTGAGTGAATTAAGAAACATTAAGTGTCCACTGAATTTGGCTTCTTGGAAATCACTGGTGATCTTGAGAAAAGTAGTTTCTCTAGAACATTCTGTATTAGTCAGAGTTTCCCTAGAGAAACAGAACCAGTAGGATACTTATATATCTCAAGAGATTAATTGCAAGGAATTGGTTTATACAATTGTGGGTCTGGTTAAACCTGCCTGAAGTACATAGGGCGGGCCATCAAGAAGGGGAAGCTGGAAACTATCAGGCAGGATCTGAAGCTGCAGTCCACAGGTGAAATTTCCTATCTCTCAGGGAAATTTCAGTTCTGTTCTTGACCTTTCAACTGATTGAATTAGGTCCATTCAGATTACCTAGGATAATCTCCTTTACTTAAAGTCAGATATGGTAGACACCAAGCATATCATAGCAATAACTACATTAGTGTTTGATTGGATCATAGGGGACTATAACTTGGCCAAGTTGACATGTTAAACTGCCCATCAAATGTCTCAACATTGATTGGAATCAGTTGCAGTGTGAAGGGAGGTGAGCATGTAGGGAGAGCAACTAAAGAGAAGTTTTAGAGAGAAGCCACTCTGTGAAGAGGAGAGGAGGAAAACGAGAGATAGTTGCTAAAGAGGGCCATGGGCTTTTGTTGTTTTGTTTGGTGGTGCTTACAATAAGATTTTATGTTTATAGAAACAACTGAGTCAAACTTGGGCATGGTGGCTCACCCCTGTAATCCCAGCACTTTGAGATGCTGAGTTGGGTATATCACGAGATCAGAAGTTCGAGACCAGCCTGGCCAACATGGTGAAACTCTGCCTCTACTAAAGATACAAAAATTAGCCAGACATGGTGGTGCACACCTGTAATCCCAACTACTTAGGAGGCTGAGGCAGGAGAATTGCTTGAACTTGGGAGTCAGAGGTTGCAATGAGCTGAGATCATGCCACTGTACTCTAGCCTGCGCGACAGAGTGAGGCTCCAGCTCAAAAAAAAAAAAAAAAAAAAAGAAAAGAAAAGAAAGAAAGAAAAGAAACAATCTAGTCAAGTAAAAAATATGATAATGCTGAAAGGGAGAACTGGGTTCAGAAGGTATGCTAATCCATTGGTTTTAGATACAAACTGAGAAATGTATTCGTTTTTTAAATTATTTCCCCCAAATAAAAAAAAGTACCAAAGCATCAGCACTAGTGATTGAAGATTATAGGGTTCCTGCTTGAGGCACATCATAGAGAAAGACATTCTGTGTCCAACAACTCCCCAAGGTTGTTAACTTCCCATTACTGGAGAGGTTGACCTGAAGGCAGTTTATCCCATTGGAGGATGCACTAGACCTGGAGCCTACATGGAGAAAGGTAGACTCTGTTATCACAAAGTCAGGAGTTCTTTCCTTGGCTTAGAACTGGGCTTCAGCAGACCTCCAAACCTTCTCATGCTGTAGAAAAGGTACATGTTATTGTTATTATTTTTCTGAGCACAGTGTTTCTTATCAGATTCTCAAAGGGGTCCATCACCAGAAGATGCTAAACACGCTGCTCAAAAACATCTTTCAACCCTGCAGCCTGTGATTTAACTCGATGTTGTGACTCTTTCTGTGTAAGCACAGTGTGGGTGAACAATGGGCATGAAAAAGAAGTACAACTGAACGGACTGAGAAAAAGCAAAAGGATAAGGACATGTTAAAGAGTAATAAGATTCTTAGATCAAAATAGATGGCTGGCATAATAATATTAACAAACTTTTAATTGTAGCATAAAAGCTTCATACTATATTTTAAAATAACCTCCTAACAGTGACAAATTGTTATTAAAGAGGAGGTAACAAGAGAAGCTTGATGCCCCAGACATCCCAGGATAGGGCACATATACCCTTGTAGGTGTTCTGTGCTTTATCATACAAAGTTTGGAGTGGAAGGCAATTCCTCCTGGGCCTAATGGTTTGTTGATGCATCTGTTCTAAACCACATTCTTTCTGAAAGTGCTTGTTCAAGATAAATACAGTCATTTTACCAGTAAATTCCCTGTGTTCTGGGTCTTTATTTTTAGCAGACACTCTATATCCATAGTTTACTTGGAGAATTTGTAAACATTCAGCTTTTTGGGTCTCCATTTCCAGAAATTATAATCTAGTATGTATGGGATGGGGCGAGGGAAATGCATTTTCTAGGCAACACTCCTGTTGATTCTGATACAGGCATTCAGTTGATCTCACTATGGAAAACAATACAGACATGTCACTCATTAAGAATTCCTACAGCCCAAAACAGGAATCTACTGAACTAGTTTGGATGAAAGTGTTAGTGATCAAATGTGTTTATGCATTAGGGGTCATTGAATTTTAGCATACAAGCAGAATATATTACTGCTTACGGCAGAAAAACTATTTATTATGATGCAATTTTGGGTTTCAGTATAAAGCCTGCAGGAAAGAATTATAGGGATGGGAACCTTCCCTGAATAATTTTAACCTTATTTTAGAGTGATCACTAGTTCTACCCATCTTTATAATCTTTGTGTGCAAGATAGAGCTCTAATTTCAAATTTAATACAAACAATTCACAGATGAATGAATGAAGGAGATCATTTCAAGGAGAAAGCATTTTGTGAAGTACATTTAGTTGTTCTTTCTCCTCATCTCCTAGAACAAGTCAAGAAGGTGAATGCTTTTCTCTCATAGCTCTGGGAAAGCAAGACAGAGAAGACTTTATAATACCTTATGCCACTTCCGGGGAAGAATTAAAGTTAATTTTGTTCAACTGCAAAGGACAAATGGTTGCCTGATTCCCCAAGAGTTATTAATTTTGAATGTTTCTTTGAGCCTTTATCACACCATCACAACTAAATTCCTTCAGTCCAAAATAGAATGTTTTTTCTACTTTGGGGTTGAATTGAACATTTTTAAATATGCATATGAAAGTCTAGAAACAACTTTAAAATAAGAAGATTGTCAATCTCAATGTAGATAAACTGATGTTATGTAGGCAGTGCCACTCACACTCAGCAATGGTTAAAGGCACATGTGAGTACTTACTATAGGAACATCCGTAGACCTCAACTCTCATGCCAATCTTCCCACTGGGATTCCATTCCAGGGGCACAAAGCGAACAAATCGGGCTCTCACTGAGTGCAACAGCTTGTGGTGCACCACGCTGTCAGCATTCATGTTTCCTGCAAAGGTCTGCAGAGAAGAAAGGAGAGGCAGTGAGGTCTGTGTTATCACGGAATTTCAGTGGAAAACTGTATTTGTTACTCCACAAACTCGTACTGAGAACATATCTAATTTCTCACATATTTCAAATGAAATATGACTTGGGTGAAAATCCTGCATCATGTTTGTTTGTTTGTTTGTTTTCAGAAATACTTCACATTATTCTTTAAGAAATCCCTTTTAGGCAGGGTGAGGTGGCTCAGACCTGTAATCCCAGCACTTCGGGAGGCTGAGGCAAGCAGGTCAAGAGGTCAGGAGTCTGAGACCAGCCTGGCCAGCATGGTGAAACCCTGTCTCTGCTAAAAATACAAAAAAATTAGCTAGGCATGGTGGTGTGCACCTGTAATCCCAGCTACTCGAGAGACTGAGGCAGGATAATCACTTGAACCCAAGAGGCAGAGGTTGCGGTGAGCAGGATCATACCACTGCACTCCAGCCTGGGTGACAGAGGGAGACTCTGTCAAAAAAAAAAAGAAAGAAAAAAGAAATCCCTCTTAAATATTTTATGAATAAAGCAATTCTAGCAAGTCCTGAGGCATGACACCTAAAAGCTTTACAAAGTTAACAATACAGTGAAATTCCCATGTTCCTAATGTCCACAATCACTGAGGAATGGAAGATAACTGACAATCTGCTTTCAGAAGGAAAGGATTTTATTGAAGTAATTGTGACCATTAATTGAGGCCAGTCGCTATGCTAAGCACTTTCCATTATCATTATCACCATTTTACAGATTTTAAAAAAAGAAGCCTAGAAAGAGAAAAGGGGAAGGAAAAAAATCTCCAAATCACCCAATTGGCTAGTAATTAGTCTGAAATTTCTACAGCTTTCTACTCTTCAACAATTTCATTGTTGTTACAGGAGGCAGACAATGCAACTCAGATTTATATCTTGTTCTTTTTCATATTTCCTTGTGAAGTTTAAGCAAAAGAACACACAACACAAAAGCTATGTGGTCTACTAACATTGTACTTCATAGCCTTTATTTGGATGTGAACAACATGAATGACATGTGAACAACAAGAATGACAATGAACTACTCATCAGAAAAAAAAATGGAAATCCAAAATGCTGAAAGTAAAACGCTATCAACCTAGCATTCTATATCCAATGCTGGAACTCAGAAAACGATACCCCAAAACATGGCACTTTGACATACAACTAAAGAAGCAGCCTCAATTCTCTCTTACCTTACCCTCCTCACTCCATCTCTCAATACTTTGTTCCAAAGCACAGGTTAAGGCTATTCTCTGAAGTTCTTTTATCTACTTGGAAACTGAACCCACCAAAGAGAAACAATTGTCTTCAATCCCCTCCCTGAAATGTAATTAATTAGGGAAGATTACAACTCATATTACAGAGAGAAAAAAAACTAAAAATTAAACACCACACCTAGCACCCAGATGATCTTTATCTCTAATCCTTTACAATGCCTAAAAAGAATTATTAAAAATACTCTGAGCATTGGGTCCATCCATTTTCCCTGAAAATTATTGGAGGGCTTTTTTTTTTGCTGCAGATGAAATCCAAAGGCTCACACCTAATATATTTTTTTAATCGGAGTAAATATACATAGCAAAAAATTTATCATTGTAACCAATTTAAAGTAAATAATTCAGGGCATTAAGCATATTCACGTTGTTGTACAACCATCACCACCATCCTTCCCCAGAACGTTTTCATCATCCCAATCATACCTCATCTTTAAGATGGGATGTCAGCTAGCATACTGATTTGCTTGCTTCATTATGAATCATCAACTTTCTTCTTTTCAGCTTCTAATATTCATAGATAAAACCTACTTGCTGGTGTGCAATCAATGTCAACCAAAGAAAAGAAGATCTATTGCTTTCGCAAATGACCAAAGTGAAAACCAAGTAAGATAATTTTGTCTGTTTAATGAAATCCATTTTCAAAGACCTTAACCTTAACCTTGATTGTATTTTCACAGCACCTGTGGATTTAGGTTATCTTGCATAATCTTTGACATTTCTACTACACACAAAACACCCACTAGCTAATAGCTCTGAAATTAGGCAATGATGTAATTACTATTACATATCATGAAGTGCCTTACAAAGAAGGAAGAGGCTCACTTTCTATTTTGCAGCCCCTTCTGCAGCAACATTCTCATGTAAAAGAATGACTTAGTGGAGAGGAATTTCTTGAGATTCAAATTCAACATTTCAGCTCCCAGGTTTGTCAAAGCTTTGAACATTTTCTCTTTATCCAAATGGAGAATGGCTTTATTTGACAGAAATGCTCTTCCACATCCCCTGCTCCCAGCATTAGCATCTGGGCCAGGTATGAAGCTGTCCTCCATCCCTGCTCACCTGGAAAGGACGCCTCCCTGTGGAGTTTAGTTCTTTTAGAACACTTTTACACTGTTGGTGGGACTGTAAACTAGTTCAACCATTGTGGAGGTCAGTGTGGCGATTCCTCAGGGATCTCGAACTAGAAATACCATTTGACCCAGCCATCCCATTACTGGGTATATACCCAAAGGACTATAAATCATGCTGCTATAAAGACACATGCACACGTATGTTTATTGCGGCACTATTCGCAATAGCCAAGACTTGGAACCAACCCAAATGTCCAACAATGATAGACTGGATTAAGAAAATGTGGCACATATATGCCATGGAATACTATGCAGCCATAAAAACTGATGAGTTCATGTCCTTTGTAGGGACATGGATGAAGCTGGAAACCATCATTCTCAGTAAACTATCGCAAGGACAAAAACCAAACACCGCATGTTCTCACTTATAGGTGGGAATTGAACAATGAGAACACATGGGCACAGGAAGGGGAACATCACACTCCCGGGACTGTTGTGGGGTGGGGGGAAGGGGGAGGGACAGCATTAGGAGATACACCTAACGCTAAATGACGAGTTAATGGGTGCAGCACACCAACATGGCACATGGATACATATGTAACAAACCTGCACATTGTGCACATGTACCCTAAAACTTAAAGTATAATAATAATAATAATATAAAATAAAATAAAATAAAATAAAATAAAATAAAATAAAATGTCCTTGTGTCCATATCACTTTGTTATGTATTGGGGAAGGAAGGGAGATGGGTTCTGGTGATTTCTTACTGTTTTGGATAGAGTAAAAATGTGTCATGTTTTTCTGCGGCCTAACTGTGGAAACTTCTGTTCAGCACTCTCAATTCCCTACTGATTGTGTGCACCATATCCCACCTCCCCAGGCATGTGACTCTGTGGGTCTATAGCATTAGTTATCTAATCCAAAGGTGCAATAGAAACTTACCCACCTTCAAATGACTGGCCGCCCCTTCTGAGTTCGGCAAAATTTGTAGATTGAATATCACACACACACACACACACACATCTTAAAACAGTGTTTAAAATTTGATCTCATACTTCAGATAAAAAGATTTGTTTCATGACCTGGCAATGCTTTACAGGAGTTAATCCCATGACTAATGTGTGGTGTGCTCCAGTGAGAAGGAATCATGGACTCTCATACTGAGAAGAGGCAGCCTTAGTATCGCAATCTCACAGTCTCAATGTCCTATATCCCAGAGCCACATAATTTGCAGTTTCATAGTCTTAGAGGCTCATGGTCAAGCAGCTCTAAGGTCTCATAGTTCTGAGATCTCGAATTTGCAATGCATGGTCCCAGGGACTTCCTGGTGCTAGCAGCTTAAGGTCACCTAGAAAGCATTTAACAGTAGAGGCAGATTGAATCTAAACAAAGCTACAATCAGCCCTTCCCCAAGTTCACCAGTGGATCAAAGGCAATCAATCACTTATCAACGCCGGAAGTTATGTGCCAGATGAATAGCAGGAAAAGATCTTCCTGTTAGATGTATTAAAGCCACCAACCTATCTAAAGCCATCTCAGTTGTTGAATGTAACATGTGAAGAACAAGAATGACAACAAACTACTTATCAGAAAAAAAAAAAAAAAAAAAGGAAATCCAAAAATGCTGAAAGTAAAACACTATCAATCTAGCATTCTATATCCAATGCTGGAACTCAGGAAATGATACCCCAAAACATGGCACTTTGACATACAACTAAAGAAGTAGGCTCAATTCTCTCTTACCTTCCCCTCCTCACTCCACCTCTCAATACTTTGTCTGTCCCAAAGCACAGGTTAAGGCTATTCTCTGAAGTTCTTTTATCTACTTGGAAACTGAACCCACCAAAGAGAAACACAATTGTCTTCAATCCCCTCCCTGAAATGTAATTAATTAGGGAAGATTACAACTCATGTTACAGAGAGAAAAAAACTAAAACTTAAACACCACACCTAGCACCCAGATGATCTTTATCTCTAATCCTGTACAATGCCTAAAAAGAATTATTTATTAAAAATAGTCTGAGTATTGGGTACATCCATTTTCCCTGAAAATCGTTTACAGCTTTTCAAAATGACCACATTTCTCCCATCTCCCTTTCCCCTGTGAAGAAGGGTATTGAAGCACCTGAACCTCATTGAGTTATTGAGTCATCATTCTCTAGCAACTCCCCTGGGCTTATCCATGTTAAAGACACTGATATGCCTTTGCTTTCTAGTATCCTGCCATTGTTAATTTGTTACATTTGTTAACTTTCAGTGAACCTTTAGAAAGAAGAGAGGAAGCTTTCCCCTGACCTCTACACGCTCCCCCCCCCACAAAAATAGCTTTCAAATATGACGGAAAAGAAACAGTTCCATGAACAAAACAAATAATTTATTAGCTATAAAGCTGCTAAGAAGTGCTAACACAAAAGTAGAAGAAATTGATGCCACGTGAAATTTGTGGTGTATAGGAAGGAAGGATGAACTCTCAATCTCACTAGTGAAAATGTATCTAAAGGAAAGGAAATCAGTATATTGAAAGGATACCTGCACCCCCATGTTTATCACAGCACTACTTACAACAGCAAAGATATAGAAACAACGCGTGTTCATCAATAGATGGTTAGAGGAAATGTTGTATATGTATTATTCAGCCATAAAAAAGAATGAAATCCTGTCATTTGTAACAACATGGATGGAACTGGAGGTTATTGTATTAAGTAAAATAAGCCAGCTACAGAAAGACAAGCTTCACATGTTTACACTCATATGTGAGAGCTAAAAGTAAGTTGATCTCATGGGGGTAGAGTAGAATGATAGTTACCAGAAGCCAGGAAGGGTATATGTGAGGTCGGGATGAAAAAAGATTGGTTAATGGGTACAAACATGTAGTTAGATAGAAGAAATATGTTCTACTGTTTAATAGCACAGTAGAGTGACTATAGTTAACAACAGCATGTATTATATATTTTAAAATAGCTAAGAAAGGTGATTTGAATTATTCCCAATACAAATAAATGATAAATGCTTGAGGTGATGGATATCCCAAATACCCTGACTTGATCTTTGCACATTCTGTGTATGTATCAAAATATCACATGCATACCATAACTATGTACAAGTATTACACGTCAATTTAAAAATCAAATGAAAAATGCATGGTTAAATATAAAAGACTATTTCTCTTTCTTAAACATTTTAAAAGTCCGTTCATAGTTTTTAAAAAAATACTATCTGGTAATGTTTTCAAGCCATGTAGAAGGAAAATACATGTGAACAAAACCAAAAAGGATGGAAAGTATAGAAAATGGAATTATACAAGTGGGCAAAAAATCAGAAAGGATATGAAAGATTCAAATAATGTTATCAGTAAAATTGACCTAATTTACATTCATGGAATACTCCATTCAACAACTACAGATTATACATTATTTTAAAGTCCACACAGCACATTCACTGAGACCATATCCTGCACAATAAAATAGGTCTTAGTTAAAACCGTACAGTTTGTTTTTTAACCACAAATTAAATTAGAAATCAATAATAAATTATCTAGAAAAACCTCAAATATTTGGAAGTTAATCAACACAGTTATAAGTAACCCGTAGGTCAAAGAAGAAATCGAAATGGAAATTAGAAATTAGTTTGAATTGCATGATGATAAAAACACTATATCAAAGCTTGTGGGACACAGTTAAAGCAGACCTTAGAGAAAAACTTGTGGCTTCAGTGCTTTGTACATAAGAAGAATAACATAAAATTAAAAATCTAATTTTCCACTTCTAGAGGCTAGCAAGACAGTAAATTTAATTCAGAATATTAGTAGATTGGAATATTACTCAACAATAAACAGTAACAAAGTGCTGATCCCTGCAACAACACATTAGTTGAGCAAAATAAGCCAGCCATAAAGAGTGCAAAATTCCATGCATATAAAATTCTAAACTAGGCAGACCTAAGCTCTGAGGATGGAAACCAGATCAGTACTTTTCTTGACAGTGTGAGGCCACAAATAACTACAAAGAACATTCATCAATTCATTTGATCATAGCGTTCTTGTGAAGTAGGTAGGCCATTTTATCTTCATTTTAAAGGTGAGAAAACTTAATTTTGAAGAGGTTAAGTGATCCGAAGTCATAAGTAAAAAAAATTATCAGAAGTTGAGACTAGATTATAGAGATTCTGATGAGAGTCTAGTGACCCTTTTACTTCACTCCCATAATCACCTCCATATATAAGTGGAGTCCAGTTTCTGCAACCAAAAAATTGCAGTGGCTGCATCATAGCTACCGTTTTCAAGGGTCTCCTCCATGCCAGGCACTTGCTAGGCTCTTTGCATGTATTGTTCACTTTGTCCCACTTATCATCAAGGAAGGTTTCAGCCCATTTCCTCACTAAAAGAGACACCCTTTTCCCGCCCCTCCACATGTATTTAACCCTTCTGAATTTGCAGTACATCTTACAAACATGTGGCTCATTAATGTAGTGTTTCCGCCTCGCTAGGAAAACCCTGGGACTCAGAGATTAATGGCAAGAACACACTGCAAAATCAGTGCAGGTTCTTTCCATTTACAATTCTGAGTGATATTATATGCACTACTTCCCAGAAATTTGTTTTTTCTCTTTTCCCCAACCGCCCCCACCCGCCACCCCCACAACCTTAAGTACTAGTATACTGAATTTATCCACAGGCCTTTTACAGTTATAATGAGATAAATGTTATTATATTTGTTACTCTCAAATATCATTCATACGATTCTTAACAAAGCTGTTCACTGATCTTATCCCCACACAGAAACACAGTTTAGGAGTTTGTCTTTCCTTCCCTGGAGTTAAAGAACTTGAGGCTCAGAGAAGTTAAGTTTCTTGTAATGGTCACAGAGAGAGTGAAATTTGCTCTTCAAAGAGAATCTCAATCTCCCATCTTCTTCCAAGAACTCTCCACCACATTTGGCCTGAATATTAGAAAAGAAAATAAGCACATAGAAAGGAGATCACAGGGAGAGCTTACTCGGGATTGACACACAGAAGAATATGCAAGAAGTGAAAGAAAAGAGTATCAGTCAGCATTCAGCCCCTGCACTTTTGCCACTCAGTCATTCCTAAGTGTTCAACGCTGTTTGGTTGATGAATGGAAGAACCTGTGGTCACACAAAGGTGCTGATGCTCTTCCTTGACTTTGTTAGGCAGGTCATGGTGTGGGCAGACATTGTGAGGTCTAAGGCAAGATTGGTGCTAGGACTGATAAGTGGAGAGTGGACAGGTCTGAGTTGGCTGCCACCAGAGCCACTCATTTGGATTCTGTGAATTCACTGTAGCCGGCCAACCTACATTGTTGACTTTGACTGGCAGTGAGATTACAAGTATCCAGGTGCCACTAGGCAGATGTTATTAATTTGCCTAATTACAGTCTGTGCAAGCAATGACAGTTGCAACAACCAAATTCTGCATTAGTGACCTTGACAGGGGATGTTGGGAATTTTCAGGGAGACTCTGTTGCTAGTCTGGTGCTCTGCCAAACACACCACATTGCCTAAGGGTCCATGTTAAGAGAAGCAGTGGGAGAGAAAAGAGACGAGCTTTGGGTGCTAATCCTAACATCCCTGCTGATACGGTTTGGCTGTGTCCCCACCAAAATCTCATCTTGAAATGTTGCTCCCATAACCCCCACATGTCATGAAAGGGACCCAGTGGGAGGTGATTGAATCATGGGGGTGGGTTTTTTCCCATGCTGTTCTCATGATAGTGAATAAGTCTCATGAGATCTGATAGTTTTAGAAAGGGCAATTCCCCTGCACATGCTTTCTTACCTGCTGCCATGTAAGACGTGTGTTTGGTCCTTCTTAGCCTTCTGCCGTAATTGTGAGGCCTGCCTAGCCATGTGGAACTGTGAGTCAATTAAACCTCCTTCTTTTATAAATTACCCAGTCTTGGGTATGTCTTTATTAGTAGCATGAGACTGGACTAATATGATTTGCCCTGTCATCCCCAGCAAGGCACCCAGACTGTAATTCCTCTTTGAATATGGATTGTATCTCGTTTTAAACTGCATTGTCTAGAACAGTGCATGGAGCACAGTATTTCTTAAAGGTATATTGAAATGGATTTCAGTAACCCAAGCCAAATATGTGTACTTTTTTCAAAATCAGTCAATTTACAAACAACATCTTAATACTGCGCATACTGTTATTAAAGACTTGCTGAATAACTGGGTGAATGAATGAACAAAGAAACATAAAAAAACTTTTCTTAATCATTTACTCATCAAGAAAATAGAGAAAATGAAGTCTCCAGGGAAGATGTGAATCTTACATCTAATACATATGCAGATGACACTTCATTTTGTAGGTTCTTACCAATACATGCAATATTCTTCAAGGGAAAGAAAGACAGAGAGAAAAAAAAGAAAGGCAGGTTCCAATAGGAAATACTTGTAAAAATATCTTTGTATGACAGTGTATGCTGAAGCAATGACCTGCTAATACCTCGAGCCACATGCAAGGAATGTGTCAATGACACTTACATTTTCTGAATGACTTTCAAAGGGATGTCCCCCCAGAAGAGTACAAACTAAAGTTAAGGAGGAACTAGCAGCACAGAGGTAATTAGAAATGATTGGTTTTCTTTTTAATTTAAGAAGATACATTTAATAAGGCAAAGGGTAATTAACATGCAAACCACAGACTTAAAGCTAAAATTGACAAACCCATTCAGGCTTCAAAGTTCCAAACTGCTATTCAGAGCAGTGCAAAAATGGATTTCAGACAGGCTTTTATAGAAAAGAAGATGAGAGAGATAGGTATTAGGCACTGGCCACTACTGGTAGCTGAGAGGAACTCTGAAATGATAGATTTGAGGAGACAAAAATGAGAGTTAAACTACTGAACTCTCCTTTTCCCCTACTCTTCCTTATTTGGAGCACAAGGTATATTATATCATAAGTGCATATGTGTGTATCTACTTGTCATTTAATAGCGACAGTTATTTGATTAGCTTAAAAGACCACTCAGAATTTGATTGCTATCTAAGAATCCTGTTGTATCTTAACAGTTGGCAAGAGGGGAATGACTGATTGGCACCACTTGCCACTCTGCTTGCTTTGCCTGGTTATGACCTCCAGATTAGAGAAACAACACAAGGATTTCAGCCAACACTAGAGAAAAGCTGACATTCTAGTCTGATCTCACCACCAGTTGTGTGGGTATAGGCTCTCAGAGCTGTGCTAGTGACAATCACGTGCTCATGTTCTCTCCCTTCTCTCAGGAGTCACCACCGACTCTGTGCTCTTACTCTGTTCGAGTTGTGTACCCGGGACACTGAAGATGTATTTGTTTATGCCTCTGTCTCTGGCAGTAGAAATTCCCTTCAGTGGGTATTAGTGCTTCCTCATTCCCAGCCCAGCCTTGGCACATCTTCTGTGACACATGTGCTCCTGTGCCACCTGTGGTCAACTTGACGTTTTCCTCCTAGTCTCCTTGTCCTGACCTTCATTGTCATTTATTCTCCTGAAGCTTGACATGGCCACTTCAGAAAATGAAATATGAAGGGATCCTAACGTGGACCACTTTGTTATTCTTTTACCCCTGAGAAAGATATTTCTGATGCAAATCTTATCAATATAGAGTCTCCTAATACACTCCTGGAACCCCGTCCTAAACCATCAGTTATATCCCTTTTTATTCTTAATGAGGACATATAATAGAACTTGTCAGCGGAAGTTACTCAGGAAACCTGTGAAGGTTGCAGGGGGTAATGTCTTCCATTAAGTGACTCGCCCACTGGAGATTCCAGTGTTGTCAGAGTGACCAGCACCTGGCCCCAGGCAGAAAAGCCCAGCTTCCCATAGGGGCAGAGCCCTATGACCATGGAGCTACTGCATCGCTACCCTCACTGCCACATGAAAGTTATTACTTCTACGTTCCATTTTCTCATCCTTCTTCTACTTTGATGAACGAGTGTCCTTGCCTGTGAACTATTTGCATTAAATCTCCTCCATCAATAACATAAGTACAAATAGAATTTATTGAAAGTCAAGAGTTACAAGCACCAAGAAAGGGCATTGATAAAGTTATTTTAAGGTACACGTGGAAAAACCTAAATCACCATTGGGCCTCTGCCTATTTATGGCTTTAACAACCAAATACTAATTTAGAATGAAATTTCTGAATAAAGTTCTCAAAATTCTTCCAAGAACAATATGAACTTTTGTATATAAGTAGTCTATCAGCATCCCTACGATAATGATAAGTGTCTGAGCCACTTAGTACTAGAAGATAAAATATGACAACTGATATTACGTACATCAACCCAGAAACAAATAGAAACAGGCCTTTGTTGCCCACTGGCTTGTACGATTCAGAAGAGAAATTCTTCTTGAAGGTATTATGCATGTAAAGATAAATGTCTGTTAAATAATTAAGGGCATGCATATGACACCAGACTCCTCTGTTGCTACTGCTGTGTTTGTTCTGAAGTTCTGGATTTTGTATGACTTCTGCAGTGTTAAGTATAAGAGATAATTGGCCGGGCACGATGGCTCATGCCTGTAATCCCAGCAATTTGGGAGGATGAGGCAGGTGGATCACATGAGGTCAGGAGTTTGAGACAGGCTGGCCAACATGGTGAAACCCCGTTTCTACTAAAAATGCAAAAATTAGCTGGGTGTGGTGGCGTGCTTCTGTAATCTCAGCTACTCTGGAGGCTGAGGCAGGAGAATTGCTTGAACCTGGGAGGCAGAGGTTGCAATGAGCCAAGATCGTGCAACTGCACTCCAGTCTGGGCAACAGAGCAAGACTCGGTCTCAAAAAAAAAAAAAAAAGTAATACAAAAAAGTGTAAGGGGTAATGAAGTGACTGTTGACAACAATGTCATATATTTATGTTTCTGTCTCTTCTCTGAGAGGTAACACCAACATGTATGGCAGCTCCACCATATGGCGCGCGCCTGGAAAAGACTGAAATACCCTCTCAGCAAAATCACACTTTTCACACTCCGCTAAAGAAAAAAAAAAACAATGCCTTTGCCCTTTCAAAAATTAAATAGAAATCTTTTTCAACTTTCTGCCAATGAGGCAGGGAACTAGAGCATGGGAGTTGGCAGGGCAGCCTGACCTTCTATTAGAGCACCTGGAGTTAAGGAGTGATATTGCAGCAAGGGCCAGGCCCAGAGCTAGGGAGAGGTTAACTCAGGTATACAGGGTAAAGCCTTGGGGCAAAGAGAAAAATAGAAACAAAGATGAAAAGGCTGCCAGCCTTCATAATGCCTTTATGTTCTTCTGTACATGGCAGTGGCTTTAGTAAGTGATCTCGACAAATCTTTTTCACCTTCCCAGCATGATTTCTCTTTCTCTGTCTTGCATTATTTTCCTTCCTACACTTATCACCACCTGACAAACTGAATATATGCATATATATTCATTTACTTGTCTATCTCCCTGCCACGACACTCTAAGCTTCATGAGAGCAGAGTCTTCTCCTAAAATCTCAAGCAGAAGAAGTGGCCCATAAATCCTTGTTGAATGAAGAAATAATATGTAGAATTCATTTCCCTATTTTTTTTTTTCATTATAAGCCCTGTTATGTTTTCATGGTGCATCTTGAGGGAATAGTGCTCCTCGGGAATCTGAACATAATGTCTCAGTGGGAGATCTTCCTGGTCATGGCTTTGGATGGAAAACAAAGGATAGGAATTTTGAGGAATGTTCTCAATGAAATGTCATTAGTTTAAGAGGAAACTGGTATGACATTATAGTTCAGAGTTTTTCTACTACCACAGTGGATTTAGGAATCTTAAGAGTCAGGCTAGAGTGCTTCAGAGAGGCAAATAATAAAGTGTCAGTGTTCAAGGTTCACCAAGCCCTATGTTACCCAGGTTCACCAAGCCCTATGTTACCCAGACTATCCAAAATTATTTGAGGTGGAAGTATCAAAAGGAGTGAATGGGCAGCATATGACGTCTGTGTTTCATCCTTGATGCCATTCCATACCTCTGAAAGTCAGCTTGTTAACCCCACAAACTACTCACAGACTGTGGGCTCTAGTTTCTGCCATCCTTTACATTTAATTGGCCAGAGAATAAGCTAAGGCTGGAGCTGGTTTCATGAGAAACAAATGATGACTAAATAAATCTAGGATGCTCTCTCATCCTTATTTCCTCCCCAGAGCTTTCCAGGCTCACTTCCAGGGATGAACGTCTACACCAGCAGAAAAGCTCCAACTTGCCTGTCCTATAGTCAATTTTCTCCAAAGATAATTTCACCTCCCTGAATGGGAATCTTTGAGGAGATAGCAGATTCTTGTGGGAAAGAGGAATATGAAGGCAGACATCATGTGTCTTTTTTAATCATTCATTTTATTGAGATTTGGATCTTAAACTAGCACTCTACGGAGAAGATGGGAGCTCACTGACAGCCTTTGGCAAAACCGCATAATAACCCATGTTTATCATGATCTCCTCTTCTCTTCTTCACTCCTCTGTTCCCTTTCTTTTCTTAGGTGACTTTCAACTTTTTCTGTTGAATTGTAAGTAGCCCAAGCAATGAATTTTTCCCTTCCTAGGGAAAATGAGCAGTTGAGAAGGCAAATTTTAAAAGGAACACATGAAGAATAATGGAAGAAAGAAGAAAGAGAGAAAGGAGGAAAAATCTTTATAAGCTAAAGGAATTAATTTCTCTTGCCAATTTGGCAGGTAAATTGAGACAGAATTACTGGATATTTACTGTAAACTCTGAGATCTGGCCTTGAGTAAATACAAACCCAAGTAAATACCTGGTATACAGCCCACCTCCCTCCATCATCACCATCATCTTCATCTTGTCCTTCCTGGATCACTGCAATAGCCTCCAGACACTTGTTTGGCCTCCAGTGTTACTCCCATCTAATCAATCTGACAAGCGAGTTCATTACCTTTAAGATAAAGTAGGGCCAGGCGCAGTGGCTCATGCCTGTAACCCCAGCATTTTGGGAGGCCAAGGCAGATGGATCACCTGAGGTCGGGAGTTCAAGACCAGCCTGACCAACATGGAGAAACCCCGTCTTTGTTAAAAATACAAAACTAGCTAGGCGTGGTGGCACATGCCTGTAATCCCAGCAACTTGGGAGGCTGAGGCAGGCGAATCGCTTGAACCTGGGAGGCAGAGGTTGTGGTGAGCCAAGATCGGGCCATTGCACCCCAGTCTGGGCAAAAAGAGCAAAACTCCATCTCAAAAAAAAAAAAAAAAAAAAGATAAAGTAAAAATTTCTTAGTATTCCCTGTAAAGCCCTCTGCTTTCCTAATTATCTCCTGCTTCTTCTCTCCTTTCCATGTTCTCCTTCTGTTGTATCAAACTGCGAGATGTTCCCATAAACACAACAGGGAACTAATTCCTTAAAGCATCTTCTCAGCTCTGCTTTTCCCCAACCTCTGTGTTTAAGCTGGTGGCACTCTCCTTGTTCATCCTAATGGTATTTGCTGTCATGGAAGGAAATCAGCAAAGGAGCTGGAATGTCTGTATTTAGGTTGGTCTCCTCTTCTAGGCAGCAAGTACTTTGAGGGCCACTGCCCTGATTCATTTTGCATCCCTGGCACCTGCACAAACTATAGTATATAGAAGGTAGAGAGTATATGGTTGTTCCCACAAACTCAACGGAATTTTGTGTAAATCGCAGTTCAAAGAAAGGAGAGGACATCACTAAAGGAAATTTCTGCTTATCTATTATGAAGCACAAAAAATGTAAACATTTTGTCTAACTCAGGTATCGGTTATCATGAAATTATTTCCTTTGAGCTAAAGATAAATGTGAAGTCTGATGGCAATGTTTTGCTGGTGGCTCTACAAAGATGCGATTTTTCATTCTTCATTTCACTTGCTATCCCTAGATCCCCCTTCAGAAGTGTCACTGGATCTCTGGCTGCATGTGCAAGATGAAACCACTGGGCTTTGAAGGAAGGTCCCCTTGAAAGTCACCTCCAACCATTATTTCATGTATCACCTTAGGCCATTTATATCATCTTTCAGAATCTTAGTCTATTCATCTATTAAATGGAGATAACAATACCATGGGAAAAGAATCATATATACTAAACACTCATACATTTATTTGTATTTTAGAGTAACATAACATCATTGTAATGACCTCCAAAATGACTTTGCAGAAGGTGATATAGACTGAACGCTCCTGCAAATTCATACATTGAAATCCTAATGCCACTGTCACATTATTAGGAGGTGGGGATTTTGAGAGGTAATTAGTTCATGAGAATGAATGCTCTGTGATGGAATTAGTGTCTTTGTAAGAATAGAAAAAGAGCTAGCCCTCCCTATCTTGGTTTTCCCTCATATGAGGAGGCAACGAGAAAATAGCCACCTGCGCACCAGGAAAAGTGCTTTTACCAGACACTGAATCTTCCAGCACCTTAATCTTGGACTTCCCAGGCTCCAGAACTGTGGGAAATAAATTTCTGTTGTTTAAGTCTGTTATACATTTGTTATGGCAGCTAGAACTTTCTAAGACAGAAAGGCTCTAGAATTGCCAGGCTGCACGAAGTAATCACACAATATAAATAGAAAAAAACTTGCTCACTATGCAAATTCAGTGTCAAAGAAATTCTCTGGCCTCTCCTATCCACCAGAGTGTCACCTAATTTTTTCTTCCACACAAAAATTCCTGAAAGCTTTCATCATTGCAATATAGTGATGTCCTAAGACAGGAGACTGAGACTCAAGAAGATGCAGTGATGCTCAGTGTTAACTCCTGGTCAGTAGCCTAAGCAGGGCTCATTATTCTCTGCATTTGACTCTGAGACTGGCCTTTTTCTGCACAGATTGTTATAGTTCAAGACAAAAAGTCCTGGAGCAAAATACTGGGGGACCTGTATTCTGACACCAAATGTTTATTAAACAGTTGTTATCATTATCATTATTGCTATTATTATTGTTGTTGTTGACAGGTTAGCAGAGGTATTGAATTCATATATAGAAAGATCTATCTCAAGCCCCAGTTTACATTACCAGTGAATTTACTCAGCTAAGAAATTCAGTGAATTTTTGTTTATTTTCATGGCTTTCTGGAGCATCTAGATCCAACTATTCACTAGAAAAAGTATAAAATTGAAAAGAAGACTCTGACACTGTATTGAAAGTACCAAGCTATTTTTGAATTTGATAAATTGTTTACAAAGGAGAAAAGGGGGGAAAATAATGCTTGTTGTAGCCTGCATTTCACTTCAGTCTTTTACAACGTATTTATTAAAGCATTTCGTATCCAGAAAAAAGGGACCCCCTAGAACTGTGAATTGATTAGCCTTCTCCAATAGTTTGCAACAGTGCTTCCACTGCTGATATTAATCATGGTTCCAGCAGCTCCTCTGCACCAATACCAGGGAGGTCTGTATGCCCCATATCGAATGCAGGGAATGAATTAACGCTGGATAAATGTGTTTGTACCTTGCTGTGTTAAGGAACACTCAGGCCCTGTTTATACTTTGCTTCACTCCCAAGTTTAAATAGTGATTTTCAGACTATCCAGCTTGGTAATTCTATACTTGGTCTGATTTCATTTTTGACAATGTTTGAATCAAGCCAGACAGGCATATGGACTTCCTTAGCTTGACTTGCAAGGTCTTATAAGCTGTTCTGCTTTGAGTCTTATTTCTCACAATCCCTGAATGTACTATAAACTCCAAAAAATTAGACTGCTCAATGTCATTGGCCAGACACATTACATGCAGTCTTGTTTTAGGGTCTTGGTGCTATTCCTGAGTGGTACTGTAGCAAGGTGTTGATGATGGACTCTGGGGCACATTGCCTAAATTCAGTCATTGCTCTCCCACTTACTGGATGTGAGAATTCAGGCACACACTTAGCTTTTCTGTTCTAGCATTTGCCCAACTTTAAAATGGGGACCAGAGTGCATTTCTCAAGAGGATGGTGAGTGTGTATGTGTATGTGTGTGCACGTGTGTGTGTAGAAATATAAATATATGTGTGCATATTAGTTAAACATGTATGCTAATAATTTATGCCAGAATTATTCTAAGTAATATGCCATATACATGGACATAGTGTATAGATATTTCTTAGAACATTTCTAGCATGAAGTATGAAGTTTTGGCACAGTATGTGACCTATATAAGCGTAACTACTATTATTGCTAGTTCTACATGTTTAGTTAAATTGTAGTTATTCTTCAGGCTCATGTCAAATACTGACTCCTTTATTAAATAATCCTAATTTTCCAAGCAGGAGAGCAGATAGAATATTTACTGGATGTAGAAAATGATCCAGCTGCATGTTTTCACATCAGTCTTTTGTCACATCCTATGCTGTTTCTGGGCATTTTGGAAATGAGGAAACTGAGAACTACAAGTCCAGTAACTTGCCCACAGTGGACTCGGGATGTGAGCCCAGGTCTGTCCCCCTGTGCAGACTGACTTTCTCTCTGCTCAACACTGTTGCTTATTGGGAGGCACGCTCTCTGTTTCCTCTGAACTGCCATGGCACATTATTTCTCCATCTCTCGTGGTACTTGATTCTTCCTATTTTGCATTATAACAGTGTGTGTACATATTTGACCTTCATTATAAAAGAATGTGAATTTTTAGAGCAGAAATCTCATATATTTATATATACATTCCCTTCCCCAATTCCACCTTTGTTTGTTCCTTTGCTTTATCAATGGGCATGTTTGCTTCCTCTATAAGATTCTGTGTTTCTTGGGTGAATTTAATTGTTGGAAGACTATTTTACCCCAGGATTTATCACAGGATAAGATCAAGGGCATTTTACTATGTATTTTACTGAGTTATAAATATATATAGTATGTAAAAGACTGCCACTACATGAAGCTCTGATATTTTAGTGGGATATTGAGCCTGAATTGGAGCTTCACAAGATTCCTTTGGTAGGCAGCAGAATGTATGTGTCTCGGCAGAGGCGAAGCAGTGAGAAGGAAGGGTGAAGGAAAAGCAGATGGACTGCAACCTTGTCTCCACCACAATGAGACCTGGGCAAGCTTCTCTATCTCTAAGCCTTAGTTTCTTCCTATGTGAAATGGGAATGACAACACTGGGTTTATCAGAGAGCTGTTAAAAGAATGAAAGGCAAAGCGTATGTCAATTACTTGTGGGTTCCTGAATATAGCAAATCCTCATTGAGTGTTCAATATATAACTTCTTCTTGTTGTTAATATGCCATTTGGGGTTGAATTGTCCATGGAAGTCTAAGCCATTCTCTGTCAGAAATTTTTTGTAGTGCTTGTCCAGGGATGTCAGGGATGTCTCATTCCTTCATTCCTGTCTCTCCTCTTTTCATGCTCTGCATTCACCTTTTTGTATTTATTTATTATCTTTTTTCTTTTTTTTTTTTTTTGAGACAGAGTCTCACTCTGTCACCCAAGCTGGAGTGCAGTGGCACCATCTCAGCTATCTGAAACTTCTGCCTCCTGGGTTCAAGCGATTCTCATGCCTCAGCCTCCTGAATAGCTGGGATTACAGTTGTGAGCCACCATGCCCGGCTAATTTTTGTATTTTTAGTAGAGATGTGGTTTTACCATGTTGGCCAGGCTAGTCTTGAACTCCTGACCTCAGGTGATCTGCCTGCCTTGGCCTCCCAAAGTGCTGGGATTACAGGTGCGAGCCACCGTGCCCAGCTTATTCACCTTTTATTAATGGCTACAGAAAGCATATAATAGCTATAACAGTTAAATATTAGAAATGTGTAAACGATGACTGATATTTTATATTATATAAAATGTAACTGGGTTCTCTAGCTTACCCAAAACATTTTAAAATCTTGGTGACTAGAAGCCAGGATAAACTGCTAGCTTAAAGCTGACAGTGTTGTTCATTCATATACAGAGAAGAACTGCAAATTTACTTTGCCGAAAATAAATCACAAAACTTCAATGTGCCCCTCGGTTTACCAAAGTAAAACCATATCCCTGTTCAGGTGAGGTGCAGCCTGACACAATGGGATGTCCCAGAGAGAGCCTGAGCCTGGGCTGGGCAGAACTACATCCTGCCCCGCTTTACTTAGCCCCCTAGAGTAAGTTTGTATGCACCCATGGTTTTGGGGTGCAGGAGATCTGGTCTAAAGCACCTTGTAGGTACAGCTGAGTGAATCCATACAACAAAGTGTCACACTATGGGTGAAGCAGAGAAGTCCAGCAGGGTTGCCTGGCATTAGGGGCTGAACCCCATGCATAGGTCTAGCATCTTTAACACATAGTAGTCAGTATAAAGCTTTCTGTGTGTAATTTGCTTTGACTTATCTGCAAACCTTCTCCTTGTCTCCAAGCCTTACAATTAAGTCTTACCTAGCCTTTGGAGAATTATGAAAGCAGACTGGAGAAGTCTATTCTGATACTGCAAAAAGGGCAGGAGTCCCAGCTGAGATGAAGAGCAACAACCAAGGTGAATTTGAAGAGCACATGAGCAATCACTGGGGACTCTCAAAAATATTTAGGAGTCAGAGAAGTCATGGGAAACGGTGGGTTGGCTAATTGTCATTTGGAAATTAAAGAGAAGTTTGACATCTGAGGATGCCGCATGCCACATTACACATAGCCTCCACATATGACTCTACAATCTACAATGGTAAATTGGCAGGGATTCAAATCTAATAAAACTATGCTCACTTAATGAGGTTCTCCCATTCTTCATTTTAGATTACATGGTAAGGAAACTAACAGAAAAGTTTTAGAATTACAAAAACAACAAAACAAAACATAAAATAAAATAAGAGTTAAAAATGGTTTACACAGTAACCTAAAAAGCTAAACAACTTTGAGAATTGTCGTGGGATCAGTCCTCATCAGACTTAATTGTCTGTACATGCCTGAATATATTTAAGGAAGAGTTTTGATGAGTGTTAAACCAAAGGTGCTTCTTTATAATTCCTTAATTAACCTGAGACCCACATAGCCAAAGCAAACTGACCAAACTTGTTGTTGTGTTTTTGGTTTTGGTTTTGTTCTCCTCTTTTTTTCATTCTCCTTCCCTTCCTTTCTTTCTTTTTTCCTTCCCTCCTTCTTTTCCTTTTTTTTTTTTTTGGCAAAGAAAAACAAAATGCAAATCAAAAGCCAGATTTATTCAAATGCCATACTTAAGAAGCATATCTGAACAAATTATTCAGAGCAGGAGCTTGGGTTTCTGAGAGAGATGACAGGGTTGTATGAATAAATTTCAATATGGCTTTACTTCTTTATGATATAATCTCAGTCTTAATTCCCAATGAAGCTGCCACAATGCATTATAGCTCTGTCTCCATTAAAGAGATTTTGGTTTTGTCAGCTTACTTTCTGAGTATTTAGAGATTTCATTTAACTGACCTATTCCTAGAGATTTGTAAAGACAACTGGTTTAAAAGATTAGTAATCTTTTAACAGTTTTCCTTTTAAAGGCAATCAAAGCTATTTCTTTCCATCATCATGGGCAGTTGTTGAGCATATACCAGAGTAATCCTGCTTAGATTATTTGACCTTTTCCTCATCAGCTTTTATAGTTTGTCATTCCTGCTAACATTTCTTCACAGTAAGCAATCTTGGTGTATAGTAAATGCTAATTGGTCCTTTAAAAAGGTCCCATGATAAATACCTTTATGCCTCAATTTAAATTTTCTGGGCACAGAACAGAGATGGGAGAAGTCACTTTGTGCTGTGTCCTTCATCCAGATTCATTCTTTTCTCTAACCTCCCTGACTTTTGATCACTTACTCCTTGCCTTATTTTCCTGTCATTCTCAGTGCCTGCTCTCACCTTTTCCTTTTTTTTGTTTTTGTTTTCGTTTTTGTTTTGATTTTTGTTTTTGGAACGGAGTCTCACTCTGTCGCCCAGGCTGGAGTGCAGTGGTGTGATCTCGGCTCACTGCAAGCTCCGCCTCCTGGGTTCATGCCATTCTCCTGCCTCAGCCTCCCGAGTAGCTGGGACTACAGGCGCCCGCCACCGCACCCGGCTAATTTTTTGTATTTTTTAGTAGAGACGGGGTTTCACCATGTTAGCCAGGATGGTCTCAATCTCGTGACCTCATGATCCACCCGCCTCGGCCTCACAAAGTGCTGGGATTACAGGCGTGAGCCACTGCACCCGGCCTCCTTTTCTTTTTTTTTTTTCAGTAGGAACAGCAAATGCTCTGGATTCACAAGACTGTCACTGGTCCTTTTTGTTTTTTTATTTTTTCCACAAGAATTAAGACAAAAGACTCAGAGGCTGCAAAGAAAAGCAATGAGGTGGACTGACAAATAGCCATTTGCTCAATGCAAGTGGCAATTTAGAGAAGACGATGAGGGGAGGCGGCTGCTTTCTTCTTTTTATTACCTGAGTTACATCAGGTAAAAAGTGATATGAACAGGTCAAAAAGTCACAGAGACGACTTTATCACGTCCACCTATTTTTATGATCACATTGTGTCTTCTTTCCATTTTAAATTTTCTAGATTTTATATTTTAATTAGCATATCTAAATATGTTCATATATTAAAATCTAAAATTTCTCAAAGATCTAAAATATCTTATGGTTTATACATTCTTCTTAACAAATGGTGTATCTGTTATGTAACAGGTATTTTTAAAATGCACACTAGAAATATATTATTTCAGTTAATTTCCTAGACAGTCTATGTGAGGTATATTTTATTATACCCATCTCATAGATGAAGATACATATCCATGGAGTTCAAATAACTTGTCGAAGGCCACATCTTAGTTAATAGGTAGAAGCAGATTGAAATCGCCACTGGTTTGGCTTCAGAATTTAACTTTTATAACTGGACCATGCAGAATAATACTGAACCAGCAGTTCTCTGAACCCATGTCTAACACAAATACTTTTTATCTCCCTTACAGAAATACTTTCATAATAATTTCTCAATTCTAGTCCTCTGCCTTTATGGAAAGTAGGTACCTCTTTCTGAATGTTGTGCAAAAATATTGTTGAGACTTGTTTTTATGTATTGTATCACACGTGTATGCACCATCTATAAAACCACTATTCAAAATATTGTACATTATAACACCCAGTGGTTTTTTTTTTTTTTTTTTTTTTTGAGACGGAGTCTCACTCTGTTGCCCAGGCTGGAGTGCAGTGGCGCAATCTCGGCTCACTGTAAGCTCTGCCTCCTGGGTTAACGCCATTCTCCTGCCTCAGCCTCTCTGAGTAGCTGGGACTACAGGTGCCCGCCACCACGCCCGGCTAATTTTTTGTATTTTTAGTAGAGACGGGGTTTCACCGTGGTCTCGATCTCCTGACCTCGTGATCCACCCGCCTCGGCCTCCCAAAGTGCTGGGATTACAAGCATGAGCCACCGCGCCCGGGCAACACCCAGTGTTTTTGTATAAGGGTTTTGCCAAATAATTTTTCCTTGAGTGTAATTATAGAAAAAAATAATGAATTTACTGCACAGCTAAATGGGCATTTTCTGTTAGTACAAACTGGCACGTTGCCATTTTTGCCTCAGCTACTAGAAAAAGAAGTATTTCCCAGGTGTTTTAGTCTACTTGATTAACTGCACCCTACTACACTCTGCTTTGTGTACTCTACACATGCTTCCAGTATGTTTCTGTTTACTTTTGTCCTCGTGGTGTTATTTCTTATAATAATATTTATCAGATTGGGGCTAGCCAGTGACGTCCCACTGAAAGAAGCAGGGACAGGTGGGCTGTCATGGCTTTTTAGTAGAGAATTCTGTGCTGGAAGGTAACCCTTTCTGTATCACGGAAGAGATGTAACTAAATTTAGAGTCAGAAGCCACTCATCAGGATTAGCTGCTAAGCTATTTGGTTGTTGGGTGAGAAGTTAATCGGAAGATGCAGATGAGAAGTCAAAATCACAAAGAAAAATTTTAAAAAGGAAGGCAGAGAAAGATCTAGGAGTTGACTCTGTCAGCTGTTGGATTATCTAGAGCCAGGGAGAGGGTCTAGCCCTTTGATTATCAATGGAAAGATTGATTCATGCTCATCTCCCTTTTGTTATAATTGATCATGCTTTGGGGACACTCATACTTCGGATTTTTTAGCTGAAAGAGACTCTGGGTTGACAAACATCCCAAGTTTTTGTTGTTGTTGCTATTTAAATAATAATTATTATTGTTATTACTATTATTACTATTATTATTTTGGAGATGTGGTCTCCTTTTGTTGCCTGGGCTGGATTGCAGAGGTACGATCATGGCTCACTGCAGCCTTGACCTCTCAGGCTCAAGAGAACCTCCAGCTTCAGCTTCTCAAGTATCTGGGACAAAAGGCAGGTACAACCACATCCAGCTAATTTTCATATTCTTTTATAGAGACAGGGTCTTGCTATATTGCCAAGACTGTCTCAATCTTCTGGCCTAAAGCAATCCTCCCACTAAGCCTCCCTAAGTGCTAGGATTACAGGCCTGAGCCACTGCACCTAGCCTAAATTATTATTATTATTTTTTAAAAAGGTGTGCAGATTCTTCTTTTATTTACTTGCATCTCCACTACTTGTGGAAGGCAGACATGCCTTGTTTATTGTGTCAAAGCAATTGAGACCAGAATCTCCACTATGTGAATAATTAACTCATTTGTTAAACATAGATGAATTTTTTTGTCTGACAAAAATAAAAGTGGTCTAACTGTGAAAAACAAAAGGGAAAAACATATTTTAGAAGGCAAGAGACAAAACCTATGGGCTAACTGGTTATAGCAGGAGCTACGTGAAAAATGTCAAAAGAATGTCACAGACACTAAGCATTACATTCTTATTACTGATAATCATTTTAAAAACCTGAATATTTTATTTCAAGTAGAATTTGGGAAAAAGGACAGTGAATTATATTAATATTTGCAGCAGACAATCTTTTCTCCAAGTTGTAGCAACACATTTTTTTTCAAGCAAAACACTTTATTAGCTTTTTAAACTCCCTATTTGCACTTCTTATCTGCACGTAAACATTACAGGACAGAAAAGATTTCTGTTTGTTTGTTTGGGTGAGCTCTTTTTCCTTTAATTCACCTTATTGAGTTTGACTCCATTGAAATAAGATTTTGAAAAAAGAGATATAGAAGAAAATATGGCGTTCCCGTAGCCTCTCTGGTCCTGTTAACATCGTTCAGCCGCTTTGGTTCAGGAATGAATGAACCTGAAGTCTTTCTTTGTGTCCAGGATTCTGTGAGGCTGTAGGAATAATGGTGAGCACAAAAATGGACCCCGTGCAGCCTGATCAACATGGTGAAACCTTGTCTCTCCTAAAAATACAAAAATTAGCTGGGCATGACAATGGGCACCCACAATCCCAGCTACTCGGGAGGCAGATGCAGCAGAATTGCTTGAACCCAGAAGGCGGAGATTGCAGCGAGTGGAGTCTCACTCTGGGCGACAGAGCAAGACTCCATCTCAAAATAAAAAAAAAAAAAAAAAAAAAAAAGCCCCGTGCTTCGTGCTTGAAGTCAGACCAGGGATGGACATTAGCAAATATTCACACAAGTGAACGCACGATTATGAAAGGCGAGGAGCGGGCACATATAAATGCTATGAGAGTGTATAACCCTGGCACTGGGCCTAGAATGAAGGTTCAGAAAATGCCTTCCCAAGGAACTGATGCATAAGTTAAGGCTGGCTCCCTAAGCTTCTTAAAAGCCAAGGTTTTTGCTAAATACGGGAAGGCTAGAGCCCACAGGAGGTGACATGGGCTGCACTCAGAGGTCCCTGCAGAACCTCATGCTTGCCTTTCTGGAGTGGCATCAGCAGTGCTTTGCAGCCCAGGATTCTGGTGATAGCTTCAATGACTGCTGCCACTGCAGACCAGGAGTCCCTCTGAAGCCACTACTCCCCCAGCCTTCAGCTGGCCTAGCCACCATCTGAGGGCACCTTGGCTCATGCCCAAGCCTCACATCTCTGGAGTCCTGCCCCTGAGGCATGATGCCTTTAGGAGGTAGTCTGTGCTCACAAATGTTCATCTGAAAGCATTAACATATCAATGACAGAGTTGGAGGACAAATTCTTTTCTTTTCATCCTCTAGACACACTGTTATAACGTGTAATCTCTTCCTAAGGCCACTCTGAAGCCTATGAGGAGAGGTGGCTAGTTTGAAATGTCACCCCTTTAGAATGACTTTCCCTGTTTTCCTGCCTCCACCCCATCTTCCCTCACTCCTGATTCTCTAGGATTGCATTCCCCAGCAAAAGCTTTGGACTCAGACTGTATTTTTCAGGACACTGTGGCTAAGACAGGAGGGCTGTGGAAGGAGCTTGAATTTGGTCCTCATTCTACTTGCTTTGATCTCAGAGTATAAGCTCAGAGACAAAAAACAGAAATAGAAATAGAAATAATAGATTTGAAGAAAATTATTGGTGGGGCATCGTAGCCAAAATAGCCTAAGCGTGGCTTTGCTATCACCAGCAGAAAAGACGACATTCTAGTTGGGCTCTGTACTCATCTTTATCAGGCCACAACTAGGGTTTAGTGGGAGGCAGGGGGTCTTACCTCTGATTGCTATAACCAAATACCATAAATTAGGTTGCTTAAACATAACAACACACATTTATTTCCCATAGTTTTGGACATTGGCAATCTGAGATCAGGGTGCCAATATGGTGGGGTTCTTGGTAAGGGTCCTCTTCACCATTTAGAGATAACTATCTTCTTGCTCTATCCTCACATGGTAAGAAAAAAGCAAGTTAGCCCTCTGGCCTCTGATTACAAGAGCATTAATCTCATGATTAGGGCTCCACTCTTTGACTTAATCACCTTCCTTCCAAAGGTTCCACCTCTAAATATCATCACTTTGAGATTAGGGTTTCAACATATAAATTTCGGGGGGACACGAACATCCACTCCATTGCAGGGGAGTGGCAATTTTTGGGGAGAACCTACAGAGCATGATCAGAAAAGTGAACAAAACTGGCGAGACATTTGAAATAATCACAAGAGGAACACTGAAGGCATTGAGGTGTGCTTTATGGAAATAGACTGTCAAAGTGTGTAGAGGGAAAAGGTGAAAGGAACCATCAGATAGTTATTGAAGAAGGCTGCAACTTCTTTTGTACAGCTATAAACTACAGTAAATTGGATGAAGTTATCGTAAGAAAGATTTAGCTCAAAACAATTAAAACATTTCTTGGCAGAAATGCTGTTCAACTATGGGAGAGACTGCTTGATGAGGTAGCAACATCACTATCCCTGCATATTTTCTTTTTTTTTTTTTTTTTTTTTTTTTTTTTTTTGAGACGGAGTCTCGCTGTGTCACCCAGGCTGGAGTGCAGTGGCGCGATCTCGGCTCACTGCAAGCTCCGCCTCCCGGGTTCACGCCATTCTCCTGCCTCAGCCTCTCCGAGTAGCTGGGACTACAGGCGCCCGCCACCACGCCCGGCTAATTTTTTGTATTTTTAGTAGAGACGGGGTTTCACCGTGGTCTCGATCTCCTGACCTCGTGATCCGCCCGCCTCGGCCTCCCAAAGTGCTGGGATTACAAGCGTGAGCCACCGCGCCTGGCTTCCCTGCATATTTTCAAGCCTCTGCAGGTGTGTTACAGGAAAGGGGATTCTGGCCAAGGGTGAGAACTAGATTAAACTATCGCCAAGGTTACTTATAATGTAGAGTCTGTGATTCTGAGTTTCAAACAAGGTTAGTACCTCATTTATAGGAAACCTGTATTGCAAGCTTCTGAAGGGCATGAATAGTATCTCTTTACTGGCCAATGACCTTCACACAATGGAAAAGAAATTTAAACAACATTGTTTCTTCAGCCTTAGGTGATTCTGAGCAGCTATCATACAAAGGCAGGCATTTGGTTCAAGTAGACCACGTGAAAGAGGACAGTGAAGTACCCTCCATCACTTCATAGGAAATGCAGCTCAATGAACAAAGTTAACCAACTGTACATCTCTTGGTGCACTGAGCCTGGGCAGTTCACTTACTCACTCATTAATTCATTCAACAAACATTGATGCTGTCTACGTGCTCAACATTATGGAGATACAAACTTAATGATGTACTCTGAAGGAATCCATAGCCAAAAGGCAGAAAACAAACAAAAAAAGAATGAACGTATTATCTTAGAACACAGTAAAAAAGGAAGTGGAGGCTGGTAGGACAATGTGACGCCCTCCAGGGATAGAGTCCTCAGAGGGCACTTCTTGGGGATGGAACACTTTGCTTGCCTCTAGGAATATATATGATTATTCTTGCCCAAGAAGGAAGTGCACATTTATTTATTGCAGCGCTTCAGAGGCTAAGGCAAGTCTGGAATTATATACTGATTCTGCCACTTACTTGCTACTTAAACATCTGTAAAAGCAGATTCATTTATCCAAAAAATATGTTTCTGTGCCTACTCATGCAGCAAGCATTGTGCAAGGCACTGAAGATAGAGTTATAAAAAAGGAAGACATGGATCCTGCCCCCAGAGAATATAGTCTTATGGGGGAGGTAGTTATTAATTGCAGATTAAACTACTTAAATTCTTATATTGCACAATTGTGATAAGTGGGAGGAACAGGGGACTTAGTTTGGTCATGGGTGCCAGAGATAATAGGCATGTATATCTCATAAGATTGAAGTGGGGTAAAGAGAAATGATGCATGCAAAATTCTTAGCAGGGTGGATGGCACAATGAATAATAGGCACATATTCACTATTAGATTATGTTCATAATAATGATACGTTTTCTCTCCCATTAATGCCTGCCGTAAAAACAAACACAACCATCATCCTTATCCACCAATGTCTTTTTATTTTCTGATTTTCATGCTAAACTTTCCTCATCCACATACAAACCAAATTCATACCTTTAATTCATGTTCAAATGAAGTGTCTTTTATGACAAAAACTGAGGTATGGTAGAGGACCTCTTGCTCAAGGGTTGGGTGCCTGCCATTTGCAAAGTGACCTCTAATCACTTGCTAAGTGCCGGCTGCTGCTGTGGGAATACACAAGCCAGTGAGGCTCCTGTCTCACCTTTGAGTCCATATGGCATCTCTGTCTTCTTCTGGATTGTTCAACCTGTCTGCATTCTCACTTGTCAGGAGTGGAATTGTGGATGGGAAAGGTAGGCACAGCGTGGTGATCACAAAAGAAAGGGCTTGGCACCTGTCTCTGAGATCATCCCTGGCCCTTTTCACTTTGCGGGTTAGAACACTGGGGAAATCAAATAGCAGCGGAAGAACAAAGCTGAAGGACAAGAAATCCACAGTTTATTTAACATTTGCCTACTTAGTTATTTTTCTTTTTCCTCAGAGGAAGGATACAGATTTTGGACTCTGATGAACTTGGATTGAAATTTCAGTATTCTAATTAAACAGATTTATGGCTTCAAAAATCTAACTTACTTTTTCAAAGTTCCAGTTTCCTTATCTTTAAAATGAAGATAATGTGCCTTTTCCAAATGGGAATTAAGATGGAACATATCTAAAGAACCACGTATACAATAGCTAACTTGATAAGCATCTTCCCGCTTCTTTATGTCCAAAATATACCTCCTTTCTCTATGCTCTATCCTACGTAGGACTTTTTTTAAAAAACCACTCTAAAGAAACTCAGGTGAAATTCCAAATTTCCTACTACAATAATATATAAATGTATATACATTTCCATATGGGAAAGAGAAGAAAGGCAAAGTGATATATTTTATGCATAGGAAAAATTTTGTGCAATGTGACCATGTGAACTGGACATAGCCAAGGGTACTCACACTTCTGCAGCACACTTGGAGTATTTATAGAAACCTAACCTGCATTATGTCACAAGAGAGACCTTTTTAAGTTTCAAGGAGATAACCACATAGGAACATATAGGTTTGACTACAATCTAATCCAATTACAATATATAATATAATAATACACGTTTAAAATTATACATCTGCAAACTCAATAACACACAGATATTAAACCACGGATTAATGGGGCAATAACAAGAGAAATAAGAGAAATGACAATACATTTAAAGATGAATGAAATGTAGAAAACTCCACCTCAAAACTAAAGAATTATTTAGAAAAAAATGTGTAAGTTGGCTGCATTGATTAAAATCGTATGAAGAGAAGCAAAACCTAAGAATTCCATTCCATAATATGATACTGGTCGTTTCCTGCAGGACTTTATTATTATTAAAGAGCGAAAAGTATATTCATGTGAAACAACTAGTAAATGATAAAATACACTTTTATTGTAACCCATGAGTTATGATTCATGGAGTGCCAATCATGGTAGGAACTCTGCTAGTAAGGCACTTTGCATAAATCAGCCTTCTCCTTCATAATAGCCTTGCAATTTTTGCTAGTAAGGAAATAGAGGTTCATTGATTTTAAATAACAGCTAGCATATGGCGGAGTTTACTTGTAGCTCAAGTTTTGTTCTGATGTGTCTTCTTTCCAAGCTACAGTACCACATTACCTCCCGCTGGACTGCAGTACCAGAGTGTATGGGGCTGTCTGTCAGCACAATGATGTAACTAGTTTGGGAGCAGAATCAATTATTACTGCGGTTAACTGGAAAGGTTTCATGGTGCAGAGAGGCTGCAATGGGCCTCAAAAGACTGCTAGAAGCTGGAAAGTTAGGAAGAAGAACATAAAAAGCAAATGATATAGCTGGGCCTGTAAACTTTCAAGACCTTGGTTTTCCTGTCTGCAGGTCTAATACTAATGTTTGCTCCAAGATGGTGATGGGAGACTAAATCAGGTAATATGCATGCAGATTGTAAGCTCCAGGGAAAGCTGGAGCTCTACAAACCTCAGGAACTATTATTACTTTAGCAATAATGTGTGCCAAATGCTTTAAACTTCTTGCAAGAAAGGTGATGTGGAAATGTACGGGCCATTGTGATTCTTGGCACAGGAATGTGGGGCTGGAGCTGGGACACCTGGAGCACACTGAAGGTGTATATGCAGAAGGTAGCAAAGCAAAGGGAGTAACTTCGCAGCGGGTTTGTAGGAGTCTATTTGAAAACTTGACATTTCAAAACACATACCTAATTTTATTTCAAGAAAATGCCAGAATCCGAGGAATGTTAAGAACACTTTAAAAGAAAAAAAAATCTTTTTCTGTGTTAAACATCTTGTTTTTCCTTTAGAGAAACACAAGCTCAATTTCCAAACTTCGGATATAGGAATCAAACTAGAAGGGATTCTAAAAATCAATCAAGCACTAAATAGTTTGAGCTAGGATTTGTGGATAAGAATAACGGCAGGAAAATATTTTAAGTGCCTTGTTTTTTACAGTTCGTAAAGCCTTTTCATATAGATATTTAGTTCTTCGAAATAATCTCTCTTCTAGTAGGCGTCATTATCCCAATTTTAAAGAATAAATTGGACAGATGAAGGTACCCAACATCTCATAGATGTTATGCAAAAACCCACAATGATTGTACTGATGGGAAAGCAAGTTTAAAGTATTTAAGCTGCTTTTTCCAACATCATGAAGCTGGAAAGAGGAACACATTGAGACTAAAATCTATTGTTCAGATTTTTAAAACCACCCAGTGATGCTTCCCTAGGAAAATTCACTCTCCCACTCTCCAAGATGATTTCATGCAATCTTCTCTCTTCACGTCTCCAATATTTCTTCCTCACCCCCACACTTAGCTGATGACTTCCTCATATTTTTAGAACATAACAGAAACAGAACTACCTCATCTACCCATCCACAAAGCCACCTCTCTCTGCGTCTGCATCTGAGCACATAGACTACCTTCTCTCCAGTGCAGAGAGCCAAGCCAAGTGCTCATTCTTGCAGGAAGGGCCAGCCTAACCACATTGATGGCTTATCTCAACCCTCCTGCCCACCCTTCCCTTCCTGAGTTATCCCTTCTATCATGAGTTTTCTTTATCTACTAGGTTATCTATTTGAGCATGCAAGTATGCCTTAATACATCTCACAAATCAAATAACAAACAAAAAGCAAGCAAACAACAAAGATGACCTAGATTTCACTTCCCCTTGTTGCTCCTGCTTTCCTTCCTTGCTTCCCTGACACCATGCTCTTGTCATTTCCCTCCTCCTTCACTGTCTTTCTCAGTTTGCTTCATGCCTCTTCCCTTCTTGTTTCTAGTTGCTAGAGGCTCCAGGGCTCTGTCGTGTGTCCCATTCTCTTCATCAACCACAGGAAGATCTTTCCCTAAGTAGCCTCATTAAAAACATGGCTGTAACTACCACTGATAGGCTCAATACCTCCCAAATTCATATGTCTAACCCTCTAGCAAATACACTTGCAGGTCCTGCTCGACCTCTCCCAGGCTCATAGGTGACTCAAACTTCATAGTACTCAAGCAAAGCCTTTCATCTCCCCACTCTACCCCTGACCCTGAAAAATCAGCTCTTACTCAGCATTTACACATCTCAGCAAATGGCACCTCTCTACGAGCATCTTCCTGCAGTGTGCAGTCTTGGGGGGTGATCCTATCACCATTTCCCCTCACACCTCAGAAATCACCCATCAGTCTTTCCCACTGTCTCTATCCCAATGTGATTACTTTTAATTTCTTTACTGTTGCGTGCTTGTCCAAGACCTATCATTTCTTTCTTGAGCCACCGCAATGACTTCTTAACTGGTGTCACTTCTGCACTTGTTTTGCCTGCTGTCCATCCTCCCAGAACTGGTGTACTGGTTCTAATAGGTAGAATAAAAAAGATCACACCACTCCCCCATGTAAAATATTGTGTTGGTATCCTGTTCTGATTTGAATGAAGTTCAAACTCAGGTCCACATGACTTGTGGCTACCTTACTCCACCATTCTCTTTGCCATGTGCACTTGCCCCCAGCCACCCAGCTACATCAGACTGTCATCTGTCCTTAAACACACCCAGCTAGTTCCCACGTCAAGTTCCCTGCACTTCTTGTTCTTTCTGAGCACAGCTCACTTCTCCCAGGTCCTCCCTGCCCACCAACATCCTGTTCTGAAGGGTCAAGTCTTAGCTCCAGTGCCACCTTCTCAGAGATTCCAGCCCTCTCTTCCCCAGGGAAATATCAGGTCCTTCATATTCCAATCTATTTTCTATTATATTAACTAGTAGCTTACTTTTTTTGTGTGACACATATCATTATCTAAAATTATTTATTTAGAGCATGCTTGTTTCCTTGTTTTCTTTCCAGTGGAACGTAAATTTTCAGAAGGCACAGGCTGTTTTGGTTGCTGCTCTATCCCCAGAGTCTAAAACAGTGCCTTGCGCATAGCACACACCCAGAGAATATTCACTGACTGGCTGTCATCTTAAAACTGCTTCAAAAGGGAGTGGAGGTAGGGGAGGGAGATTTATTGGATACAGACTTTATTACAAATTTCGAAAGAGATGATATAAACCCATGGAAAGGAAAACAGTGAGCAGTACAAGAGTCTGTAATTTAGTGCTAAAGCACATGATATGTGCTAAAGTACATAATATGTATGGCAAGTGCTGTAAGGAATATGCTTATTTGATGGAGACAGAATGGACTTAGGCTAGGCTCCTGTGATTTCCAGAGAATTACAGCAATTATCTGTCTCTCTCTTCACCAGAGTACAAATGCATTATGCTCCACAATATCCCCAAGGACGAATTCAATAAAAATTGGTCAGTATTGTGAAAAAGTATGAGCATTGCAGGAAGAGGAACCTGCCTTTGAACCTTAGCCCAGCCATGTACCAGCTCTGGCAATTTTCCTTATCTCTCATGCAAATTCTCAGTTTTCTTATTCTATAAGATGGCTTTTAAAAACAAATGGGATGGTGCACAAAATGTGGTCCTTGCCACATGGTTAATCTCAATACACTATTAAGCTATTAATAAGCTTAATAAACTATTAATATATGAAATGATGTCTTCAACTATTAAAATTTATATAAAATCTGATTATATCAGTAAATTAATAACTAGGAAAAGTTTTAGATATGCAAATAAACTGTGTTTAGAATCACAGAGAATCATTTTTAAGAAAAATAATAAAACATAAACAAACATGGTAATCCAGATCTGAATTCTAATTCTGATTTCTGTGTAGTTGTAAGGGAAGGAGTTTCCACAACCAAAGTATCAGGAACAATGGGTCTAACTTGTAATCCTCTTCACCCTCTCCTTTCCTTGAATAAACTACAGTATTCCAAAAGATATGTTATGCTACCATCTACACCGCTGCTCAACAATTTCACCACCGACTCCTCTTAGGAAGCTGCAGTTACCACTGACAGGAGCAAAATCCCAGGGCTGGTAACAAAACACTCTTGAGAGTTCTCAGGGCAGCAAGCACCAGGGCGCTGCCAGACCTCACAAGGGAGGCCATGCCCAAGTTAATAAAATGTTAGCAGCAACCCAAGGAGTGGAAAACTCACGTCCACACAAAAAACTTGCACACAGATATTTATAGAAGCTTTATTCCTAGTTGACCGAACTTGGAAACAACCAAGATGTCCTTCAGTAGGTAAATAGATAAACTGTGGTATGTCCAGACAATGGAATATCATTCAGCACTTGAAAGGAATAAGCTATCAGGCCATGAAAAGACATGGAGGAAATGTAAATGTATATTGACAAGTGAAAGGGGCCAGACTAAAATGGGCTACATATTGTATGAAAAAGACAAAACTATGGAGACAGCAAAAAGGTCAGCGGCTGCTGGGGGTCAGGGGAGGGATAGATGAATAGCCAGAGCACAGAGGCTGTTCAGGGTACTGCAGACACACTGTCTGATACTATCATGGTGGGCACATGCCATTATACATGTGTCAAAACCATTAGCATGTACAGCACCAACAGTACACCCTTATATAAACTGTGAACTCTGCGTGATAATGATGTGTCAATGCAGGTTCAATTTTGCTCTGAACTTAAAACTGCTCTAAAAAATAAACTATTAGAAAAAAAGATAGCAGTAGCCATTTTTCATAGGGCATTGGAGAAAGCAATCCTTACATGTATGGTAATTCATACGCAAAGTGAACTTGTACCATGTTGTTCTCACATAGAAAGTTGTTTCCCTTTCTCAAGATGTAAACAGAAAGTAATGAGAATCCACCTATGTCACTAATAAATGAAGTCAGCAATACCTCGATACGAGCATCATCCAACAAGAATAGATATATAAATATACACACTCTGAACCTCAACAGTTTCATACCCAGGAATACATCGCATAGATATTCTCATAAAAGTATGTCAAGATAAGTTTACAACGACCATGTCTGCACTATTTTTAAAACAGGAAAGACTAACTGACAGCAACATAATTGTACAGAAGTCAAGGACTTTTGTTGAAGAAGTACGGATAAGACCATACAATGGAATTTTAAGCAGCTATTGAAAAAAATCAGACACATGTACATGTGATGATAGGAAAGTTTTAAAAAATATGTACTCTTTTATATTGATAATATGTAATTGTGCTTTTATATTTAAAGAAAAATCTGCAAAAATACATGCAAAAATACTAAAAATGGTCACCTTCATAATCCTACCAGTGGGAGTTAGAGAGAGAGTGGGGTAGGTGGAGGGAGAAATAGAGAACTTTACTTTTATTCTTACATTTTTTTCTAATGTCTGCTTTTAAAAAATCATGTTTTTTTAAATTGGGTAAATTACATATGTTTGATTCTATAGAGTAAATTCAGACTTTCTCAGTCTTTTTGTTGTCCTCATGAAGTACTTAATTTAAAGGATGAAGAGGTTTTGTGATGGATATATATACCCGGACCAGTGCAATCCACTCAGATAATCTAATAAAGCTTTTAAGTTATCATCAGTCCCTATTAACAAAATCCTGTGAGTATGTGGTGTGCAATGGTGCCAAAATGTGTACACAGTAAGTAGAAGTTCTTAAACAACAGTCCCAGAAATTAGCATTGGCTCCTAGAATCACAAGTGGCAAAGAGCTTGAATTCAAAGATAGGCTGTCTATAGACTCAGCCAAGAGGCCCCCTTGAATCAAAATTGTTCTTAAGATTTACACAGGGTGGATGTGAAAGTTTTTTTTTCATTTTTCACATATGTAGCTCAAAACCTCTTGTATTTCCTAAAATTTTTTTGAAGCTTAATTTGTAGGTACGACATTCTCTGCTAACCATAACATTTCCTGAAATCTATTTGTTTTCCTCCAGGGATTTGCATTATTATCCATAAGATGCATTTCTTTTTTTTCTTTTTCTTCCTTTTTTTTTTTTTGAGACAGAGTTTTGCTCTTGTTGCCTAGGCTGGAGTTCAATGGCGTGATCCCCGCTCACTGCAACCTCCACCGCCCAGGTTCAAGTGATTCTCCTGTCTCAGCCTCCTGAGTAGCTAGGATTACAAGCGCATGCCACCATGCCTGGCTAATTTTTGTATTTTTAGTAGAGACAGGGTTTCATCATATTGGTCAGGTCTGGTCTCAAACTCCTGACCTCAGGTGATCTGCCCACTTCGGCTACCCACAGGCCCATTTTTGATTGCAGAAATTACTGGTAGCTCCTAATAAAATTTTTCTCTACAATTTCTTTTGTTTTGTTTCTACACCTTTTACATTCCTTATTCTTTCTCTTAGGCAAGAGTGACCCATTAGCTAACCTTTAAATACATAGGAAGAGACCTTTTTTGAAGAATAAATCCTTCTATTAAAGCAAAAAATAATGTATTCAGTGGAAGACCGTGTTCCCAATGTAAATAACCACCATCTTAGTTAACTCCTTGGTGAGCCTGAGTTTTGTCTACTGCATTCTCATCCAAAACCTCGGTGGTAACTAAGTGAGAGGAACCTTAAGGCTGTTAAAGATTTTTCCAACTTCTTTCTCCTTGAGAATTTTATTTTGTCCCTCACACTTCTTATTTTAACGCCACAAAACCTAAATCTTACTTTGATTCAAACACAAGACACAGGCTCACATCCCCAAAACCTCAGAAGAAGCTTATGCATAGGTATCGATATTTCCATTTAAACACAGGAAATGAGTTGAAGAAAATAGATCAATAGTGCATTCCCCAGTACTTCTCTGGTGCGTGAAGCCTGACTCATGGAAGAACTCTAATTCATTTCTCATTACTTTCTTAAGCTTAAGAGAAAAAAAGGTAGGGCCATCTGAACTCTCTGTGGATGCTCACAGGACAGTAAATATCTTTTGAAAAATAAAAGAAATTGGATATTAGCATGGAATGGCATGCTCACACAAAGACAGCTATGCAATCACAAATTGCCACCTCCCAAATGATAAACTTATGATAATAAAATAGCTAGCACATTCAACTTTGTTTTACACACACACGCACACACACACGGTGCATATAGTAATGTCAAGCATCCTGGTATTTTAGTTTAGAGGGACTCATAAAGATCATGAAAAACTTTTATCTTAGCAAAGCAAATCTCAGCTCCATGATCTCAGAGACCTTCTATTCTTCCTAAATACCTCCACTTACCCAAATGAAACTCTGTGCTTTGTAAATAACCACTGCAAGGGTTTTCTTGTTCTGAACCAGTACTTGCTTCCGAGTAATGTCTACGCTTGTTCCTGCTTCTGCCTTTGGGAATAATACAAAAAGTTCCATTTTCCTCATTATGGATTTTCAATAAAGAGAGCTTAATTATGTTAAATAAATGGCAGCTGTCACTCACATATTTTATTTCACCTGAATTCATGATAAGCAGCATCTTTCAATTTCTATATTGATATAGACAGTTGCTTTGAAACAAAGGGCAATTATTTCTTATTTTTCTTAGAATATGTTTTTCTTCCAGTTAACTCGGGTACTAGGTGCTTTCATCTACTATATTATTTCTTCTTCTCAGTTTCAGTTCTTATGAAAAATATACAAGTTTGATACTCATCCAAACCTGATTCCAGTGCAGAACAGCAGGCCAAAGCCTGGAATGACCTTTGGTTCCATTTTGAGGACACTTTTCAAGGTGATGTTCTCATCAAAGCATTTGGAATATTCTGTGTAAGTAGTTTTGAGTTTAACAGTGTTACTATTTAGTATATTTCTTCATTTTGTCTACCTAGATATCCATTAACATATTAATCTGGAATGATGTAGTTTTTTAACTTTTATTTGGAAATAACTTCAGACACACAAAAAAATACTGCAAAACTGTACAGAGAGAATCTGTACGCCACTCAGTCAGTTTCGCTAATGTGAGAAACTTGCATCGTCATAGCACAGTCCCCAAAACCAGGAAATGACATTGATGTCATACTATTAACTTAACTACAATCTTTATTTTCATTTTGTCAGTTTCTCCATTGCTGTCCCTTTTCTATTTTAGCTTCCAATCCAGAATCCCATATTGCATTAATTACCATGTGGCCTCCAATCTGTGACAGTCTGTCAGTCTTTCCTTGTCTTTCAGGTTGTTTTATAGAATGCCCCTCTATTTGAGTCTGTTTGTTTTTATTTTTACTAATTAGATTGAATTTATACATTTTTGGCAAGAAGGCCACAGAAGTGACATTTTGCCTTTGAGCATCATTAAGAGGGTCATCATGCTAGTATGCTTTTTCATTGGTGATGTTAATCTTACCAGTTATGCTGGGGTCAGCCGGTTTCTTTAATTGTATAAAAGAAATTTACTATTTTTTTCTTGGTAATTAATAAATATCTTTGGAAAGATACTTTCAGGCTACGCAAACATCTTGTCTCTCCTCAAATTTTCACCCACTAATTTTACCATGCATAGATGATACATGTATTGCGACCATTATTACTGTGGTGTGCTCATGGTGATTTTCTATCTTGCCCATTCTACTTCTGTTCATTAGAATTCCTCTGTAAGAAAGAACTGCTCCTTCTCCCTTTAATTATTTATTCAACTATTTCTTTATATCAAGTTAGATTCATAGATTTTAGTATAATTTATGAGTTATAATTTAATATAGCCATGATTTATTTTCTCTCTCTAATTGTTCTAAGTTTGGGAGCTCTTATTAGCTTAACTTCTGTGTCCTTGAGATAGGCCCTCAACCTTTCTTCAGTATTGCCTTACTTTTGTGAGTCATAGGACGTTCCAGGCCCATCTTATATTCGCTCTGCCCCAGCTCCACTGTCAGTCACTTCTCCAAGAATCCCTGGTTGTGTGCCTTGGAGAATGCTGCTTAGAAACCAAGATTTTGCCACTAGGTGTGGTCATTCCTAATAGAGTAGGTCTGATTTATGTGACATATCCTCTTACTAACTCGTAGTGATGAGCATGGCACTTGCTAGGCACTCACAGATCATTGATTAAGTCATCTTATACTTTTGCCTAGAATACTTTATGGACTCTGTTTTCTTTACTTTCCTAAAAGTGATAATTAGTTTGAACTATTTTCAGTATTTCAGAGCATCTGTTATCAAATTTTGAACAGAGTATGATTGACTTCTTCTCTTAGTACTCACAGATTTAACAGTCTAGAGAGTAGGACCAGGAAATGTGAACTCATTGACAGCAACTAGAATCTTTGATGTTCTCCCTACTACTGGGAGTTCATTTTCCTATTGATCATGTTGGTTCAACCCTTTCCAATCTAACAAAAATTATATTTGACAGAAAACTACAGAACTTTGACTTTCTATCTTTTTTTGGTCAGAGCATGTTCTATTTATATAACCCTATATTATAACTAGTGAAAGAAATAACTAACCATAATATAATTGACATTTCTCTAATATAATTGTTTTTAATGTGTCGAATTTAACTTAATTTGTACTTAAAATCTAAGAATCTATTTTTACTTAAATATAGTACCAGTCTCTTTATTACAAAGTAATATAGGGTCACTGTAGAATTAAGTATCTCGTAATATCACCACCATAGATAAATATTATCTCTACTGTGCACACATGAACACATATATACATGTACACACAAAAGTGATATCACACTGCAAATATAATTAATGTCTTGCGATCTTCACTTAACATCATAAAATTAATGTCACATGTAAAATTATTCATAAATATAATTTTATTAATAGCTTAGTATATCATTCTGTATGTCCATTAAAATTTTTAACTAAATATTTGTTATCAGATCTTTTCTTCAAATATTGTATCATTTTAAGTAACACTGTAATAAATAACTTCACACAGAAATTTTTGCATACATTTATAATCACCACCCAGCCCTCCTAATCACATTGCTCATAATATAACTGAAAATACATTTAATATAATTGAAAGTGGGTTTTTGTTTTATTTTTATTTTTACTTTCTTGAAAACATTAATTATTCTGAACCTTAGTCTTCTAGATAGTATTTTTATAATTATATGTTATCCATTTGAATTTAACTATTGTTACATGTCTTTTTTTAATACAACTGGAAAACATCTTGCTAAAAATCTCAATTTATCAGTGAACTCCTCGTGGCACCACTTTAGTTCTTTTTTATTCATTTGTCTTGGTCAATGCTGGTCATTTATTAAATCACAATTTCCTCTTGGGCTGTCTCTCCATTTCTTGATCTATTTCTTTTATAATTCTCCTTTAGGGGAATCCTGATTGTGGTCAATTTTGAATGAGTATCCTTTCAATGGATGAGAATCAGTGCTTTCCTGAGTTTTCTGTTGTTTCCAATTTATACAGCAACACCTACTTTTAGATTAGAAATAACAGTTCTGGTCATTATTTCTTATGTCTTCCAAGAGTTTGAAGTTGCCTGTAAGGCAAATAAAAAATTTATCGAATGTTCCTCTCTCCGCTGAGACTCCAAGCTAATGTCAAGAATGGCACTGCTCCTCTGTCACTGTGGTATTTTTCATCTGTGGCTGTTCTGTTATCTATCTTTGGACTGCCACATTCTCGTCTTCAGTTTGAATGGTAGTCTATTCCCTCAAGGATATAATTTTTGTTGTCTTTGTCTTTTATATCTATGTCAAGTTCCTCGAGTGTGCTTCAACCATCAGGTATAAAGAATCCCAGGTCATAGCATATGTTCATCACATGCATATTTGATAACTATCTTCCTTTTTTTTCAAGATTCTCATTGCTTTGCGCATAGTTACTACTTCATCCTGTGTTAATGGGTGTCGTATTATTAATTCTTGGTACATGTACCAGTTAGCACAATTCTGTCTGTAATAACAGGAACCCTGAGTCAATTTGGTTTAAATAAAAAGGAATTAAATACTTCACACATTCATAAGTACAGAAGTAAAAAAAGCTTAAGGGCTGATTGATTAATTCTATGATAGCTTCAGGAACTTAACTTCTTTGCAACTCTGCTACCATCCATAGGTCCAGCTTTATCCTAAGGTTGATTCACTTCGTTGTCAGAAGTTGGCTACAAATCACTGCCTGGTAACTTGGTTCCTAGGTCTTGTGAATTAGGAAAAAATTATATACCTTCAACAGTAAGATATAAATCCTTCCGTATTAGTCAGGGTTCTCTAGAGATACAGAAACAATAGGATATATGTATATGTAAAAAGGAGTTTATTAGGGAGAATTGGCTCACATGATTATAAAAGCAAAGTCCCACCATAGGCGGTCTGCAAGCTGGAGAATAAAAAAAGCTGGTAGCATGCTCAGTCCAAGTCCAAATGCCTAAAAGCCAGGGGAGCCCATAGCGCAGTCCCCAGTATGAGGCTGAAGGACTGAGAGCCCCCGATAGGCTTCTGGGATAAGTCGCAGAGTCCAAAAACAAAAGAACCTGGAGTCTGATGTCCAAGAGCAGGAGGTGAAAATGCATCTCACTGGGGAAGGAAGATACAGAGGAAGCTCTACAAAACTCAACATCCCCCTTCTTCTACTTGCTTTCTGTTAGCCAGGCTGGCAGCCAACTGGACGATGCCCATCTACGTTTAGGGTGATTCCTCCTCTCCCTGTCCGCTGACTCACATGTCAATCTCCGCTGGAAACACCCTCACAGACACACCAGATATAATGCTTCACCAGCTGCCTCGCCATCTCTCAATCCAGTGAAGATGACATCTAATATTTCCTATTACATGTTCTTTGCAGTGGATTTGAAAATTTAGAACACTTAGTTCTACTCAGTGCAGCAGAGTCTGTGTATTGTTGGATCCATCAATGAAAGGGGAAGTGGTGTAGACACATTCTCTTCCTTCCCTACCCGTTGGCTAAGAATTTATGTATAGTATGTTAAGATTACGTATATGATTTCCTGTGTCTTTCCGTATCTCCCTCCACATTTACTGTTACCCAGCTTTATCTTACCAACTACTACAATATTTCTCTAAGAGTGCTTCAGTTGCCAAGAGTCCCCCAAATTTAGGAAGTGCCACGTACTAGGTCTGTTTGGAGAAGACTCATAAAGCCTATTAGCACACTAAACTCTATGAGAAATCCTGCAGTTGAAAATAAGTTTCTTTTGAGATACTTAACTCCTCATTTTCCAAACCTAATGGATTATGGAACTCCCATGTTGCCTGTTGTCTTTTTGAATCTTACAAGGTTTTCTAGGAGAACACTTTGAGAAAATCTACCTTATCGTATATAATAATTATTTCAATCAGAATTTCCATCCCTTGTTACATACTTTGGTAGACTAAGAACCTATGATGAGACTGCATATGCCAGAGCAAGTGTATTCTTCCCATACCTGATGAGGTTCGGGACACATTACCCCAGAATATTTTAAGCTAAAAGAATTTTGAGAAAACAGCAAAAGCAAAAGGGTTACTCTCACTTTCCCTCACCCTTCTTCTCTGAAGCAGGTCATAAAATCTAAGAAAGATTTTCTGACCTTCCCCTGAAGCAGGTCATAGACACTTATGTGAGAGGTACCCTCCCTATAACTGGAGGACAGTAGCATCCTTATCTCTGAAGATGCAGGAACACAGGGAAAATTCTGCACAAAGAGTCCCTGCTAAGCTTTCCAGTTTATTACAATAAGATCATTTTTTTCCCTGTGTAATATTTCTGCATGACTATAAACTCTAAAACAAAACAAAACTCAGGTTTAACTGTTATTTCAGGTCTTCATTTCATTCTGACAACTCTTGTGTCACATAAAAGTTTTATGAAATAAATGTGCATGTTTTTCTCTTGTTAATCTGTCTTTTATTATAGAGGCTTCAACCACGAACCTAAGATCAGAAGAAGGAAAGATATTTTCCTCCCTTATGTCCCCCATGCAGCACACTCAATCTCCAGCCAAGAGTCAGTGCTATGGATATCTAAACAGTGGATCTGCTAAATCAAATTGTGATATCAAATCTCAAATCAATAACCAGCAGTTTGCACTTCATATTCATTATTTCCCTCATTTACCCTCCCTTGATCTGGAGTGGAAGGTAGATTAAAACATCTTGCATCTCCATGAGTTCAGTTTACTCTCAAGGACATCATGGTCTCCAAAGTCGCTGTCCAGAGCTGTTTCTTCTGTCAGTATTCTTTGTCTTCCATGTGACTCTGAGAAGAGGCTGGTAGTTACTTCATTTGAGAAGTCCTAAAAGCAGAGTTCCAGCAGAGAGACCTGGAATACCCAAGGATATGACCGGCTTTTCCTCAGAGCATCACACAACCCACCCTGAAGCCCTCATCTTCCCTCCAGCCATTGCAACCCTTTCTCTTCTTCCTGTTGCTTTGTCTTCATTTTCCAAAAAGCACAACCTTTACTGCTGAGGGTCTAGATGTGGCCTCTGCAAAACAGTGTTCACGTATGTAGCTTTAGTTTTGCAGTTTTTCTTTGTGAAGTATTTTCTCACTTAATAATTGTTTGAATCCCTTTTCCTCCCAATTCTTGAGATGCTGTTTTCTCTTCAGAGAATTCATTTTGCATCTCTAGAATAATCTACGTATTTGTTATATATTGTCTTTAATTATAGTGGATACAGTAGTGATTATGTAAAAATATTGTATGGTAACTGCATTGTCTATTTTTTTCCAACAACCTTACCAAGTATTGTTATGACCACTTTGTACCAGAGGAAGCATGCTGAGTGAAACTGCCCCGTGACCACGCGGCAGGGAACTAGTGAAACTGACCCCAGATTGCTTTGATTATAAATTTCTGTGCTTTTTCTGATAAGCCTGAGGGAACTGCCTTTCTTGGGTTTTGATGTGCACAATAGATACAGACAAGACCTCCTTGCATTTGTCCAATGAAGATTTTTTGAACAGACATGTGACATATGCATACATACCATTTTTTGAGTGATTTTTATGTGATGAGCACCGTAGCAAGCTCTTACAAACCTTGTCTTTATTTTAAGAACACTTTAAAAGGTTAAGTTGTGTCATTTGATGCTTATAAATCACAATTTGACTGGTTATAACACTAAAATAAAACTACAAAAGGAAAGAAAAGCTTTTCAACCCTATCTCTGATTTAGAATCACCGCAGGAACTTCTAGAACATGCCAATGCCTATGTCTCTTCCTTACAGATTCTGTTTTAATTGGTCTGAGTAAGATCCCACCCACACCATCAAAACCAACTTTGACTATAGTTTTTTAACGCTTCTTTGTTAAATCTAATGTGTAGCCAGAATTAAGAACCACGAGATTAGATGATTCAACTAAAACCACATAATTGACTGTTTGTAATTAGATCTATAGTTTCCTGGTTGCTACCCAAGTTCTCTTTCCATTAGGCTCAGTGGCCTCCAAGGTTTCTTTCTGTGAAAATATACAAAGGCATTCAAAGACTCTGCAATTATGAGCCCCTGGCTCTCCTGAAACAATTGGATGGACAGAGATAGCTCTCCTTTTCCCTTGCCCCAAGATCATCTCTGATAACACTACCCAGAGCTGTAAGACAGCCAGGGGTCCACCAAGCTTTTCACAACCCCATTTCTCTTGTCTCTCTCTTCCCTTTTCTAATTAGATTGGCTTTTTTTGATACTCTCAGCTATCCAACTATTTTTTAAAAATTATTTGTTTTAAACAAGCCACAATTTTATATGGCTAAACATTGTAAAAGATTAAATGGGTGTTCAGTAGATTTCCCTTCCAACCTTGAGCTCCCAGCCACTCAGCTTCTCTCGCCAGAGCTGCCTAAGTCCAGTGTCTTCTGTATCTTTTCAGAGATATCTTATGCCTATATAAATAAATATGTATTTTTTTGTTCTTATTTTCTACAAATAATAATACGGTATATGCAGTAGGAATGGAAACCAGGCCTCCCACCCCCAGCACAAAGTTTACCACTCTCTGTGTTCACCAGTTCAGATCTGTTTTACATCTTGTTTTTTAATGGATTAGTGAATTTTGAATAGTTTTCCATACCAGTATATAGGTGCCTCCTCATTCTTTCTTATGTCTTTGTCCAATTATATTCCACCCTTCTACTGATAGATATTTGGTTTGTTCCCAATTATTTTATTATTATAGAATAACCTCTAAACTAATGTATTTCATGAGTTTGTCCATGTGAAGTATATTTCTAAGATAGATTTCTAGAAATGAACTTCCTGGGTCATATTTGTAATTTTGATAGATATTGCCAAAATGGCTTCTTTAGCAATTGTACTGATTTTTATTCTGAGCAGCACATCTGAGTATCTGACTCTCCTCATAGCCTCAAAAACGCTGTGTATTACAAACATTTTGATCTGTATGTCAATCAGATGAATGGAAATGACGTTTCAGCATAGTTTCATTTTTGTATATCTCCTTACAGAATCAAGTTTTACAAACTAATTTTTAAAACTATCTTCTCCTGTGTTTTTCTTATATTTTATTACATTATATCAGGATTGCACTAATCAAACTTGTTATTTATTATTGCAATTGTTTGTTTCAACCTAAGCTTGCGAGGCTAATGCATGGGTTAGTGTGTGAATCTAGCCAGCATTTGCAACCTTACTTATATGGGAAAAAAAGTCACCTATAGTTCCATATAACTGAATTATAGACACATTTGAAAGGCATGCAATGTCCAGCGTGACACTCTCTGTGCTCCACATCACACATGTGCAACATATTTGATGGGAAGTAAATATCTGTTCAGAGTCACAGCATAGTACTGAACAGCAAGTACATTCAGAAATTACCTGCTAGTCCTCTTCCAAGAACTGATTTCTTTCTATAAGTAATTGTACCTTGAACAAAGGTCATTAAACAGCCATAATAAAAGAGTTAGCATTTTAGAAGGTTTTGTGAATTTTGTAATTTTCCTTCACATCAGGGAGCCAGGTCCTTTCTAAGGTTCAGATGGAGTACACTTTAAACCTCAAAGCCCTCAAAGATTAATTTATGCCAACAGACTGCATTCAGATGTGAAATGGAAGCGAGAGGGGCTAGTAACTTACATGGTGTCACACTGGAGGTAGCCCAATGGAACAAAAACCAGGTGATATGGTTTGGCTGTGTCCCCACCCAAATCTCATCTTGAATTGTATTTCCCATAATCCCCATGTGTCATGGGAGGGACCCAGTGGGAGGTAATTGAATCATGGGGGTGGTTACCTCCATGTTGTTCTCGTGATAGTGAGTGAGTTCTCATGAGATCTGACAGTTTGCACTTCCCCTTACTGCTTCCATGTGAAGAAGGAAATGTTTGCTTCCCCTTCCACCATAATTGTAAGTTTCCTGAGGCCTCCCCAGCCCTGCAGAACTTTGAGGCAATTAAATGTCTTTCCTTTGTTAATTACCCAGACTCAGGTATTCTTCACAGCACCATGAGAATGGACTAATAGGCCTCCTGCCACCAGTCCAGTGGTTACTGTTCTCTCTGTGTTTACCATTTCAAATGCCTGTCTCTGTTCATCCAGCAACAGTCCCAAACTGAAACTAATAATTATCCTTCAGCATTAAGTGCAGACTAAGGGTCACTCTGAACTTATAGTTACCTTTTTTCTTTTCTCTGACTTTGCATCAAACATGTACGTAGACATGACAAAACCCAGTTACAATGTCCCCTGGGGTGGTGCCATATTGTGTGGCCCAGGTTCCCCTCCAGACTGAGGCTCAGCTGAGGGGTGTCTTGTCAGCTACCAGCCTTCTGCTGAGCCCCTCTCTGGACATTGCTCTCTCAGCAGAAGAGAACCTCTTTGGCCAATGTTATGCCTCCTTCCTGGGGCCTACCTTAGACTGGCCCATGTGTAGGAGCGAGGCTGGGATAAGACTCAGCCCTCTTTTCTCAATTTGGACAAATTTGAAGGGCTTTCTCAGCCCCAAAGCTTCCCATGAGATGATTGAGGTCTTAGGTATGACTCCAATTACAAGTCAATTGGAGGAAGAAATGGTTGGAAATATGTTGCTGTGGTTTGTCATTAAAATAACACCTAGAGGGGTAGAATTGGGCAAAAGTCACGCTACTGCTTCTCTTTAGAGAAAGTTCCCTTCAGATCCAGGGCTTCAGCCTGAGGTTGATTTTCTTTTCCTGAGGACACAGACTTGGTAGTCTAAAGGACACTGCACCAGGAATGCCATTCTTTCTGTTATGGAAACCCCTTGGTGGCCACTGCTAGTTTTGGGCTAGGAATTTCAATGTCAATTGGAATTGGGTATAATTATTTTTCATTGTATTTTTTAATGTGTTTATTTTGACTACAGAAAATGAAGATTAAAACCAAGAAGGAAGAAGAGAAGGACTATCAATATCAGTAAAAAAGAAAGTATGTACCTTTATTTTGTGCTTCATAAGGTGCTGGGTACCCTGGTATGTGCTTTATATGCAGTGCTGCATTTGAGTCTTGCAGTAACCTCCTGGAATGAGCCCTGTGATTCTGGTTTTACATTAAGAGACTGAGATGACTAATGCTAATTAACTGGACTGAAATCAAGTACTTAGTAAAGAGAAGAACCAGGATTTTAGTGTGTGGTCTCATCCCACCTGTGCTAGTCCCCTCTGTATAGACTATCTCTCTAAAGAAAAACCAATGTTAAAAATACCCGTAATGTAACAGGTGTTGTAGGATAAACAAGCAGTTGAATAAGACAAAAGTTACATGACCTTAAAAATGCATCCCAGGCACCACTTGTAAATTAAGAATATAAGAAATATATTCAATTAGCTCCAGTACTTACTCATAATTGACTATTTGATGCAAGAGCTCCTGGTAAAGATGAAAGATCTAAGATTTAAGAATGGGATCTTCAGATTCAGCATACACTTATTAACATACGGTTATGAAACAGGTGTCTTTTAGATCTTTCATGTGCATTTACCTATATAATCTTTAAGTTAATTGTCAGTCTTATATTAGGAATGCATAAAGGGGAGTTTCACAAAGTAGGAAGAACTTTCCCAGGAAACTTTTATAAGAGGTAATAAAGCTGGATCTCAAATTCAGGTCTAAGGAATTAAAGCAAAGCTTTTGCTCTGCTTCCCAATGGTGTTACTATTGGAAAGGGACATGCAGGGCCGACTGTTTCAGTGTTTCCAATGCCGTGTTCTCTGTAGCACCAATAGTTCGTGAAGTATTTGGAAATTCTAAGCTGAACTTTGTTAAATTTGTTTCCTTATTGCAAGAAAGAAATACCTCCCCAAATCCTAACATGTTAATGTGAATTGTGCATTTCTGAGAAATGGCAAAGTATATGCAAAGATTCCCCAAAGTATTCTTCCCCATTGACATCCTTCCTTTTATTTTTTTTTCTTTTTTTGAGACAGAGTCTCGCTCTCTTGCAAAGGCTGAGGTGCAGTAGCATAATCATGGCTCACTGCAGCCTTAACCTGCTAGGCTCAGGCGAACCTCCCATCTCAGTCTCATGAGTAGCTGAGACCACAACTGCACATCACCATGCTCAGCTAATTTATTTCATTTTATTTTTGTAGAGATGAGGTCTTACTACCCTTTCCAGGTTGGTCTCAAATGGCTCATCCCTCCTTTTCTTATCGGCTATTAGGATTTCTAATATTTCTTGGAAAAATTCATTCAAGAACCATGAAGAAGAGTTCTATCAACTCCATGGCCAATAGTCTTTTAGTGATTAACTTATATCTCTTAGAATTTCAGTTTAGTTCAGCACACACTTATGGTGTGCCGGCTATGTGCCATGTGCCAAGCAAGAAGTTAGGGCATAATGAGGAATGCCCTAGGAAGATAAGCACGTTGCTTTACTCTGTCTCACAACTCTTAGAAGTAAAGCTCTACTGTATTATCCTCCATTAATTTCCTTTTTCTCTTCTGGTACTTTTTATTTTCTTTCTGGTATTGTACTTAATGCAGTTAATTTCTGAATCCAATGCATTGTAAGGAATTCTATCTCAGGAAATTAAATGGCATCATGATATCTCTTTCTTGCTTTAGAAATAATCACTAAGTGTGTTCATTCTTTCATCTATTTATTTATTTACTGAGGGTTCCTTGAGTACCTAATCTGTGCCAGACATTCTTCAAGACACTTGGAAAACCTCTGTGTATACATTGGGAAAAGATTTATGCCCTTCTGGAGCTTATATGACTAGCAGAAGTTTAGGCAGAGACAAAATAGGTAAGATATGATAGAAGGGTTTGGGTGATGTGGACAAAATAAAAAGGTGAGCAGGGTTAGGAAAGCTCAATTGCTGAGGTGACAGAGGTGGGGCAGGTTGCAACGTTAAAGAGGTTCATTGCAAACACATTTGCAGAGGGTGAGGTCTGGAAAAAAAAAAGGTTAAAGGCGTAAAGAGTGAGCCATGTAGTTATCCCTGGAGCCATCCAGAAATAGGAAGTAGCTAGAGCAAAGAGCCTAGTGTGTTAGAGAAAAAACAAGTCAGCCAATGTGGCTGGAGAGAGTGAAAGAGCAGCAAGAAAGGAGAAGTGAGAGGTCTCAGGAAGTTTCATGCATCATGTATAACTTTGTAGCCACAGTAAGGATTTTGTCTCTTACTACTCTGAGTTGAAATGGGAGCCACTTCTCAAGACTAAGTAGAGGAGAGCCATCATCTGATTTAAAATTTAAAAGCATGCCTCTGGCTTCTGAAGTTACAATAGTGGTAGAAGCAGGACATTGGTAGAAGTGGTAGAAGAAGGACATTGTCATGGGAAAGGTGACACTGGCTTGGAGCAGGGGACACAGTGGCAAAAATTAATGGGATGCTGTATATGCATATATCTTTATTAAGATATAATTGCTACACACAGAACTACACATATTTAATGTTCACAGTTTGATGAGTTTGGACATATGCATACATCTAGAAAGTATCACCACAGTCAAGGTAATAGACATATCCACCTACTTCCGAAGGTTTTGTTCTTGCCCCTTTTGTGTGTATGTGGTAAGAATACTTAACATGAGATCTATCCTCTTAACAAAAATTTAAGTGCACAATACAGTATTGTTAGATATAGGAACTATGCTGTACAACAGATCTATAAAACTCACTCATCTTGCATAAATAATTCTGTTTATATTTTTTGGAGGTAGAGCTGATAAATTATTGTGAGATATGAGAAAAAGAGAAAAAAAAATATTTCTAAGATTTGGGAACTATTAGAAGAATGGAAGTGCCATCCACTCGGATTTCAAAGGCAAGTTTGGAGAAAAAGTGATGTTATTTTGGGTGTGTTGAGTTTCACACAGGGAGATGTTGAGAAGGAGGGTTGATCTGCAGGTGTAGAGTTCAGGAGGGGAGTCTGTTTGGAGACTCACATTTGGGAACATGAGAATAGATGAGATCAAGTCAGGGAAAAGAATCTGGTCCTACAAACAAATTTGACAGGGGACTATCACCAAAGTGGAAGGAAAATCCAAACAATGAAGTTCCAAGAAGTAACTGAAGAAGTGATCAAATATGATTTTCAGTGGAATTGGGGTTAGATATGTGCTAATTAACAATCAGCAACAGGGCAATTAATATGAGGCATTACAAACATCATAGTGCCTTCATATCACTCACCACAACTGTCACAAGTGAAACTTACTTGTGTGTTGCTTGTTTAATATGTTTTCTCCACCTTATTATAAGCCACATCCTTTGATGTTTTTTTGCCGTATCTTGAGTTGCCAAAGGAGACTGACTCATAGTAGGTGTGGTCATAAATATTTAAAGAAAATGACTGAATATTTATTGAGCAGTAATTGAATATTTATTGAGCAGTGATAGAACACCAAACAAAAAAATAGAATGTAGTCAATTACTTGAGAGTGTGGTGTGTGCTCATGAGGTGTAAAATCCATTGTTAAGCAGTTGGGTGTATGTTGAGCTAAGGGAACTGAACTCTTCAAAGGTACAGATGGCAATCTCAAGAAGGTCAAATCTGAGGCTGAGCCTTGCAAGCTGAGAATAATTACAATTGACAGAAAGGTACAGGGAGAGTTATCCAGGCAGTACTACAATGATTATTCCTCCACAGCCCCATAAATAACAGTTTTCTTTTTCTAACTTTATGTACTGACATCCATGATAGAGGAGCTGAAAGACATGCTCGAAGTTACTGAGGTAAACAGTGATTTAAAAAATAAAGGTAGGAGTCTAGGTTTTAAAATGATAGTAATATAAAAATAAGTAGAACCATTTGTCTAATGTATGATAAGATGCTAGACAGTGAGATAGGATTCTGGAAGTCAACAATACTTAGTCGATATATCCTCTTTATCGCTTTCAGGACTATCTTGTTGATGATATTTAAGATGTTGAGATTCTGTGGATCCACATCTGTCAAAGCATATTTCTAAAGTAAAGTGTTAAGATAATTGAGTATGTCCATATTTTAGTAGAAGCAGGATATTATCTTTTATTTTTATATCTTCTAAAATATTTGTTATGATTTTATCATATTTTTGTAAGACTTGTACTGAAGACAGTTTTCAAATCATGGGATAATCTTGATTCTATCACTTGGTCAAACTATATGACTACCAAGGCTTAGAAAGAGGAAAATATTTTAACTATATTTTATCTGTAAGCATTGTTTATTCTTACCTACTCTTAACACTCACAGAATTATAAAATATATGAGAAAAGTAGAATCATTTCCATTTACTTTTCAGATGTGTTACAACATCTTAGCATTGCCTCTATTCTTTTAGACACTAGATATTCCAAAGGCTAAGCAGCGCTCACAGGGTCAGTCTTTCTAACCATAGAAATGGCCTCCTTCCTCTTCAATATCCATGACTTTTTATCATTTCCAGTAAGCGCAAATTACAAATGTCCAACTTTCCTTTCTATGTTTAGATCCCTTAACTCAGAAAAAAATAATAATGGATCCTGGCTATAAAACCCACACAGTGTTGCAGGCTTTTTGCCTGCTGGGACTTTGAGCTCACTCCTGAAAGTAGAAGTAGGAAAATCTTACTTCCCAAAAAGGTGATAAAAGTTGAACTTTTGGGCTCACCTGCAAAATGAAGTAAAGGAAAGTCACTTGATTTTCCTGGGATTTCTACCAAAGACAAATCATGCAGCATACAGGGCTGACATGGAAAAGTTGGTTCAGTGGGAGAGTAGGGTGCCTGCTGCTCGGGAGGCTGTTTGCTAACACATTGACCAGCTCTGTTCCATTCCACAACACCATCGCTCACATACTGATCAAACCTTCGTGAAAGTTTAGGGTAAGAAAAGAGGATCTAAAAGCTAGTTTTATTGTATTTCTGTAAAATTAAAATGAGATTTCTACCTATGGCAAACATTATTTCTGTTCCCTAAAGAAACGTGAAAAATGAAAAAAGCAGACTTTTAAAATCCACCTACTTGGCCCATTTTGCAGAAAAATAAACTTTATAAACACTTTGGAACATTTATCCTCTAATCATTTTTTGTAGACATCTACTTAAATATCTATATTTAATTTTTGAAAGTATCATTCCTTATACAAAGCACATATTATGAGAAATATTAAATATATTATAAATAGAGTATTAGAAAATTTTTAAAAATGACAAGGAAAAATATTGTTGATATGGGACATGGAGACCATGGACCTGATTTAAGAATAGCTATTTCTACAGAAGACCAAGCTCATGGTTTAAGAGTCATCTCTGAGACTCAATGGCAGTGACCTCCTAAACTGAAGATTGATCTGATTGTGCTTATCAAAAACTGGGCTACATACTTGCAAAATTATTGATGAAAACTCTGCATATAAAAAATCTGGTCATATTTTTAAATTAGAAAAATAAAAAAATCTAGTTAGAAATGAAAACTAGGTTACCTATTTAGAGGTGAAACTAAGATCATGTTTTGTCCCCGTGTTAAACAATACTCAGAATAAGCAACAGTGGCTTAGACCTTGCCCCAGGAAATACGTGTTTCATAAGATAAAACCGAGAACTGGCTCAAATAGCTTTTGCTCAAGACTGACAGCTTACTCATAGAGACTCACTTCAAGATTCCTGATTCTCTGTGTCCATCAATTCAAAGATCTTAGGTCAAAAACTCTGTCCAGTCCCAGCCAATTTCCCATCTGGCAAGATTAGCTTTAAAATAATACAGTTTGGGCCCTAACTACTAAAAATATCTGCCCCTGCCTTCTAGACGCTACCAGGACTCTGACAAAGTAAGGTTCTCTGTTATTACGGCAGGTCCAATGCATTTAATTTTCCTTTAGCAAAGTGTGTTTTTCATTGTTTTTAGAGATTTGTCAGTAGACATTACTAAAGATCCCAAATCACTGTCTCTCTAGATCTCTTGTGCTCTGAACTAGATTCTCAAAGATTTTTTTGTTTGTTTTAGTTCACCTTTCTAAAAATATCTGCAGTGTCTTTTGTGTTTTTTAATGCCTCAAGCAAAGCAGACAATAATTTTTACCTGGTCATTTTAATGTCTTTTCATTCATTTGGAATTTAATCCATGTTTTTTGTTTTTGTTCTTTAAATCTCAACAACATACTGTCTCTTTCTCCTTATTTTCTTTTTATATACTTGTATCTGGTTTCATCATTGTCAAGTCTTCTGGAATCCTGTTAAGTTTTTATGGTTCATTATTTTTGCTCAGGAAGTAGATAATTTTCATCTGCCCGACAGGTGGCATACTGTCACTTGTAACTCTTGGACAAACGTCCAGGCTACAACACTTTTATCAAATGCATGAACTCCCTTCAATTGAAATGTGATCTAACCTGTCCTCACTACCTCTCTCTGTGACAGAATTAAAATGGAGCCCATGAAAATCTACAACGCCCAGAAACCTTGTTATGCACCTTCTTGTCTCCAGTCCTGTCTACACTTTTAACTGTTGTAGACTGTTAGTCCCTGATGGAATGTTCCACTTCTGGATTCTTTCTCTTGTTTAAAGCTTGTACAGATATCACTGCTTCTGTTCTACAGTGCTCTAGAAGTGAGAAAATTCATGTGAGAATTTGAGACACTGTATTATGGAGATGCACGGAGAGAGGATAATACAAATTCTCACTCCGCCTGCCTGAGAGCAGACCTGAAATGGGACAGACTTACAGTTTTCTGTGTAAAATATGCATTGCCTGTCTGACCCAAGAGCATGCTATTTCCAAGCAGACAACCTTGCTGTTTGCAGAGCATGTGTGATTCTAGAATTTCACTTCATGCTTTAGCTCCTCCAGCCTACTAATCTAAAAAAAAAAAAAAAAAAAAAAAAAAACAAAGAAAAAAATCTCCAGTTTTGGGCCATTAGATTAAATGTCACACTCTCGTCTTATGGTGCTGTAATGGCCTTCATCTCTTTTTTTTTTTGTCTGTTTTTGTTGTTTTAGTGAGAAATTTGAAACGAGGGGATCAAAGACTGAAGCTGGATTTTCAGAAGCCCCTGAGAGTAAGGAGTTCTCGTTCAAACTCATTGTATTGATTCACAGAAGAATTCGCTTACATTGAAAATGTGCTTCCTTTGTCTACTGTCTGCTGTGATCCTTGTGTCATTCCACAAGATGTCAACTGGGGCTCTCCTTTCCTGGGAGACCTCGCTCAATGTGGCTCTCCTAGTTCTGTGGCCCTGCCAAGGGTCCGGCACTAAATGTTTTCTCTTTGAGATCTGAGCCTGTGCATCTTTCTCTAGTTCTGCTTCACCTTGACAGAGGCCCAAAGCATCACCACTTCATTGTGAAAACAAAACATCTTTATCCAACCATTTTATGAGTTCAGTAACTTTACTACAGATGCATGGGATTGTAAGAAGGGGTCAATTCATGGATTTTCAGCTTCCAGTTATCTTGCTGTTTCTATGCACAGTCTGAAGCAACACCAAATTATTTTTACTTGTCTCATGAGCAGAACACTTTTGCCTGTGTTCAGGCCCTGGAACCTAAACTTCTATTCAGAATTGTGCTTATCAAACCACAGGTTTTTACTACAGATGCTAAAAAAAATGAGGCAAAACATTCTCTGGTCCTTTGTATTTACAGTACTTTTGGATTGATGTTTTTTCTTTCCAAAGTAGACTTCAGAAGCTGAGAAATGTCACATAACTTCCAGAAAATTGCACAGCTAGTAAGTGGCAGATGTTCAGACACTGAGGACTCTGAAAACTCTTCATCTAGACTTGGTATTTCTCTGTGTCCGGGCACTGTTTTGTCTTTCACAAGATGGTTCAACACTCACCTTCTTTATGTGCCCTCCGTAAACTACTTAACTCACTTGAGGCTCTGTTCCATGTGTGTGAAATGGTTGTAATATTCACTGTAAAATGGTAGTGTGATTGAGACTTCCAACAGGTAAGGTGGAACTGGACATGTAATAAACATTTCATATTAATTTTCTTCTTCTTCCCTTCATAATTCCTTGGTCAACATGATGACCAGTATACAACTTAATGTGTCATAGAAAAATGAATTTTCCAAATAATGTTTATTTCAGATGGATTTGATGAAATGAGGCAAAGTCATTGTAGCAGATAATTATCTTGTGTGCCTCTCCTGTTTGTATACCCAAAAGCAAAAGTGCACTGGTCACTCATGTTTCCCAGAAATTTTCTCTAAAGTAATACCTTCATGCCACTATTATAGCTCAGCTGTCACCTATTCTTGGAATCCTTCCCCTACTCCCAATTAAGTTCAGGTCCTTCCTCTGTGTTTCTTCCAGCTCCATAATCTATGTTAATACGTTAAATTGTTTACCTTTTTACTCCTCCATGTAAATACCAGCTCTTAGTGTTCTGTATTTAGCATTTTTGCTTCAGTAACGTAATTACAGAAATTAAGTTATAAGTAATATGGTAGACATTTGATTAATGTGTGAATGAGTGGCTGTTGATTTCCTTTTATTCCCAAGTAAAATATTCTTCAACACTACCAATTGTTATACAATGCCCCAGGTCTTTTAAGTAAACTTGATCAGGTCCCTCAATAGACGTAAGGAAACATTTCTTTCTTATTCTCCATGATTGCCCTTCTGCTTCTCTTTGTACTCTTTCTGCTTCCTTGTTCCTTTTGTGCTATTATCTCTCTGCAACTCTTATTCCACAACCTCTCATTTTGAAAACTATTCAGTTAAGTTTCTTCAATATGCCAACTGGAATCCACTCTTTCCAGCTTCCATTAGCTCTCCTTGACCATGGCTGAGGTTACAGATGAAGCCATGACAGTTCTATTTTGCCAACAAGAACACTGCCAGGCTGGCTGGTCTTCCTGCCAGAGAAGGTGAACTGAACAAATGATAGACAGCCAGTGGAGCCAGGATGTATAGTCACAGAATGAGAAGCACTGCTCTAAGACTGGCCTTCTCTTCGTACTTTAACTCTGGCATTGGCATGAAAGAAAGTGGCTGCCCTGAAAGAAACCAACCCTGAAATCAGGTCACTCTCAGGAGTCTGCAAAGTGTTAAAGAATGCAAAGAATATCTTTGGTTTCCGGAAGCCTTTTTTCTACAACCTTTCTGCAAACCCATCTCCCAGTTCCCCAAAAGAATGAGTTTCTTGGTTTGATGTTCAAAACTTGTTCTCTTCTCTAGAGAAATGTAACTATCAAAGACGTATCTGTCGTGCACAGATAAGGTGATATCAGAGAATGATACAGAAGAGTGTAAGCCAGTGTAAATCGAAGTCTTTGGAACAATAGAAAGTTTAAAGGGAAACATTTCTAATGATGTGCAGGGCAGTAGCCTCTTTGAGGAAATACACAAAAGCTCGGCTTGTCTGTATTTTTTAAATATGTGGCAACATGCTGAAAAAAAAGGCTTTAAAGAGAGGGCCATAAGGTAACTGGTCCTAGTTACTATCTCAGGATGCGCAAAGACTTCATGATGTGCACGTTCTGGGCCCAAGAATTTTAGTCTTAATCATTTATTTTTGGTTAGGAAAATATATAACCTTATGTATACTATATCTGCAATAAATTTCTGTTAATTTGATTTAGAAATTATAGATAAAATAACCTAGTAAAAATATTTTATACCTTCTATTCTTAAAAAAAATCCTGAAATCATGTCTCCTCCTAAACTTCAGATATTGAAGATTTTTGGGGGGTAGATTTTAAAAATTTTTTGAAGCTATTTATATTTGAGTAAATTTATTGAAGAAGTGTAAAGAATTAATAGTATGAATGTGAGGGTGTAAGAACTGACCATGGAAAACGAAGGATTAAAAAAAAAAAAAAACAAGCAACAAACCATCTGCATTTACACAAATTACTCTAAATTTATATACATATGTATTTAAATGCATCAGAAAATATAATGAATATTTTAGCATTCCAAGCAGTCATAGTTGGAAGGAGATCCAATTTTCCTAATATCACTAAGCTTGCTTAGAATAGTCTCTCTTTTTCTAACAAATTTACTTTGGAACAAAGATCTTATATTTTTGATACTATTACTGGCAGCAAATTTTCATCTTTCGAGAAGAATTTGAGTTTAGAAATAGCCAGAAGTCGGCTGGGCATGGTGGCTCACGGCTGTAATCCCAGCACTTTGGGAGGCAAATGTGGGCGGATCACGAGGTCAAGAGATAGAGACCATCCTGGCCAAAATGGCGAAACACTGTCTCTACTAAAAATACAAAAATTAGCTGGGCATGGTGTTGGGTGCCTGTAATCCTAGCTACTTGGAAGGCTGAGGCAGGAGAATCGCTTGAACCCAGGAGGTGGAGGTGGAAGTGAGCCAAGATCGCGCCACTGCACTGCAGCCAGGGGGACATAGTGAAACTCTGTCTCAAAAAAAAAGAAAGAAATAGCCAGAAGTCATTTCAAAACCAAGTCTAGGGAATAGGTGAATGAGCAAGATGGCTACACTGCATTAGGTTCCCAATAACTTAAAAAAGGGCTGAGCTGATCCTATGGTTCGCATGAGAGCTCTAAAGACTATTTCAGAGTAAAAATATCTTACAGTGTTTTAATAAGTGGGACCATCATTGAAGTAAGTGTAATTTCCCACTGTGACTATATTGAAGGAAATGCCACTGAATTCTAAGTATAGTTTCTATTATGTTGACAAGAATCAGTCTTCTTATAGGTGTGTTAGACAAAGAGTGCTTTTACTATATACCGGACTCAAGCAATGTAAAAGAATGCACTGGAAAACTAACAAATATGAGTGACGTGAACATCAGTTCACAAAGGAAGAAAATTGAATAACTTACACAAATGGGAAAATAAGAAGCTCAAACTAATACAGTCATGCACTATATAATGACGTTTTGGTCCAAGACAGATGGCATATATGATGGTGGTCTCATAAAATTATAATAAAACATTTTTTATTCTACCTTTCCTAGGTTTAGATATGCAAACACCATTATGTTGCAATTGTCCATAGTATTTAGCACAGTACCATGCTGTACAGGTGTATAGTCTAGGAGCAATAGGCTACATCATATAGCCTAGGCGTGTAGTAGGCTGTACTATCCAGGTTTGTGAAAGTACACTCTATGATGTTCATGCAACAATGAAATTGCCTAAAGACACATTTCTCAGAATGTATTTCCGTTGTGAGTGACATGACTGTATTTTAAGCAAGACATGTCCAATCAAAGCAACAATTCTACAAAATCTCTACTAGTTAAGTTCACAAATATTTTTTAAAGATGCCAAAAATTGGCAAGAACACACACATCTGGGATAGGTATCAATTTAACAAGAATTCTTGAAAATAAATATTAATGTTATATATGTATTTACATACATAGACATGTAGAGAGAATTATACATAGATAGATAATAGATAGATAAGAAACAGCTTGACACACACATGCACACACACATACACACCCATGTACACACAATGTCGATATCCTGTGATTCTATAACACTATTTCTAGAAATTTGGGGAGAAATAAAATATGATATTGGAAAAATTACAAATACAAATATGTTAAATACAATATTATGTCCAAAATTAAAAATAGTAAATAAGCCATGAAATCTGACATCTTCCTTCTGGTATGTGCCAAATTGGATGTTACCAATGGTTTTATTTTGGTAGTCTATTTAGGGCTGATTAAAAATTCTCTTCTTTCTACATGTCTGCATTTTCTAAATTTAATATAATAATTATATAGTTTTAGTAATTAGCAAACTAAGTTTTATTATTAGAACACTTCTTTAAAAATTTCTCAACTTCTTCAAATTGATAAACAGCATCTACAAAATGCCCATAGCTAACAACATACTTAATAGTGAGAGACAGAAAGTTTTTTCCCTAAGTTTAGAAACAAAACAAGGATGCCCTCACTTGTCACTTTTATTCAACATTATACTTGAAGTTTAAGCCAGAGCAATTAAGCAAGAAATGAAATAAAATGAATCTAAATTAAAAGCAATAAGTAAAAATCTATTTGAAAATTCTGTTTTCTTATATGTATTAGCAATTACCAACCTGAAAAAAATAAGAAAATAATTTATAACATTATCAGAGGTAATTTAAAAAATTAAAATGCGTTTTAACAAAATAAATATAAGACTTGTACACTGAAAAATTGTGGAGATAGTATGAGCACTATTGTGGGTAAAAATTATCAGGGAGGCCAAGGTGGGTGGATCACGAGGTCAGGAGATCGAGACCATCCTGGCTAACACGGTGAAACCCCATCTCCACTAAAAAATACCAAAAAAATTAGCCTGGCATGGTGGCAGGTGCCTGTATTCCCAGCTACTCGGGAGGCTGAGGAAGGAGAATGGTGTGAACCGGGGGGGCGGAGCTTGCAATGAGCCGAGATCTTGCCACTGCACTCCAGCCTGGGTGACAGAGCGAGACTCCGTCTCAAAAAAAAAAAAAAAAAAAAAAATTATCAGGGAGACAGACTACATGTGTATATGTCCACATTTGTGTGGGTATATATATAAACACATACACACTTACATATTCACCTTTTTAATCATCTAAGTTGATGGCCACAAAGAGCTATGTCTGCAATGCTTGTGAATTAGCTGCTAAAGTGTCATATTAAATAGAAATATCAGACAGGTAGGCAACCATAAGTATAAAAAATGTGTGTGAATAGACAGGGATCATAGGATCATAGGAGCGCACTCTGGAAAGCAACACAAATTTAATTTTGGAAATAAAACCTCAGGGGAATCACTCCACATGGAGCAGTTTCCCAGCTTTCTTCTGCTCAATCTGCCAGTCTGGTGCTCTCAGACCTGTCCTTCTGCCCTGGCAGAGGAGGGGAAACAGGCTTCCTGGTAAGTTTGTAGTCTACACTAAGCTGTTAGCCATTCCACCAAAGTGGCTTGCGCCCCCGCCCCCTCAGTCTTCCAGACTCTGTCACACTCTGCAGTGAAGAAGAGGTAGGAAAGAAGAGAAACAGTAAACACTACTGGAGAACGCCTTAGCTAGTCTTTCTCCAGATGCCCCATCATGAGCGGGAGGCTGCCTCAGGACCGTGCAGTTAAGAAACCATTCAAGCTTCCGTGTCTCTATTAGTTTTCTATTGCCACTGTACTAAATTCCATAAACGCAGTGGCTCAGAAAACACAAATGTATTATCTTACAGTACTGGATTTCATTTAATTAATTAATTAATTTATTTATTTATTTATTTATTTTTTTGAGATGGAGTCTCCCTCTGTCGCCCAGGCTGGAGTGCAGTGGCATGATCTTGGCTCGCTGCAACCTCTGCCTCTGGGGTTCGAGTGATTATCCTGCCTCAGCACCCTGAATAGCTGGGACTACAGGTGCGCACCACCATGATCATGCCCAGCAATTTTTTTTTTTTTTTTGTATTTTTAGTAGAGACGAGATTTCACCATGTTGGCCAGGATGGTCTTGAACTCTTGACCTCAGGTGATCCTCCCACCTCAGCCTCACAAAGTGCTGGGATTACAGGCGTGAGCCACTACGCCTGGTCAGGACTAGATTTTAATAATACTGTATGCAAAGTTATTTATAAGCATCTGAGTAGTAAAATCGGTAATCAAACAACTTCAAAATTTGTTCTTTAATAAATATATTTTCAGCTACTAAAAACAGGTCTTGATCTTTTTCCCTAGCTCTCCATTTTACCTGTTAATTAGGAGAGCAAGCAGGTGCCATTGAAAAAGAAGCATTGGTAGTTTATTTTTTAAATTGCAATCAATAGAATTTATATATTCTAACACATTATGAATTAGCACTATTAAAATTGTCATCTGCGTCACCCTCTTGCATTTCATTTAGAAGTTCTAAGTGCTGGGCTGTTGCCAACTGGTATGTTCATCGTGTTCTTAACTCATTTGTAAAAAGATGCACTATTTTACTTTATCTATCTTGCTTTTCTTCAGACTAAATCTCTATCTATAGTTAAAATAAAAAATAAACCAGAGTAAGCCATAACAATCACAACTCAATGTTGCTAATGACCTTGAACTAATACCAGTCTTATTTCATCACTGACAGTTACCTCTCTAGTGCTGCAGTGTTATTCAGTTACCCTTTTGCTCACTCTCAAATCATGCTCTTTTTCTGCTGACCAGAAAATGTCTTGGAATTTAAGTAAGCAAGTGAGTGTGGTATCTTAGGAATATCATTGGCATCATCTTAAGTACACCTTAGTTTATTTTTAAAAAGTAAATCATCCACAGACTTCAACACTTTATTATGATAGCAAAATATCTGCAGCACATTTTAGAATCTCATCTCACTGGTCTTGCAAACTGTTGATTAAAAAACAGCATTAGATTCACATGTTTGTAACTTGTCTTATGGCAAGTAATTTTCAGAAAACTGCAAGTTCAAACAACTTGGAATTTTTCTTTTTGTTATTTCTCAGTTTTAGTAACTAGTTCAAGCTAATTGGTGCTTTGGGTAAATGTAAGCAAGAAGGAAGGAAAAAAGGGTGGGAATAATAGGGGAATGGATAGTTTTGCTGAATATGGGAAGAAAATGAGATCATGATCGATTTAGCAGCATTGTGGCAATGTCACTTCAACTCTTTGTCCTTATTTTCTCCTCTTCTCTATTCCAATTAGTTGTGATGAGCAAATTTGGCAGCCAAGATGAAAACTTTTTTGAAAAATAATGGATACTATGAAAATATAAAGACAGACATATAAAAGAGTTATAGCTACATCTTTAACACACCCACAACATTATTTTATTTATGAAAACTGAGATGTTCATAAGCACTTCTTTCCATTTCTATTTAATTCTAAACTGCTTCTCCAAGTTGCTGTGTAATTCCTCCCCCATACTAATGACAGCAGGTCTCCACCTCCACACAACTGATAATGAGCTTGCTGTGATGTTGGCTTTGTTTCTACTGAGTTTTTATTTGGGTCACAGTAATAGAGGAAAATATGAGTGAGAGGAAACTGGGCCTCAGAAGCTCTAGGAAGCACTGCCTCACCCATCACAGAGGTGATGAAAAATGAATATTCTGATATAGTTAGAATAGTTTAGAAGAAAAGTGCATTCCGACGCTATTCCATGGAACGTTCTACAAAATGTTGTATGGCTTAAAGTCTAAGGACTGGATTGCTTTCCATACAAAGGACTCTGTAACACTGAAATGTTTTTCACAATCATTGTCTACTTTCTTCTCCCACGTGTATTAAGCTAGTTCATGCCACTGGGGCTCAGAAACTAATACCCTAAACATGGCACTTTGGCATGCTGAGCACTTAAGAAAATTAAAAGGTCTTACAAGCAGTCACAGAACTGATAACTTTCTAACATTTTCCTGCTTCTCCCCACTTCCAAGTGCAGAGACTGGTAGCCATGTAGGTTGCATCCAGAGAAGCCATGGATTCAGGGGTTTCCAAGGGCTTGGGAGTCCAGCACTCATGCCAGTTTGCCCAGCATGTGATACATGAAATCAAAGATTGTTCTTGTGTTTTACCATTTACATCTGCTCTGCTGGATTTTAGACATTTTTGTTTGTTTGTTTGTTTTGAGGCAGGCTCTCACTCTGTCACCCGTGCTGCAGTGAAGTGGTGCTATGATGGCTCACTGTAACCTCCAAATTCTGGGCCCAAGAGATCCTCCTGCCTCAGCCTCCTGAAGAGCTGGAACCACAGGTGCACATCACCACATCCAGCTAACTTTTAAATAATGTTAATTATGTTGCCCAGGCTGGTCTTAAATTCCTGTCCTGAACTGATCCTCCTGCCTCAGCCTCCCACAGTGTTGGGATTACAAGGGTGAGCCACTGCACCTGACCTAGGTTTTGGACTTACATGGGGCCTATCATTCCTTTCTTTTGGCCTATTTCTCTTTTTTGGAATGAGGATGTGTACCAAATGTCTGTTCCAGTAGTGTATCTTGGAAATAAATGACCTTCTTTTTTTTTTTAATTTTACAGGCTCACAACTGGAAGAAACTTACCTTCAGTCTCAGATGAGACTTTAGACTTTGGACTTTTGAGTTGGTGCTGGGCCAAGTTAAAACTTTTGGAAATATTGGGATAATATGATTGCATTTTTTATTTGAGAAGGACATGAGTTTTGTGGGGCAGGGGTGAAATTTCTATGGTCTGCATATGGTTTACTTCTCTCAATCAAAACTCTTTTTGAAATTTGATGTTCAATGTGTTTGCATTGGGAGGTGGGGACTAATGGGTGGTGCTTGGACCATGAGGGCTCTGCCCTTGTGGTGGCTTGGAGCCATTCTGGTGATAGTTTATGGGTTCTTGTTCTGGTATAGCTGGATGAGTTCTCATGGGAATAGATTGGTTTCAACAAGAATGGGTTAGTATAAAGCCAGACTGCTCACAGGTTTGGCCTCTTCACATATATCTGCTTTCCCTTTTACATTCTCTACCATGTTATGATGCAGCAGGAAAGCTCTCACCAGAAGCCAGGCTGAACTTCCCAGCCTGCAGAAGTGCAAGTTAAATAAGCCTCTATTCTTCATAAATTACCCAGCCTTAGGTATTCTGCTATAGCAACACAAAATGGACTGAGACAAACTCTCAAAAGAGAGAGGAGAGAGAGAAACATGTTCTTTGTACCTTATACTGTCGTATTAGGTCTTTTGATTACTTAGGAAAACTGAGTCTCCTCTTTACCAATGAGTAAAAGTTTCTCTACAACTATGTAACTTCCTGTTTTTGCTTTTGAAATCTTCTTCTTATCACTCTGGCTACATGAATATTATATTATGGTGACCTGTGATTTTATTTTGATCAAATGTTTTAAACCTTTGATATTTGACAAACCCCCTAAGAATTAAAATAAAGGTATTTTGACCCCCAAATAACTTTTGGACAATTAAGGAAAGACTCCAAAATTCCCCCTGAAAAAGTATTAAACCAGTGAGGCTTATCCAATGTTAAATTGTATGAAAACGTTGTCAAATAAGAAATAATATTTAACTTTCTTTAAGTTACATTTACATGGATATGTTATTAATATGTGTCCAAAGATTGTATGCAATTTCTAGATATCTGATATGTCTTAAGATAATGCTATCATTTATAACCTTTGGTTATTACATTTAATTATTGTATAAACACCACAGAAATAATCAAATTTTCTTTTCAATTGCTTTTTTAGTATAACGAACTCTCTCAGATCTTTAATCATTTCCATTTTAAGTCTTGTCTTGTTGTCCACAACTAACTGCTTTATTTTGATGCTTTTTCTGAAAGCTTTTTGTATGCAATTATAATCCTAAAGTGTTGTTTCTTCAAGGAAGTATATAGGAAGAATAAAAAGAACTTTGACAAGCAAAGGTTTCTGAAAACTTTGAGAATTTCCAAGACTCTAATAAAAAAGAATACTAAACTGATACAATTGCTCATTAAGCAGAACAAGAATTAATTACTTGGGACTGAACTCATGAAAAACTATGACTTTTTATGATTTTTTGTTTGAAATATTGCTGATTCTTTTTATATTTTGTCTTCCATATTTAGCAAGACTTTGTTTTTCTTTTAAGCTTTCTATAGCTTGCTTAGATTTCATAATGTGTACTTTTGTGAACAGAATTGACACATTTACTTTTTTTCTCCCTGATTGATCCCCCTAAAATTTGTGAACTATTCCTTAGTATTCTTGTTTTATGGCAATGTAGTTACCTAAGTTCAATAAGAATTTATTCTTCTTCTAATAAGACACAATTGGAAACACTGTTACATTACCAAAGCTTTGGCTGAATAGTCTAACTTTCAGATATAATCTGACCATTTTAAGCAAATGAATTTGACTTTATGAAGCCAATAAAAAGCCCCCTGGAAACTGGTCTAGTACTTTGAATAAACAGTTCATACGGCTGCCATGCTGGTAAGTAAAGAATGTCACTCTCTGACAAACCCAAGATCTTGGAGTTAGTTTAAGGACATTACTGAGAAGAGCAGTATTAACCCAAATCTACAGGTATTATAGGCAGAATTTGTGGAAGTGTCTCTGGCTTGGCTGCACACCTGTAAGAGGACTTTTAAAAGCCTAATTTGAGATTCTCCATACAAAGTTTCAGCAACGCAGTCTTAAAAAGAACCTAGATGGTTAAACTCATTTTTGCAAACAAATTGGACTTCCTGTGATTATCTTTGGTAAAAATTAGAGTGACTGAAGAGAGAAAACACACGTTTCAGAAGAAAACTACAATATACCCATTTTTAGGTTCTAACCCTGCTCATTGTTTGAGATTTTATCCTTTGCTTGTAATTTGGACTGGATATGAATTCCTTGTGGTTTCCTCCAGTACCTGGTTATGAGTCTCCAAATTATTATGGCATTTCCAATTTTCTCCCAATTTTCTGACTTGAAATAACTAAAATTAAAATTATCAGTTTGCTGAAGCCCTACAAGCCAAAACTGGTCAGCTTGATATAACCTTCAGGGAAATCACCACAACAGCTTATTTATAGACATTGGCTCATAACATGCAAACTACAATCCGGAAAAATCTGTCAGATTGCTACTGACTGCTTCTGCTCCAAATGAAGATGCTTCAAACTCAAATCTAGGAATTATCTCAACTGACTGCCCTCCAGAATCCAGAGAAACTAGTGTACAGATTGCCACAGACTTCAACCTTTGTTTTTCTTCTGATTTACAAATGCCACATATTAAAGACTCGTTCACCTTAACTGTGATGGGAGCTCTGTAAACACCACTTCCTGAAATAAGACACAATTGTTTAATTGGACCAACGTAGTCCCAGAAATGGAAGGCTTGTTTAATGAGATTCTTTGCCATTCCATTCCTAACATTTTTTTCTCCATAGCCACCAACTCAGCTCTTAATGTATAAAACTTCTAAGGAAATTTCAGACAGGCATATTTGGGGCTCAGAAAATGATACCCCAAAGTATGGTACTTCTGCTTGCCGATTGCTTTGAACTAAAGAAAATGAAAGAGCCTTAGAAGCAGCTTCAGAACCAATGACTTTCTAACCGTGTCTTGTTTCTGAGTACTCCACCCAACTCAGGGAGGGGTTGTCTCTATAAGTTCCCCTGTCTGACTGGGCAAACTTCTTTTAAAAGAAATGCAAGTGTCTTACAATTCCTCCATAGAAGTTTTATTTAAATAACTTAGAAGATTAACCACATCCAGACAGACTTTTTATTGATTTTTTTGTGCATGTGTGAGACAGGGTCTCACTGTGTCACCTAAACTGGAGTGCAGTGGCACAGTCATAGCTCACTGCAGCCTGGAACTGCAATGGACTGAAGCAGTCTTCCCACCTTAGCCTCCTGAGTAGGTGGGACTACAGCCACACACCACCCTACCACCCTTCCCACCTAATATATATATATATATATATATATATATATATATATATATATATATATTTATAGTGTGTGTGTATACATGTATATACGCATATATACACACACTCTTACATGCATATATATATAACTATATATAAAACTATATATAACTATATATAACTATATATAACAGTATATATATAACCATATATATAACTATATATAACTATATATAACTATATATATAACTATATATAACTGCATATAACTATATATATAAAACTATATATAACTGCATATAACTATATATATAACTATATATAACTATATATATAACTATATATAACTATATATATAACTATATATAACTATATATATAACTATATATAACTATATACAACTATATATATAACTATATATAACTATATATAACCATATATATAACTATATATAACTATATAACTATATATAACTATATATATAACTATATAACTATATATAACTATATATATAACTATATATAAAACTATATATAACTATATATATAACTATATATATAAAACGATATATATAACTATATATAACTGTATATATATAACTATATATATATAGTTGTTTGTTTTTGGTAGAGACAGATTATCACTATGTTGCCCTGGATGATCTTGAACTCTTGGTCTGAATGGGTCATCCCATCTCAGGCTCCCAAATAGCTTGGGATTATACCTGTGAGCCTGGACTTTATCTGTTCTTCTGAGGGTAGTTCCAAGAGATTACTGGGAAGACTTTGTTTGCATAATAGTACAATCTTTATTCACAATGAAGTTCTACTCTTTACCTTCCCACAACTTGTTGCCACAACTCCAGAGCTCAGAGGTGCTTTGTTTCAGAGTATGGTATATTATTTGGGCACATTCAATTTCCCCGAAAATCACTGACTACTCCTCAAAACTGCCTATATACCCCATTTTCCTACCCCACTCCCCAACCCATAAAGAGAGTATTTGAGTCTCAGCTATCTTACCCTTTCTTTTGATTCTTATCCTTTGTATGTTTCCAGTGCACATGAAACCGTCTTCACAAAATTATGACAGTAAGAGAAGTCTGATAGTGTTGACTCCGTGTTCTTCTGACTTCTAAGCTGCCCTTAGTCATTCCTGGCATAGGCCAAGCTAAATTTGGAAGGAATTTAATTGACAGTTTAACCTTAAAACAAGGATGATAATAGCCCTTCCCCAGACTAACCTGCCTTTGTAAAAACAATGAAAGGCTACAAGATTAGGAATATGAAAGAGGACAGAACTCTGCTGAAATTGTGGACATGCTTCCTATAATCCTTTACTGCTCAGGAGTAATGTGGACAGAGGTCATAAGATTTGTGACCTTCCCAGTGTTCCTGTAGATAACATCTCTATTGCAGATTCTAAGATTTTTTTTTTTTAAGATTTTTTTTCAGACTGACACCAGCAAGACTTGTGACTCATAACTCAACTGATTCTATGGCCCCACCCAGAGGCAGACTCAGGGGAAGACAACCATTTTCCACACACCTGTGATTTCATCTCCAACCAATCAGCATCACCCATTTCCTCACTCCTGCCCACCAAATTGTCTATAAAAACCTAACCTTCCAAGCCTTTGGGGAGACTGATTTGAGAGATGACTCCAGTTCCCCCATGTGGGTTGCCCGCACATCAATTAAACTCTTTACTACAATGTCATGGTCTCAGTGAATTGGTTTTGTCTGTACAGTGAGCATGAAAAACCCATCAGGCAATTACACATATTTGTACGTTAAAAATTTGTACTCCTTTTCTCCAGTTAATCTATTGTCTATTTCCTCCAGCAAACTCAAAACTTCAGAGGGGAAGGAAACAATTCCCTTTGCCCTTACAAGGCCCAGTTTACCATATCATTATTCTGTGATACTACACTCCACACTAGTCAGCTGTCTCTTTTTCTTTTCTCCAGCCTAGTCAACAAACTTGTAACACATTTATCCTCTTCATTCCTTTATCTACAACTTTAATCATACTACACTCTCGATTATGCCAAGTGCAGGGGAGACATACAAAATATGAGCCTTTCATTTGGCTCCCTGACGAGAGACCTACCTTGACTCGTTATTGAATAAAGTTAAAGAATGTGTTTTTACTGTTCAGGTTGGAATGGGAGCGAGAGGGTTCTAGCACTTTCTAGCTAAGCAATGCTTGTCAAAGTTTTTAAAAGTCCAAGAACTTTCTTTATGTAAAGGGGGGTATAAAATTTACCTCTGAAATTTGCAGTGTGATTGAATGAAACTGAGAAAACATAAGGCACTCAGCAAGAATAGTCCTCTTCCTTTTCTCTCTAGCCCCATCTAACTTTTTTCCTCCATGAGTACCCCAAGTCTCAGATAGATGATGTTACAGCTCTTCTGTGAATATAACCCATAAGATCATCTGCTCTTCTTTTGACCTTGTTCATGACATTTCACCTCCCTATTCACCATACCTGAATGTTTATTTTCAAATAAGCAACCATAACCTTTGGTTTTATTGGACCTCAGTGAAGAATATCCCAAAGTATGGCACTTTGGTATGCTGAGCACTTTGAAATAAAGGGAACGGGAAGGTCTTAGAAGCTGCCTCAGAACCAAGGACTTTTTAACCTTTTCTTGTTTTTCCTGCAACCCCCAATGGCAGAGAAGGGCTCTCTCTGAAGTTCCCTTATCTGACTGAGGAAATTTTTTCTAAAGAAAAATGCAATTGTATTAAAACCCTCTCCCTAGGAATCTCACTAATCAGCAGAGATGAACCACCAGAGAGGAGAAAAGACTAAAAATTATCACCAAATCCATTCAGACTTTTTATCTATTTTCTGAGGCCAGCTCCTGGCATTAGACTTTCTCAACACTAACCAGGCAACTGAGGTTAAAGTAACGAAAGGCCCTTATAGAAGAACGCCTTATAAGACAGGGATGCCCTCTCTCACCACTCCTATTCAACATAGTGTTGGAAGTTCTGTCCAGGGCAATCAGGCAGGAGAAAGAAATAAAGCGTATTCAATTAGGAAAAGAGGAAGTCAAATTGTCCCTGTTTGCAGATGACATGATTATTTATCTAGAAAACGCCATTGTCTCAGCCCAAAATCTCCTTAAGCTGATATGCAACTTCAGAAGTCTCAGGATACAAAATCAATGTGCAGAAATCACAGGCATTCTTATACACCAATAACAGACAAACAGAGAGCCAAATCATGAGTGAACTCCCATTCACAATTGCTTCAAAGATAATAAAATACCTAGGAATCCAACTTACAAGGGATGTGAAGGACCTCTTCAAGGAGAACTACAAACCACTACTCAATGAAATAAAAGAAGATACAAACAAATGGAAGAACATTCCATGCTCATGGGTTGGAAGAATCAATATCGTGAAAACGGCCATACTGCCCAAGGTAATTTATAGATTCAATGCCATTCCCATAAAGCTACCAATGACTTTCTTCACAGAATTGGAGAAAACTACTTTAAAATTCATATGGAACCAAAAAAGAGCCCACATTGCCAAGTCAATCCTAAGCCAAAAGAACAAAGATGGAGGCATCATGCTACCTGACTTCAAACTATATTACAAGGCTACAGTAACCAAAACAGCATGGTACTGGTACCAAAACAGAGATATAGACCAATGGAACAGAACAGAACCCTCGGAAATAATGGCGCATATCTACATCTATCTGATCTTTGACAAACCTGACAAAAACAAGAAATGGGGAAATGATTCCCTATTTAATAAATGGTGATGGGAAAACTGGCTAGCCATATGTAGAAAGCTGAAACTGAATCCCTTCCTTACATCTTATACAAAAATTAATTCAAGATGGATTAAAGATTTAAATTTTAAACCTAAAACCATAAAAACCCTAGAAGAAAACCTAGGCAATACCATTCAGGACATAGGCATGGGAAAGGACTTCATGTCTAAAACACCAAAAGCAATGGCAACAAAAGCCAAAATTGACAAATGAGATCTAATTAAACTAAAGAGCTTCTGCACAGCAAAAGAAACTACCATCAGAGTGAACAGGCAACCTACAGAATGGGAGAAAATTTTTGCAATCTACTCATCTGACAAAGGGCTAATATCTAGAATCTAAAAGAACTCAAACAAATTTACAAGGAAAAAACAAACAACCCCATCAACAAGTGGGCGAAGGATATGAACAGACACTTCTCAAAAGACGACATTTATGCAGCCAAAAGACACATGAAAAAATGCTCATCATCACTGGCCATCAGAGAAATGCAAATCAAAACCACAATGAGATACCATCTCACACCAGTTAGAATGGCGATCATTAAAAAGTCAGGAAACAACAGGTGCTGGAGAAGATGTGGAGAAATAGGAACATTTTTACACTGTTTGTGGGACTATAAACTAGTTCAACCACTGTGGAAGTCAGTGTGGCGATTCCTCAAGGATCTAGAACTGAAACACCATTTGACCCAGCCATCCCATTACTGGGTATATACCCAAAGGATTATAAATCATGCTGCTATAAAGACACATGCACATGTATGTTTATTGTGGCACTATTCGCAATAGCAAAGATTTGGAACCAACCCAAATGTCCAACAATGATAGACTGGATTAAGAAAATGTGGCACATATATACCATGGAATACTATGCAGCCATAAAAAATGATGAGTTCATGTCCTTTATAGGGACGTGGATGAAGCTGGAAACTATCATTCTCAGCAAACTATCACAAGGACAAAAAACCAAACACCACATGTTCTCACTCATAGGTGAGAACTGAACAATGAGAACACATGGACACAGGAAGGGGAACATCACACCAGGGTCTGTTGTGGGGTGGGGGGGAGGGGAAGGGATAGCATTAGGAGATATACCTAATGTTAAATGAGGAGTTAATGGGTGCAGCACACCAACATGGCACATGTATATATATATGTAACAAATCTGCACGTTATGCACATGTACCCTAAAACTTAGAGTATAATATAAAAAAAAAAAGAAATCCTCCGCTTTATACATTTGGACAAAGAGAGTGCTGCTGAATAACAATTTGTGTCTTCAGTTTCTAGTCTTTTCAGACTGGCCACTTGGCAGGACCCAAAAATTGGGCCTCTTTAGGGAAGGGAGACTTTTTTTGTATAATATGGCAACCTTTGTTTATAGCAGAGTTCTGCACCTCACCTTCCTTGGTCCAAGCTATTTTCTGTACTATGGTCCCATTTCATTTCCAAAGAATATCATTTAAAATCTGTTATCTGCTCTATGCCCATTCATTTCTCATAAGAAACATTTACTATGCCTTAGAATTGCCTAGTTTTTTTTTTTTTTTTTTTTTTTTTAATCTCCCTCATCCCTATAAGGAGGGAGTTATTTAAGCTTCAGGCACCTAGTTGTTCATGAAGTCTCGTGTTTTGTATGGCTCCCAAGCTTGTCCACATAAATAAATATGTATGTCCTTTCTCCTATTAATCATTATGTTATCAGTTCATTTCAGCAAACTTCAGAGGATGGAGTAGAAGGTGTTTTGTTTTGTTTTTCACCCCTGCAAATCCGGCATAGTTAGCAGGATACCACAATCGCCCTGATCCACTTGAAACTACAGTTGAGAAAACCTAGGACTGACAAGCTGGCAAAAAGGTAAGAGATCTTTACCAGTCAGCTTGCTTAATTTCTGTCTATAAAATCCAGTTGAGTGAGTGGTAAACATCACTTCCTCTCTTTCCTTCCTTTTCAAATTTAGATTAATAGGAGAAAAACATTTGTATGGACTGGTCTTTACAACTCTGGTTTATTTCTAGTATGAATACTCACGTCGTCTCATCCCTTTCCTCCCAGAATTGGTCTTCATTTTGCTCTGTCCCTGTCTTTTTGTGTCATTCGTCATAAAAAGAACTTTGGCGTATAAAGTTCTCTTTTCATCTTATATCCTGACAGCCTGGCTTTGTGACCCAGTGGGAATATTCCTTCGTTGGTCTTTCCTAGCCGGGAGCCCGATTTTTGGGTCCTGCCAAGTGGCCAGTCTGAGAAGACTGGAAACCCAAGGCACAAATTGTTATTCAGCAGCACTCTCTTTGTCTGAATGTACAAAGCTCTCAGGGGAGTTTCTCTTAATAAGAAGTCCCATCCCTAAGGGCCTTTTGTTATTTCAACTTTGGTTGCCTGTTTAGTGCTGAGAAAGTCTAATACCAGAAGTGCCTACCCAATGTCATAGATAGACAGGTCTGTGACTAGCAGCACCCCATATTTTGGGTGGAGACTAGAGACACTATTTGTAAGCACCATCTTTAACCACCTGTGGTAGCAGATATCTTTTTGCCATCTTAGTCTATTTCTGAGGATGAAAATTTGAGGGTAATGGCAACTGCATCTTCTGCACCCTTTTTGGAAACCTCTTGCTTAAATAGTTTATTCTGAACCTGGAGATTTAGCTTCTAGTCATTCCATAAATGGGTTCATTGGATTGAGTCACTGTTGGAATAAATATACCATCAGAGATCCTAATTGTCGATAACCAGACAATAGATTCTTTAAGTTGGAAAGTCTTCTATATTTGAAAAAAAAATTAGACAGCTCTCATATTATGCAATCACACAATTGGCATTTATGGGAAGATTGAGTTGAAAGAAAAACACATAATAGTGTCACATCAAGCCTTAGAAATTCTTCTAATAAAATTAAAAGCAAAAATCTGACCTAAAACAAAAGTAAAATCCTTTTGACCAGAAGATCGTTTGGATGTCTGGGTCCCTGAATGAGACTTTTCCTTCCCCAATTCAGTTCAATTTAAAGTAAAAAACTGTTTTATTAAAAACAGCTGCATTTTTGAGGTTTTTCTAATCTCTCTATAGGATCCTGTTTCTCTCATGAAAACTTCACAGTGGACTGAAACTTCCTCTTTCTGAATCCTTGTTAACCATATGCACTGTTTCCTCTGTCTTTCTTTCTTGTGGACGTGATTTTTGCCAGGGATAGTGTAAAACTCCATAGGCCTTTCTGAAAAACTCCCAAGCTGACTCTTCTATGATTTGTTCTTTCATTTACTTATGCCTCTACTTCCTTTTGATGGCCTCAACCTTCCATCTGGTTCCCTTGATATATTCTTCTTAAAGCTTCTACCGGCCGGGTGCGGTGGCTCACGCCTGTAATCCCAGCACTTTGGGAGGCCGAGGCGGGCGGATCACGAGGTCAGGAGATCGAGACCATCCTGGATAACACGGTGAAACCCCGTCTCTACTAAAAATACAAAAAATTAGCCGGGCGTGGTGGCGGGCGCCTGTAGTCCCAGCTACGCAGGAGGCCGAGGCAGGAGAATGGCGTGAACCCCGGGGGGCGGAGCTTGCAGTGAGCCCAGATTGCTCCACTGCACTCCAGCCTGGGTGAAAGAGCGAGACTCCGTCTCAAAAAAAAAAAAAGCTTCTACCTCCTCCATTTGGTGGTCAGTGGATAAAAAATTTCCAATAGAAAACATCAGACCTCTGATTATTACATAAAAACATAAAAAATAGGCCTTTAGCAATCCAGACACCCCTTAAGGAACACAGAAAAGGCACCACACAACACGTTTTTGGGGTCCTCAGCCTTCCTCATGGAGCCCGGAGAATCCTGGACTACATCCACTGAGGTCCGAAGCTCTGCAGTGTTTTACAGTCAGCTGTGTGATCTTTTGGGTTTTTAGGAGTACCAAGGGCTACTTTGTACTGTGAGAGGACACTCGACCTTTGGGTGTTTATTAACTCATGAGTCACCAGCAAGACCAGCAATTTTAAAGATAATTGGCAGCAATTACAGTAGTGGTCATTATGCAGGGGGCGAATTCAGATTTGTTTTGTTTCTTTGCATGCTTATGTCCTTAATTTTTAAAGATCTTAGTACTTTGCCTTCCAGTTACACCTGTCTTTTATATGTATAAGTATTAGGCCCCAGAAGCCACAACTTCTTTGTTGGTCCTATTTGTTACCGGGCTTTGCCTTGAAATCAAAATCCAGTTAAGAAACAAAAAACGAATATAAAAACCATCTATCTAACAAAATTGGTCTTTGAACTACAACCTTCTTATATTCAACCAGTTATTTAAAACAGGCTTCTTAACTTTTCTTATGGGCTCTCATTTGTATACTTTCTTATAAAATCCTGTAATGGATTGCTATTATTTTATATTACATTGACATATATTTTAAATCTTCCTCTTTGTCCCACCTGACAAACCCAAACACCTTCTTGGAAAAACTTTCTCTGTGCTGATGATATGTAAATTTCCTACCTTGTCTTTTCTAAAATTCAATAAGGACTTTGTCCATGTGAGATAGACAGTCTTCAACTTGCTCCATTTACAAAGACACAGTTTGTGTCCAACTGTCTTTTTATTTTTTTTTTTTGTTTGTTTGTTTGTGTGTTTTCGTTTTTTTGTTTGGTTTTCAAGACAGGGTCTTACTTTCTTGCCCAGATTGGAGTGCCGTGGTGAGATCACGGCTCACTACAGCCTCAACTTCCCAAGACTCAAGCATTTCTCCCACCTCAGCCTCCCAAAGTGTTTGGATTACAGGCATGAGCTAAAGCGCCAGGCTCCAAATATCCTTTTAAACTAGTGAGTTTTACTTGCCTCATGATTAAAATTATAAAATCAGAGCTATAAATTCTTTATTTTGGTCTGCCTATATTTTTATGTATGCATGTGTATATCTTTGTGTTTGTATTCTGTCTACATGGTACTAAATTGACTTAGTGATAAATGAGCATTTATAAATTAAAAAAATAAGCTCAAATGCTTCTAAAGTTTATGTGTATTTATAATATTTGGTAAATAAAAATAACGTTACTTGATTTAAAACTAGTATGTCTGTCAACATTAAATCTAATACAGACATACAACTTTTATCTCTATTAGATGTTTAAAATCATAACAGTATGAATTTGACCTAAATGCAAGTTAATTAAATACATGTAACTGGAATAAAAATTTAGAAATGAACTTTTTAATATAATAATTATGATTTATATTAAGTTTACTTAAAGTTTTTCTAAATCTGTTTGGTAACTACATCATTAGAGTTTTACTAAATTAAATTAAATGAGTATTCATTGAATATCTAGGTCATTTCCAAGTAAGATGAAATATTAAAACATTACTTATTAAACATACGTTTATTTGTTTCTGGTTTCTCAAGTTTATAAAAAGACAAAATATATTTGGGCTAGTTAGTAAATATGTACTATTCCACATTGAAATGTTATTCTATGAGGTAACACATATTTATAGAAAGTATAAAGTTGTGTTAGTCTACAGAATGCTGGTTTACAATTGCTAATAATTAAAATTTTAATTAATATATGTAATTAAAATTACTAAAATTAATAGAAACAATTTTGTATGCAAGATATACAAGAGAAGTAAGAAGTGTGTTTTGGTGAGAAAAATTATTTTAAATAGACATGAAAATGTATTTTTGTTAAAGAAAAAGTAATTTTTGTCCAATTCAGAGGTTTTTAAAAGGTTATTTAAAAATATGGATTTAATACAGAAATAAACAAGGCAGAAAGAAATCAGTAAGTAGAAGAGAGAGATTTATAGAAAGTTACATGAGTAAAAAATATGTCTGTTTAAAAGAGTTGTAAAATATCTTAAAAATTATAAAAATTTTATAAACGTTGAATCATAAAAATTTTATGTGTAATCGACAAAGATTAAAAGGAAATTATTTATGAATTTTTCTTAAAATGAGCTTTAATATCGAAAGTACACTGATACAAAAGTAAACATTAATGTTTTCTTTGAATTAAGATTTTCATGTAATATTGATAAAAAATTAAAATTAAAAAAATTGTTAATCTTTTGAGTGAATTACAAAAAGAGGAGGAGTGAGAGAGACACATTCTGTGAGCTTGTGCTCTCTTTGCTAAGTCTTCTGATTAGCTGGAAAAACAGAGTCTACTTTCTATGAAAGAGTAAATAATTTTTTTTAACATCTATTTAACATCTTGTATTTTTTGAGTCTTTTAATTCTAACTCTGGTTAGCTGAATGAATGACTATTATTTTATAATGATCTGTGATCCTACTTTTAATGAAGTGTTTTAAACCTTTATTTAAAAAAAAAATTCCAAAATACAAATGAAGTCTTTTTGACCTCACACTGAGTTTTGGAAATTCCAGAATAGCACCTAAAGGTACAAAACAGAGATAATAAACCAATTAAGGTTATTTGATATGTTTAATACATAGAAAGCACTGCCAAATAAAAAATTAGGTTTGACCTCTTTTGAGTTACACTTGCATAGATATACTATTCATATGTGTTCCAAATTTTATGAGTTTCCTAAATATCTGATATGTCATGGTATATGTTATCAGTCATAATTTTGGCTATTAAATTATTTCAGGTTACAAATATAAGCAAGCTTCCTTGTCATTTGTGACATTATTATAATGAACTACCATCAGATATTTAACCATGGTCATTTTAATTCTTGTTGCTTGAAGCTAATTGTTTTATTCTGATGTTTTGTCTGAAGCTTTTTTATGGGCAATTATAATTATAAAGTGTTGTCATTAAGGATATATGGGAAAAATTAATTATAAAGTGTTGTCTTTAAAGATATATGGGAAAAAAAGAACTCTGACAAGTACGAGTTTCTGGTAATTTCTGATATTATTGGACCTGGTAAGAATTTCCAAAACTAATGCAAAAACTGGACTCATGAAATTGCTAACTCAACATCAAGTAGAACAAAATTAATTATAAGGAACTAAACTAATGAGAGGTTATAATTTTTATGAGTTTTTGTTTGAAACATTGCTGATTCTTTTTACGTTTTGTTTTCCAGATGCAAAAAGACATTTTTTAAGCATTCTATGACTTCCAGCAATTTGATAATATATACTTTTGTAAACATAATTGAAGTATTTATTTTTTTTTGCATGATTTCTCTAAAATTTGGAAATTATTTGTTTTGGTCTGTTCTCATGCTACTATGATGAAATACCTAAGACTGGGTAATTTATAAAGGAAAGAGGTTTAATTGACACAGTTTTGCATTACTCAGGAGGCCTCAGGAAACTTACAATCATGGTGGAAGGTGAAGAGGAAGCAAGGCACCTTTTTTACAGGGCAGCAGGAAGGAGAAGTGCTAAGTGAAGCAGGTAGAGCCATTTATAAAACCATCAGATCTCGTGAGAACTCACACACTATCACAAGAACAGCATGAGGAAACCACCCCCATGACTCGATTACTTCCCACCATTCCCTTCCAGGACATGTGGGGATTATGGGGATTATAATTCAAGATGAGATTTGAGTGGGGACCAACCACATCACTATTTGTGAGTATTCTTTTATTATGGCAATATAGTTATTTGCATAAGTTCAATAAGTGTCTGTTCTCTTTGCAACAGGACAATTGGAAGCACTGATTATATTACCAAGGCTTTGACTGGAATATTATATCTTTCAATATGACTAGGCAGCTTTGAGGAACCGAGGTTGATATTATGAAGCTATAGAAGCCCCTGGAAACCTGGCCTCATACCTTGAATAAAGTTTTTCCTCACAGAGTTTCTAGTCTTATAAGTAAAAAATGTCACTTCCTGATGGGTCCCAGAGCCTCATGCTATTTTGAGCCTCAAGAAGAGAAGAATCCACCCAAATCTTACAGGTATTACAGGTACAATTTGGGGGCAAGTTCACAGGAACATCTGATATAAACTACAATTCAGAAAAACCTGTGAGATTGCCACTGCCTGGTTCATTTCCAAGTGAAGATACTTCAAACCCAAATCTAGGAATCTTCTCAACTGACTGCCTTCTAAACTGTAAACAAACAAAAAACTAGTTTGTAGACTACATGAAACATAAACCATTGTTTTTCCTCTGTGCCCATAAAAATGCCTCTTGCTAAAGACCTGTTTGCTTGAGCCATACAGAGGCTTAACTTTGATGGAAAGCCTCCAAACACTACCTTCTGAAATATGAACCAACTGTTTAATTGGACTGACACATACCCCGAGATGGGAGAGTGGTTTAATGGGAAACTTTGCCACTGAGCTACTAAAATATATGTTTTTTCTCTTCACAGCCACCAACTTAGCTTTTGATGTATGAAACTTTTAGAAATATTTGAGCAGGGAAATGTTAGGGCTCAGAGCACAATACACCAAAGTATGGAGCTTTGACGTGCTGAGCACCTTTGAATTAAAGGCAGTTGGAAGACCGTAGAAGCAGCCTCAGAACCAGGACTTTCTAACCTTCTCTTATTTTTCAGCCCCCACCTTCACCTGTTTCTGTGAGGGGCTATCTCTGGAAGTTCCCCTCTCTGACTGAGGAAAGGTCTTTAAAAAAAATGCAACAGTCTTAAAATTCCTCCATAAGAGTCTTATCAAATAACCTGGAAAGATTAACCACCTGAGAAAAGAAAGAACTAAAAGTCATCACCACACCACACACTTTTTCTCCATAAATTACCTGGGAGACTTTATCTACGTAATAAAATAATCTTTGTTCACAATGAAGTTTCACTTCTCACTTCCTCCAGAGCTCAGAAGAACTTTATCCCAAGCTATTGTCTTTTCTTTGGTTCCATTCAATTTTCAGAGAACCAGTTACAAAATATTGCTCTTTGGGCCGATTTATTTCCCCTAGCAATCATTTATTACCCTTCAAAGTTGCCTACATTCCCTGTCTCCTTCTTGCCTACGAAGTCCTATTTAAGCTTCAGCCATGTGGCCCTTCTTTGAGTCTCCTATTTCATATGGCTGCCATGGTTATGCATGTTAATAAGCATGGATGCCTTTTCTCCTGTTAACCTGTCTATTGTCAGTTTATTTCAGTGAACCTTCTGGTGGCAAAGAGGAAGCTTACCCTTTTCCCCAGCAGTTTCTACAACCATCTTCTTTCTAAAGATTTTAATTTTCACCTAATCGGGATAAAAAACTACCCACTTCAGACCTCCCAAGCATTTCTTTTGTATATCTGTTATAGAACTACTTATCTCACTCCATCCTATTAGAACTGTTCAGAAAAAAACTTATTCTCCCAGAGACATTGCATACTTCACTCTTCTCTTTATCCTCTGCAGGAGCAAACAGGTGCCTTTATCATTTGCATTTCTTTGAGGAGGAGCCTTGCTAAAAGACAATGCTTATAAGCACTAAAAGAGAGTGATAAAAAGAAGGATACTTTATCAATCTCCTGGGGTGTGAGAAGGGAGAAGGAACTAATTTATGGGACAAAAAATGGAGATTTTGGATTGAGCTCTGGGATGAGTTCAAGAATTGAATGAGCTCAAAGAATTCTGAGTACAAAGCAAGATACTTTAAATCATGCCTACAATGTGAGCAAGGTTAGCCAGGAACCCACTGCCTCATGCATGGAAGCTAAAGATAAAAACAAAACTACTGGTTTGAAGAACAGAGAACATCAATGTAAAATCTGCAATGTAGAAACCATATTTTCCCCTGTGGAATTTTTACTCTAAAGTAGCAACTTGCTAGAACTCATTTATCTTATATATGATATATGAAAAATGGGAACAATACATTGTCCTTCAAAAAAAAAAAAAGTATGTTGTAGGATCTGAATTAAACATAACTTTTTAAAGAAACCTTTTCTTCTTTCTGTAGCTCTGCTTTTTTTATTTTTGTAAAAACTTTCTTTTCATAAAAGCCTTCAATTTCGAGCACATTCTATGTGGCAATCCCTGCTCTATTTCTTTTGTAATATAAAAATACTCATTTAATTTTCACAACAATCTTATGACATAAATATGTGAACCCTAAAGTATCTGACAGTTCTCAACCGACTTGGAAAGTTTATTTTGCCAAGGTTAAGGATATGCCCTTAACACAGCTTTGAAGAGTTCCTGAAGACATGGGCCCAAGTGGATGGGGTACAGCTTGCTTTTGTACGGCTGAGGGAGACATGAGACATCAATAAATACATGTAAAATTGACATTGGTTTGATCTGGAAGGGCAGGACAACTCAAAGGGGAAGGGGCCTTCCAGTTCTTAGATAGATTTTAAAATTTTCTGATTGGCAATTGGTTGAAAGAGTTATTATCAATAGAAAGGAATGTCTGACTTACAATAAGGAGTTGTGGAGACCAAGGTTTTATTATGCAGATGAAGCCTCCAGCTAGAAGACTTCAGAGAGAATAGATAGTAAATGCTTTTTATCAGATTTAAGGTCTGTGTTGATGTTAATGCTGGTTGGCTTTTCTTGAATTACAAAACTGAGGAGGGTATAAGGTCAAACCCCCACTTCCATCATGGCCTGAACTAGTTTTTCAGGCTGACCTTGAATGCACTCAGCTGAAAAGAGAGGTCCATTCAGATGGCTGTGGGGGGAGAGGGTTAGAATTTTGTTTACAAGTATTTGTATAATGCTTATTTCTTTTCAGTTTTTTAGTTTTTATTTTTGTTTTTAAGACAGGATCTAACTTCATTGCCCAGGCCATAGTGCAGTGATTCAATCTCAATCTTGGCTCACTGCAACCTCTACTTCCCAGGATCAAGTGATCCCTTCACCTCAGCCTCTCAAGTAGCTGGGACCATGGGTGTGCATCACCATCGCCAACTAATGTATGTATGTATGTATGTATGTATGTATGTATGTATGTATATATTTATATAGTTGTATATTTATTCATTTTGTCAAGATGTGGTTTCACCATGTTGCCCAGGCTAGTCTTGAATACCTGGGCTCAAGTGATTGGGCTGCCTTGGCCTCCCAAAGTGCTGAGATTATAGGCATGAGCCATCATGCCTGGCCTATAATGCTCATTTTAAGAATGAAGAAACTGAAGTAGGCCTTAGGTCACACATCTACTAATAAATTTGACAGCAGAGATTTCCTCTCTGAAGGAATCTGCCTCCAGAGCCCGTGTTCTTAGCTGCTTTAATAAACTTACTTTCAAATATAATATTATTTAGTTTTTTCTCTGTCAAGCACAGGCTTTTTAATCATAGTTGGGGTTACATATGAAAAAAGCTTTATGCTTTACTTTTGGAGTTTCTGCCCACGACTATCACATGTCTGCACAGGCACACACACAAACGCACACCAGAAGATCTTGGCTGAAAAACAAGTTTAGTGCTTTAAAAATCATGCTGAAATCCTCATAATTATAGCACAACTTTGTGGAGGCTTATTTTGTGCAGGCCATGCACATGGCTTATCAGGAATGGTAATCCCCATGCACAGGCTCCTTGGGGATACAGTCTTGATCATGAGCCTTCCACAAAGAAACATCATCCTCACCTTCCCTCCTCTGTCTCCACTTAATGTACTTTGGCTGTCTCCCATGGCTGCACTCCACTCTGGTACATTTTGCAAACATTTAATCCTATGTATTACTTATTTGTTGTCTTCATTTATCCTCCTTATGCTCATTGCATGTCTTCATTGTTGCAGCCAGCATGGCTGAGCTGAAATCTTAAGCCTTTAGCTGGTGTGGTTCATGCTCATACTCCCTGTACAAAGCCCTGAGCCATCTCACTCACTTTAGAGGGCTGCAAGTAGAATGGGGCCCAGCAAGCATGGCTCATCCCCCAGTGGAGGTCTATAGTCATAATTTCTTCAGTTTCTTTAAATGAATATGAGTTAAGGCAAACAGATTCCTATTTATCAATCCTCACTCTCATTTGCAATCTTTAAATAGTTAAATGTACAGTATTCTACTGGGAAGGAAGCTTAGAAATGGCCCCACCTCCCTTTCATATTTGAGAGGTAGAGAAATAGAGGCTCAGGGAGCAGAAGTGACTTGATCAATGTCTTAAATTATGTTAATGAGTTCCAGAGTTGGAGCTCGCAGCCAAAGTTTTTTTACCCCAAGATGAATGCCTTTCTACCAGTTTATCTTATGCCAAAAATGAAATAAAAAACAAATCCCTTCATGGAGACACTCTGTATTAGAGAAACATCATTGATGAGATAAAGTTTTTACAGAATTCCGTGATATGATTGTGAATTGTCTTCTCCCTTTCACATTAGTAGTAATGATACCAGTTTAATTTCTCACTGCCTCATCATGAAGACTCTGTGTCTTAGTCTGTTCAAGTTTATATAATAAAATATTGTAAAGTAGTTGGCTTAGAAACAAAACACATGTATTTCTCACAGTTTTGGAGGCTGGAAACTCCGAGATTAAGGCACCAGCAGGTTTGATATCTAGTTAGAGCTGTCTTCCTGGTTCATGGTTGGTGCCTTCTGGCTGTGTTCTTTCATGGCTGAAAACGTTAGGCAGCTCTCTGAGGTTTCTTTCACAAGGGCACTAATCCCATTCATGAAGGCTTCACCCTCACCTTCCAAAGGCCCTACCTCTTAAAACCATCACATTATGGGTTAGAATTTCAACATACTAATGTTGTGGTAACACAAATATTCCAGCCATAGCATCCTGTTACTGAATGAATAACTCTGTCTCCTTTATTTTCATTAATTGTCAAACTCTTCTACTTAGAGCTAGAATAAAAGAGCATTTCACAAACTGTGTGCTTTTGTCTTTCCTATTCAAAGTACTTCAATCAGGATTGCCTTGAAACTCATAGAACTACAAAAACCTTAGATTCATGAAAGCTTGTTTTATAAAATGCTCCTTTTCCATTGTCGAAAAGCTAACTTCCTCTTTCTCTTCCTTGAGTTCCTCCAGAAAGTCCTCCTGCTTGCCTTCTCTGTCTGATCAGTAATACAGCATGCAGTCTATTTCCTCCTCCTTGCACTAACAACAGTGTTTCAGCATTGTCAGTTTACAAGGCTATCAAAGTCCTTAAGAAAAGAAACCCATTCACCTTTGAACTTCCTTTGGTTGGCACATCTAAGTTGGCTTCCCACTTTATACCTGTCCCTCCAAACTCCAGGGAACCAATTAGCTAGCTGTTAGGCTCAAGCACTCCAGGCATTCTCCTTGAGTCCCACATTCCATTTACCACAAATCTTACTCCCTTTCATTATCATTCTCCAAGTTCCACTTTCTCTGATGTCTCTCAGACCTATTTAAATCTGACATATACATCTATGGCCTAGACATTTAATTGCAAGGGCTCTGTGCCCAACAGTCAATGTCAGTACAGCCTCATATTCACTCTGGCTCTGGGAACTCCCTCTGTGTCTGTGTCCTGAACTCCCAGGCTGCCTAGAAAGTTGGTTCAGGTCTTCTGGGTGAAATAGAACTGCTACCAGAATTCCAAGAATACATGAATTTTTTTGCCAATTCAGTGGTTCCCTGGGAACTAAAGGTGTCATGGAATTGGGCTATTTCTGTTTGGTTCATGCTACATCCTCACTGTCCATCATAGTACTTAACCCATAATAGATAGTCAAGTCTTTAAAAAGACAAGCAAATTAATGAATATTAATGAATGTATTTTTGGATCTTTTTTTCGTAATGCTCTCTACTTTTCCCAAATTGCACTCCCAGAACCTAACACAAATACTTTCTGCTTCTTTTCTCTCTGTCTCTAAAACCTCAAATCTCTATTGCTCTCTTTCTCTATTTCTCCTTTCACACACAAAAACACATCTACACACACCCACATACACACACACAAAGGCCATAACTTTTTATTTTTATTTCAACTTTCAGTTGGAGTAATTGAAGGTGGAATATCAAATGAGCCAGTGCAAAGATGAGGTAATGCTTTCTTTCCTTAGCTGTCTAGTTAGCTGCCAACATGGTCTAGTTAATTCTGAAAGCCTCCTCAGGAGGCAGGGGTTGGCAGGCCTGATTTAGCAGGCTAAATGGAAAACACACCTGTCCTTTGCATGTGATATGAGGGTGCTGTGGAAGTTGTGTTAGGGCTATACATAGATGAGGCTTGAATCTCCACTCGGGCTGGGTGCTTCTGTCTCCCAGAGTCGGGTCCACAGGTGTTATCCTCTCCTGTAGATGAAACCTCTGCCCCTGACTTATTTGCTGTACTTTATTCCCTTGGACAGCTTCAGTGATGCAAGAGACACATTGCTGAAGGGTATGACTCATAGGGCACACAAGATTCTCTCACTTGTACCAAGCTTTATTTCCATTTGTTTATAAGAGTAGGTCTTGACTTGAGTCTATGGAATTCTGTTTTGGTGCTTTCCTATTACAGCCTTAGGATCAAGTCAGGCAACTGGAGATGCTATGAGGTAAGGATCTGAGATCTCTGTTTTGTAAGTTTCTGAGTTTCATGAGAACTTCTGTCACCAGATCAAATTCCTCCTCTGGGAAACTGTTCCTGACCCACTTGGGCATACATGGGTCTCCTGAATGCCTTGCACATTAACTTCTATAACATCATAAACTTACTACATTGTTTACAAGATTATAATACACCATATCGGTTATCAAACCTGCTGGTGCCTTAATCTGAGTTTCCAGCCTCCAAAACTGTGAGAAATACATGTGTTTTGTTTATAAGCCAACTACTTTACAAGACTATGCACAGAAGAAGCATAGTCTAATCCTTCTTAATATTTATATATTACAGAACAGAGTACATTGCTAGTTACATGTTAGATGCTCAGTTAATGTTTATTGAAAAAATAATTTTGAATTCATTGAATTTTAGAGAGGCAGCATGAGGACTGCAAGTAGACAGTAGTTCTGCCTGGTGAGGTTGTGGGATACAGAAGGAAGTGATGCTTTCATCACCTGAGGACCTGCTCCATGGACAAGTATTCCGCAGAAAACTCTAACTGCCCAAGGAGTCGTTGCAAAGCAGCTAATAATACACCATATCTGTTAGTCAATTTTCAGCTGAGACTATACAGACAAGGACAGAACAGCTCTACTAAATAATTACTTTACACACATACCAATGACCCTGCTTTATTATCATGATTTTCATTATTCATTTTGATGCAATATAGATTCTCAAATACCATTTTTTACCCTTTTACTCATTTATCCTTTACCCCCTTTATATTACTTGCCTGTCCTACCTGGTATTTGATTGTAGTAAAATTTCTTAGGTTAACTTGAGTATCTACAGATGATAAGCCCTCTCAAACCTGTAACAAACTAACACTTGCTGGTAAATGACTTGCCTGGTTTCTGGCAGAGCTGGGAATGAATACGATCTCTAATCTGTGCTGTAGGTGCCAAGCCCTGACAAATTTTGTTGGTCATCTGTCAAATGAGAATAATATATTTTCTTTACAGATTTGTTTTGAATACTAAGTCTATAAGAAAATGGTTTATAAAAGCAATATAAACATTTTATTTTATTTTATTTTATTTTATTTTATTATTATTACTTTTTGAGATGGAGTCTCACTCTGTCACCCAGGCTGGAGTACAGTGGTACAATCTTGGCTCACTGCAACCCCTGCCTCCCAAGTTCAAGTGATTCTCCTGCCTCAGTCTCCCGAGTAGCTGGGCTTACAGGCGGGTGCCAACATGCTCAGCTAATTTTTGCCTTTTTTAGTAGAGACAGGGTTTCACCATGTTGGTTAGGCTGGTCTCGAACTCCTGACCTCAGGTGATCCACCCACCTTGGCTTCCCAAAGTGTTGGGATTACAGGTGTGAGCCACCGCACCTGGCCGATATAAGCATTTTATATTTAAATTTAGAGCCTTAAAATTAGAATCCTCTTAACAGAACCTGTCTTAACTTCCTAATTTTTTTTTATATTTTAAAAGATCCAGAGTACATAAAAACTCACAATGGAAATTGGGACTATCAACCCAATACTACAACCTTGGAGACATTCTATTAATTTCTAACCACACTTTCTTGAAAAATACATTTTCTAGACCACCACTGCAAGATGTCTATTAAAAAGTTTTTGTTTTTGTTTTTGTTTTTAGAATTTTCTCTAATGAGCAGGTACTCCTTTATGCTGAAATTTTTTTTTCAAAAAAATTCATAGTGGAATTTATACTTTCCCCCTTTTTTAGATGATAAAAGTATTATTTTTTTTTTTGAGATGGAGTTTCGCTCTTGTTGCCCAGGCTGGAATGCAATGGCACAATCTCGGCTCACTGCAACCTCTGCCTCCCAGGTTCAAGCGATTCTCCTGCCTCAGCCTCCCTAGTAGGTGGGATTACAGATATGTGCCACCACACCCAACTAATTTTGTATTTTTAGTAGAGACGGGGTTTCTCCATGTTGGTCAGGCTGGTCTTGAACTCCCGACCTCAGGCGATCCGCCTGCCTCGGCCTCTCAAACTGCTGGGATTACAGGCGTGAGCCACTGCGCCCGGTCATTCTAATCCTTGTCTTTATTTTTAGCTCCAGCACTGAATTTCCCCTGCATCCTCACAAAGCGTTAAGCTTGTTTCCTTCAGCCCATTCTCTGTGGAGCTATGTTGCAGTTGCTGCTTTGAAGACTTTACAATATCTCCAGAATGACTGCTTATCAGAGCCCTGGAACATAGCGACTCCATTCTCCCTCACAGAGCATTCCATCTTCCCTTAAACTCAACCCAGCAGCTATTCATTTTACAATTGATCTCTTTTCCCATTGTAACACATTCCTAAAAATGGAGAATACTTAATTTGGCATCAGAAATCCATGGTCCACCAGTGAACGTGTCTCACGTTTTCTGTTTAGAGGGGTCACACAAACACACACACACACACGCTCAACACACAAATACCCACACACATAAAATGTGAGAAATACTTGATAGGCAATTTAATTATGAGGAATGTATTATTTTTTTCCCTGAATGCTGCCAAATAAGGTTCTTGAATCTTTATGCTTTTTTCCTTTTTTTTGGTGCACAGGAAGCTTGTTTGATGAAGGAGTTAAAGGTTTATAACATACAGCATAATTTTAGAGCATGTGAGGTCAGGTGAGTCTGAGCTTGCACGGCAGTGGCTGTGGCAGCTGCTCTGGAAATCAGAAGTGGGCAGTAAATGAGGGACTTGGGGCCTTGCAGATGTCTGATGTCACACTATTTCAGTTAGACACTCTATTCAACAAGTTCTTCAATATAACTATTAGTCAGGGAAATGCAAATTACAGTGACAATGGGATATCACTCCAGATCTATTAAAAAGTAGAGCCTTGACAATGAGTGCTGGTGGGCAGGTGCTCTCATACATTGCTGGAGAAAATTTCTATTGTGACAGCCTTTGAGGAAAGCAATCTATCAACATCTGTTTCCATTAAATATCCACATACTTAAAAGGTAGAAATCTCACTGCAGGGAAGGTAGGCTATAGGAATAAATGAGGCAGCATAAATGGATACAACTGTAAAGGTGCTTGTTGTGGAATTGTATGTTAGGACGTAAATGGAATCAGAGTGGGTGTTCACACGGGGAGGGTTGGCTCAGAAGACTGTAACATACCTATACCGTGGAAGATTGTGTGGACATTAAAACAGAATCAGTTAGTATCATATCTATTGATTTGGAGGAAGTAGAGAAGGGATACAATCTTAATTTATAAACAAAGAATAACTAAAGATTCTATGCATGCCTTTTAATATATAGTTATAAAGTTGTGGAAAGAGTTATAAAAACATAGCCATCACTTTGCACTGGCCACCTAGAGCAGTGGTTTTCACTTGAGGCAATTTTGCCACCTTCCCAACCCCCTTCCTTTCTGGACATTTTTGATTGTCACAGTATAGGGGAAAGGTGCTGCTGGCATCTAGTGGGTAGAGGCCAGTGATGCTGTTAAATGTCCTGCAATACACCAGCTTGCCCCCACGAAGAATTATCTGGCTCAAAATATCAATCGTGCTGTGTCTGAGAAACCCTGACTTCGAGAATGGAGATGAGTAACGTGGAAAACAAAAATGACTATAAAATTTTTAAAGGAATCTATGACAACACAAACACACACCAAACAAACACATGATCAAAATCAATAACATTAGTCTGGACAAGAGTCAAATATATACCCCAGTCTACACCGAAATACGAAATCAGGTACTTATTTTCAACTGTCCCAGTTTGAGGTTTAGCTTTTCTTCATGTGACCAAGAAGGCAGAATCCTGATACAAAATAGTCTTTGATACATTTAATAGGGAATGAGAGGCCCTTCATTTTTTAATGTCATGGAAAATGAGTTGTTTACATACATTTTTTTTGCCACTTATCATATCAATGTGCTGAAAATCCCAAAGGTAAAGAACTGCCATCTGCTTTGGACTTATGTATTAATGAGCATGTTAATTAATAGGAAAAACCACTTACAGAAATGAAGGAATGAAATAACTGGGCAAGAGAACATTTATAAGTATTTTGTCATTCACTCAACAACTGAATGTGTTGGCAGCGGGCCAAGTGCAGAGAGATAAAAGGAGTGTAGCACCATCCTTCCTCTCAACAGGAAGGGTAGGCCAGAGCTAGACCAAGCGGGGAGACAGATACCCAGTGGAAAAGGCTAAAAACTGTCCCAGGAGGTTTGGCTGTTTCGCAAAAGAGGGGAGTTACCAGTTCCACCCAACTAGAGGAGAGGACGTAGGAACACTGCCTGGAGAGTTGAGCATTGGTGACAACACAAGGACCCAGTAGGTGCTGTAATGATGGTGTGGGCAGGGGGACTGGAGAGAAATAGAGGGAGGCATATTTAGGAGATAGAGATGGAAGATTGATTGGAAGTGGGAGGTAGGAGAGGAGGGGGAAGGAGACTTTGGGGTTTCTGGCTTAGGGAACAGAGTGGCTGTGCAGCCAGGATTAACATTGGATTGAGCTAAAATATTGCAAAATATCCTGCCCCAGGATTTTATACAGATTCTTTTCCTATTCTCAGACATGATCTGAAACTAAAGCGAAACTCTAAGTGCTGTTTTTCAAACTCTTCCCTTGGTTTATTAATAGCTTCAAAAATTACACTTAATAGAATTTTAGACATTCCTTAAAAATGATAAAGCCTGACTGTGGAGCATAAAGTAATATAATTATCTCATTATTTCCTGATCACAAGTCTATGCACTGTACCTGAAATGTGAGACGGATTCATCCATACTTTGAAGAATTACTGATTATTCAAGCCATAATTTAACACTAGGCCTTATAAAAATTAGTGGTTAAAATATATATTCTGTTCGAATTGAAGGCATATTTTAACAGCGGTTTCCAGCTTAACATTATTTAAGGTTTAGATGTTAATGTTTTTAAAAAATTCAGCTCTTCTACATAGCAAAAGAGGCCTGCGTGACTTGCCCCCTGTTTGCTTCGCCCTGTGGTCTCATCCCTGTCAAATGCTGTGCCTGTAGTCTTGGGGCCAAGCAATACTGAACCAGGACCCACTGGTGTGTGCTGTGGCCGCTGACTGCAACTCCTTTCCTCTGCTCCACTGCCTCCAGTGCAGTCTCAGCTCATCGTCCCAGTCTTGCTGCACTTTTGCATCTTTTGGGAAGCACTTACTTCCTTTTCATTTCCCCTGTGAAGCCTCACAAACACTTCAACCCCAGATCTTATCACTCACACTGCAATTTTTAAACAAACAAAAAAGGAGGGTGTGCTGTCTCTGCTTATCTGTGTCTAGCATACTGCCGGCTTCACATCTCCCGCAAAAGTTCTGGCATATAATAATGTGTATCACACACACACACACGTTCCATTACTTTAAGAGTACATCTACGTGTGTGTGGTGTGTGTCTGTTTGTGAATTTGAATACGTGTGTGTGTATTTTAAATCAGTGACCTCAGTGATCTGCAATTGGGCAACCGTACTTGGATATCTCAACTGGCTCCTAGACTTTAATAATTGCCTATTAGTAACTTCTCTTTAGACCAAATAACATGTTATACAGAATTATGAAAGCAGAAAAAGTATATTTGTTTTCTCTCCAGAAAAAAAAATGCTGAGATTTGGAAGACATGGTTTGATGTTCTAAATGCCCTTTCAGAAAGATAATGTAGATAGCTCCATTAACTGTCTGGTTGGACAGGGCCTAGATAGGCAGCGTTTGTAAGCACTAGTGAGCAAAGTGGCAAGCAAAGTGGTCTGCCTCAGGCTCCTGAGACAGCTTGGATTCAGTCTTAGCTTTTCTACTTAAAAGCTAAGTGACATGTGAAAATTTGCTTAAACTTTGCATGCTTTAGTTTTTCTATCTGTAACATTGGATAAAACAGCACAGTTTATAGTTCCAATTTTCAAAAAGTTTTGAAAATTATTATTGTTATCATCATTACTATTAGTATTATTATTAATTCATTGGGTTGTCAAATCTGACCTGAACTTAATCTAAAGGTAAGTCTGCCCTGAAATCATGTGAGGTTTTTATGGTCTTAGTTGAAGCCACCTGGTGTAAATAGCCACATATTCTTCAGCAGAAATATTTATGTGTGAATAATGGCATGCTGCCCAGATTAAGCAGATGTTGCTGCATAGCACCCACTGCATGCTCAATGTAACCTTTCTAAAACCCAGATCATTTGGGATTCTAAAATACATCTGAGTTTCAGATGTAAAATTGAGTAGCTGTACCTACCTATTACAATTTTTTTGTGTGTGACCATGAAAGTCAAGTTTTTAGTGTAGACCTTGGCATACAGGAAGACTCACTATGTGAGAACCATTCTTTCTTTACTTTTTTTTTTTTTTTTTTTTTTTTTTTTGAGACAGAGTCTCTGTCGCCCAGGCTGGAGTGCAGTGGCGCTATCTGGGCTCACTGCAAGCTCTGCCTCCAGGTTCAGGCCATTCTCCTGCCTCAGCTTCCAGGGTAGCTGGGACTACAGGTGCCCGCCACCACTCCCGGCTAATTTTTTGCATTTTTAGTAGAGACAGATTTTCACCGTGTTAGCCAGGATAGTCTCAGTCTCCTGACCTCATGATCTGCCCGCCTTGGCCTCCCAAAGTGCTAGGATTGCAGGAGTGAGCCACCGTGCCCAACTGTGACAGCCATTCTTAGCACACTGCAGACATCACAAATACGAGACAGCCTCCTTACATTTTGTATAATACATAACATGTTTTAGTGTGAACCTTTTAACAATCCTGCGACTTATGTATTATAGATATTTATCACCAATTTACTCATGTGCTAATTGAGATAAAGAGATATTAGGCAACTTCACGGAAGAAAATTTATCTGGTTTCACTTGGAATCACACTCAGGTCCTCTGACCCCAGGCTAGTTCTCTTCTGTAACACCCAGCAGGTTACGAACCCACTCCAGGGCTACTAACCCTTTCCAGGAAAGTGTGGTCTGCAGGCATGGTGAAGATGACATTTTACATTCATTAGTGGATGTACAGCAGAATCCCCAACTCCTGCTGGCCCAAATAACTATGGCAATAAAACGAACCCAGTTGAGAGTTGAAGGTGGGGTCAAGGGCGGTAAGTAGTTGAGGTTCTGTTGGAGTCTGCGTTTATGTCTCTGTAGTTCTCTTAGTTCTGGCTTCCTCTGTATCTGGTCCATCCTCAGGCTGGTATCAGGAGTTGCGGTAGTTACATCAGGCCTTACATCAGCAGGTAGGAAGGAGAGCCATCTTTTCTGTTCAAGATGAGAATGAAGAACTTTCTTTCCCAGAAGCTCCTAGAAAATTTTTTTCTCATGCTGCATATGCATTAGACCCAAAAGAGACTATATATCTAAATTCCTAAAGTGGTAATCACTGCCATGAAGGGTAGAGTTTTTTCAAGCTATGCAGGATCCCCTTGCAGCTCAGGGTTTGTACTTGCATGCTGAGCCAAGAATCCCTGGGGGAGATAAAGTAGCTTCTCAGAGCCAACTGTCAGGCTTGCTGTAGGAGGGGCGACCACCTTGAGAAAGAAGTTGAACAAGATCAACAGCTTTCAAATATTTTTTTAAAAGCAGCAAAAACCTTTATACTAAACATTAAATTAAATTACATTAAAAATACATCATCTTATGAAACCTGACACTATTTATAAAACAGAGAAGTGGAGCAACTCCAGCGATAGCTGAGCAGAAGCCTTGTTCTCCTTGCTTCTACCTTGGCCCAAAGCAAACCCTGAGGCACCTCCTTGGAACCCTTGAGATTTGAAAATCACAGGGCCATATGGTCTCTGAGCTTCCTTTTAGCCTTCAAATTTTACATATTATATAATCAAGCTTTCCTCTGATGGAGGAAGGATAGCATAGGCCAAGTAGTATCCAAAACTGACTAACCAGACAAAAAGGCGTATTTGGGGCTGAGCGTGGTGGCTCACGCCCTGTAACCTCAGCACTTTGGAAGGCCTTGACAGGAGGACCACTTGAGACTTGGAGTTCAGAACCAGTCTGAGTAACATAGAAAGACTCTCTCTACAACAATTAAAAAGATTAGCCAGGCATGGTGGCATGCGCCTGGAGTCTCAGCTACTAGGGAAGCTGAGATGGGAGGATCGCTTGAGCCCAGGAGTTCAAGGCTGCAGTGAGCTGTGATTATACTGCTGCACTCTAGCCTGAGCAACAGAGCAACACCCTGTCAAAAAAAAAAGGCTTATTTGTTTGATGTATGCATTATATACATATGCATATACTATATACACATTCAGTTAAATTTCCCTTAATATTAAAAGAAATTTTGAAACAGAAATTGCAACCAACACTAAGACTGTGTAATTAATGATATTTTATTAGATAAGAACATGTTCATAATATAAAATAAGCTGTCCAATACATTCCTAAAGCAGGATATGCAGGAGTGGATGGATGGATGAAGAGATGAACTGATAGTTGGATAAATACATACATAGGTGGCTTTTGAAATGCCTGGGTAAAAATGATGAGATTATTAGAGATTTTTATTTTCTTTTTCATATATTTTGTATTGCATAAAATAAGCATGCATTATATTTTTAAATGAAAACAAACAAACTAATAAATATTATTAATTTAAAATAATCAAGATGGAAATCCTGAGCTTAGACTGGGAGAAGTCAGACATAATCGAGTGAAGGCCCTAAATCCATTATACAAATGAAAATAATTTAGTCAGTTGGTGCCTCAATGTGTCCCCTCAGCTAAAATCATGAATCAACTCTGTGTTGCGCCTGCTCCCAAACACAAAATATGGGTCTCTCAAGGCCCACTACGGAGATTCAAACGAGTCGCTGCAAATCAAGGAGAAATGGCTTTTCTTACTGGCTTTGGCAGGGCACTTTTGAATTTGAGCTATGTTTCCTTTACCCCTGAAGACTAGGAAACTGCAGGTTGTGAAACACGGAAATCAGTAATAGAATGCAGACAGAAGTCCCCTATTTCAGTAATTCAAATGAAGTAGTACGAGATTGCATGTTGCCAGCTCCAGGCCGGCACGTCTGAAAGCTTGAGAAAACAAGGCATCATTATCGCATTATTCCTTGTGAATCTGGTACTTGGAAAATATACAGCATCTCAGTTTTCCTACAAATCATCTACGCACAGTATTTCTGAAAAGACCCATTGGGCCAACACATCAAAAGCTACTTTGAAGGACATGGAATATAATGCAGTATATTTTCAGTTATTAAGGAAAGCAACTGAAGTCTGAGATTTAGCTCTAAGTCTGAAGATGCCATCAGGAAGGAAAGTAATAAGTTCATCTACAAATACAGTTTTGGGGTCCTAGGCAAACCACCAATAATTGAATGGAAAACAGGGATGATCTGGATTAAAGGTTTCTGGTATCCCTGGCACCATCACTACCCCCTGCCTGCCTTGTGGTTTTATTGGATTCCACATTACTCTCCCTGGGCTGGCCTGCCTGGAGTGTATGCTATATCCTCAATTAGCCACAAAGACATGACGGCATGATCCAGACAATGGCACAATATAAATTCTAGACAGTTACCAAGGGTGGAGGGGGTGTGAGGACACAACCACAGCTAGATTTTTTTTTCCTTTCTTGTTTTTAGGTCAAGAGAAAAACAGAAATGTATGTTAAGACAGAAAAAGAAAGAGGTATGTGAGAGCAGAAGCTGAATTTTGAGTTTCTAGGCAATTCTGTGAACAAAAATAGTGCCTGCAGCTTGATTTTCTGTTGGCTACTGTTCACATCTTTCTTGGGTGGGTCTGATGTACCAGTTCAGTGTCAAATGATCCTAAAATGTAGGGACTATGCCTTGAACAAGTTTCTATTGTGGTAACGGAGATTCTAGAAGTTTTGCCTCTTCTGTTACAAATACATTTAATGATTGGATGCCTAAATGTAACAGAACAACAACAACAACAACAACAACAAAATAAATCTAACCACTCCTGACTGGTGATTAATCATATAATAATTGAGAGTAGTTACCTCATAGACTGTTTTTGGTATGAATTGAATGTGCAAGCCTGAGTGACTGTTACATATCGATGATGGCATAGGGTTAATTGAGAAACAATGATAAATATTCTAGATACATTGTTAAAATGCACACACAGTAATTTCCAGTCTATTCAGAGCCCAGAGCCAAATCCTATTCATTCAATAGCCCCCAATGAAAGAACTGATCACTGGCCAGGCATGGTGGCTCACACCTGTAATCCCATTTTGGGAGGCCAAGGCGGGCAGATTACCTGAGGTCAGGAGTTCGAGACCAGCCTGGCCAATATGGCAAAACCCCATCCCTACTAAGAATACAAAAATTAGTTGGGTGTGGTGGCATGCCCCTCTAATCCCAGCTACTCGAGAGGCTGAGGCAGGAGAATCACTTGAACCCGGGAGGTGGGGTGGGCGGAGGTTGCAGTGAGCCAAGATCACCCCATTGCACTCCAGCCTGGGCAACAAGAGTGAAACTCCATCTCAGAAAAAAAAATAAAAATAAAAATAAAAAAAGAAAGAACTGATCACTAAGAAGTATGCTAAAGACTTACTCACTTGCAAAACTCACTTTTGACTCAATCCCGTATATCTCTAACCCAATTTTTATTTCAAGCACTTTACTTTATTGTTAAAATACACTTGATGTCTTGAAGGACAAAGAATTTGCTCTTCAGCAAGCTGTAAGTTCTTCTACTAAGGAGCCCCCATATGAAATGCTGCTTTTGTGGCTCACTGGGTCACCTACTTCCATTTAGCTTCTAGAGCCTTTGAATTGTCTGGAGTTTGTTTATTACCTTTGCTGTACCAGGCTGTTTCTTGCCTTCTGTTTCCTTTCCACACCACATTCTACCATTATTCCAAGACTCCCCAGAATCTTCATTTCCAGTCATAAGTGACGATCCCTTCCTTTGTACCCCACAGTACCATGAGCCAGTTTGTATGATCATATCTGTAATATGCTATTGCTCTTATTTTTTAAGTGTCTGCCTCTCCCAGTTAGATTCCAGAAGGGCAGAGATCATGTTTTACTAATTTGGGCAAACCAGAGCCTAGTACAGAGTTCATCATATAGTCAGCTATTAGCAAAGTTTCACTGAGTGAATACACGTGACCATCAGGTGACTTGTACAAATGATTTACTTCTTCCTATGAAAGCATTAGAAAATTAGAGAACCTAAGGACTGCAGTCAGGCAGTGCTATTGACTGAACCATGTGTACCCAAAATTCATAGGAAATTTGAGCTTCAAATTGAATGGAAACCTTAACCCCCAATGTGAACATATTTGGAGAAAGGACTTTTAGGAAGTAATTAAGGGTGGAGACCTAGTAGGATTGGTGTCCTTGTAAGAAGACAAAAAAATCTTTCTTTCCTTCTTTCTCCCTTTCTCCCCACACTCCTCTCTCCCTCTCTTTCCCCCATCCTTTTCTTTCCTTCCTCCAATCAAGGACATGAACGGAGGAAAGGCCATGTGAAGACTTCATGAGAAGGCAGCCATCTGCAAGCCAGAGAGAGAGGCCTCACTCGAAACCAAACCAGCCATCATCTTGATCTTGGACACTCCAGCTTCCAGAATTGTAAGAACATAAATTTCTGTTGTTTAAGCCACCCAGTCTATGGTATTCTGTTATGGCAATCCTAGTGGATTAATACAGGCAGGAAAAAAAAAGATAGGTTATTAGAAATAGTCCAGAAAAAAGATACAATCAAGAAAAAAATGAAGCAAAGAAGCTCATCTGAAGGGATTCTTAGGAAGACGTGAGAAGACTTGAAGTTATCTTGCAGTATCACAGTAAGGAACCCAATAGTACTGGAGTGCTTCTCTCACTACCAGGAATATATACAGAGTTTTATTTAGAGACTGTCTCATTTTTATCTAAACTCAAAGAAAAACAGTGATGAAAGTGTCAAGGAGTGGCATTAAACTCAGCATGGTTAGGCACTTGCACAAGGCCCTGGGGCTGCTGAGCATTGGGCTTAACTACGTGGGTCTCCCTCTGCCACCTGCCAACCTCAAGCTCCCACTGCAAATGCGGTTCATGATGTAATGAAGCTTCCTCTACTTATCCATAACTTTAAAAATAGCCATTTTTATGACATTTGACACTGTCCTTGAAATTATTCCCTATTTTTCTTAAAGAAAGTTTCCATAAATCCCACGGGGCCTTTGGCAACCTTCTAATAGGAACATTGTTTGAAGAGATCTAAAAATAAAAATTAAAAAAAAAAAGGCTTTTCAAAAGAATCATTAGGGAAATTGATGAGGCCTGTTTTCTTTTCTTGCTCTCTCCAAGGGCTTGTTAAGGGAGGGCTTGGGTACAATAAAGGGGGTATTAGAGGAAGGAAGGAAATTAAACTATAATGGGAAGTTATGATTCTAGCCAATCTTGACCTTTCCTTCAGAAGGGAGGTAGAGATAAAGGTTATTATTAATAGAGGGGAAAGAGTTTACCAACCCACTAACTAGGAAGTTCCACTCATTCAAATCTTTTCTTTCTCACTTAACACCTTCCTCCTCCCTCCTTTTCCACTCACAAAAACACAGACACACAGCCCACACTTCCACCTACAATCTACATCAGGGACCGCAACGTATTGCCCCAATATGCCAGCATTAATGTCAACACAGGGTTCCAGGAACCACCTCAATCAGCTGACTTAGTTTCTGATGCTAGGAATAGAAATCTGCGGTTACAATAAATACCCTGGGAGATTCTTATGCATAAACTAACATTTGAGAACCACTCCAACTCCCTGAACTTAATGCTCATAAAAAAAAGGTAAGAGATTCAGGCCCCTTGAAGATGAAAATTGCCTAGAGCAGGCAGACTGTGTAAGCTAGCCACCTTCCATTGCTATACGAAAGCACATGCTTGCTGATTAACCCAACAAATATTCCCAATGCCTACTACATGCAAGACACTGTTCCTGTTATGCCCTTAGGATAAATATGTATTTCAGATAAATCCGTGGAATAGAAAAGATTGCCTGCCTTGTGGAGATGATATTTTGTTGATTCTATCCAGAGCCCTCTCTTTCATATCTCAACTATCTTGATGGGAAATATGGTCATCAGCAGGGGCCATGGGACACAGCTGCAAGGGACATCACATGCATAGTAGCATATCCTCAGGGGAGGCACCGCTTTGGCTAAAGGCCCCAGGCTTTTGTCATTGGGAAGCTGGGATTCAGCCCTAGCTCTGCCTCAGAATGGCTGGGGACCTTACATCATCATTGGACCCCATTGCTGTTTGTATTCCCTCCACATTTATTAAGTTGGGGAATTATCTACCTATCCTACTATAACGGCTGGCTCTGAAGATCAAATACGAAAACATAGAGGTGACTTTTTTTTTCAGTTTAAGTGGATTTGTCAAATAAATGTTCACTGGCATCAAACCATCTCACTCCTCACATGCCTCCTCTATCAATTTTGCCCCCAATATTACTTATTCTCCTTTACTGAATATCTGTAGTATATGTCAGGCTCTATAAATCAATAGTCACATTTAATCTGTACAATGGCCCTTTAGAGTTGTTGTCACAGTCACCCCTCCTCATCCTGTTTTCCTTTCCTAGGTTTTAGTTTGCCCCCAATAGACTGCAGTCCAAAAATAGGTGAGTACAGTCCAGCAAGACATTTTAAGACAGAGAGACCACATCGCATAACTTTTATTACAGTATATTGTCATAACTGTCCTATTTTATTATTAATTATTATTAATATTTTGATGTGCCTAATTTAGAAATTAAACATTATTATAGGTATGTATGTATAGGAAAAAACATACATACGGTTTGGTCTCATCCGAGTTTTCATGCATCCACGGGTGTCTTGGCACACATTCCCCTTGGATAAGGTGGGGCACTGGACTATTTCCATTCAGAGATAAGGAGCCTAACTCAGGGCTGTGCAGCTTGACTGGTGAGTTATAACATGCACAGGGTCTGTGGGAATTTGAAGCCAGTGCACTCTGGTTCACAGACACAGGTTCTTTTACTACTTCCCAAAGCCTCTGTTTTCAATTTTACAAATCTACCAGATAATTTTTCAGTGTAATATGCAAGAAGTTGGTCCAGTTAGTGCTTTTATATTTATTTATTATTTGTTCATTTTTAATTGCAAAAACATTAAAACACCTGATACTTCATTTAGAAGATAAATCTACAGTTCAAGAGGCAACTTTTCTCTCCCCGATTCAACTTAACTTCTTTTTTTTATCACTCAAACAAACTGATTATGTGCTTTTCCTTTGGTAACCTTTTAAGCCTGTTTAAATAGTGTCTGGCTTAAATCTTCTATGCTTTAATTTTTGATTAATTTAGTTTGAGCCTTCTGGTAATTCAGCTTGTTACATAAAATAGTCAATAAAATTCTTAGCACATCTGGTTTGATTTTAGTTTGCAACATTGAGATTGGCTGTTTGTGCCAAAGGAAAAGAAAACTGAATAAATTTAGTCTGCTAGCTGAGCAGGTAACAAAGAATCATGTTAGAAACCAGGGCAGGGGATGGATAAATGGTTTGTAAGCAAAGTTGGGTTGTGAATAAATGACCAAGACTGGCAGCTTAGGTATGTGAGGTCACAACTAACCTTGGTCTACAGGAAAGAAAATATAACTTTATTACAAAAAAAAGTCTTCCAATGTTAGCAATGAAAAGTGACTTTCCATAAAGAGAAGAGACGTTCATGTAAGCCCAACATTTCTTCCTTGAAATTCACTTTGCCTGTGGGAGGAGCTTAGTAAATAATCATGTCCCATTAACATTATAGCCAAGCGTAGGATCTCAAATCTCTCCCCACACTCTGAACCACAGAGCACCTGGCACTCAGACTTTCAGAGCGGTGTTTCTCTAACTGTAAAGTCGTTGTGAATGAGCCGCCAGCTTTGTCATATATTGTAGGTTCTGATCCAGCAGGCCTGGGGTGGCATTAGAAATTTGGCATTTCTAATTAGCTGCCAGCCAGGTTTAGGGAAGACTGCTAAAGCTATGGAGGGCCAGTGGGGAAATAAAGCAGTGAGTATCAACAACCACATAATCTGGTTGCTAAATTACCACTTGCTTCCCCACCTGTATCTCTTCTTCTTTGCTTGAGACCTAAGACATGCCAACTGAGCATTCACTGTCCTTCAGCAGATACAAGGTCCTTCACCTTCAGTTTGCATTTCAGCCCCCAAACGAAGAACTTGTCTTCCTACTTTCTGAATCTGGGGTCACATTATATCAGAATACAACCAATAGAAAAATAATGGCTGAGGCTAAAGCCAAAAACCCTTTAGTTCACAGATTTCAGGTCCTGGATACAATGCTCCAGTTTGGTAACAAAAATCAAAGGTGGAAGCAATGCCAGCAAGATGAGTTCTAGGAGAAGCAAATATAGGTGATTTCAGTGAGTAGAGCTTTGCTGTAGACAGTAGGTTAGTGTCCTTCCCCAAACCGTATGTTGAAGCTCTAATCCCCAGTGTAAGGGTATTTGGAGATGGGACCTTGGGAGCTAATTAGGGTCAGATTAGGTCATGAGAATGGAGCACCATGATAGGATTGTGTCCTTATGAAAGAGGAAGAGACACAAGATCCCTCTCTCTCTTTCTGTCTGTCTCCAAGGAAGGACCATGTGACAATATAGCTAGTAAGAGGGCAGTAAGCAAAAACCCAATCATTCTGGCACCCTGATTTTGGACTTTCAGGCTCCAGAGTCATGAAAGGCAAATGTTTGTTACTCAAGCCATCCAGGCTAACAGCATCCTGGACTAAGACAATCTTCTTCATCCCTGCCTCCACGGGAGGAAGAGAATTAGATGGGAAACCAGGCTGGCCGCAGTGGCTCATTCCTGTAATCCCAGCACTTTGGAAGGCTGAGGCAAGAGGATCACCTGAGGTCAAGAGTTCGAGACCATCCTGGCCAACGTGGTGAAACCCCATCTCTACTAAAAATACGAAAATTAGCCAGGTGTGGTGGCAGGCGCCTGTAATCCCAGCTACTCGGGAGGCTGAGGCAGGAGAATCACTTGAACCTGGGAGGCAGAGGTTGCAGTGAGCCAAGATCGCACCACTGAACTCCAGCCTGGGTGACAAAAGCAAAACTTCACCTCAAAAAAAAAAAAAAAAGAAAGAGAGAGACCAAGTTTGCAAATCCATGACCATGCAGTTGTGTTCTGGGGTAGAGATGGTTCCATAGCATTCTCTTTCTGGTGATAGCACCTCAACACTCTCAGAGAACCTGTGCAGTGCACACTGTTAGCTCATGCCATCTGTGTGGAGCAGATGCCACACTTCTTCTCTGTCAGGAGGGTGTGTGTGGCTGATGTCTGGGCAACCAACATAGGTCATATTCCTGGCCAGAGTCATTAATTGTCTGACCATGTGGAGCTCAGTTCTGAATTTCCATAGACTTATTTGAGGGAAAAAGGCTGCTTTCTTCTGTTTGGAACACACTGTTAGGCTGTCATCCTAAGACTGCTTGTGTCTAAGTCACTTCCAGGTAGAAATATCTTCCTGGGAGTGAAGCAGAAGTGAGAGGCTGAGGGTGGCTGAGACTGAGAGGGTGGGAGAAACTGGGAGCACTTTGGGGAGGAAGAGAGGGACCACATAGCTGGGATCTCATTTGATTCCTGTATCCAGAGGTGCCTTGAACTGGTGTAGTCTTCAATTACAAGCTAGATAAATTAACCATGTTCCTGTTTTTACTAAGCCATTTGAGTTGTGGTTCTGTCAAATGCAATCTCATGATCTCTGACCAATAAAAGATGCTAAGGAGACAGATTTATATACAAGAAGCAGGAAGAGTGCAAAGAACTGGAAATTAGTTTGGGTAGGAAAGATGAGACCTGATTAAAAACAGTATTTGAGAACTGAGCAGAGACATATATAGGCAATTAATAAAATGTGCCATAAGGGACACAGGCAAAACAACATTATCTTCATCCATTATGTATTGCTATAAAAGAGTACAAAATATTAGGTAATTTATTTTTTAAAAGAAATTTGTATCTCACAATTCTGGAGGCTGAGAAGTTCAATACAAAGGTATTGGCACATGGTGAGGGTCTTCATGCTGTGTCATCCCATAATGTAAAGCAGAAAGGCAAGAGAGAACGAAAGAGCAAAAGGGCAAGAAGTGGCCAAACTTACTTTTATAACAAGGTCACACTTGAAATAACAGTAATGGACAACGTCCTAATGACCTAATCACCTCTTACTAGGAATTCTCTTTTCAACACCGTTGCACTGGGATTAAGTTTCCAACACTTGAACTTTAAGGACACAATCAAGCCATAGCAGACATGGTAACTATTTTTCCCCTAAAAAAATGACATAATTAAGCAAAATAGTTTTTAGGGTCTTGCTTTCAACTTTCCTAAATGTCAAACTAACAACTTATAGGTAACAGTCAATACTCATGAGAAACACTTGGATAATTTTCATTCTTCCTTCGCTTCTGTGCATTACCAGCATTACCTCTGTGAAACACTTCCTAACTCCCCAGCTTCTGGTTAGGTGCCATTTGCAGTGTCACCTTTTTTGTTTGTCTGTTTTTTGTTTTTTGTTTTATATTGTCACCCAGGTTAGAGTGCAGTGCTGCAATCTCAGCTTACTACAGTGTCAAACTTTGGGCACAAGCAATCCTCCCATCTTAGCCTCCTGAGTAGCTGGAACTAGACACGCGTGCCACCACACCCCACTTTTTTTTTGTAATTTTTGTACAGATGGAGTTTCGCTATATTGCCCAGGCTGGTCTTAAACTCCTGAGCTCAAGCAATTCACCTGCTTTGGCCTCCCAGAGTGCTGAGATTACAGGTGTGTGCCACCACACCTGGCCTGCAGTGTGACTATTCCTCTTTTGTTTACTGCTGGGATAACCCCCATTCTACCATAACTCAATTGCCTGTCCCTAGAGGACTCCTTGGGGGCCAGGGCTGTGCATTCCCTCCCCAAGTGCCTCACATAGAGTCAGTGCACAAACAATGGAGGTTGAATGAATCAATGAGGTCATCTTCAAAGAAACACCTAGGTCCTGAGAATACTTTTGAAAATTAGGAAGCAAATTAGGAAGGCTCTGGCCATTTTTGTATGGCATGAACTGAGAGATGCCACTGTTCCTTGTTGATGGCTACTAGTTTCCTCCTTCGTTTTCTCATCACTGCTCTTGTCTCTTTCCAATTGACTCTCAACATTGTAGCCAGAATATTATTTTTTTAAAAGAGGTTCTGTTCATATTACTCCCTACTTAAGAATACTTCACAGCTGTCTAGTGCTTTCAGAACTCTAAGTAACTAATTACTTATCATTGCCATCAGAAACCTGAAGGATCTGGCCCCTTCCTCTCTGGCTCCTATGACCTTCTGCAATTCTAATGAACAATTCTTGGTTCAATGTTTTTATATCATCTGTTTTCTTGCAGGGTCTACTTTTCCATTTCTCCCTGTGGTTATCCCCTCTTATATTTCATATCTCAGCACAAATGTTACTGCTTCACAGAAGTCTTTCTTGGTCCCCAGCCCTAGGTCAAGGGCTCAATTTATAAATTCTCCCTTTGCAAAGTACTTCTCCTTATCATAGAAATTATAATTACTTATGTTTCTAATGATTTGCCTAGTTATTTATTCAATTATCCTTGTTGCTAAAGTATACAACTTATAAAGTTGCTAAAGTATACAATTTATACAGTTAGAGCCTTTGTCTTGAGCATCATATCTCCCCAGGACCTAGCATAGTTCCTGGCATGAATAAAATTTATGATGATTTGTATTTACTTTTTATCTTTTTGAGACAGGATCTCACTCTGTTGCCCAGGCTGAAATGCAATGTCCCAAACATAGCTTGCTGTAACCTTGGACTCCTGGGCTCAAGTGATCCTCCCTCTCAGCCTTCTGAGTATCTGGAACTACTGGCATGCAAAATCATGCTGGGCAAATTCTTTAATATTTTGTAAAGACAGTGACTTTCTATGTTGCTTAGGCTGGTCTTGAACTCCTGGCCTCAAGCGATGCCCCTCTGTGGCCTCCCAAAATGCAGAGATTACAGATGTGAGCCATGGTGCCCAGTCTGTCGTTATTGTTATTACTATTATGATGATGATTCGGATAGGTGAGTTAGGTCATGCCTCATCATGTGGAAATAACTGATCCCAAAGAAGTTGCTCTTTTAAACTTTTTTTACTCTTTTAGATAATCTATATATTTAATTCCATTAATAGCTGAAAACTACATTATACTACAATGTGTTGATGTTTTAAAGAAACAGCGAGAAGTAGAAATTTTGACAACTGTTTCATTCTAACTGGAACACCTGTCTTGATTGCTGTGAGCTCCATCAACAGCTGTTTCTAGCCTCAGAGGAAGAGTCAGACATTTTCTATGGCTGTGACATGGATAGGCTGCTGCTTCTCTGTCTGTTATATACATTTGCACAAGTTTGCAAGGTAGAATCATCTATTTTTGAAATTCACCATTTAGAAATGTGTATCATGACTGAATACATAGTTTACAAGAATTTCTTCCATAACACTCCGGCTATGTGTCCAAACAGATACTGTCCTGTTTGAGTAGCTTCAGGGGAGTGATACTTGGTTTCTGCCTCCCTCTTCCCCATATGCTGGTAATGATTCAGCAGGCTTAGACAAAATGAAAAAAATAAACCTCCCAAATGTTCATGAGAAGGAGTGAGGGTGTTTCCACAACACAGTGGAAGCTGGTGGAAAACACAATTCATGGGGAACTGCAGTCAAATACAAAAAGATAGATTAGCTAAGAAAGGAACAACAGGAAGGTGAATTTGTCCTTTTATGTAGGCAAAGAGCAAATCTATGTAGTCAGAATACAAAAAACAAAGAGCAACAATGGATTCAATTCCTAGGAAGAAGCTCTGAGCAGTAAACACACAAGATCCAGGCCAGAATCTGGTGACAAGGTTCATTTCACAAAAGGCAAAAAAGGAATTTCACATTGGACTAGCTACTTTCTAAACTAAGTACTCTTTACAACATACTCAGCTTACTCAAGCCCAGAAGTCTTTGGTCAGGGGAAAGAGCCAAATCTACAGATGACAAAATTGGGTACCACTGTGGCTTGCTAGTATCTCCCAAAGATCACGTGTTGGAAACCTAATCCCCAGTGCAAGAGTGTTGAGAGGTGGGGACTGATAAGAGGTGATTAAGGTCATCAAGGGCTGTGCCCTCATGAATGGATCAATGCTGCTATTTTGCAGAGTGAGTTAGTTACTCCAGGAGTGGGTTCCTGGTAAAATGGTAGGTTTGGTCCTTTTCCTCTCTCCCTCTCTTGCCCTCGCCCTCTGTGTCCCTTCACAGTCTGCCATGGGATAATGTATCACAAAGACTCTCATAACATGCCAGAGACATGCTCTTGGATTTCCCAGCCTCTCGACCCATGAGGCAAATACATTTCTGTTTATTTAAAATTACTCAGTCTGTGTTATTCTGTTATAGCAGAATAAACTAAGCTAAGACCAGCACATAAATGTGAAAGAGAGCAAAGGGATAGGGATAGTATGTTTTTACTTATTTGTTTATTTGTAACAGTATATAGTCTGTAACAGTTGGCTAGAATTTCTATAACCAAATATAGACCGTGTGGCTTAAACAATAGAAGTTTGTTTTCTCAGTTCTGGAGACTGGAAATCTCAGATCAAAGTTCTGGCTGTTTTAGTTTCTGTTGCAGCCTCACTACATGGCTTACAGACAGTTGCCTTCTCACTGTGTTCTCACAAGGCCTTTCCTCTGTGTGTGCCATCTTAGGGTCTTTTCCTCTTCTTACAAAGACATCAGTCCTATTGGATTAGAGAGTCACCTAATGACCTCATTTAGTCTTAATTATGTCCTTAAAGGTCCTATCTCTAAATATAGTCACTTTGGAAGTTAGGAATTCAATCTATGAATTTGCGGATAGCAAAATTTAGTCCATAACAGTACTTCAGTGACATTTTCCCTTAAGGAGTCACCTGTGGTGACTGTCCTCCAACAATAATCTGAGTGGAGTTTTTAAGGTGGATCTAGAAATTAGTCACCCAAGAGATCACAGGCAAAATGGCAACAGTTGCTGTTGCATCAGGAGTATCATCATAGGCCTGATACAGTGCCAAGATCTGGGAGAGGATGAAACATGGTTTGAATAGAAGCTTTTGGGAAGGAGGTTTTAGGAGGTATACAGTGAATGGGATATGAGTGTGTGAGTGTGTCCTGCTTTCTTTTGTGGAGTATAATTGTACATGAGTGTCACATAGCACTATAGGTAGTAAGCCAAGCTGAGCAGCATAATCTCACATCATTATAAAGTCATTTTCCAAAACAGTATCAATGAAATTTAACTATATGAGGAGAGCCAAGATTACCACATTATGCATAAATCCTTCACTAGTGATTGCCTTCTCATGTCCCTGCTTGGGGAGCAGAAATGCAGGCAAGAGTCAAGTGTGATGGATAAGAGCAAAATGAATAGTGCAATGTTAGTTCACAAACTGTAAAAGGCATGATAGTTTAAGAGGTTGATCGAAACTACACTTTATTTAGCAAGTACAGCTGTCCAGTTTTTGGAGATGGCATTCTACCTTTGCAAAGAAAATAAAGATTCAGAGACTATCAATTGCAAATGTTATATAATCCATCATCAAAGCAAAAGAGTCAGTACTAGCAATTACAGATCAACATCTTTGTAAAGCACCTGATGCCTAATCCCAAAACTGCTAAGTCACAAATTCAAGAAGAAACAAGTGTGAGCTTAGATACTGCAATTTCTTCAGGGAGCTCATTTTGTTTAAAAACATACAATGTTTTAAAACTTTTCACTGTGGTATTTTGTACCGAAGTATTTGAGGATATATTTTTCTCCAAAGCAGAAAAACATTATATCTAGAATGCTTGGGTTTCGTATTTCCTGTAACTGGATCTGATGGGCAAGTAGATTTCCCCTCAGTGTTTCAAGGTGAAAGCTGCAGCAGAGTCATGCCCTTTGGCCCTCTGGTTACCTTTGTTTAATCATCTGGAGAAGCTGCCTGCTGAAAAGCTGCTGTTGGCTCTCAGGCCAAATCTGTTCTAAGTCCTTGCAGCCTGCAGAGCAATGGAGGAAGGCAAGGGAATGAAAAAGTTCCTGGCCCTACTTTGCTTAAATTTTCCGTCTTCAGCATAAACTAACCTCTTTCATGTGGCCTGCCAGTGCTTCTATCCCTGCCACTCGCCTGTGGTCCAGCCCCACTGCTGTCCCCTCTACAGGAGGCATTGCAGACCTGATGACCTTCCTCCATCGTACCAAGGATTCTTACGCTCTTCTTCCTCCCAGCCTGCTCTATTCTCTGCTCCATGCCTAGAACTACACTCCTCTCCCATCTTCAGGTGACTCATTCCTATCCATCCCAAATGCATCAGCTTAAACCACCCTTCCTCCAGCAGATCCTTTCTATGGACTCAGTGAGGTGACTCTGCACTTGTTATAGTTTATCAGACTTATTTGCCTTCCTTGTGATTATGTGTCTTTGTGATTACAGAAATGTTTGGGCTCAGTGATAGTGTTTGGAGAATAAGAAAACAGATTTCTGTGTGCAGTAAACCTAAGATAAGAAGAAATGCTACGAAAGTCAGTGTAATCAAAGACAGGTGGATACTCATAGATTTTCTCATCCACAGAGCTGGAATGAGTCTTGACTTTTCTGTCTCGTCTCTAAGAAACAGTTGAAATTAACATTAAATCATGGATGTGAAAGCAGTTTTACAAAGGAAAGCTGATTTGTAATAGTGTGAGAAAGAGATTTAATCCTCACCAAATATTACATGTGTTCTCCTAAACATCCTAGCCATACTTGAATGAGATTGGAGCCATCAGACTAGTTCCAGCAAGTAGACACAAGCAAGAGTGGTGTGTATTAACTACGGGACAAGATGGTTAAAAGCTAGGGTACCACATCCATTAGTCCTTCCCTTCACCATGGCCTTTGTGACCTCAGACATCAGGCATTCCAGGTGGCTAAGCTTTAGATGAAGGAAGGATGCCTCATCCACATCCAATTATAATGTGAGAAATACATTGCTGCATTCAACATTGAGAGTTTGAAAGTTTGTCTTCCATGAACAGTTAGTATTAATTACTTAGACTAGTATTGAAATTGGTAGCTTGAAATCAAGTGCTTCTACACAAAGACACACGCACACACATGTTCATTGCAGCACTATTCAAAGACATGAAATCGACCTAAATGCTCATCAATGATAGACTCAATAAAGAAAATGTGGTACGTATACACCATGGAATACAATGCAGCCATAAAAAAGAATGAGATCATGTCCTTTGCAGGGACATGGATGGAGCTGGAGGCCATTATCCTTAGCAAACTAACGCAGGAACAGAAAACCAAATACTGCATATTCTCACTTATAAGAGGGAGCTAAACGATGAGAACACATGGATACATAGAAGACAAAAATGCACTGAGGCCTTTTGGAGGGTGGAGGGTGGGAGGAGGGAGAGGATCAGGAAAAATAACTAATGGGTACTGTTGAGACAGCCAGGTAAGAAGGGGTCCCCTGAGAAATTCCAACCAGCCTGTGCACTAGGAGGCATTCACACTGGGGGGAAGCCACAAAAATTTGCACCAATTGCAGTGGGGAAGAGCCTGGCCCCTCTTCTTCCTGCGTGAAACCTGAGATTCAATCTGTGATGCAGGAAGCATATACTAGCGGGATTCTCTCTCCGGCTTTGTGACGAGTCTCTGTTTCCCTTTTCTTTCCTTTTTGTCCAATAAATTCTGTTTTTTTCCCCTTCAAATTGTCTGCGAGACTTATTTTTCATGGCTGTGTGACAAGGACCCCCATCTTTAGCTAAACTAAGGAGATAGTCCTATGATACTGTGGCAGGCCAGGTCTTCCTAATGGCTGAACAGTCAGCAGTCAGGCCTCTAGAACAATTGTTTCAGCACTAAGTGGTTAAGTTAAACATTAAAAGCTGATGGAGCCAGCGTCCTTACACAAAGGCTGGAAGGTAACAAAAGCCCACTAAGAGTTTTGCCTAGGCCTTCTCTGGGCCTTGACGTATGAAAAGATAATGAAGGAATTCTTAACAGGACCCATTTAGGATTAAACAAGTTTTATTGGAGGTCTGAAGAAACTCCCCAGGCCTCCACAAACAAGTTTATTGGGGGTCTGAAGCAACTCCCCAAACCTTCATGATTTAGCAGGAGATAAGATAAGGTCAATCACCCCAGCACTTGGACCCATTTCGATTATGTCAATTTACTGAGGCTCCAGAGGAAGGTCTTCAGGACTCAGATCTTAGTTACAGTTTAGAAGAAGTTAATCACTTATGACTTTTGATGAATGAACACTTACACATAGATATATAGCTTAGAAGGTATATAAGCTCTGCAAAACTTTGTAATTTTGAGTTGGTCTGGTGATATTTTCCAAGCCTTCTCCCTGTACCCAGTTACAGACATAAACTCCCTTCTTTCCCAGCTCATCTTCATCTCATTGTTGGGCCATGAAAATAAGCAGCCAGACCCTCAGTTCGGTTTGGGAACAGTGCTAGGATTAATAACTGGGTGATGAAATAATCTGTATAACAAACCTCCATGATGCAAGTTTACCTATGTAACAAACCTGCATTTACACCCCTGAACTTAAAATAAAAGTTTTAAAAAAGAAACAAATAAGCAAAAAAGAAGAAGGGAGTGCCAGTAAATAATTGGATATGTGGGAGGCCGAGATGAGCAGATCACAAGGTCAGGAGTTGGAGATCAGCCTGACCTACATGGTAAAACCCCATCTCTACTAAAAGAACAAAAATTAGTCAGGCATGGTGGTGAGCACCTGTAATCCCAGCTACTCAGGAGGCTGAGGCAGGAGAATTGCTTGAACCCAGGAGGCAGAGGTTGCAATGAGCCGAGATTGCGCCACTGCACTCTAGCCTGGGGAACAGAGTGAGACTCCATCTCAAAATAATAATAATAATAATAATAATAATAATAATAATAATTAGATGTGGATTGCCTGGCTTAGCAGTTCTCTGATGGGTGGCAAGGAGTCTGATAATGGAAGTTGGAAAGATGGAGAACTACGTTTGGTGATGGTGAAACCTTTATTGAAATCATGACCTTTGAAGGCAGACTACATGCACAGAGGACTTAAGTCTTAAGGGAAGAAGCTGCAAATCAGAAGAGTATATCAGCTGTGTGTGGTAAGGTTTAGAAAAAAGAGAAAAAAGATTGTATATATGAGGGAGAAGGAGACATTGGAAGATTGCAGAAACGTGGGAAATTTTCGATTGGAAAAAACAGTGCTTCTAGATAACCAAAAGAAATGATAGGATTTTATAAAGATTTTCAGCAGCAAAGACCCAGTACAATCTCTCAGTTAGATAAAGCAATTCAGTGTAAAGATCCAAAGGGTGTATCATTCCTGTGCATTTTCCCAGAAAGATTATTTGAAATTAAGTTGAGAGAGACAGGCTCAGGGAGGGGGCGCTGCGACAGAAGTCAAAACTTCCAAAAGAACTGTGGGTGTGGTTACCGGCATGGAGAACCAAGCATATTGACCAGTAGTTCACTTAGTTTTTGAGGCAAGTATTTTATCAAATATACCATGAGTTTGGACCAAAAAGACTTTTTAATATTTGGTGCTTAAAACATGCCTTGTGGCTCTTTCTGTGGATAGGAAGTGAGAGGAGAAAGTATAACCCCAAAAGGCATATACCCTAATTTCCATTTTTGCTGATGCCAGAGAAAGTAATACGAAAAGAATAACCTTCCAGGGAGGAGTCTAACAGCCTGGATAATGATAGACAAACGAGCTGCCCCAGAGAGCAAATCAAGCTTCCATTTTCCAAGGCAGGAGGATGTTGCAGCATTTACTGAACAGGACTGCAGAACAGCTGCAGGCTGGGGACCGTTGAGTGGCAGAGCGCCCTTTTCTAGTCCTACCTTCTGAATGAATAGCAGTGTCTACTGCAGCTATCCTCTTCCTGTTCTACTTTTGCACATTGGATATATATGTGTACACGTTTATGGGGAGAAGGGGTATTGAGGAGAAGGGATGATATTCATTTTTTAAATTTTAATTCTTTTTTAAGTCAAGGTCTCTATACTAAGAGAGGCCACATATCGACTTTATGAAAACTACCACACACGTGGTCTTGGAAGTAGACAAGGTAATTCGATGGCACTTTGGAATGACTTTCAAAAGCATGAATAACAAAAGTGTGGTGTATCATGACCATCAATGACTGGAGGGACAGGAAAAGATGGGAGTGTACATGTATAAGAGGGTAGCAGATATTTGGTGACAGAAAGGCTGGTGGTGACAAAGACAGTGTTCACCATCCATTTCATGTCCTCCATTACACTTAGCCATGAAACCAGATCTGCCCAGTACACTGTGAGGGTGTGTGCTGTGGGCCATTTGTGGGCAGTTAAGAGCCGCTGTGCATCTTCAGCTTGCCTTCGCAACTTTGTAGGGTGCTTGTTCTAAGCAGCACGCTACAAGATGGTGAATGGCCACCCAATCACAGACCTGAGAAATAAATCTTTGTTGTATTAAACCACTGGAATTTCAAGGGTGATTTTCTGTTGTGAGCAGCTAATATTAATTACCTTGACACATTGCATGAAAAAAAAATGTGCACTATCATTATAATCAAGTGAATAGCAGCCTGTATGATATGAATGGATCTAGTAAGATATACATATAAAAAAGAATAGACCAAAATATGAATAGAAGGGAAAGGTACCATATAAATGTACATAATAGGTTTTAGGACTTTCTTCATCGAATATGCAAACATAACATACCGCTCAGGGGAGGATTATCTAAAACTTTTTGTTACTTTTAATTTCCTAAATAATTCCTTTAATCATTCATTTCTTGCAGATGATTACCTCTTCGAAAAAGGCTGAGTGAAAATCAGTCAAAGTCAGAATGATGGTAACTGCCGTGGCAACATCAGGAAGTTACCCTATATGGTCTAAAATTGGGAGGAACCCTCAGTTCTGGAATTGTCCACCTCATTCCTGGAAAACACATGAATAATCCACCTCTTGTTTAGCATATAATCAAGAAATAAACATAAAAATGGGCAACCAGCAGGTCTTGGGGCTTCTTTGCCTATGGAGTAGCCATTCTTTTATTCCTTTACTTTCCTGACAAAATATTTGTTGTAAGCACTAATTATTTTTAAGTCAATTAATGAAAGGTCTTTTATATCACACAGAAACAACATCTATAAATACACAGACAGAAGAAGATCCATACTCAATTTTGTCTCCCAGCCGTATTCAATGGTCACGAGGCGATTTTCGCTATCCTCAGTAACAACTGCCATAAGGACAATCAGAAGGAAAATTAACTGATTTCTCAAATAATATTGTACTGAAAGAAAAGTCAGAAAGTCTTCTCTATATATTCGAGCATACAAGGCTGAAACTGAGGTATCTACCTAGTAGGCCTCTGTACACCACATAATCCATTCCACATAAACGACTCCCCCACCTCTGCCAAACATGAGCCCTAATGATCAAAACTAGAGATAGTAGCAATCCAAATTGATCTTCACAGTTATGCAAAAAAAGAAAAAAAAAAGAAATCAACCGGAGAACCACGTGCAAGCTCTCCTCTTCTCTAGTTTGTTTGTTTGTTTGTTTGGTGGTTGTTGTTGTTTTGTTTTTGAGATGAAGCCTTGCTCTGTCTCCCAGGCTGGAGTGCAGTGGCAGGATCTCGGCTCACTGCAAACTACGCCTCCTGGGTTCAAATAATTCTCCTGTCTCAGCCTCCCGAGTAGCTGGGTGCCTGTAATCCCGCCACCATGCCCAGCTAGTTTTTGTAGTTTTAGTACAGATGGGGTTTCACCATGCTGGTCAGGCTGGTTTCAAACTCCTGACCTTGTGATCCGCCCGCCTCGGTGCGCCCAGCCATCTCCTCTCTAGTTTTATGCAAAGCTATATTTTTAAATATTATATAAAGTCATGGGTGCATTATACTGAGTAATACATGTGGCATGTGCTCACTTCCACATTAAAGTGAAAGTGCGAATTTTTTGTTGCTGGAAAATATTACTTTAGTCTAAAAACTTCCAGTAGCTGCGCATAGCATTTAGCACCAAATTCAAGCTCCTCGCAAAGACCTATAAGCCTCTAAATTCCTCTACATTCCCTTCCTGTACCCATCTCATCCTTATTCTGTTCTGGAACTTCAGGTACTGGCCTTCCTCCAGTTCTTCAAACTGCCAAGCTTGATCCTGCCCCGGGGCTTTTGCACTTGTCATTTTGTGGTTTCCACTGCCTATATTTCTTCTCCTCTGGTACTAAAGATGGCTGGACTCTTCTTAGCATTATGCTATAGTCCACATATCATCTTTTAAGAGAGATCCCTGCTGTCTTAATTCAGAATATGTTTACATTGAACTCCAGCCTGAGGATTAAAAAAAAAAAAAATCCTGTTTTACTTATTTCATAATACTTCTCATTATTTAAAATTACCTTATTTTTTTTTTATGGATTGCTATTGTATCTATCTGTTGTGCCCAAGGCTCTTTTTCTGGGATCAGAAGAGTGTCTGGTATGCAGAAAACAAGGTATCACTAAATATTTCTCGAATAAATATGCTATGTGGGATAGTAGCATTAAGTGCCAGCCTCAAGAGAAAAGTGCAATTTAATGCAATCAGAGCATCCATGATGGGACAAATAAGACACATCCCAATTTAATACAGGACACCCTGCCTCCTTCTACCCTACCTTTTCTCCCAGCCCCATGCATCCTGGGATCAACTTCACAGTGGTCTGTGTTCCTCAAGTACACCATGCTTTTCCCTATTTGAGGACTACATCCATGTAGTCCCTATATATCTACATTCTTTCTCCTCTCTGCTGTCAAACTGCTCAGCCTCCCAGACTCAGCTCCACTCTCACTGCTTCCTTTGAAATCTGCCCCAAGCATGCTTGGTCCCAGCCCTACTCTCTTGCAGGTGAGGTTGGTCAGTCTCTGTGTTTGCTGTCCTCGGGTGTTTTACTAGGACAATTGTAGAGGTTTATGGTGATTATCTCGGTGTATGCATTTCAGTCACTACCAGAAGAATCTCTTAAGAACAAGATCTTTTCTTTCTTTTGCTAGACAGAGAGAAGTATGCATAATGCTTAGAACACAGCCAATACCTAGTAAATGCCTTTAATTTAGAAATATAATTGATTGAAAATTATAACTACTTAAAAATAATTTTCACAAGTTCTATTCATATAATTTGCTGAACATCATGTTACTACAAAGTGCTACTGATATTCTTTTAGTTATTTAAAACCTATTTAAAAATATTTTTTGTTTCAATTATGCATTGGATTGTTATTAACTGCATTGGATTATGCATAGAATTAAACTATGCATTGGAATTTTAATATTTTTATTTCTTGATATTCAGAGAGTACCATTCAATGCAATTGAGTTTTGAAATTTTTATAAGATTTAGAAATTCCACTGCTTGGAATCTATCCTAACAAAATGATCAGAATTGCAAAGGGAGAGGTACCCATTTCTATTGAGTACAGTAGAGGAAATAGAACTACCCTGAATGATCTACAGTGAGGAAAGGGTTAAATATCTTATTAAGCACCATATGAGAGATGATTTTCAAGTATAAAAAAATTTAAAAAATTTTAAAAGTATTTATTTCCTGAATCACAAACTGACTTTATTATATAGGTGGGATTTTTAAACTTAAGAAATAAAACAATTTTCACCAATAAAATTATTTTTACAAACTAAAATAATAATTATTCTTGTTACTTATTCATATACTTTATGCTTTAGCTCTGTTTCTACTACCTCATTATTGCATTTTTCTGAAAAATGTATTCTTTCAATATGGTAATTCTTATAGAAAACTGCTTACAGTTTTCTTCAGAATTATAGTTTAACATTTATATGTTGGAAATTGTTGACATAACTACCTGCTGCTTCTTTGTAGACCATGATATTATTTATTCTGTCTTTAGATGCTGAGATTTCTGGAAAATTCAGAAAAACTTTGATAAGTGGAAGATATTCTTAATTCTAATATTTTTGCATAATGTTTTTAACATATTGCAGTCAAATATTTTATATATGAAGTGTTTTCCCCTCCTTTTATAATATCTTTCGCCAATAAAAATAATACACAATATAACTTGTCAAATAAAATGCCTCTATGCTTCTTTTCAATCTATGATCAGATTGAGGTTTATGTGAAATCATAGACTTTCTCAATTTTATTTCTTTCTGATATGATATGAATTTATCTAATTAAAAATAGGAGCTCTATCAAAATATTCTTCCCAGAAGTCAAGAGATTCCAACATGTAATTATGGGTTTTTAAAATTAAATTTTGTACATATCTGAGTGTCCATCATTTAATTGGCTCCGTTCCTCCTTTGCTTTTGTAGGAATAATTTTCAATATATTCCTGTTTGGAAGGTTTGTTTTCAATACTCGTAATTTTCTAAAAGCCTCAAAAGCTGAAGGCTTTTGGTGCTAAATTAATTGAAGACTTTGAAAGAGATTTTTTTAAGAGTCTTAAAGATACTGGGAAATGTTCTCAATATTGAATGGGAATAAAAAAAGAGAGATAAAACTAAATAAAGCACCCTAAAGGAAAAAATATGTAATTTTTCAAGCTGTTCTAGCTGTGTATATTTTTTGCACTGTGGCATGCCTAAAATTGGGGTGCACCTTCCAGTCAATAGGTCACTGTTGGTCCTCATATGATTGTGCTTGGCCACGTGAAAACTGTGTAGAGTTGGGCAAAACTGGGCACAGCTTCATTATTTCATGAGTCATACACATTTCTGGTAATGCAAATTTTAAGTTTAATTGCTATTTAAAATGGCTTTAAAATATTATGCTGTGATTCAACATTGAAAAAAGATTGTTTACTTGAGAGAAACAGCAGCACAGAAGACCATACCATGTTGGACACAGATGTGAATGTGCCAAAGAGGAGTCAAGAGAGACAGACCGTGAATGTGGTTTTGTCCAAGGAATATGTTACCCAATTAATTTTGCATCTATTTTTAATGTATGCCCGAGACTGATACTACGATGAAAACCTCTGCCTATGTAATTTGAAGGCCATTTCAAGGCATACAAAACAGAAGTTCTAAGAGGTACAAAGCAGTGTGTCAGTGTTTATTTGGCAGCATTTTCTTTTCTTTAGGAAATAATTGTAGGTCTGACAATCACTGGCATCTTAGATTAAATCATAGGTCTATGCACATAAAAAATGACCAGAAGAAAATATCTTAAAATGTTAATGGTGGCTCTCTCTGGCTCACAGAATTACAAATACTGGTATTTTTCTTAATTTACTATCTATAGTTTCTAAATAGATAAAAATAATTACATAATTACACACAGAATGGAAATATTAATTAATAGTTGCCAGTATTTGTAATAGCAATATTAAGTATTTATCTTTCATTATAGAGTGAAGAAGGTATCGTAAAACTTGTATAAGTATATATAATTATATCAGCGAAAATATTTATTGTGTTAATAAAAATGAAAGCAAAAAACACCAAAACGTTAACAGCAATTTAAAATGGTTGTAGGTAGCAGTGATAGAATCTAGCTATGGAGATATCTCTGCCTCCATTTTCTCTTTGTCAATTTTTCAACAGTGAATATATATGCAAATCAAATTATATGAAACAACAAAAAACAAACAATAATTATTACAAGATTATTAATTACAAAATGAGTACAAGATTATCACATTCGAAGTGATTGGCATTTATATGTCTGCTTAGTTGCATCTACTGCCCATAAGGATCTCACTCTGTGACTGTCACTGTGGCAAGTTTTTCACACATACCATTTCATTTCCTATTCACAACAACTCTATGAGGAACATCTATAATTATCCCTACTTAAAAAAAATAAATAAATAAAGGAAGCTGAGACTTGGCATGGCTCAGGGCCTCTGCAATGCCTGTGGTGAGTAAGAGTTGAAATCAGAAGGAGGGCCCATTCTGTAACTTCGATAAAGTTCAGGACCGTGCTACACTCATGGGTTCCTCATAGGACCACCATGACAAACAGCATCACAAAATGCCTACTGAGTGAATTGCAGATGGAACAGTTCCCAATTTACACGAAAACAAACTGTAATAGAGAGAGGTCAAGTAACCTGCGGATGACAGTAGAACTATTCAGTTCAGTGAGAGCATTAGTTTAGGACCTGCCTAAACAAAGGTGAAGACCTGTGACCTGTGAGTAATGGAAATTGAAATAGAGGTCCCCAAATCATGTTTTAAATAGTCCTGCGGCCAGCCTGGCAGTTGAAGATGACTTTTCTAAAATTTATGTTGCATCAGTAGGTTCAATTTCAAAGATCCATGTTCAGAGTAGGTACAGGATCTTTTACACCAGCATTGCAGTCAAGATGTGGACTGAATTGATTTCACTTTCTTTGGCAGATGAAGGTGGAAAATAATTGTAGTAATAACTTATATCATGATTTCCAAACTCAAAGCACTGGGGAAAACACATTAAATAGCTCAATGCCTTTTGAATATGGCATTCTATTAGCTATCGAGTTTCAGGAAAGGCTACGAGACTGGAAGTCACATTCAATATGACTTGGTGAATAGTTCATCTTCAGATACGCCATGCTGAGTCGGACCAGCGATCTACCAAGCCTAATAGCTTGTTTCTCACAGCAGTTCCAAGGGGAAGTTGAGGGAAGTACAGATAGTACCCTTTGCAATGTCTTCAAAGATTTATAAACACCCTCCCCAAAACCCAATGAATATTTTTAGGTTCACATTTTTAAATGTAACATATTTCTTGAATAAATTTGGAATAATAAATATAAATTAGAAAATTTAAAAAGCACTCATAATCACACAAGTAGAGTTTCTCAAACCTAAGCATCTTAAAGATCACGTTTACACTGTGTAATTTCAGCCAAAGCCACAAGAGGCAGTGCTGTAGAGTGCAAAGAGCATGGCACAGGAAGGATACCTGGTTCAAATCCCAGATTTAGCTTGGCATTAATTCTTTAATCTCTCCAGCCCTCAGTTTCTTCAGCTGTAAAATGATGTTAATATATCTATTTCACAGGATTACAGTAACATTTAAAAATATATACATTGAAGGTCTGGTCCTTTGTCTGGCTATGCAATGAATGTTCATAAGTGGTAATTGGTTATAAATGTATAGATTTCATTTTATTATATTTCTTCTAATGCTGAAACAATTTTCTTATGCTTCAAGAAATAGACTTTTATTTTAATATTATGAGGACTGATGACAAATTTGTATTCACAACCTTACACGTTTTCATGTCTCTAAACATTCTTCTGTAATTGTCTGCACTTTTAAGCCATGTGAAACAAATTTTATATCTATATCACTTAACTCTTTCTTTAGACAGCTGAAAATCCTCCATACATTCATTACTCTAGATTGTTAACAATAGCTTAGTCACCTATTTCATTAAAAACAAGCTTTATTAGAGCAATACAGTGAAGGTTAACTTTGGGTCTTTGCCAAAAATAATAGGTGTCTAATTAGTAAAACTGTCTTTAGAAGATTAAAAAGTAAAATATATATACCAGACACCTTTGAAGACTGAAACACAGCACAATACAATAGAGAAAATATCAATACTGAGTGCTGTTTCGATGACTAGCGTCTTTGGGTCACTGGCCACCTAACCGCTCTGATTATATATTGGCCTGCTCAAGTAATGGTTATTATTGTTAATTAGAAAACTGAATTGTAAAATTCTAAAGTCTTACGGTTTGACAGAGGGCTTAAAAGGGCATCTTTGTTTAACTTGTCATCTAGGGGTAGAATTCACTTCTACTACATTCATAGCCAATTTTCATTTATTCACTCATTCATTCAAGCAAAGTTTGTTGAGTTTCTCTGACTTTCCAGTCACTGTTCCTGGCTTTGAACACCAAAGCAGGAAGAAACTTCTAGCAGCATAGAACTTAAACATTCACTGCAGGAAAAATGGGCAGGGTATCTAAAGGAATAAATAAATGACTTTGGAGATTAATAAAGTGCCTATTAGGAAATAAACCCATAGAAGGGAGTGGAAAATCACTTGAGAGATGGGGGTTTCAAGGGTTTAATTTAATTAAAATAGCAAGAATCATGAGTTCCATTTTTTTATTATTACCTGAAGCATGCTGAAGGAAGTTAACTCAAAATAAAAGTATTTATCAGAATTTATAGATCTTCCATGACGTCAAGAGAAAATAACTTATAGAGGAAGTAAACAATTAATTTTATAAGTTCTATTTACAAGAAAGGGGCACATCTCCTTGTGAGGAGGCCTTATATTGGACTCTTTCAATTGCTGGGTCTCAACACAGTGCCTCATGTATAGAGTTTTCAATAAAAATCTGTCGACTAATTGATTGACTTGATTTACAGTGAGAGTATAATTGGTGAATTGAGCAGAGAAAGCTAATGGTGAATACTTATAGAAAGTTTTGCTATCTGGTACTTAATTTTTAGCAGTTTGTCTTTGGTACTAAATAATACCATCCCGGCCAGGTGCAGTGGCTCATGTCTGTAATCTCACCATTTTGGGAGACCAAGACTAAGAGATCACTTGAGCCTAGGCATGCAAGACCAGCCTGGGAAACGTGGTGAGTCCTTGTCTATATAAAAAAAAGAATAAATTAGCCAGGCATGGTGACAGAAGCCTGTAGTTCCAGCTACGTGAGAGGCTGAGGTGGGAACATCACTTGAGCCAGGGAGGTCACGGCTACAGTGAGCCAAAGTGGTGTTATTGAACTCCAGCCTGGGCAACAGAGCAGCAACACCCTGTCTCAAATAAACAAACTAACATCAAAAATCAAAATTATACAATCCTTAGACTTTATTAGTCAGTATTCATTATAAATATCAAAAATTTGTGTTTCTGAACACTAAAGCAAAAAAGATGTAGCTTCCTTTGAATTTTTCGCTTAAAAATAAAACATTAGTATTTCTTTAACCTATAGAACTATTGCAGACTCCACTAGTCAGGTACGTTAGAATCAAACAAAGTTGACTGGGGAAATCTCTAGGCTCTTAGACGAGAATTATGACCTTGTACACTGATGACAAATCAAAAGAAGGGTAGATTGGAAGGACCAGACTTATATTATGGTAGGTAAATCTGTGGATACATTTGCTGCTCAGATTCGATGAAGCTAAAATGCTCCCAATATTATGCAGTTCTTCAATTTTTCTTTTTAAACATACGGATGGTCTAATTTGAGCTTCTCTAAAAACACAATAAATAAACAAGGCAGTCATCATCAGTACAAATTGAGAGAGGGGACAATTAATGCAGAGATTAAAGAAGCTTGACAGGGACATGGTAGAAAAACATATTTTGAAGTTTCCATCCCCAAAGAGCTGCAAATCCTTTATCACCCCTAATTTACATTGGTTAGCACCTGGCATACTGGCCTAAGTCCTTGGATTTTGGGTTATTTACAGGTTGTATGCTGTCAGAAGGTGAAAACCATGAACCCCATTTCCTCATTTATCCAATGGAGATAATGAGACCACCTACCTCACAGAATGTTGCGAGGATTCTAAAATGTTTACCGCAGTGCCTGGCACAGGTAAGCACCCGATTGTAGCTAACATTGCTGTGTCTTTATTTCCTATCAAGATATGCTATTGACCTTTGAGTGAGTGGGAGTCAGACTGTGGCTGCTGTTCTGGTGAGTATTGCGTGTGTGATGGACATGAAGCATTCATCTCTCAGGGACAATCCCATACATCTGAGCCATGGCTGGCCTGGAGACTTGGGTTCAGAGCACAGAAAAGCTAACTGGTCCCTGTGGGTATTAAACTTGGGTACTGATATTGTAACCTTGACTTCTTTACATTCCACCCCCATTCTACTCAGCTAACAGAGAGTTTTAGTTGAGACGGAACTTTCCCATGATTAACAGGAGCTGCTGAAAGAAAACAGCTATATTGAAAGCACAGTGCAAACCCTGGACTGGAGAATTTCTCCCAGGAGGAGGGTGACCTGGAGAAGAGGAGATGGGCAGGCTATGCAGAAAAAAGGGGGATATTCTGGGTCCTTTCCAGCAATGTGTTGGTCTGCGGGCCAACAGAATAGCATCACTGGGAGCTTTTTGGAAATTCAGTATCTCAGGTCCAACCTCAGTTCTGCTGAATCAGGATATTCTGTAACACAAGGATATTCTGTAACCCCAAGAGGTTTGTGTGTACATTCTACTTGAGGGCCACTGCTCTAAAACAATTGTTGTAACTTTGCTGCATATCCACATTGCCAGAAAACTTTCATAAATCCAGATGCTCAGGCCCAGTCCAGACCAACGAAATTAGGATATCTAGAAGTAGGACCTAGAGCTCCCCAAGTAATTCTAAGGTGCCACCAAATCTGAGCATTGCTGCTCTGGAATGTAACTGTAAAAAAACTTACGCCTGCTGCCAAGGTGCAGTGCGTGCTGGGCAGAAGAAGTAGGCCTTCCCCGAGAAGGCATCAGTGCTTTTTAGTTGCTCAATCATGAGAAGAGTTGGAGTTTCCTAGGGAGGGGCTAGGATGGCCAGAAGGTTATGGAAGCTATTTGGATAACTTGGGTATTTTACCAACTAATGAGGAAATATTTTGATATGCAGGTTCAGCAGTCTCAGTGCACCCCAGATCTAAATAAAGGTAAAGTACAAGTACTGGGCTAAGACGAAAAGCCCCTGCTATGGTCTCAATATTTGTGTCTTCCCTACCCCAGTACTGACATGTTGAAATATAATCAACAACACAATAACACCAGGAGGTACAGACTTTGGAATGTGACTAGTTCATGAGGGTGAGGCTCTCATAAATGAGATTAGTGCCCTTATAAAAAATCTCCAGAGACCATGTGAAGACACAGCTAGAAGGTGCCATCTATGAAACAGAAAGCCCGCACCAGATACAAACTTTGCCAGCACCTTGATCTTGGACTTCCAGATCTCTAGAACTGTGAGAAGCAAATAAATATATTGCTTATAAGTCACCTAGTATGTAGTATTTTATTACAGCAGCCCAAACAGACTGATAGTCCCGCTTTCATTCTCCATGGTCAAGGCAAGTCTTCTCAACAAAAATTTAATATTGCCAACACAGAGTAGGTTTCCATTGTCTTCTGAATTTATTCCTATGTGCTTGACTGAAGCCAGCATCTCTGCAACCAGAGTTGGCTTACAAGAATCCACAACTCACAGAGCCCACACCTGAATCCCAAAGGCACATGTGCCAGGATGTCTCCAACTGTGGCACTCACAGCAGTGCTGCAGCAGATGCTAGGGTCAGATAGCTCACCTCTTTGTCCCTGAGCTGGCAAGACTTGTGACCTCTTTTACTTAACCTCCCAACAGCATCACACTCTGACATTCCACTGTGGTGTGTCCTGAGGAGGACTTCCACATGCTAAAAAGGCCTGGCTGCCTGCCAAAAATGTTGAGGGGAAAATGCTCTCCAGCAAAACTAAAACAAGCAAGCAGGTGATAGCTGAAAGCTACCTCCTCAACCAAGACCAAACCAAGACTCTGGCAGGACTACTGACTCCACAAATTCATACAGGGGAAAAAAGATTTGCCCCTGCCTAGACAAGCAAATCCTGGACAGCCAGCCAAGAGCAAAGTTAAGGTAGGAATATCCTGAGAATGGTTTCCACGGTGACCCGAAAGTAGGTCAAAAAAAAAAAAAAAAAGAGCAATGGACATCTAATTGGAGGCCTGGGTTTGAGCCCCAACTCTGCAAATATGTGCTTAACGTTCTCTGGACTTCTGTTTATTCACTGATCGAAAAATGACAGTAATGATATATTATCTATTTCATATATAATATAAACTAATATTGACTCTAGAGAATCACTTCTTGGTCTGAATCTCAGACCCTCTGTACTACCTATGCTACTTTAGAAAAACTGTTCTTTTAGAGCTCCAGCTTTCTCACCTGTGAAATGGGAAAACCATTTTTGAAGGCTCATTTTTAAATTTGATTTAATGTATTTATCTGTTGTGTGCTAATTTTGCACTAGGAATCTTTGTGTGCCTTGGAAACATTCATCCAAAAAAAAAAAAAAAAGTCCTTCACCTGAAGACATTTACAGTCTATTAGAAAACACATTTTAAACTACATACATTAATAAATAGAAACTTCCAGCTGTTGTCAATTTCAGAGAGGTGCTTGGTGCTGTGAGCATATTCTGGAGAGATCTGCATCAGTCAGAACAGACTGGCTGTGAACACTCTCTGGCATGTAGGGCATAAATTATCTGTTACAACCAATTCCAAAGATGAATAAAGGAAAAATAAATCCAGGTAGGTTTATCATTTTCATTTCAAAGACATGACAATTGCTTATTGAACACCTAGTTCTTTATACTGATCAGTTCTAAACCTCAAAACTCACTATTATTCCCATTTTAGAAATAAGTATACTGAGGTTTGTTGTAGCTAAACATTAAACACAAGGTGTTCAGTTAGTATACTAATAAGCTGGCATTCAAACACAAGTGTGTCAGATTTCAAAGCCCTTTGTTTTACCATCAGTAATGTTTTGCCCTTTTTGGGTGCCTATGCTTGTTGGGATCTCTACCTATGTTTAAACTTTTTAGCAGCTTTAGTCTTGAGACCCTGAAAACCTCATTGCCTTGGATCTTTGCATCTGACATATGGGGGACTGGGGAGTCATCCCAGGCAAAGAGGAAAGGACAGGGAAGGTGGTTTCTGAAAAAGAGTGAAGATGTAACCTGCCCGCAGACAAATGCCGCCGGGAATCCTGGGAAAAATTATGTGCTCCTGGGAGAAATTACGTGAGGGAAGAGCTTGGGTTAGTTACAGAAAGAGATTGCTGTTCGGCCTGAGCCTGAGAAAGGAGAGCTCTAAAAGATGCCTCTCGCTTTCTGGCTTAAAAGGTCCCATCCGGCTTCCGTACTCAGCAACAACCTCAAGCCCGCTTGTGAAACCACTGCTGAAAAAAGCAAGCAAAAGCTCGTTTCTCCTGTTCTTACCTAACTGGTCCCAGGAGAAACACATTTGCCAAGTTTCCTCAAGTTGTTGACTTCTTCTTGTCACTTAACTGTAGGATGACGCTAGCTTTATAAAGATGGTAATCTTTCAAGTATCTTCATGTGTAAAAACAAAACAAGACAATATCTTTTCTGAGAAAAAAATTACTCACCTGAAATTTTCCATGGTAAAATGTTTTTCATAAGTCTATGTTTTCTACTTTGACCATGCTCAATGAGATGTTTTACTGAACAGCAATTTAGAATACTCTTTTTGCAAAATCTCTGAGTGCCATCACTCTCTCAAGGGACAGGAGTTTGGGAAATAAAGAAGCACTGAATTAATTTCAATTAATTTACTTAAAGTTTAAAGAATATGTTTATTTTCGTAGACTTCTTTTAATCTTCATACCAATTTTCTTTAATGAGGTAGGAGAAGAGGGTGTAGAAGAAAAGCATGGCCTTTTTACCCTCTTTTTCCTTTGTATCTATTCTTCAAAAATTTTCTCTCTTAAACTGACTTGACAATTCTTTGAAGATTCATATACTATGCTGCTTTATAGCCCCATAATCTTCTTCCCCTCATTGCTGGAGTGTTACAGGAGTTCATTGAACACATTTTTCGTGCTTAATTATATTTTATTTATATCATTAGGACAAAATTTTTAGTTTTAAAGCTAATTTCGATATTTCTTTGTTCTAGAGTGGCAGAAGAAATATCTTGGTATCCTATTTAGAGAAACAGCTTAATGAATATTTTGGTTATGGGAAGGTCTAAACCAAAGTAGTTAAAGCTAGGTACAATAACAGAAATGGTGGCTTCCTTTCTCAGGGGAAATGATTATTCTGCTGCATGGGGATTTTTTTGTTATTTTTAGAATTGTTTAATAACTAGATAAAATAAATATTTATTTTTTAGGGAACTGGGGTCATGTAACAAGATGGGATAAGAGAAGTGTCTTGATTTGAAGACATAATAATTGCAAGGGACTGGGGCCTCCAAAGCTAGAGGCCACTTAATTATCTAGAGCTAAATAATAGCTGATGGACATAGGTGGAATGACATCCAATGCTCAATGTTTTGCTGTCTCCCTTTGGTGCTGAAATCACTCACCATTGTCACCAAAATGTCGGCAAAATCTCACTCCATACAACAAACAGCCTTGTGCCACTGGTGGTGTAGGAAACTTGTGGCAAAAAAATAATCACAGTGGCTGGGTGTGGTGGCTCATGACTGTAATCTCAGCACTTTGGGAGGCCAAGGCAGGTGGATTTCCTGAGGTCAGGAGTTCGAGACCAGTCTGGCCTACATGGTGAAACCCTGTTTCTACTAAAAATACAAAAATATTAGCCAGACATGGTGATTGGAGCCTGTAATCTCAGCTACTTGGGAGGCTGAGACAGAGGAATTGCTTGAACCAGGGAGGTAGAGGTTTCAGTGAGCTGAGATTGCGCCACTGCACTCCAGAGCAAGACTGTCTCAAAAATGAAAAAAAAAAATTATATACGTATATATATAAAATAATCACAGAGAAGGTGGCTGAGATGCTTAAACAGAAGTAAGAAGTTAAGGATGACAATCATGTCTTGAAACACATGCAGAAGGAATTTTCTGATATAGTTGAGAGAACACTAAATTTTCTAGAAGCAAATGCTGGATGGATATTTAAGTTACATGTTTAAGTACAAAGTAAAGAAAAATATTAGCAGGATGAAAGGCATGGAACAGAGGTTAAATATACTTTTTTCTTTTTTAGGTGACAAAGGTATAATACGTATGTGTAGGACTGGGGAGGGTGAAGGTAAGGAGATTGGAGTATGGGTGGTAAAGGATGAATCCCTGAATCCAACAGATTTCACTAGAAAGTGGGAAACCACACAAGCTCATCAAATGCAATGGTTGTGACTCCTCTCACATCCTTTCTCTCTACCCTGTCTGCAGCCAAGTGAGAAGAGATTCTGTGTAATTGCTAGCACTTTTTAGATGCAGTGAGTCAATATGCATCATTCCCTAGTTAGGTTCCAGAGAGGTTGTGGTTGGATCCCCTGATAAGTAAAACTAACTTTACTTATCAGAATCTCAGTGTCTTCAATAAGAAAATAGAAATAAATGTTCTTCCCTACCATATGGATATTGGTGAGGGTTGAATGAAGTTTGAGGGCCTTTAGCACAGTCTGGTACATAGCATAGAGTCAATGAATGTTACCTGACATTACCTCTATTATATGAGCTCATACTACACAGAGAATTCTGGGTGGTTCCTCTGTTTTCTGGTAGGTGTCAGAACTGCATTCCGTATGCAAATTATGCCACTCCCTTGTCAATCATATGATTTGAGGTTTCTTAACCTAGTGGAAACTACACATAGGAAGACAGGCTGACAAGTTCACCAATTTAAAACACACACATACACACACACACACACACACACACTTCCTATAGTTTTAACTAAGAATATAGATAAATCATAGACTTTATCCTCCAAACTAGAACACTTGAAGATGAAAAAGTCAGTATAAATTGTCATGCTCAGACAGCAGGCATCAATCAGAGCTGTCCCAGGAAATACTTGGCTATTAGGTCACCCTAGTGTTAGCTCTGTCTAGGATATGCGGCAGCTCATGGTGCTCTAAAACCTGTCTTGTTCAGGTCTCCTGTTGACACTTGGCAAGTGTTCAGTAAATACTGAACATAAAATTAAATGAGTGAATAGAAACAAATTCTACATACATCCTAAACTGAAGCTTAAACAACATCAATACTAAATTATGTTAGAAACGTTCTTTAAAGAGGTATGTGTTTACTCACACTGAACTTAGGACACAAATAAGAAAATGTGAGAAAAGAATAAGGATTGGAAAAGGAGGAAAGAAGAGGAGATTAATTTAAAACACTGGTAAAATCAAAGGCTAGAAACCAATGTAACTCAATATGTATGCATATCTCTCCACCTTAGTTCAAGCTATTTGCTAAAGGTCACCTGTTTTTCAGTCAGAAATCACAGCTTGGAATGAGCAGATTGGGTTTGATGAAAGCATTCCACATGATCTTAAGCTCTTGATCATTCAGTTGAAATACAGCATCATCCACATGAGGCTTGTTTGCCCAAAATATCTACTAATTTGCAGAAAATGTTGAAGTCACTGACTGTCTAGGGCTTTGTTTCGATTGTGGATAGAAAGTGAACCCATGATGGGCCATCTGAGGTATTAAGATTTGGTCATTTCCATATAAAGCTGAGCATAATGAATAATTAGGCAAAGGTAAATGTTTTCAAAAGTCTGTTTATATTATTTCTCTATAGGAGCAAATGCCTTACTTTTTAATCGAATTACCACTTTTTTCCCATTATTTTTTCTCTTGAAGTTAATTTGTTATTCTTTTGGTAGAAATTAATTAAATTAGTTGAATCTGCTTATATCTTATTATGAACTTATTTTTAATGTCTCTTCTTACATATAATATTGGGTCCATTTGGCTTGATGATCTTGGATTTTTTGGGCAACTCCAATGAACTTATTATCCCATATAACTTGAGAATGGGCTTCATCTGTATTTGTGAAATCTGCCATCTCTGTCTTAAAATTTCTTTCAGCCTTTTTAACAGTAATCTCCCCCAGTGAAGATGTTGCAGATACCTACTGGGGGAGGAACTGGCACTGATAGCTTAACACAATGACATGGCTGTTTCCTCTGCTGGGAGAACAGGGGCACTTGATGGGAAGGTAACAAGGGTAGTTATGGAATGACCTGTTTCCTGAAGCTGGCCCCTTCTGCATATCAGCATGGTGGTGATTGCTAATGCATGGACCCTGGCTGTAAATGAATCTTGATTCAAATCGTAGCTCCTGCACTTACTAGTTTCTTGGTGTTTGCCCTATCAGCCTTGAATTGCCTGGATTTCTGATGGCAAAAGACAAATCCATGCGCCTCCTCCATTAGAGCTGTTCTTACTAGCAGATCAACCTATTCACAAATGATGCGCTAAGGTAATTGACAGATGGTTGAAATGGCAATTACAAAAATAATGAAAAAGAATTATTGGCCTAATATTTATTTTAATGTAACACGGTGGTATTTAGTAAACCTCTTGGAAATGAAAGTTAATAAACACTGATTTTACCCCATCACTTTCTTAAGAAATACACGTTGGGGTTTCGTGGAGACAGGAATAAACCTATAGACTGTTTAGCTTTCTGCATCACTCTTGTATATCATATCCATTTTGAAAATATGGCAAATGCAATACCAGGACTTGCAGTTTATAGGACTCCTATGGTTTCTCTCCTTTGGCTGCAGATTACTCATGACAAGTGCAATCAATAAAAGCTTTCTTGCCCAAGGCCAAAAAGGGCCTGAGCTTTCTACCCTTCAGGTATAAGGAAAATGAGACCAGGAGAATATGCTGAGGTCAAGCCCATCTTGCATGGTGATGTGCATTGCTGGTTATTTATAGAGAAACAAACCCCAGGTCAAAGTGTAAAGTCCTCACTAGCAGGCATTCTCTTTTCTCACTTATTTAAAAGCAGCCGGTTCTTGGTTGGGTTTCAGGAAGCAACATTTATATTTTACATGTGGTGTGGGAAAGGAATATTTTATGATAGAATCTCAGGGCTGAAGAGGCCTGTCAAGGTCATTAAATTCACCCCCCCCATCTGATGTCTGCACCACTTCAGGTAGGAGGTGGTCCCACCCACTGATGTCTCCTGAGCCCCATTTTTCTGTGGCTTCTTGTTTTTGTCATTGAATCCATGTCTCCTCTCTTAATCCTGCCAAAATAACAGCCTTCGGACTGAGCATCTGTAATGTTTTCCACCCCTTTACATGTTACTGAGTTTTAATATGTTTACTTTACTGGTGTTTGTCCCCTGGGTGCACACTCATTTGTCTATAATATTCTTTAAATGTGTAATACTTAAAAATAATGCCCAAATGAAGATTTTCCCTGACCAGCCCAGAGAAGGACAGTGTTAAAGGATTTATAGATGAATTGTGGGGGAAAGGCCCTGTGACATGTTTAGCTAATATCAGCTTTAGACTTGGGAAGTCATTTTCATATAGACTCTGAACTTGGAATTTTGAAAGGTTGGGCCCAAATGTGTCCACTCCTTGGATTGGGCTCATCAACCAAGCACGTACAGATTTTGATGAATTAATATTTTGAAATCAACTAGGTGCATGTATCATTTAAATAAATCAAGGGACATAGTTGTATAAATGCCGACTAGGAGAAGCTGTTCCACTCAGTTTTTTCTTGATTCAGACTTTAATTAGATAAGTCAATACTTCCTTTACATTAAAAGCAGAGATAAAATCTTGCCTATTAAGGTATTTTGTTTTTACATCATGTCATATTTGAAGTGTGCCTGCTATGCCCTTAGGCATGGGATATTAGTTTTCTTTCCTCTTTATTTCCTAGTTCCTCTGAAATTGTTAACTTTAGACTTGTATTATATCACACTTTTGGCTTTTGTGGCTCTTAAAATATTTCCCAGGAGTACAGAGTGTTTCAGTGTGAAGTTTGCTGAATAAGGATGCTGGGTTTATTTCTGAGAAATCTTATAGTACCTGAAATTAAGGGAAGAAAATAAACAAATAAAGAAAACAACAACAAAAAACCCTTTCACTTGGCAGACATTAGACAGTTCCATTGTCAGCAAACTTGGCAGGGCAACTAAAAGTCACATGAGGAATCCAGGTCAGGAGAAAGTCTGATGACCAAGTACAAGTCTGTTGTTCTCAGTGGGTAACTTGGGAGGCATCTAATGAAATTCAGATCATGCAGTTTGTGGAAGTCTGAAATTCAGTAAGCATGCAGTAAATGTCAAGAATACTAGAGATTGTAGACAAAACTAAAAAGTCATCCTAATCAAGCAAGTCTAATGCCATGTGAGAAAAACCATGGCAAAGAGGTACTCTTGGCAGAATATAAGAAAAACGTTGGGTCAAGAAGCAAGGTAGCCATTGGAAGGGGGATTAGAGATTACAAAATGACCAGAGATTAGGATAAAACCATGGGTCAGAAATTGAAATAGACACAGAGATGTCAATATGAGGCAACAACAGCCAGAAGATGGTGCAGACACATAGATAATGAGAAAATGTGTCAGGATCTGGGCACATGCAGTAGATATTTTTTGTGCTGGATTTGAAAACATGGATTTAGGCAATGGGGTAATCATCCTGGGATTTGTAGTTCATAAGCAGGCATGTGACTGTAGCTGATTGGACAGAGTGGTTTAGGTTTAGGGTAATGGAATTAGAATGAATGGTCTGATACTGAGATTTAGAAACTCAACCTCATTACCAGGACAGCCCTGATTAAACAACTGGAAAAGTTCTTTTTCTTACTGTTTTTCTTTAGTCCCTGATATGGTTTGTCCATGTCCCCCCTCAAATCTCATCTTGAATTGTGACTCCCACAATTCACACATGTAATGGGAGGGACCCAGTGTGAGGTAATTGAATCATGGGGGTGGATCTTACTCATGCTGTCCTCATGATAGTGAATAAGTCTCATGAGATCTAATGGTTTTATAAAGAAGAGTTTCCCTGCACAAGTTCTGTTTGCCTGACGCTGTCCATGTAAGATGTGACTTGCTCCTCCTTGCCTCCAACCATGATTGTGAGGCCACCCCAGCCATGTAGAACTGTAAGTCCATTAAACCTCTTTTTCTTCCCAGTCTCTGGTATGTCTTTATCAGCAGTGTGAAAATGGATTAATACAGTCCCTTTATTTATGGGCACAGCTCCTTAAAGAAGTCAGATGGCCTGGGATGGTGCCAGAGCTTCTTGACCTCTGTCCAGATTACCAGAGGTAGATAAGAACCCCAAACCAGCACACACTGGAGCAGACAACCCCTAGTGGCCTTTAGATCATTAACATATTATTATAATGCAAAAATTCTGCCTCTGAAAGAAAACTTCTGCTGTTTTGTTTACGTGGGTTGTATGAAGACATATTTATGAATTAAGCCTGCACGTCTGGAGTCCCACCCTGCACATGCAAACATTCCTCTCTGGCCATGCACCCAGTCCTTAAAAACCCTATGCTTTCTAATGTTTGGGGAGAGGTGCATTTAGAGTGAGAGAGTGCCTTCTCCATTCCCTGGCCAGTGGAAAAAAAAAACCTGATTGTCTTTTCCAGCTGGAGGTTCTTTCTGTGCAATCCATACAAAATGGGAAAAGATCTCAGTTTACCAGTGACAATATTGGGGGAGGGAAAAAGCAGTAAAAATAAACATAGGACTTTTTGTTCTTTCATTGTTGGTCACTTTCAAGCCTTCACAAGTGTTAGAAAATTAAAGTGTACCTTATAACTTAGATGCCTTCCATGAAAGATGTTAAAAATGGGAGGTGGCTAGTGAGGTGGCTGTCCAGTATGTGGCTATTCAGCACCTGACCTATGGCTAGTGCAAATTAAGATGTGCTCTTGGTATAACATACACACTGAGTTTTAAAGATCTTAATACAAAAACAAAGCAAAACAAAAACAGCAAACTAACTGATTAATAATTTTGAATTATCATATTGAAATATTAATATCTGGGGTACATTGGCTTAAATATATTGCTAAGTTGATGTCAACTCTTTCTTTGTGCTTTTTTAATGAGGTGATTTGAACATTTGAAGTTGAATATGTAGGTTGCTAGGTATTTCTCCAGGCCAATGCCAGCTTACACATGTGGACTCACACAAATTGGTACCTCTTCTCCAGCAATTTTGCTAACTGGACATATGTAGTTGGTCAAGTTATTTAAACTTTTTGAGCTTCAAGGTCAACATTAAAAATATTGTTATAAATAATGTTATAGGGAAGAGAATTACTGCAAAGAGAAGTCATTTATAAAGAACACACATTTTCATTATGAAGGAGATTTTACAAGTGGTGCCCCCACTTGACTCCCTCTGGCCTTTTTGGGGAGACCACAGTACCATGCTCCAATCACATTCAGGTGAACCAGGGTTTACAGCTTAGCAGGTCGGGGCTAAGGGGGACACTCCCTTTGTTCCTTTCCAGGTTTGGTAGGTCAATATGGCATCCATCCTGAAAGCACACCGTGTATCTGTTCTGTCTTTGGGAAATGGAAATTATAGGGGTTCTGGTCTGAAATTCTAATTGTAAGGGGAAGATGGAGAAGGAAACAATGACAGCAGCTGAGAAAAACTCATTAAGTCAGCCCCAGACACTGACAAATTAAATGAGGACAAGAGCAGATACTCAATAAGGGGAAACCTGGATGTCCATCTTTCTCTTCAAGCTATCAGGATTTCCATTTCTCATCTATTGTTCCATATCAGAACACTGATCTTGGATAATTGCTTTTAATTTTGGCTTGCATATGTATAATGTCTCTCACTATATCACCCACTATATCTTTTGAACTCAAAATAACCTGAGAAATAGGCAAGTCTGGTAGCATTCTAGCACTACAGATGAGGTGCTAAGAATACAGGACCAATGCTTATTGAGCATTTAATATGTGACAGGCATTATACTGGGTATGTTGCACACTTTATCTTATTTAATACTCCTAGATCTCTTAGCCAGAAAATCTGAATGGTTTTCTTAAGGCTGCACAGCTAGTGAGTATCAGAATCAAGTCCGTCACCATGCCTTCTATATTTTAGCACTTTCGTTTGGAGAAGAAGGTCAAGAACTAAGCAGAATTCTTGAGGAAATGACCAACAGGGTCATGCATTTGTTCATCCAATAGTTAGACATAGTTTTTAGAAGATTCATGCATTGAATTCTTTACTTTACCAAACAGAACTTAATAATCTTTTCTACTATGTTTTGATTTATTTTTCATAAAAATATTAATGAAATAATATTGTATAGATATGATTTAATGAACTTTTACCTCATTTCTGGTGTTGCACATTTAATCATTTCAACAGTGCTGTCAGGCAGATACTGTTTTCTAATTTTACAGGAAACAGGCTCAGAGCACTGAAGCAATCTGATCAGCATATAGCTAATGAATGGTGAGGAAGCTGTATTCAAATTTATTTAATTCACCCACTCCTTCTTCCTCTTCTGTGCAATGACAAAGCCAGAATTACATTATCTTGACTTTAAAATTCTAGGGTTTAACATGTTGTCTCTCTGTTTCTTTTCTGCCCTCCTCTGAAGAGGTGGGGGAGAGAGCAGATGGTTTCTGCAAAGTTCTCAGGCTTCAGATTCCCTTTCTGTAAGCACATTCTGTATAAAAATGTCTGGTATATATATGCTACAGCTAGTTTCTATTAAAGAGCATTTCAATCCACTTTCATAACATATTTAAAAGTAAAGTTTATTGCCAGAAAAAGTACCTACTTCATAAGCCAAAGCAATCCATCTTATCAGAACTTAAGAAAATAAATGAAAACTGGAAGTCCAGATCAGGAATTGGGAAAACTAAAAATATCTCAGAAATAAGCTTCTTTGCTGCTTAATTTTTGATGTTAGTTATCTATAGCAAAGTCTCAAATGTGGAGGACAAGAAAAATAAGTTTATGTCACAAGCGTACACAATTAAAGCTTAAAAACCATACCAAGAGGAATTTCTCAAGCAGAAAACTGTATTTCTTTCTTTTAGAAATATATAAAGTAAATTTAAAATGAAGCAAATTAGGCCAGGCACAGTGGTCCCCGCCTGTAATCCCAGCACTTTGGGAGGCTGAAGTGGGCATATCACTTGAGGTCAGGTATTGGAGACCAGCCTGACCAACATAGTGAAACCCTATCTCTACTAGAAACACAAATATTAGCTGGGAATGGTGGCCTGCTCCTGTAATCCCAGCTACTCAAGAGGCTGAGGCAGGAGAATCACTTGAACCTGGGAGGTGGAGGTTGCGATGAGCCGAGCTTGTGTCAATGCACTGCAGCCTGGGCAACAGAGCAAGACTCTGTCTCAATAGATGATAGATAGATAGATAGATAGATAGATAGATAGATAGATAGATAGACAGATAGATAGATAGATAGATAGATAGATAGAAATTAAATGAAGGAAATTAAAGCCGTATCTTTTCCAAGCCAATGTTTTTCTGATGAAAACCTAAGAAGTATAACTTTAGAGAGACCCTAATCAGATTTTCTTGACTCCATTACCTTTTCCTTCCATCAGTCCTGCATACAGTTAATGGTGCATTTTCCCAAACCACACATTCATCCTGTTACATTCTTACCCAGAGACCACCTTTTTCTCTTGCCTTCTAGCCAACCCCCATCTCCAGGCCTCTCTGACCATGAAATGGGCCTCGGTTGTAGTCTCCTGGCCCAGACATGCCCCTCCAGAATGTCAGCCGCACTACTGTTTCCTTCACACCTTCTAATCTTGCACTCCTAATTTTGTCTCTTGCTTTTCTTCTCTTATGGAATTTATTTTCCTTTTTTTTTTTTTAAATTCTGTGCTTTTCTCAAGACTATGCATTTAAAAATCTACCTATTCATACATTTTTTTCTGACTTATTCAAACCATTTTTATCTTTCCTTTTTCTAGAGTTGCCTGGCCATGTTTTCCAACCTTTTTCACGTCGAAACATTCATTGATTATATAGGTATAGCACAGTAGGAGATTGCTCATGACCACAGGGACAGGGGTTCTACACGGGCCCAGACCAGCAGCTCCAAGGGTTGAAAGAATCAACATCTCTCTATAAAAAAATCCTATTCCTTGCCACAGTCCAGCAGTCAGAAAACTTTGTTTGATGGGATTGAAGACCATAACTTAGGAACCCAACATGGGGGCACGTAGTGTGATAAGCATACATATTCTAACAGTGGGAGGATTGAGGTGGAAGAGAAAGAGATTTGACATTTTGACTGTCATTTTGATATGGCCATTTACATGTATTTTGGAATGTGATTATCTGACATGACTTTTTTTGATAAGGAATTTTGATGTAGTAACATTTTGTCTTGGCCTAAAACACACACACGCACACACACACGCACGCCCGCAGGCATGCGCACATGCGGCATTTAATTTACAAACTTAAAATGACCAAATTACATACTCAGTAGTCATTCTCACTCTCCTCCTTAAAAACTACAGGAACCTTAAAAACTTAGAGAACTCAAATATTCTGCTTATCAGACAGACATGACCCTGGCCCGTCTCCAAACATGTATGAAATAAAGTTGGGGTGTCCTACACACTCACCTCCTGCCAGCCCCTGACCTAGGAGGTTTATTTTTGTCATTTCATCCTCACTGTGATCTCTGAAATGAGGTGTGTGGCTGGGACCTGGGCCTATGGCCTTTATGCAGAATGACTGCTGAGCTCCCTATGAGAGATTTTCTTTTCTTTTCTTTTCTTTTTTTTTTTTTTGAGACGGAGTCTCGCTCTGTCACCCAGACCCAGGCTGGAGTGACCCAGGCTGGAGTGCAGTGGCGCGATCTCGGCTCACTGCAAGCTCTGCCTCCCGGGTTCACGCCATTCTCCTGCCTCAGCCTCTCCGAGTAGCTGGGACTACAGGCGCCCGCCACCACGCCCGGCTAATTTTTTTATATTTTTTTTTAGTAAAGACGGGGTTTCACCGTGGTCTCAATCTCCTGACCTCGTGATCCGCCCGCCTCGGCCTCCCAAAGTGCTGAGATTACAAGCGTGAGCCACCGCGCCCGGCCCCTATGAGAGATTTGACATCTGATTATTTAAAAATTATTTCATAATGTCCTTTTTTTTTTTTTTTTTTTGAGATGGAGTCTTGCTCAGCCGCCCAGGCTGGAGTGTAGTGGCGCAATCTCGGCTCCCTGCAACCACCTTCTCCCAGGTTCAAGCGATTCTCCAATCTCAGCCTCCTGAGTAGCTGGGATTACAGGCCATCATGCCCAGCTAATTTTTGTATTTTAGTAGAGACGGGGTTTCACCATGTTGGCCAGGCTGGTCTCGAACTCTTGAGCTCAGGTGATCCACCCACCTCGGCCTCCCAAAGTGCTGGGATTACAGGCGTGAGCCTCCACACTCGGTCCCCATGATAGCTTATTTATACTTGTATATTTTTAAAAAAATATAAGAACTGTTATGCTTTTGCTACTCCAGCACTAGGTTGTCCTCATTAACACCCGTAGACATGATTTGAGTAAGTGGGATATCTATCTGACCAAACAATGCCCGGCTTTCCAATTGATTCAAATTTTTACATTGCTTTCTTTCAATTTGATTGGATGTTTTGACCTATTTTACTACAGAAAATCTTGAGACTTCTTTTTTAAAACATACATTTTTTACTTCTTTGCTCCATCACATGCTGTAGGATAAGGTCGTGACTTGAATGGATGGAGATCCTGCAGCCAGCTACCAATTGTGCTGCTGCCTTATCTTCTTATAGTCAGGGCTGCCTTTTGTTCCGCCTGCATTTGCTTTTCGGGTCAGTCTGCAGAGGCCTTCCTCTCTTATCACTTTCCGTGTTCAGACTACAGGCGAAAAAACTCCCTCTCCCTGGTGCTTATCATAGCTGTTCTTTCCCAGCGATTGCAGGCACAAAGTGTCCCAAAGCTCCTGTTGCTCACTGGAAGCACAGCTGGGAAATCGACAGAGCCCTGAATATCTTATCGCAGGCATTACTAGCAGATAAGCAGTCCTGGGGTGCTCCTAAGGCTCAATTCAACAAGACCCCAAAGAAAGAAACCTAGCTCAGCTTAACGGGGGCCCTGGTTTGGGACCTGTGGCCACTTCTCAAGGGCACAAGGTACTCAAAGGTTCTGCACTGGGATGTGACTCTTAAAATATTTTATTTTGTTACTGTGAAAAGGATTCCTGAAATAGGTGACCACATTCACAATTTTATTTTTTCGTAGGTTTTCATTTAAAATACTAGGAAATCAGCAAGGTAGAGTGGATAAAATACCAGCTTTGAGTCCCATGATCTTGATTTGAATTTAATTCCTTTCAATCACAATGCCCAGGTGGTAGTATTTCCCTTAGATGGGTGGTGGGGAGCAGGAGGGACTCTCCAGGGCTTCCTGCTTTAAAGGGCCCCTGCTTTGGTCCTCCTTTGGGTGTTGCTGTTGTTTTCCCATGCCATGAGCACTCAGGGGTCCTGGCAGGCTATGAGCAAACTTGGAAGCCTGCCCTCCCCGTGCCTTTCCACCCAACCCTCTCATTCTGGTCTACACCATGTTTCATGCATCCAAACTTCAGAATTTCCTGACCAAAGGGCTCTAAGCTCACTTCTGGGCCTGTGAAGGACTCTCCCAGTGAAAATAGACCAGGCCACAAGACCAGTGTGGGCACCTATGGGACCAAGGTGTGGACACTGGGGCGGTGTGGGCAACCCGGAAATGTAAGCTTGGCCCCCAATGACTTGAAGGATGGAGTCAGATGTTGAATGGGCAGGGGTGATGTGTATCATGTATTGTTCCGATCTCACCCTAGACTTCCACATTGCTGTGAAAGTATACTTGTTAACAAAGGAGTAGAGAACACAAATTATTTAAGTTTGGTAGCATCATTTATAACATTTACCTAAGTAAGCATATGGTAGGTAGGCCTCTATTTACAGTTTGGCCCCAGGCCCCATCTTGGTCAGAAGAGCACCACCTCACTGTAGGGTTGGGGTAGATTTCTTAATCTCTATGAACACGATCCTTCCATCTGTAAAAGGGGGATATTCCTACCTATCTTTTGCTTGAATTTAAATTTATAATGTCGGCACAACACAGAGCATATACAAAGTGGTCAGTACATCAATTTACAAATCGATACTCAAAGAGAAGGAAAAACACAACAAAACAACACAACAACAAACTCACACTTGGATTTTACTAATGTCCAATTACAATGCTCACACATTTCTTGCTACTCTTTTAAATGGCAGTTCTCTTCTTTGACTGTTTCAAAGCAAAACCAGTGCAGACAGTCACAAACCACTGACTCATTCCTAGCTTGGCCAGTATCTATTGGTCCAAAGATAGCCCTGAGTTCACACAGTAAAGGCCAATCCCCTTGTAAATGTGCTTCGCTTGTACAGAAAGCATTGCTTTGGAATATTGAGCTGGATCCTGACATCACCATAAGTGTTCTCACTCCATCTGCACCCCTCCCTCTCCATACTCAGACTCTTTTGACAGAGGTCTCACTTGGATTGTGAGTCAGCCTCGGAAGCTGCATATTTTAAAGTTCGAGAAAATAGAAGTTGCATTATGTTTTCCCTCTGCTCCTGGTTTTCAACTTTCCCTTCTTAAAAACAGTTTGCTTGCCAGAAGCATTTTCCCCAAATTCTCCCAAGCTGTGAACATAATCTTGTATACAGAACATTTTATATTATCCAAAGCTGCATATTAGAAAAATACATATTTCTCCCCAGATGCTTATGCTGTATAAACAATGCAAGTCATTCTCCTAGAAAGCTACATAAATTTTATATATTTTTGTATCAAAATGTTCTCCCCTAATTTAATCAAAATTGATAAATGAGTACAGAAACAGGAGCTGAAGCCCTAAAGACTAATATATTTAGTCTTCCTGATGGGCCATATGCATATTTACACTTCACAATTAAATGACATACAGGGAGAGACGTGCAATATCCCAAAGAAATCCTGACAGCTTTATTAATTCTGCCAACAGCTCACGGGGTTGTTGGTCACAGGGGAATATTTACTGGATTTCTTGCCTATAAGAAGAGTTACGTTTGGACTGGAAATTAATCACCATGACCCCAAAGGTGAGGATTTGAATTTTTACTTTAAATGTTCACACTACATAAATTCAGCAGCCATTCCTTCGCAAATATTCTTCTGAGCAGTATCCACTCTGTTCAGGACTCAGTTTTCACGTCCTGTTAGAAAATGCTTTCTCAACTTTTCAAGTATGCTTGTCAAATGGCAGTCGGACACCCCATCAGGTATCATTCCTCCCCGTGCAGCCTGCATATTCCATTCAGGGGCAGGCAGTCTTTAAAAATTATGAATCTTAAAATAGAGTTTTACCATAAAAAACTGGAGAGATAGATCAGATAATGTCTGCTTCCTAATGATAATGAGGACAGTAAATAATTTTAAAGCCTTCCCAGCATTGTAAAAAAAAAAAAACTCTTGTCTATCTTTCCCACATAATAAATCTATATTATGCTTAAGCCAGCAAAAACGTACATAATTTCTATTCTATGGGGGCGTATTTTTGAAAAGGCAAACAAGATGCTGTCTTTTTGCCATTCTCGGGCTAGCACACAAAAGACAAAGTGTCGCTTGTCAGATGAAGCCTAATTGGCTGACAGGGCTGAGTTTTATGGCTTCACTCCATCTGCACATGAAGACCAAAGCATTAATATGCTGGCAAGTAAAACATGATATAAAGTTCACAGTGCACGAGTTAAAGTAAGAACACTAACACATCAGTCAAATATGATCATCCCAAGACCTATCAAGAGAAAGCATCAGGAAAAATATTCCTCCTGCATGGGAGGCTGTGAGGGTTACAACGACCAAGTCCTGCATGAGACACACATGGGGAAATCTTTTGACAAATGCACTAAAGAAAATGAGATTTTATGCAGCAAAGACCTATTCATAAATCATTCTGAGGGCTGCCCAACTTTTTTTTGGAAGGTGAAATTTAGCTCTCTCCCAGAGACAAATAGAGTCAAATCGGTTTCTAAAGTCTGTAAAGAAATTGATACTGTATTCATAAATGTCACGTGGTTGATTTCATCCACTCAGTTTAATAATATGTTGATTTAGTTCTTAAAAATGGCCATGTCTAGTCCTGTTGACTGGAAAATTCTGATTGGTTAGCAGACATGGTGATGCTGGGATATCATAGTGCAAGATGCCTTAAACTTAGATCCAAGTCTGTAGGTAAAAGTAATATCAATGGCCATTGGTTGGGCCCTTACCATGTATAAGGTTTGGGAATAGGGCTTAACATATCAGTCTTATGGGGCCAATAATTTAATTTTTCTTTTTATAGATGAGGAGACTAAGCTTTGGCAAGATTAAGCAACTTTCTCAAAGCCACGGAGCTAATAAGGATGGGAGCCTGGTGGTGGGAACATGGAGGCTGAATTCATAAGCTTTGGTTATGTAGTGCGAGCTGAGAGAAGGTTGTCAACACTAGACACATTTGGGACTTTGCAGTTTGTCTCCTTGTGGCTACTGAATTATCCGCTTGGAGGCTTGACTTTGCACTGACCCCTAACCTGACTGACTCTGTTCTTTTTACCATTCTCATGCTGCAAATGGAAACATGAAGGCCCATTAATTTTGTGTAGTCCAGCCAGAGCTGCTGGAGCAGAAGACAAGTCCCTAGCTCCCAAGCCGGCCCTCTGTCACCTAGATAAGCCAGAGTGTGCACACACTGCCCCAGCTCCAATTTCATGTCAGGATCCTTTACTCATGAATTAGTTTCATTCCCTGCATCTCAGAACCTTGCCAGAGGGCCTTCTCTCTTCCCTAACTTGCTGTAATCTCTGTCAGGCATGTTGCCCTCAGTCCCCCATGCTTTCATCTCTGAATGCTTCCTGGAAGCACAGGCACAAAGCATCCTTTTTACGGAGAGTTTTTTGGGTTCTAAGAATGGCTGGTGTGAAGGATAGTGATCGATTAGGACAGGAATGATGATGCTAAAGTGGCGATTTGCACCCCATGGTCATGAGGGGCGATAATGACCCCATTAGTGCAGTCAGCGAGCCGTTATTAGCATAATCAGAGTGTGCAGAGGTGCCCTGCTGCCCATTTGGACCTTAATGGCGGCAGAAGGTGAAATTGACACCAAGGAATGAGGCGAATGAGCAGGGATGAGCTGCGCTGGAAAAGATACAGTTCTCGCTTAAGGGATTCCAGATGGCAAAGCAGTGCACAGTAGGAGCTTTATTCAAGTCCTTGTTGCACCTAGGTGGGGAAGGGACAGTGTGAGAGAGGCTGGACATTATTTTACCAGTCCCTGTCTGAAACTTACATTTCAAAAACAGTGAATTTACATGCTCCTAACCAAAGCACCTTAAGTGAGAAGTCTCCCCACATCCTCTAGCAACACCATTTATGGGTGAGAACAGCCACTCTGTCGTCTCTTAGGAGGTCTGTGTTACTGACACTTCATGTGGCTTTCAGCACAAAGCACACTAACTTGGGAAAGGAACTGTCGAATGCCCAAAGACACACCCAGTCACACAGACACAGACTCAGATACACGTGCCCATACACACACTTCACAGACACAGGTAGACACACATAGTAGCAGAGCATTCCAGTCCAATGAAGAATGCAAATAAAATATCAGGAATGACCAGGGCTGCCGTCAGCTCTCTGTCTGCTCTGCCTCTGGCATGTGAGCAAGGCCACAAAACCACTGCAGATGGTTGAGGGGAATCAACCAGGACTCTCCTACCTTGGCCAGAGTTGGTCTCATTCCATCCCACCCCACAGGAGCCTGAGCTCTCCACTGACAACCTAATTTCAGTCTTGCTCCTCGCCTTTTGCCCTGTGTTAGTACATCTCTCAGACATGATTCTGGAGATTCCCCCAGGAACCCTGACTGGACTGACTCTCAGGCTGACTATATTTATGTTGCCTCAAAAGGATCAACTGTCTGAGTTCTGGTATCTTCCAACCTAATCCTGATATTAGCCTGGCGATGTGTGTGTGTGTGTGTGTGCGTGTGCGTGCACGCCTGTGTGTGGGGAGGTGCGGGTATAGATTTGGGCATTGCATTGTTTAACACTGTCAACCAGAGTATTATTTCTATGTTATTTTACAGGAAGTGGCCATTTGTTCTTGTTACTTATAAAAATAGGATCAAACATTTACAAGGTTAAAATGAACTCACTTTGTGAATCAACTCAGAAGTTTCTTATGAACACCCATGGTTTGAGCGTCCAGATCGTTTTTAAGGGGAGTCTGGTTTCCATTTCTCTGACATGTAGGGATTGAAAACATTCTCTTCCTACGTATAGCAAAATTAATTTGTGCAGGTACAAGTAGCTAATAATGTAAACCATTTGATAATCACCTATCATGTGACAGACACCTTAAAAACCTTGCCTCCAATCCCCTTATATTCCTACATGAGAAATTTTGTATTTGCATTACATGGAAAAGAAGATTGGTCAGGAAAAAGGTAAGACAAGCATGCTATGGGCACAGGAGACTCAGTGGTGGTGGAGCTGGGATTCTGGCCAGGGCTTTGTGGATATATACCTCATGCTCTTTCTGGCATAACTATGCCCCTTCAGTGAGACTTTGGGTATACTTTTTAGATACAAAAGAGTGTCAGTAGAGGGCAGTGAGCCTCTAAGTCAAGTACGGTCTCTGAAATATTGGCCAGGATTACCAAGAGAAGTTGCTCATGAAACCACTTACATTTTCGGTAAGGGAAAAGGGGATGGTCCTGGGATTTTACCCTAGGGACTCTGAAGCACATATCCACTAGTAGTTAATGAGATAAATATACATGATTCATGTTCTATGTATTTTTTTTAAACAAGTGCTTTTATTCAGGTGGGATCTCTTGAAGGAGGGCTTTATCTGACAAGGCCCACTGTTCCACATGTACATCCTCCATCTCCTTTCTCCTTGTTGTCTGGGCATCCTAGCCCACCCCCGACTAATGAAGAGTCACCTCTCCATCAGTTGCTGCTTCTCAGAATGCTGTCAGAAAAATTCTATTTTATCCTCCACCCAAAAACCCTAGTGTCATTTCAATGACATGCAAAGTATCTAGGCAGTTTTGTAATCTGACTAGCACTTAAAAGTAAAACGTGACCAGGGGATAAATTGCTAATATTTTTATCTTAATTTCTTTAGTTTGCAGAGTGATGCTGGTATTTCTTAAGCAATAGCAATGTTAGCAAAGATGATGCTTGTCATAGAAAAATCTACTATGTATTGAATTTAATTTGCGGTATTAGCCTCACACTGGATTTATTGTGTGTACAATCATTTCTTCTTTTCCACTATTCACTAATTGATTCATATCATACTTTTCTATTATATATCTTTCATCATACTCCTGCTTAGAATGAGGTGGGTTATTTATTTATTATTTTTTGAGACAGGGTCTCAGTCTGTGGCCCAGGTTGGAGTGCAGTGGTGTGATTTTGACTCATGGCAACCTCCACCTCCTGGGCTTAAGCCATTCTCCCACCTCAGCCTCCAGAGTAGCTCAGAGTACAGGTGCATGCCACCAAGCCTGGCTAATTAAAAAAAAAAATGTAGAGACAAGGTCTCACTATGTTGCCCACAGGTCTTCAACTCATGGGCTTAACTGATCCTCCTGCCTCGGCCTCTCGAAGTGCTGGGATTACAGGCATGAGCCACTGCGTCAGCTGTGGTGGGTTATAAATAACTAATAAGCAGCTAAAATCATCATACAAATATAATGAAAGTAAAAATTGTGCTTGTTCAATCTGCACATTTCCTTGACCCCTTCAACTGGAAAATCCTGCTAGCATTGAACCAGCACCCTTTTCACTACAAATACAGCACTTTCTTCTCTTACTCAAGAGCAGGAGGACTGGTACCTGAACAGCCTCTGTTTTTGACAGCCAAGAAATAAGGAAATGGCACTGCAGAAATAGTAACTTGCCTGTAGCTCCTGAGTACAGAATGGCCTGGTTACAAGGCAAACACTGCAGCAGGTAGCAGGCAGGTGGAACATCTCCTGAGGAGGAGGGCTCCCACTGCCACCCACCTGGAAGCTGGGAGTTCAGGACATAATGAGGCAGATTTGTGCTTGGGGCAGGAGTTGGGGAATTGGGAAATGCTATCGATGCTACTGCTGCTGCTGCTTCTTATAATCAATCGTTATTGATATTTTTATGTAAGTTATAGTTCCTGCCTTCTCTCAAATCTCACTCTCTTTTGGGGAGCAAGACAAATAAAAAGCTTACAAAATAAAGTGCGACGTGTTCTCTTCATGGGACGGTAGTGGAAAACTCCTGAGACAATGAATTCTGCTGAGAAGGAAGATTGTTGGGAGTTTGGGCAGCGAGGCCTGCGTTGAAGAGTTTTATGTAGGGAGGATATTTATATTTTTAGATATCTCTATATTTAAATGAGTCCCAACACCGAATAGCCACTACCTCTTTAGTAATAAGATTCACTGAATTAGCAGATAAACATGTCCTTCATTTATGTGGGCTATCATTGATACTGATATGTATCGCTTTTCAGAATGACAATTTTATTTCTTAAATTGCCATAAAGAAATTTCTGATACATAGAACTCCTTGCCACTTCTAATTTTATTATAAAATTTGAGGTGTATTTCCACCCACAAAAAATAAAAATGTAAAATTATCTCTCAAGATATTTTTAAAGTGACATATTAAAAGGGAATAATTATTTGGTAAATATAGTCATTTTTGAAAATTAAGATGTGACAATTGCACTCCATTTGTGTATGTGTGTCTATAAGTATGACATGTATTATATCTAACTAGAGTCAGAGGTGTGGGGAACGGATTCCACATATTTTGCATTGGATGGTATTTTGATTTCAGTGTATAGCTCTTACTCTGTGAATGAACGAATGTTTCCTTTTAAAGCTAAAAATGTACCTCTCTCATCCAAAACCTTTTGTTTTATGATGCATATTAAGCTATGCTGGTTGAAAGTATTACTGGATATTTGAGTTCATTGTAGATTCTGGATATTGGCCCTTTGTCAGATGAGTAGATTGCAAAACTTTTCTCCCATTCTGTAGGTTGCCTGTTTGCTGTGCAGAAGCTCTTTAGTTTAATTAGATCCCATTTGTCAATTTTGGCTTTTGTTGCCATTGCTTTTGGTGTTTTAGACATGAAGTCCTTGCCCATGCCTATGTCCTGAATGGTATTGCCTAGGTTTTCTTCTAGGGTTTTTATGGTTTTAGGTCTAACATTTAAGTCTTTAATCCATCTTGAATTAATTTTTGTATAAGATGTAAGGAAGGGATCCAGTTTCAACTTTCTACATATAGCTAGCCAGTTTTCCCAGCACCATTTATTAAATAGGGAATCCTTTCCCCATTTCTTGTTCTTGTCAGGTTTGTCAAAGATCAGATAGTTGTAGATATGTGGCATTATTTCTGAGGGTTCTGTTCTGTTCCATTGGTCTATATCTCTGTTTTTGGTACCAGTACCATGCTGTTTTGGTTACTGTAGCCTTGTAATATAGTTTGAAGTCAGGTAGCGTGATGCCTCCAGCTTTGTTCTTTTGGCTTAGGATTGACTTGGCAATGGGGACTCTTTTTTGGTTTCATATGAATTTTAAAGTAGTTATTTTCCAATTCCATGAAGAAAGTCATTGGTAGCTTAATGGGGATGGCATTGAATCTATAAATTATGTTGGGCAGTATGGCCATTTTCATGATACTGATTCTTCCTACCCATGAGCATGGAATGTTCTTCCATTTGTTTGTATCTTCTTTTATTTCATTGAGCAGTGGTTTGTAGTTCTCCTTGAAGAGGTCCTTCACATCCCTTGCAAGTTAGATTCCTAGATATTTTATTCTCTTTGAAGCAATTGTGAATGGGAGTTCACTGATGATTTGGCTCTCTGTTTGTCTGTTATTGGTGTAAACAAAAACCCCATCAACAAGTGGGCAAAGGATATGAACAGACACTTCCCAAAAGAAGACATTTATGCAGCCAAAAGACACATGAAAAAATGCTCATCATCACTGGCCATCAGAGAAATGCAAATCAAAACCACAATGAGATATCATCTCACACAGTTAGAATGGCCATCATTAAAAAGTCAGGAAACAACAGGTGCTGGAGAGGATGTGGAGAAATAGGAACACTTTTACACTGTTGGTGGGACTGTAAACTAATTCAATCATTGTGGAAGTCAGTGTGGCGATTCCTCAGGGATCTAGAACTAGAAATACCATTTGACCCAGCCATCCCATTACTGGGTATATACCCAAAGGATTATAAATCATGCTGCTATAAAGATACACACACAGTTACGTTTATTACAGCACAATTCACAATAGCAAAAACTTGGAACCAAGCCAAATGTCCAACAATGATAGACTGGATTGAAAAAATGTGGCACATATACACCATGGAATACTATGCAGCCATAAAAAATGATGAGTTCATGTCCTTTGTAGGGACATGGATGAATCTGGAAACTATCATTCTCAGCAAACTATCGCAAGGACAGAAAACCAAACACTGCATGTTCTCACTCATAGGTGGGAATTGAATGAGAACACTTGGACACAGGGTGGGGAACATCACACACTGGGGCTTGTTGTCAGGTGGAGGGAGTGGGGAGGGACAGCATTAGGAGATACACCTGCTGTTAATTGACGAGTTAATGGGTGCAGCACACCAACATGGCACATGTATACATATGTAACAAATCTGCACGTTGTGCACATGTATCCTAAAACTTAAAGTATAATAATAATAAAAAATAAATAAATTTAGAAGTATTCAGTAAAAAGATAAATAAATAAAATAAAATAAAATAAAATAATTCGAGATTGTTTAATGTCAAATGTCCACTGATGCATACATGTCGTATTGTAGGAAGGCATGTGAATCATAGAAGGCAGTCATCATAAAATCTTCTTTGCTGAAATGTTGTTTTTTGTCCAGTGGATTCTTTTTAAGTGAGGCACAGGATAGCACAGTCACAACTGCCTATCTCCCTAGAGGATTGCATATCTACTAGAGAACCACTTCATTCCCTTACCATAGTATACATCTGGCCACAAGTTGAACTTGTACTTTTTTAAACATGCAGTATTGTTTCCCAGTCTTCAAATAATGAAGGGTGAGAGAACGTACTGTATGTCTGAGACGCCCATTGGGGTACTGTAATGTCATCATGCATTTGTCCAGCTCTTTTACCCAAATGCAACCTCATAACCCATCTATACAACATATTCACAATCTTCCAAATTGGGTGTAATGAGTCCTCTTTCCTCAGCAGTGTCATCAATCCAACAATTACTGTTTTGAAGTGCCTGTCAGATCATCTTTGGTCATGCACAAAGAGCATATTCTAGGGGCATTATTATGTGGCTAATCTTTGAAAACTGTTGGCTGGGAACAAATTAATGAGGTACTGTACCCTCTTCTTTCCCTTGACGACTTTAGCTGTCTTCTCCAAGTTAGCTCATCCATCGCCCATACCTCAGAACTGTAGCCACCCAGCAGAGTCATCACACAATCTGCATTGCTGTGGGTATTTGTGTCATGCCAGGGCATTTGCATGGGTCATTTTCTCACTTGGGGGCTAACGTTTAGCTGTTCCTATAAATATTGTTGCTATATGAGGACAGGTTTAATGAGCGATGGGCAAAAGATAATCCCCAGCAAATGCATCAGTTGCATGGCTTTCAAGTCAAATTTATAATGATGGAAAAGTAATTTTAGAGAACATTTCAGTTTTATCACTGAGGAATGAGACAGCCAGGGCAAATAGTCAACAAATTACTATTGAACGTTTACTCCATACCAGACCAAGTAGAGAGATGAAGGTAAAAATCAGACCAGACTTTGTTTTCCAGAATCACTCTATCCAGTTTCATGGACAAGACTAACTTGCATGGAGCAACATGTTGGGTGGGGGGGAGGTGATTATAACCAAATCTAGAGAAGAATTGTTCCAAGTCCGAAGACATGACCCAGGAAGGAGAAAGGGAGTGCAGATGTGCAAAGGATCACTTTTACTTGAAGTAATTGAATCAGGAGAAGTGTTGTTGTAGACCTGGGATTAGAGCTGAACTGGATCTTGAAAGATGAGAAAGAATTTACAGAAGGTGGAGACGTATGTGTCAAGAGAGTATGGGGAATTTGAAGGAGAATTCCAGGTGAAGATGGTAGTATGTGCAAAGGCTTAATGATCCAGAAGCTTGGCAATGCAAAACCAGTCATGGACGTATTGAACCAGCAGTGGCATTGTACTGGGTGCCCTGGAGGAATACAAATTATTGTGTGCAGGCTGCTGTGTTCAGTGCATGGCGGCCACACCCCAGCAGAGGAGCTCAGAGTTAAATGTGGAATAATAGCAGAGGTTGCAAAATAATGAATATTTAAAGAGTACTGTTTTCCTATGGTTGCCATAACAAATTACCACAAACTGGGGGATTTGCAAAAGAAAATTATTCTTTCGTATTTCTGGAGGCCAGAAGTCCAGAAGCATAATTCCAACAGGGACACGTGATCTCTGAAAGCCCCAGGGAAGAATCCTCCCTTTTCTTCTCCTAGCTTCGAGAGGCTCTTGGTAGTCTTTGGGACTGCATGGTTTGTATATGCATTGCTCTAGTATCTGCCTTTTTCTTTAAGTGACCTGTCTTAGGTGTCCCCTCTGTTTTTGATAAAGATATCAGTCATTAGATTTATCCAGCCCTAATTTCAGGATGATTTCACCTTAAGATCCTTAAGTACTTAATCAGCAAAGACCTTATTCCCACATAAGATCACATCTGGGTTCCAGGTGCACAGGAATTTTGTGGGAGCACTCTTCAACCTACTACATCAAGTCTATTTGTGCACAAGTTTAAAATTGACCCAAAGAAGTGAGTTTAATCTTATAGCCCTTACATACACTTCCATAGAAGAGTGACTTTGTTCCTCCGAAACTTAGTAAAACTAAGTACATCCTTCTTTAATTTGCTAATCCATATTCTATTGGGCATCTTTTCTCCAAATAAACTCATTTTGCTTTTAATAAAAATTGATAGAGGCAGGTAAGCTCCTTCCTTGATTATTTTCGTGAGCCAGCTGCAGGAACTTCCTTAGCAGTTAGGGTTTCCACAGTACGGCCTTATTGTACACTCTAATTACATGTATGTTCCTAAAGATGGTGAACTTATAAAACCATTGGAGACTCACAACCAAAGTTTTATCTATTGATAGGCCTTCCTTCATGCTTAAACTTTAAACTTAAAAAAAAAATGCCAGCCCTCTCCTGAATTTACACTGGTATAAGGATCATGTAATAATAACTAATACTATAATCCAGCTTCTTGTCGCACATACTTCAAAGGTACGGCATATCCTTAGTTTGCTTTATTTCTGAGTTAAGTATATGTTGCTCACTCTGAATTGATGGCAGCTAGAAAGACATTGACAATATAATATATTATCCAAACGAAGGGTTTTTTTTATATTGACAAGTGGCTCAATTAATAATTACACTAGAACAACAGATGTAAGCAAGGTACTATATTTTCCTTAGCAAACCCATAAGATACATCAGCCAATATATCTATCAAGCCTTATCTCTTAGGCCCCCAGCACAAGTCGTGTGTTTCAGCCAAACTGATAACATTTCTGTTATTTTCTACGCAGTTGAAAGATGTTATATGTATTTTTTTCAAACAATCTTGTGACTTGTCACAATACCTACCTAGCTGATGTTTCTTGAAAATGACATAGCATTTAATTATTTGAAGTCAGCATTTATTGAGAAACTACTACGTGCCTGGGCTGGGTACATGCATCTGGATAAGATACAGCCTTGGAGGCTCAGAAGGATTAAGTGGCTATGAAAATGCACACAATAATAAGGGCCAGGGCCAGGAATGGGGTATGGATTCCTTACTTCAAATCCTGTGATTAATTGTACTTGGCACCTCTCTTAAAAGATTTTTTAAATTTCCCCAAATAGGGATGAATCTGAATTTGGTGCCTTAAAGACTCCTACATCTTTCTTGATCCCTTATTCCCATTGCTTTTATTTACATTTTTTAAAAAATTATTTTATTTTATTTTATTTTTGTGACAGAGTCTCTCTCTGTTGCCCAGGCTAGAGTGCCGTGGCGTGATCTTGGCTAACTGCAGCCTCTGCCTACCTGGTTCGTGTGATTCTCCTGCCTCAGCCTCCTGAGTCGCTGGGACTACAGGTGCACGCCACCACACCCAGCTAATTTTTTGTATTTTTAGTAAAGATGGGGTTTCACCTTATTGGCCAGGATTGTCTCGATTTCCTGACCTTGTGATCCACCTGCCTTGGCCTCCCAAAGTGCTGGGGTTACAGGCGTGAGCTACTGCGCCCAGCCTAAAAATTTTATTTTTTAATTGAGATGGAGTCTCATTATGTTGCACAGGTTGGTTGTAAACTCCTGGGCTTAAGCAATCCTTCTACCTCAGCCTTCAGAGTAGCTGAGATTACAGGTGCATGCCACCACACCTGGCTGCTTATTCCTATTCTCTTCTAGTTACAAAATCTGTTACTTTCCTGACCTCTCCTTGCTAACCTGCATTCTTTCTTTAGGACTTTCTCCCACAGCTTTGTACAAACTCTGCTGCTATTTGAGCTTTCACGTAACAATATGTTTGCTTATATGGGAACCCTTGTTAGATAATATCTTATCTAGTGGAAGGAGGTTAAGGAATCTGTGTCTGCGGTAGGACAAGTTGCAAAACAATTGCACGCTTCTGGAAATTAGTCAAAAGTCAGTATTCTGACTCACCGATTTTGAATGGCTAGGCAGCCCATTCTGAAATGAATGTGCAATGGCTCTGCTGTTACCTAGTGTTGCAAGAAGAGATGTTGAGAAATGGTTCCTGAGATTCTGGGCCTCCATCAAGTTACTCCATACAGCACCCCATCATCAACCAAGTCCCCAGCTTTTATTTTAAAGTCATGCTCAAATGATTTTACTGGGAACTGACTTAAACAAAATGCCAGTGGCTTAAAATCTGGTCATTGTTAAATTTCTGGCTCTCCTGGTGGTTTACCTTGTTTCCAGATCCACTTACATTTTCTGTCATGTTACTTAGTAACCCATGTCTACCCACAAGCATGGCAGATGCTTCATCTATCCTGGGAGCACGTTTAGCAGCATCACCCAACAGGAGAGAGGCTGGACTGTGCAGGAGTCACAAAAGGGAGACTGCCCCCCTTACCAGCAGAACCAACAGACACTGGCATGCCATGGCCTCTGGAATTTGCAAATGCCTCAGGCCTAAGAAAATACATCTGGGGACAGGAGCAGGGATATTTTGAAGATACATTTACATTTGAGGGAAGAAATGTGTCTTTTGGGATTCTGATAAAGTCTTGGTCAGCATTCAAGTTTTCTTTAGGTAAGGATGTAAATATTTCTAACTTGAGTACTTTTTATATGTCAGGGACACTGGGAGTCTATGTAGATTGCCTCAGTGAATTCTTATACTGCTTTAGTGTAGGTTTTATAAAAATTTTACAGATGTGAACTCTAAGGCTTAGGATATAAAATGCTGCCCAGGGTGATACCATTAGTAAGTAGCAGGGATTCAAACTCAGATTTGCCTAAATCCAAAGTTCATGCTCCAAATCCGTTCATAAAGGAGAATTTTATTAAATACACTTGAATTAAGAGAGACTCAAATGAAACAATATAATCCTGATCTAGTTTGACTTAAAAATCCCCCTTCCCCATCATCTTCTTATCTAAATCCATGGAGTACAGTTACGGGTTGCTGCCAGCACTGTGTCTACTGTTGAATAAACAAAGGTACTTGTAACTGGAAAAAAAAAAATAATTTGGAGTCTACTATCCTGATTAGTATCCAGTCCACCAACCACTCTGATAAGTAGTGCCCAATTATTTCTAAAATACGTTATTTTCTTTGGCTTCTTTGTTCTTGTTTAAATAAGGAAATCACACAAGTCATTGAACCACAGAACAATACTCTCAACAAATCCTTAATATGTCCATTTATCTGAGGTCCTGCTGATTAGGGAAAGCAACAAATTATAATTGTCTTGAAGAATTGCAATTGTTGCTTTTTAAAGTAAGGCAGCTGGCATACCTGCCAAGGAGGTAGTGGAACAAAAATCTTCTAAATCCTCTATTTACTACAGGAAGGTAAAAAGTTTGAATAACCAAAATTTATAGATAAGAAGAAATCAAGATGAAACAAGCTGAGAATTAAAGATATATATGTATAGGCCCATATATTTACACCACACATATATTTATTTAAACTTATTTAAATATATATACAAAAGTATATATGGTAATTCCTTAGCGTCTTTTACAAGTTCTTGGAAATTGAGACTTTAAACAAAACAATGTACAATGAGTCCTCAAATAACATTGTTTTCTTCAATATCTTTTCATTATAACAGTAATGAGAAAAAAATTGATTTTGTTACCCATCATTTTGCTTAAAGTCACAGTTTCCAGGAACCCATGGATGATGTTAAGTGAGAACTTACTGTATTTAAATCTACAAATATAAATACATATAATTTAAGTCTATAAATACATATATATTTTATATACTATCATATGTGTGTGTATGTACACATACAGATGTATATGTTTAAAGTATCAACTTTAGCATAAATAATAAGATCGACTTCTACAAACATCAGTCTTTATTCATATCTTTACATTTACATTTAAATAAGTCCATGTGTATGGTTTCAATTCCCAAAAATAAATAGGTTTATGAGATATTCTTATTGATTTTGCAAACTTGAATACCTCAAATTCTTTTATAATTATGCAGTTACTTTTGAAGTCTTTTAACAATGTTATAAAAAGAAAGATTTTGCATTTCCTACATGATAATTTGACTTTCCATTACACAAAATTGACAAAGCCATTCATTGAGTTGTCATTTAATTGTTTCAGAAATTATTCAATAAATGACAAATGTATTTCAAGAAGAGAACTCAAACACATTACTTGGAATGAGGGGGGAGTGTATGAAAGACTCATTACCAACAGATTAGAGTCCCCACCAAAGAAAAAAAACAAGACTCAAGGGCTTTTTGAGCTGCCACCTCTCGCCAGAGATGTCTCAGAAAAAAGATGGCCTGGACTCTGCTGGGCAGGGTCGTCGGTCATCACTCATGAATCAGGGACGTGAACTAACCTATGCACACCTACGCCAGCAGTGCAGCTTTGGCATTTCTGGGTATGAGGGGTGCAGGAGCAGCAAGCTTGATGCAAGGGGACTTAGGAACGGGCCTCTAAGCAAAGCTTCTCTGGCAAGCACAGGATCTTCCCTTAAATTACGTGTTTATTAAGGGGTTTAGGATGCCCCTCCCAAGCTGTGGCTTGGTTCTTCTTCTATACACACACATACATTCTTAAATTCTCACATATTTATAGCCCTCACATATAAACACAGTGTCTGAAACACAACATAAGCCTTTGCAGAAATATGCACTAGATAGGGAAGGCCTGTAGGATGCCCAGGCATGAAAGTGTCCACTCCTCAGAGGAACATGGCTTTGGGTCACAGTCATTTGCACCTGCACTGCATTTTCCTTTCTCTCATCTACATGCAGAGTGCTTCATGTTCAAGGGAGGTGCCGCACCCAGTCAGCTGAGCTGTTTATACATAGTGGGCTAGCTTGCTCATGCTTACGTGCTGCATCTTCTGTTCATCAGTTCTTTCTACTCTGTTTTACAGTCCATTCGTGGAACTCTAGCTCTCAGTTATTGTTTCATAAATAGAGACAGGTAGGACAAAAATGTGGCTGAATCATTGCAAAATCAAAATATTTTCTGGGAGAAAAAAAATCATAGCACTTCTTCTACTGACAAGTCAGAAACTTCATGCTCTCATCTGTATGCCCATCTGTGCATATTCCTCCATTTTGTACCTGTCCATGCATTCTTCTTACCTCTGACAGGAAATTTCTACATTCTACTCTTGAATCCTCCTTAATTTAGTACCTGCAGAATGTGCCTAACAGATGCTTGATACCCTAAATTACAGTCAGATAAGACAGAATGTTAGGGGTCCATGATTCTTTGGGGAGATTTTTGCAAGTACATCTTCCTTCCTACCAAAGGAAAAAAAAAAAAAACGCACCCACAGCGTTCAAGTTGAAATAACTCCAGCTCAATTTTTATGACTCCTTCTCTGTACTTCCAATACTTCTCTGTACTTCCAATACTTCTCTATACTTCCAATACTCCCTTCCTACAAAACGAAAAAAACATCACCCACAGTATTCAAGGTTAAATAACTCCAGCCCAATTTTTATGAGTCCTTCTCTGTACTTCCAATACTTAGGGGGGAAAAAAAACAGTTTCTTTTTCCTATGAGCTCCTGAATTAACTTCCAAAAAATTCTTGAGTCACTAAATTAGAGAATTGTTTTCAAGGCAAGTCTAGGGTGTTAGACAAACTTAGGGGCATCATTCAGCGTCTCTCTCTGATTCCAAGAGCAGCCACAGCAGCAGAAGTGCCTTTTGGTTACAAGGCAGTAGGAAATGTGCCTCTCATATGAACAATTGCAATTGGTCAGAGACATGAAACACAAGAGCAACTCCTGCTCACACTGATTTTGTTTGCACTCTCTACTTTTATTAGCCTCACATAATCAGTGAATAAAATTAGTTACCTTTATTTGCAATTAACATTAAGGCCCACAAAACTGGAAACCGTACTTAAGAGTAGTAGAAACTTGTGGTTAGTATATTATGCTTTCCTTCTTAATGTTGATTGTTATCATTGCAATAATAAATTCAATGAAGCCTGCTTTTTTTTTTTTTTTTTCAACTTAAAATACTTGAGAGATTCTTGGCTTTGTTGATGTCCCTCCAGGCCTGGAATATTTCCATTTGGCTAGAGCCAGGTAGACACCTGGAGCCTGGAAATTTGACCCAGAGTCCTTTTCTTTAGGCATCAGTAACTCCCCCAGGCTCCTCCTCCAGCTCCTCTGTATGCTGCCAGGACTCTGTGCAAATTGTCCTTAATGAGCCTGCTTGGGTAAACTGTCTTCACCTGTAACCACAAGATCTTATTGTTCCCACTGAGTATTTAGTTTATTAAGTGAGAGAAAGACTGACTTACTGTTTGCTTTTCCTTTTGTATACAAAGCTCAAAAGAAAGCAGACCCTGAGAGCCAGTGTCCTCTGGGCCTCTCCCCCAGGCGCATCACATACACCTACCTTTCATGGCAATGACATCCCTTATTGTTGATAATGCTATGTACAGATCCTTGTATGGTTCAGTCCATTTAAAGTTTATGCACTGTTGCTCAAAGTGAGGTCCCCAACCAGGAGCACCAACAGCACCTGAGATTTCATTATAAAAGTAAATTCTCAGTCCTACCCTAGGCCTACTGAATACTTTCTGCAGGCGGAGCCCAGCAGGCCTTGCCTTGACATGTCCTGTGGGACATTTTGAAGCATGCTCATTTTTGAGAATCTCTCCTTTACAGATCGTATGAGGTGACTACCCTCATTACATCCACTTTACAGAGGAAAAACTGAGTGCTTTAGGGTTTTAGTCATTTATCATAGTCACAGAATCCATGTCAGACTTCAAAGCTGAGATAATCTATGTAAGAAAACAACAACAAAGAAACACACACACGTGCAAAAGAATTCATCCATGTTAGCTAAACATTAAATAAATAATGATTAGTTTAAAAATCTCTTCCACGCAGTCATTACACCTAGCTAGCATCATTGACTATATTTACATTTAAAAAATCCCAATACTTTGCTGGATGTTAAAATTGAGATATTAACTCTTGTCGATGAAAAGAGTCAAATTCTGTAAAATATTTTAACAGGTTGTTCGGAGCCAAATATGAGTGATTGTGGCCAAAGCCCTCAGGAGGTCCTGAGAACACGTGCCCAAGGTGGTCAGGTGCAGCTTGGTTTTATATATTCTAGGAAGGCATGAGACATCAATCAAATACATTTAAGAAATACATTGGTTTGGTTCATAAAGGCGGGACAACCCAAAGCGGAGGGGGGCTTCCAGGCTATAGGTAAATTTAAACACTTTCTGGTTGACAATTAGTTGAGTTTATCTGAAGTCCTGGGATTAATGGAAAGGAATGTTCAGGTTAAGCTAAAGGATTGTGGAGACCAAGTTGTGCAGAGGAAGTTCTCAGATAGCAGACTTCAGAGAGTGCAGGTTGTAAAGTATTTCTTATCAGACATAAAAGGGTACCTGGCTCTTAGTTGATTATATCCTGGATCTGGGAAGGAAGGAAAACAAAGGGGAAAGGAGATTCTCTATAGAATGTGGATTTTCCCCACAAGAGACTGCAGAGTAATTTCAAGGTATGGCAAGGAAATATATTTTGGGTTAAAACATTTTTATTTTCTTCCTTGTTATGCCAGAGTCAGATTGGAAAGTAAGTCATGATATACAGGGTCAAATAAAACCCATCTGAGAAGAATTGACAGTTTGTAGGGCATGACTCCGCAGACCCCTTAGGTAGGAATTTGGGCAAGATAAAAAATCAAAGCTTAGGTTTTGGAGATACTCACTTTAGATTAAGAGGAATCCGAGTGAGGACTAACAGGTTTATATATATTGAAAATACAATTATAAGTTCAGATTGCTGGGAATCATTAAGTACCTTAACAATAAGATTCATTTAATAGCAGTGGATTTAGGAGAATTAGTTTTAAGCAGATCATCCTCCTTATTTTGATATCAGCTGTTGGATCCTATCTCACTACACATGCAACCAGTTTGTAGGGGACTGCAAACATCTGGTCTCCCCTAGAACGTGTCCATATGAATATTAATCCTGAAGACTACACATTGACTCCCTGCCTGTGTGATGTGTTTAAATGCCACATGTGTAAATGTGTGAGTGCATTTACTCCTTAAAGAGGTTAGGCCCAATGTTGGGAAATTCTCTGAAACATTTCAGCAAATTCTAGTGTTAAGAAGAGAAAACACATGGGCATCAGTGAGGAACTTTCATGGGCTAAATGTGGAGCCAGAGGGCTGGAGGGAGCCTGCTGAAGCTGGGGTAAAGACCAGCTGTTGCTTTCACAATGCTGATTGGCCAGTTGTTCCCTGTTTCCTTTTCTGCAGGGCTCTATCCAGTGACAAGATCATCTAAAATCAGCAAAAGAGCTTAGGACAGAACCACTGGGATGATTCAAGGGGAATGATGAACTTTAAGATCATTTCATTGACTATTCTAAGCTGGCTTCATAGTGAAGCCCAGGCTTTATCTCTATGTATTTCGCATTGCAACCCACAGGGTAAGCCAAGAACCAGTGTCTGAGCAAGGAAATGTGGAGGAATGGATGCAATGGGCCTGGATGATTCTAGATATACCCCTGCCCTGGGTAGGGAGAAAGACCCGCTACAGAGATGTTAAGGGACATTTTCAAGGTCATGCAAGCAACCAGTGGTGCAACTGTAATCAGATCGTAATCAAAAGCCTCTGTATTTCCCTCTATACTTTATTTCTGTTAGTCTGTGACATTGTAATAACTTGCTTTTGCATTGGTGGTCTCCATTAAATCAGCAGCAAGATTCTGGGCATGCTAAGTTCTTAACTGAGCTTTTAATAATTGCCAAAACTGAAATTAATATTTATATTAAAAGCTTATTAGTATATGCGCATGAGAAACAAAGGAGAGAATCATTTAAAAAATCCTGACAAATATATTTGAGACCATGTTCCTACATGTAGTCTTTATTATTTAATAAAAAATTAAAACAGAGAAGTGTTAACAAACTTTGTTACAATGGCTAATAAATAATAATGTATTAGCTTAAAAAGATACGAGGATGCTCTTAGTCTACAGTATCTATCCAGTCTCTCTCTTCAAATTCGTTTTCTGTCACGAACCAGGGACATCTTATATCTAATTTATTAATTCTTTGTGTCCTTAATACATCTTCCTTTAAGATTTTGCTTATAGCATTTCTCCTGCTATGAATGCACCTCACTTTCACCATTTTCTCTTCCCATTTTTACCATTTTCTCTTCCCATTTTTATGTACATTTATTAAATTTTTGTTAGACATGCAGTATTCTGTAGTTGCTGACAAACCAACATAACTTAAACATAGTCTCTTCTGGTTCAAGTAGTCTAAGCCCCTCACATTCATATATTGTCAGGAACACCCTCTCTGACAAGCTTTGTGTATGTGAACTTCTGCCGTGCTACCACATACACGTATACTGTGTTGCATGCCATTGATTTGTCTCCTTAATGGTTCTGCACACCCAGAGATGGGAAAAACCACAGCTTAAGCCTCTTTGTAAGCCTAGCACCTTGCACAGTGCTTGGCAGATAATGAGAGCTTAAAATATATATGTTGATGGTGATGAGATTCTCACTCTCAAATTGTTTTCTGAAATTGGTAGGCTTAAAATACTATATCAAACAGTTATCAATACTCAGGATGTTCTAGGCGCAACTGGCAGAATAAATGTGTATAAATCATGAAGATCAGACAGCATCTCCCAGAGAATTTGGAAGTCACTCAAGGATGAAATCGGGGAACTGATGACCAAAATGTATAATCCATTGCTTGAATTGACCTCTGTGTGAGAAAACCGCCAGGTAACAAATGCAAGTCCTTCATGTTAAGACACATTCCAGAAAGTTACAGGAAATCACAGACCATCAGAGTGCACAGGCCAAAAGCATCAATAATAAAGGACTATATGGCTGTCTGTTTGGGGAGAGGCAACATAATTTTAATAAGAGAAAACTGCAAATTGAATATTAATAAAATATAGTACATTCACAGGAGATGATAGGGTAGAGAAGGGGATTGACAAGAGCCATGCGATGAGTAGCTGAGGATGTGGGGACATTGAATTAGGGCAGAAAAGCCTCACTGACAGTGTGGGAATTGTGCTTATGAAGGAAAGGGCTCAACATAGTGGTTATGCATGGATATAACATGGACATTACGTGTTTCTTCTGGCATATCTTTCAAAATGACTGCTAACAGGACCTGGTCTGAGTGGACTTAATTAAGAGATTCCTTTGTTCCAAACAAGTTTACCCACTTTACCAAGCATTGGCTCACATTGCTGCCCAGAGGTGGAATTTTAATATTTGTAATGATTCGGCATGTCTACACACCAGTCAGGAAGAGGTTTTGGAGCTGCTAAGATTCTGAACATTGTTGCAGGGTTTGTCCCTGACACACCTTCATGCCTGATTATTTAGTGAAGCGAGGGACTCTGGCTTGTGAATAAATCATGGTGCATCACTAAGTGGCTGTTTGGTGGCCTCATCCATGAGCATTCCATTCAGTGCCAGATCAGAAACTCTCCGAACTGGATTTTCAGGGCATGAAAAATTGCTACCGTACATTGCAAAGGTATCCTTTTAGGATTATTTTTCTGAAGCAAACCTTGTGAAATGTAATAAATCTCTTCAGTACTGGTGAATGGATTGTCCCATCCTCAGGATGTGCTATATATTGTTTGGTAAATCAATTTTAAAGAGCACTACAAATTATATATTATCTAAAATGTGAGGATCCGCAGAAGACCTGGTGAACATAAGCATTAAAGAGCTTCTCTGCTTCATTGGCCAGGTGCAGTGGCTCAAGCCTGTAAACCTTAGGTCATGGCGGGAGGATGACTTGTGCCTACGAGTTGGAGACCAGCCTGGACAACATAGTGAGAACCCATCTCTAAGAAAAAAGTTTTAAAAATTTCAGAAGAATTAGCTGGATGTGGTGGTGCATGCCTGTAGTCCCAGCTACTTTGAAGGCTGAAGTGGGAGGATTACTTGAGCCCAGGACATCAAAACTACAGTCAGCTATGATAGTGCCACTGCACTCCAGCCTGGGTGACAGAGTAAGACCCTTTCTCTAAATATATATATATATTTGTGTGTATATATATATTTGTGTATATATATAGACACACAATCACAAACTCACACATATATATACACACACATACATATATATATACTTACACACACACACACACATATTCTCTATTTTCTTGATAAACCACCTTTAAGCCAGTACTTGATGTTTTAGGCATTGACTTTTTTCTGAAAAGTTAAACAAAACAATTTAGACAGTTTTGCAAAACGTTTTGTTTGACTATTGTTCTTGTCTTAGCTATAAGGCTTAGTTTTGGTGAATCCAGAGTCTTACTTCTAATTTAAAATTAAAAATAAAAAGTAAAAAGAAAAGGTCTCAAGATAATCTCTTTAATCCAGCAGCGTAATCTGATGAAAGCACCAATAAATATTAGTTAGCCACAAGGCAAATTTCACAGATTTCTGTGAAGTGTTTTTAAAACGCCCTGAAAGCCTAGAGGGTTTTAGAGACTCCAAGCACTATTTACAACATATACAAATACAAATAGGTATTATTGGTATCTTCACACTTTTATATTTAGCAACATGTGAATTAAACGATAGGGCTTAATATTATTCTTAAAGACTTGGCTTGACGAAGTTAACATTTGAGGTGAGAAAAGTAAATCAATTTTGTGAAAATCAAAAAATAAAAAAAAATCAGTGTACTAAAAGAGAAACAGAAACTACAGTTTTGCGATCAACTATATTTAGGAATAAATCTTAGTTGTGAAATATTTTGCCACCAGTTTCTGGTTGTGTGAGCTTGGATTGGGCTCTGTGAGCCTCAAGCCTCTTGTTCCTGGAGATGTTAACGTTGAATCACCACTTTATAGAATGACAATTTAATATACATAAAGAATTACATTTGCTTACATATCGTGTGTAATAGGTGTTTAGTAACTGTTAGTTATCCCAGTATTAATTTAGGGGACATCTATTTTTCCAGGATTGAGTCTAGTTACTGTACATGACCTATCATGGTATTCCTGCCTAACGCCACTCTATTTTACTCTTTAAATTGGAAGTTGCAATGGTCCCTCCTCAAATCACTTCTCCTCCCTGTATTTACTTAGTGAAAGGCTGCTCCTGAAACTGCCTCTCTCCCAATTGCCCTGCAGCCGCCGCAAGCATCTCTGGAGAGCTGTTGCTGGAATTTCCTGCCTCACTGTACATGGAGGACCCTGCCTTTCCTTCTCTGCCCATCCAGCAACTTCTACCTGCCCTACCAGGTCAAGGCTGTCTAGAATGCAAGGTAGGGGATGGGGAAAGTCTCTTGCCCTCACCCTTCAATTCAGGGAGCCCTAGTAATTCTGCAGTTCTCTTAATAATCACCCCAAAATAAGTTCCTGCCATGTGTCTAGTGATACTGGGCACAGGGGCTAAATGGACATATAAAGAGATCCCTGCCTTTGAGGAGCTTGGAATCATTTAGAAACACAGGTAAATTGACAAGGGTAAGGAAGTGAAAGAGTCCTTGTGACCCCTGCTCATGAGCCCAGAGGAATTGTCATTCCTTGAAATACATCCCAACCCAGGGGCTAAGCTGAAAGTAGATTATTTGGTTCTAAAGAAAATGAAACTCATGATTAAAAAAAAATTAGGCACAATAACTCAAAGCTACAACTCAATCTAAAGACAACCAGTCCTGATGACAAGTATCAGAGAAAACAAAAAATCCCACATCGATTTGTCCCTCTAAAGTCAACATAAAAACCTTAAAATTGTTCCTCAAAATGGAAGGTGCGCGTATTTCTTATCTCAAACTAAAAGTCAAATAAAACAAAAACCTGTAATAATTTACGGGGACCTCAAAATTGAGAAAAAATAAAATAGTCCCCAAAAGACGATTTTTTTTCTTTTTCAACTTTTAGGTTCAGGGGGTACATGGGCAGGTTTGTTACATGGGTAAATTGCATGTCCCTGGAGCTTAGTGTACAAATGATTTCATCACCCAGGTTTTGAACACAGTACCAAATAGATTTTGGACTCTCACCCTCCTCCCAACCTTTCCCTTCAAGTAGGCTGTGGTGTCTATTTTACCCTCTTTGTTTCCATGTATACTCAATGTTTAGACTCTTTTTAAAAATGAAGAAAACTTATGCCCTTTATAAATATTATAACCCAATATTACAAGTGACCCAGAATAAAGATGACATTAATACTATTCTCAGGATTCAGTCTGCCATAACTAATCTTAATCCTCAATTTATGACTGTTTTCAATTACAAACCCAAGTGATGGGTAGGCAATTAACAAATAACAATGAGTATATGAAGCAGAAGTTATTTCATTTTTATCAGGGAGATGGGGCCAACATGGGAATGTGAATGTGAAGGCAACACTAATGTAAAGTATAAATTGGCATTGATTTAAGGGGAGAGAATCTGAGAAGGAAAGAATATGCTATTCAGTTCCAAATCTTCACATTTTACACACATTTGGATTAAAAAATGGTGACTTATTTTCTCCACAAAAAATAATATAAACTTACAACTTATTTTATTTAGTGCCTGAGGTTCTGAAGCTACCTCCAGGTGACTTTTGCTATCTGCTTCACCTCCACCTTTTCCTCCATTAATAATTTGCTGACAGCCTTTCACCCACACAGTGAGGTCAAGAGTGTGGAGCTGGGACTGGGGAGGAAAGTTCTGTTTTGTAACTTGGAGTAAACTGTCCTTCACTCTGAAGCTGAGCATGGTTTCCAATAACAGAATAATTCTAAATTTTCTATTTGTTTTGTAGTTTTAGTTTTAAATTATTTGTGAATCTGCAATAGAAGCTATTAGTGGCTTTAAAGTCAGACCAGACTTTAAAGATTCCCAAGTCACAATTCACATATTGGGCAACGTTGATCAAATGATGTAACTGAGCTAGCTGTGTTGTTACAAAATATGTGAAGTGCCTGGAATATAATAAACTAATAAATAAGACAATAAATATTCAGTAAATTAGTATAATCACATTAATAATCATACTTTGTTGGTACATTTATCTGTTTTTTAATTAATTTTATAGATGAAGAAAGTGAGGCTCAGTCAGTGAATTACCCAGTTTACTACAAAAAGGGGAACATACTAAACTATTTGTGACAGACATCCTAATTTTCCTAGGAAAGAGAACCATGCTGGGCATCGGCCTTACAAATTGTCTAATTATTTCTAATGGGCACTCACCAGTTATTAAACTACCAACAATCCGGATATTGGAAAATGACGGAAATATACTCTGGTTACCATTAGCACATCTCAGTTTTATTCATTGAAAGGAAAAAGATGTCCTACCCAGATGCTGTCTTCTTGTTTGTACTGTTTCCAGTTGCGTCCCGTGTCACTGAACATCAGGCTGTAACTCGTCACCCAGTCAGAGCTTCCGTATCTTCCCTGCGTGGCCACTGCTGTAATCTCTACTCTGTTTCCCAGGTCCATCTGGAGCCACTGCTGAGCATTGGAATCTGCTGGGGACCAACCGCCAGCTCCTGGAACAGGATCAGAGAGAGAGAGAGAGTTGTAGTAATGTCTCACATAGCTACAATTTTCAGCTATCAAAGGGAAATGAAACAGTGTTCAACTAAGATGACTCTACCCCCAAATGGACCCTACTCTTCCCTGCCTCTGTACTTAACCCCCTGATACTTTCCATTCTCCACCTCCATCAAAATCTCTCTCATGGTTTAAGATTCATGTCAAAAGCTGTATCTTCCATGCTTCCATCCATATTTCCTTAGTCATTATGACTTCTATCTTACAAACTCCTAGTGACATTTGTTTTATTTATTTCTCTTCTTATGATTTCAGCCTTTGATTGCAGATATATATGAACTAGACTTACAAGCACGCTCTCTCTCTCTCTGACTAATATATCGTTCCTTCTTTTCTTCCTTCTCTTCCTCGTTTTAGTGTTCTTTCATTACCTTCTCTCTCCTCTGTCTCTGAATATTTACTGTGAACCTATCATGGGCAAGATATTATGCTGCAGATACAAAGATGAAAGGACACCGACTGTGCCTTTGAAGAGTATCATTCATTTATTCGGCAGATGTTTGTTGAGCACCAGGAGTATGCTGGGTGCTGAAGAGAGAGAGAGAGGCTGACAAAAAATATAAAGTGATGTGAAAGAAACCATCACAAGAGGTAAACAGCAGGTACACAGAGCACAGAATGCCTCAGGAGCTGATCAGAGAGGCCTTCTAGAGATAGCAATAGTAGAGGTGAAACCTGAGGCAAGTGCAGCCATATCCTAGGAGAAAAGGTGGAAAGTTCGATGGAGATTAGCCAGGGAAGAGGGAACAACATACACAAAATCTCAGAGGCATGACAGAGTCTGTAGCATTCTTGAATCCTCGTGTGATTCAGTATACCTGACATGCAGGGGCACTCTGACACACATAACAAAAACTGTTTTGGCCCGGAAATTTTGTATTTATCACATCTGAGGTTTGCAGAAGATCAATATGAGTTCTCTCTTAGTTGAAAGACTTGTAGCCTAAATTTTCTGTTTTTATTTCACATAGGAATAAAAAGACAATATTCACTTCTACTGTTCCCAAGTTTCACAAATCTCCTGAAGCCCATGTGGGAGCTATTACAGACTGTATTATGCCATGGATAGAGATAGCATAGAAGCAACTCAGGACATCAAGTAGGGAGAGGTAATTGAAGTTTTCATTTAGAGGAGTTAATCAATAACCTTTTTCTTTCAATCTATGTCATTGAAAATCATTTTAGCAATGTTTCAGTCTACTTTCTCGCCACCTTGGAAGAAGTCATTTGGACATCTCCTTGGTAACTGAGAGCTTTCCAGAGCCCCAGCTCCTCCTGTAGAGTCTCTCATAGTACAGGACTGCAATGCAGACAGAATGATAGAAGGCATAAAGCCAATCCTGTTCTGTCTTTAAGGATGGAAAAATAGAGGACTTAAAGGCACATCTTACAAATTGTGGTAGATTTTCCTCAGTAAGCAGCTAGCCCTTAGCAGATTTTGTTTGAGAAAAGTTTTGTTTGTTTTTTTCTTTTTTTTTCTCACCATTCCTGAGAAGATTCAAATGCAGGAAAGAAGGGGAAGGGAATGTGCTCAACATCTATTGTGGAATGTATTTTTTAAGTGTTTTTTATGAATACAGTGGCAGTTATGGCAGATAGTCACTAATATCCATTCTCTCTTCCTTCTGTGGTAATAGAATTGCAGTGAGTGCATGGCTTAATGGCAGTTTTCAGCTTTCCATACTTTCATGGTTATGGCCATGTGGTCAAGTTCTCTCCAATAAGAATGTGGGTGGGAATAATTTGTGCCACTTCCAGGCTAGCGTGCTCCTTCTCCACTTGCTTTCCTTTTCCACCACTGATGGATGCAGCTGATAACAAGATCTAGATGATGGCAGGATCACAGTATGGAAAGATCACATGAAGGAAAGTACTTGCCTACTTGAACACATTCACCTAGTAGATGAATGAGAGCTAAACGCCTATTGTGTTTAAGTAATTGTGCATTGGACTGTATTTGACACTGCAATTTTGCCTACTTGAATAAATATACAATATCCTTTTAAGTAAATAGCATTATCTCCATCATAAAGTTGAGGAAACTGAAATCCAGCAAGTTTAGAAAATTTGGCACCCAGGATTAAAACATAGGGTAAATCCAGCTCTTTGTAATTATTCTTCAACAGGAAAAAAAAACAGTTTATAAAACTCCAGAAAATTAGTAAGGAGGAAAATCACTGGAAGTGGGTATTTGAGCAGAGATTCTGAGATGCCAGATCTAGGAGTACATTTTTATCATTCAACTCTGTCTTCCTCAACATATTCACAATTCCCATTCCCCTCTGCCTTTCTCTAGCTTCTCAAAATTGACAGAGAGGCTTATAGAGAGGGAGGTTTTACATTTCAAAATATCCAAAATTATTCTAAACATATTCTTTATTTCTATTCAATGTCTTCTGCTGCCCAGTTCATGAGGCTGCATTCTTTCTCAGTGAAAAAAAAAAAAAAAAGTTGTTGAAATGGTCTTCTCTCAGCAATATTAAAACATGATAGAAAATAAATGTATATGGCGATTTTGTCTGTGGTGAATGTATGAGTGATTTTATACTTTTCTGATTTTTGCATATAACATAGTTTCCATTATCGACATTTTATTCTTTTATAGGCTGAGAATTTTATTACTCATATGTGATTTATTGCATAAAGAATATGTACAGCAATTTGGGAGCTGATGGTATAATATAGGACTTTTGCTGTTTCTGTGATCATCATTTTTAAAATGAAAATTCTTAAGCCTTAACTATTTCTCTTTTACCCTCAATAGCTCACAACTAGACTTCCTCATCATGCTTTAAAGATTTTCCTTCATCTATTCTAATTAGCGTATGATAAGAACTTATATGAAGAATGGAAACAAGGAAATAAATTGACAAGAAATTTTGCCTTGCAAAGAATAAAATAACAAAGACTGATCAAAGCTAAACCAAACCAAGACAAACCAAAACAAAAAATAGAGAATGATTTAGCATTAAAGTTTCTGCAAATTTGTCTAAAGAAAATCATAGCTCCCTTTTTCCCCACAGTAAAAAAACTTAGCTTATTAATCTCCCCCAAATTAACCAAAATGGAATAGCTGTTGTTAGCATTCGTCAACACATCATGTTAAAAATTTTCTGAGCCCAAGAGCTTCAGCCAAAGCTCTTAAAATGGAGGGATGCTATCTGGGTGATAATTGCCCAGGACTCTTTCCTGCTGTTGAAGATGCTCCCTGCATTACAGCTAATAGGGAAGACACCCAGGGTTGCCATGGTTGCTATGGCAAACATTTTGTTCTTTCCACCAAACAATAAATGTGTTTTCACAAATGATGAAAGTAGCCTGAAGAAACTATTTGTAGTCGCTATAAAAACGCACTGCACCCACACTAGCTTCTTGTTTCTGAATTATTCTCTAAATTGGGGGTATAACATACATACAAATAAGTGCATTTGGCAAGTTGAAGGCGTTAACTAAGGCAATGCTGTCTGTAATTTTGGCTGATGTATCAATGGCTATTAACTACAAAAATTCCTATAAACTCTGCAGTTTAAATTTAAAGGATATTTAAAGAAGTTTACATTTAAAGGGAAAACTTGCATTTAAACAAAAAATAATCTCACCTTAGAGAATACCTGGAATTGTTCAAATGTTTGACAAACAAAAGATCCAAAATGGCCGGGCGCGGTGACTCACGCTTGTAATCCCAGCACTTTGGGAGGCCGAGGCGGGTGGATCACAAGGTCAGGAGATCGAGACCATGGTGAAACCCTGTCTCTACTAAATGTATAAAAAAAATAAGCCGGGCGCGGTGGCGGGCGCCTGTAGTCCCAGCTACTCGGAGAGGCTGAGGCAGGAGAATGGCGTGAACCCGGGAGGCGGAGCTTGCAGTGAGCCGAGACTGCGCCACTGCACTCCAGCCTGGGCGACAGAGCAAGACTCCGTCTCAAAAAAAAAAAAAAAAAAAGATCCAAAATGATTTGGAGGCTACGTCTTAGTTATTTCTAGCATACTCCCAGCCTCACACTCCACAAACTGTATTATTTGACTTTGGAGGAATAGATGGAATAAAGAGATGCTGTACCAAAAGTCAGGCAATCTGGTTCAAGACCCAGCCCTGTTCCTGATGTCACACTAGATGAGAGATTCTCAAATGAGCTCCATCATGCAAACAAGATAGTTGGTAGCATTTCCAAGATCATAAACTAGGAAGTAGTAATGCAGGAGCTCCAGACCCAGGAAACCTGGATCCAGCACCCAGGACTCCCCTGGGCTACAAGTGGCCTCTCAAGTGCACCAACAAATCCCTCAGGTCCTCGTCCTCCTGCTTCCTCATAAGAGCAATTCTCACTAGAAACATAATTCATCTTGATATTGTTTCCAGTATCTCAGTTGATTCTCATGGAAATCAGCAGTAGCCTTTTTAAAATTTTTTCAAAGCAGCCTCAATGGGCCAAGCAGCTAACCCAGATGTATGGCTAAAGACCGCACTCCAACCCAGTTCAAATTTCAAGTCCCTGCCTGAGGTTTCAATAGGAACCAACATCTTAAGAAAGCAATAATAGACTTGTATGGAGAATTCTAAGCAAGTGTGTTTTGTTGTTGTTGTTGTTGTTGTTGTTGTTTTTGAGACAGAGTCTTGCTCTGTTGCCCAGGCTGGAGTGCAATGGTGTGATCTTGGCTCGCTTCAACCTCTGCCTCATGGGTTGACGTGATTCTCCCAACTTAGCCTCCCGAGTAGCTGGGATTGCAGGCATGTGCCACCACATTCAGCTAATGTTTGTATTTTTAGTAGAGACAGGGTTTCACCATGTTGGCCAGACTGCTCTCGAACTCCTGATCTCAAGTAATCCACCCCCCATTTCAGCCTCCCTGAGTGCTGGGATTACAGGTGTGAGCCACCATGCCCAACTGCAAAGTTTTAAGTAAGAAAAACAAAACGAAACAAAATCAGATCTCCTGCCTCCCAGTCACTCACTCTATGCTCACTTCTATATACCAAGACACTTATTGCTAATCCTGCATTCCAAACTGCACACACTTGGGTAGGCTGAAAGCATGAAGCAGAATAACCAGTAGAAAATGCAGAAATTCCTTAGTTTCTACACTTATTTCCACTTCTAACTCAAAAAGGGAAATGAGAAGTGATTGATGTCACACACTGGAAATGGGCACAAAATGGATTATATACCAGTCTCTGCAAAACGATATTTCACAACCTTCTTTCAAAAAAAAGAGAATACATTTAGTCCATGACCAACTGGAGTTAAAAGTGTCATACACACACATAGCAGCATAGCATTTTCACACCTAATCTGTTTTTTTCTTTCTTTCTTTTTTCTTTTGACAGAGTCTTGCTCCTGTTATCCAGGCTGGAGTGCAATGGCGTGATTTTGGCTCACTGCAACCTCTGCCTCCTGGGTTCAAGGGATTCGCCTGCCTCAGCCTCCTGAGAAGCTGGGATTACAGGTGCCCGCCACCACACTCAGCTAATTTTTATATTTTTAGTAGAGGCAGGGTTTTATCATGTTGGCCAGGCTGGTCTTGAACTCCTGACCTCCAGGTGATCCACCCGCCTTGGCCTCCCAAAATGCTAGGATTACAGGCATGAGCAACCACGCCTGTCCACACCTAATCTGTTTTAAAAATACAGCCTGACCATTTTTTTTAAAAGCCTAAAATAAACCCTATAGGAAACAAGTTTCCCAGGCAGTTACTTCTCCTGTCTTCCAGAAGGCCCTATGAAACTACACGCATATTCTCACAAATTACTGTGAGGCTAACTTGAATCACTAGCCACATCTTTAATTATTAAATGGTTGGTGCTTCTGTAAGTAAAAGTTCTAGATGTTTTAGGGACACAGCTATCTGGTAATGGTAATGAATAACAGAAAGAAGCTTTCCCATAAATACTGAACATTATGCAGTATGTGTAAGAGTAGTAACAACATTCACAGACATACTTGTAGCCCTCAGAAGGGCTTCCTGCTCCTCCCTGCAGAACAGGATCACCCTTGTGTAATATGACCTGTGGCTGGGGAAGAATCTTTGAGGAGGGAAGCTGTTGGCAAGAACCCTGGGCATAATCTTTCTGCTCCTGGGCAGGTGCAAGAAGGCTAAGGTGCTGCAGCCTGGTCCAGGCCACACCTCCTGCACTTCCATTTCCACATTAATTAGAGACTAAGGAGTTAACCAGGGGAAAATAAAGTGGGAACTTGGCTCACGCCTGTAATCCTAGCACTGCGGGAGGCCAAGGCGGGCAGATCATTTGAGGTCAGGAATTCAAGACCAGCGTGGCCAACATGGTGAAACCCCATCTCTACTCAAAATACAAAAAATAACAGGGCACAGTGGTGTGTGCCTGTAATCCCAGCTACTCGGGAGGCTGAGGCAGGAAAATCGCTTGAACCTGGGAAGCAGAGGTTTCAATGAGCCAAGATCATGACACTGCAATCCAGCCTGGGCAACAGAGTGGGACTTCATCACTAAATAAATAAATAAATAAATAAATAAATAAATAAATAAAATTAAGTGGGAACTTGCCAACACACCATGTGGGTTGTAAAAATGATAAACACCTGTAAGAAAATCTGGAATGACCCTGATTGAGACCAGTCTGCAGAAAACAACAAAGGAGCTTTTAAGAGGAGGTTCATGTAAGGGAGGGGTGATTTGGGATAATAATCAGACCTGGTTATTATAGTTAATGGCTGCCTACAGAGTAATGTTTAGGGAGAGTGATTCTGTGTATGACTTAGTTTGGCTTTCCTGGAAGTCAGTTATGAAACAAGGATTTGAATGCAAGTAGTTCATTTGGGAAGTGATCCCAGGAAGATGAGGCAGAGCAGAAAGGAAAGCCCATCTATGGGACATCATCAGGACATCATCCCTGTGAGTGAGCTTCATCCCAGTGGGATAGGAAGCACCTTAGGGTTATCTCATTTGAGTGAGAGGGAGCTGGGGTTTTTATACACCAACTTGGTCAGGTATTAATTGAGGGCTTCTGGAGAGCAGGGTGGCGTCTAAAGCACAGAGAGAAACACCGAGAGGAGAAGCTTAGCTATTAGGGTTGAAAGTGGTCTTGTTGAGGGTGTTCTCAGGTCTCTATCCAGATCCTCTCTAGCAGGTGAACTCATCCTCCAGCTGTGGGTGCTAGATGACAACTAGAACTATCCCCTTTTCCAGAGATTTGTCCTTGGCCAAAGAGAAGCCTTCTTGCCTGGGAGCTATCACTTCCCATGTCCCCAACTCAGCAAGTGTCAGATTGATACAAAGTTCAAAAGGCCAGTCCCAGTGTCTCAAGGCATGACAGACTTTATAGTGTAGTCCAAGGTCTAGAACGTCTTTGTAGCATCTGAAGGAACCTTGGCTTCAGTGGAGACTATATTCTTACTAGCTTTCCCCTCTGTCTTACCCTGCTTCCCTCACGCCCTATCTCCAGAGACCACCGCCTCAATAATTACTTCCACAAAAAGTCCTGTCTCTGCTCAGCTTCCAAGATGCCGGCTTTTGGCTGAAATAGTGAAGTCTGAGGCATATGAGCACCAACAGCCTCTGAGACAGTGTGTGCACCTGGCTTCACACTGGTGTGTCTGTCAGTGTCTATAGTGAGAAGGCTGTGTTATTATTTTGAAAGATGCTCAGTACTCAAGACAGTTTTGCTGATGTCCGCAATAAGTATCTTCCCTTTGGAAAAATGGAGCACTCAAGGCCCTGATGGAGCAAGAAAGGAGGTCTGTCTGCCTGTTTCATAGCTCAGAAGTTATAAAAGAAGTGAGGGGATTTGGCAGGAGGGCAGTCTGGACTGGGAAGAATTGGAGTTCAGTCCCAAGATGGATATTCCATATTCATGACCCCTACAGACCAAGGGCTGATTCATGTGTGCATAAAAACACGCAGGCATTTTAAAAAACTTGGATGGGAGTGTCATGTATATAAAACTTAAAGGCTTTAAAACTAATTGTTCAATATGGTAGTGAATATTTAAATTTAAGTTTCACTTAAAATAAATTAAAAATTGAATTTCTTAGTCACAGTAGCCACATTTAAATACTCAGTAGCCGTGTGTTGCTAGTGAACACCTTGCATAGCACACTTATACATATTTCCATCCTTCCAGAATTTTCTATTGGCCAGTGCTGCTGTAAAATTTCTCTTATAAAATGAGTAGAGGCTCAGTTCAATTTTAACTTGGCAAATCAATACACTCTAACTCTGCCCATCTGCTGCTCAGGACTAAGAGATTGTTAGTGGATTCTAGTGGATTATGTATACCTGATTTTATATATATATAGAAGATTCAGCAGCAAGGTAAAACACTGTTCCTGTTTTTAGGCATATGGAGAAAAATTACTCTCCCAAGATTATCAAAGGGAAAAGAGAGAACTGGAATCGGAAGTGATTTGAAACTATAGCTCTCATATTGATGATATTACCACTTACATTTTTTTTTCTCATGAGCAATATACTTTATGCACAGTTGAGCATGTTACATTTAACTTAGATTCTTGGAGCAATTTTCTTTTAAAAGACAGTGTCTGGTCGAATTCTGGTGTTTTTGAGTTTAAAAGGTCACTTTCTACCTTCTGACTTTGGACAAGTGATTACCCTACTTCTATAAAAATAGTATGGTTAGTGTCTACCATACCAAGGATAAAATATATATATATATAATATATATATATATATCTGAACTCACAGGCTTCACAACTATGGACAAAAATGATTACATATGAGTGTATTGAATTGTATTACTGTGAAAGAGAGAGAGAGAAGGAGAGAAAGGGAGAGAGAAAGGGATAGAATGAAGATTTATAGACACGGTTGATTATTCTCTATCAGATAATGAATCTAAATTCAGCGATGGTAATTCCATCCTCCTTGACTGTGACTGTTTCAGGACTGGACAGATGACCAAATTGTGGAAGCTGGTGAAATAAGAAAGGGTGATTCTGGGTCTTGGATCCTTGAAGAGTTTCAGTGCTCTAAGAAGTGTTTCCCAAAGTTTTGTGAGCATCAGAATCACGTAAGGAACTTAGGAAAACATAGGTTTCTACTGCCAGAATTTCTAACTTAGCAGGTTGGTGTGAGTCTAGATAATCTACGTTTTTATCAAGTTCCTAGGAGATGTTCATTATGCTGCTATTCCAGGGCTCATACTCTGATAGCTTAAAAAACAAGCCACAGGAGGTCGTGGTCTCATTGATTCCCAGAATGTTGTAAAGCTGGCTGAGATGTTGGGCAGGCTTATCAGTTCCAGGACAATGCTGCCACTGAGGATGGTATTGTTGAATTAAATCTGCCAGCCCTGGAGCCTGCCCGTTTTGAGAATTTCCTTTTGTTTTTAATTATTAATTTTTACCTTTAATCTTTTTGTAATAAAAAAAAAAACCCACGGATACAAAAAGTCTCACAAAATGAATGTTCAGCTTAATAAAGTTAATTATAGGGTAAAGACTCTTGTAACCACCCTGTTCTGGAAATAGAAATATGAATGCCTTTCAATCTTTATGTGCCTAATCAGAATAATTTAATATTTTTCAACCAGTGTGAGCTGGATTTTCTGTTATTTACACACAGAAGCACACGAATAAAGATACCCCAGAATGCTTTCAGATTGCCGTGGATATTTTTTGTAGAAAAGATTCATTAGAAGTCAGTCCTTAGCAAAACAAATGATAAAAGTTCTTTGATAAAATCTGGATTTTTAATGAAACATTTTCATTGGCTAGAAAATTAAAGTCCAGACATGATCAACCAATTGTGTAGATGAATATAACTGAAATAAGCAAGGAGTGAGATACTCAAAAGGAGAAATGAGGAGGGGGTCACCATAAAAGAAGGAGTCTTCAAATTGAAAATCTGGAGAAAGATAAACTACAGGATTATATTAACTCCCATTTTCTGTTTCTTTGGCATCTGTTATATGTTACCATTTTCACTTCTCATGGTGAATTCAGTAAACCTAAACTCATCTTTTTAAGGACACGTCCACAATGTTTCAAGTGAAAGGCTTCTCGAGAAGAAGACTCCACTATCCAACAACATATCCAGTGGACTCCTTCTAATTATTTCCTTAGACAAAGGAAAAACATCTACCACACAATGTTCTAGCTGAACATAGCTTATTTCCTCCTAAATGTAACACACATTGAAAACATTGTAAACTGACATTGTAGATTACTGTTATAAACTGCCAATCACTAGACAAATATAAGTCACTAATAATCATGCTCTTAATTCTATTCTTACAGTTTTGTTGAAATGCTTTAAGTTAAATTCAATGAACTAATGAATTAAAGAAGCTCTTGTCTCTTTGCAAAGTTTTAGAAACATCAAAGTGGTGGTTCACTGCATTTCATGGAGTGCTACTTAGAAGTCACTGCAACCTGGCCTTTCAAAGGAAGTGACTTACAATCAGGAAAAAAAAAGTGAAGGATGAAGTACATGAATTTCGCTTCTTTCTTGGAACTTTTTTTTTTTGTGCCAAATGATAATGTTCAAATCTTCTAATTAGTAGCCAGTAACAAATTTTCTACAATCCCTTTCCTTCTCCTCCTCCTCATCATGTGGTTTTGCAATTAGCCAGCCTGAATAAAGGGCTATCACACTGAATTTGTCTCCATCTGAGACAGGGTCCCAAGGCTCCTATTAAATAGCAGAAGGTTTCTGTCCTGTATCTTTCAATGATCTATAGCTGTCCTAGTAAAAGAAGAGGCCTAAGGCATTGTTTAAATATCCAGGGCAAGGTTAGTTTTTCCCTCAGGCATATTAGGCCACACAGTATGATTTTAGGGGCATTCAAAAGGCAAGATATATAGATTTCTCCTTCTTCCTTGATGTCTGAAAATCTATTCTTTTAGTTAAAATACTTAGAACCCTAGGGGAATACCAAAATTACCTGAAAGCTAATTGTCAAGAGCACCTTTATTCAGACTAAGATCTCACATCAACATCAATAAAGATATTGATTAATGTGGAGTAGACAGACCTAGATTCAAATTCAAGCCCTATCAAAATTAGCTGTGTAGTTTTGGGCCACTGACTTAACCTCTCTGACTCTGTTTCTCCATCTTAAAAAATGAGAAAAATGAGTACCAGGGTACTGAAGTGATGATAGAAATGAAGAACAAAAGTTTTCGACACAGTTCCTTCTTTTTAATAACTCAGCCAACTTGGATTTCTTTCTATTCTCTCCTACCCCTAAGATCCACAGTAAATAAGTCATAGAGGTGAGAATTGAAATAACAAAAGGTTCAGTGATACTCTAGAATGCTGCGTCTCAAATTTCAATTTGCAGATGCACCAACTGTTAAAGCATGGGTTCTAATCTAGGAGTTCTGGGTAGAAGCCAAGATTCTGCATTTGTAACAAGCTCCTGATGGACGTCCCAGCTTCTACCCACCATACGCAATTTGAGTGGGAAGGGAGAGTGTGATGAACCAGAGGAAAGCATAGATTTGGATGCTTACCATGCCTGGGGCAGCTAGCACAGGACACAAGAAAGGAAAGGTGCTGAAAAGAGAGAAGGATGGTTCACAGGGAGAGGGGGTAATCCACTGATCAATTTCTGTATAGCTTACTGTCTTTTAAAACACATTAGAGTCTGGGCGCAGTGGCTCACACCTGTAATATCAGCACTTTGGGAGGCCAGGGCAGGTGGATCACCTAAGGTCAGGAGTTCGACATCAGCCTGACCAATATGGTGAAAACCTATCTCTACTAAAAATATGAAAATCAGCCGGGTGCAGTGGCCTGCACCTGTAGTCCCAGCTACTCAGGAGGCTGAGACAGGAGAATTGCTTGAACCTGGGAGGCAGAGGTTGCAGCGAGCCGAGATCATGCCACAGCACCCCAGCCTGGGTGACAGAGTGAGACTCCGTCTCAAAAAAAAAATTAAAAATTAAATATATATATATATATATATATACACACACACACACACACATTAAAATAAATAAAAAATAAAACAGTAGATTTGATCTGTATTCTATGGGGCTTAATCAATCCAGATAGAAGACTCCTGTTGTCTCCAGGGAGCAGACGTTGTAGTGTTGTTTATGAAATTGGGTTCCCAGGATTTTCACCTTGTAATCTGGAACAAGTCCCTAGACAGCTGATATGCTAATTGTGCAAATGAACCCTGATTTCTGCTTGCTTCCAACCCTCATGTCCTCATGGATGGCCTGATGACATCAAGATGAAAACCAACTTCAGAAGACCTTTAAGGTCCTTAGCAATTTGTAACAAGTACTGCCCAAGGAAGTGGTATGGGGGGTGGTAAGTGTGCATGGAATCTGTGCCAAAGCGGGAGGTAAGGATTTTAAATCTTTTTATCCGTCCATGAGCCCAAGGAGCTGAAAATGCCTTGACATAAGAAATCAAATTCTCCATGGCAACAAAACTGTCATGCTAGAAACACACAATCTCAATTTACATAGGCAAGCATCTCAAAAAATATATTGAGTGAGGAAGATGGATTAAAATTTCAGGGAACAAATGATAAACATAATTGTTTTCAAACTCTATTTGGAAAAAAAAAACATGCAATAGAAAAATACAAACCTCTCCTCTCATGGGGCCAAAGACGTCCATTTCTATTTTCCTTTTAATCATCTAAAGTAACTTAAATCCTTCCCCTTCATTTTCAAGAAGGCCTAACCCACAACTCTGTGGCTTCATGCTATACCACCAACCCCTGCACTTCCTGCTGACAGTAAGTGCTTCTCTGAAGCCCAGCTGACTCTAATGCCCAGATCAAAAGCTTTCTTGCCACAAAACAAATCACATTTGACAAAGACTGATCCGTCCTAAGCCACAATTATATAGATTGAGTTGGCAACCAAAGTTAATGGTGATCTGACCTCCAGTTTAACGTATTTTGTTGTGTTTTTTTTTCTTTTTCCAAAAGTAATTAGTTCTCTTCCTTGCTTTTCATTTTCTTTCTGTGTGATGAGATGAAGGCTGAAGTGTTTGTGGAAGTGAGAGAACAAAATTCTATTTGGCAAATCCCTTCTATCGACGAGATAGCAGCATGGAGACTATTATAGTTGAGCTCTAACTATTAATCCCCTCCTCGTGTGCTGGATTGCCCAGACCTTGACAGGCACAGCAATACCTAGAGCCCAACAGCTGTTTCCAAGGGTGTGTTTTCTCTCAGAAAAATTAGTTTGTTATTGATGGAACTCATTAAACTTGGTCTACTTAGGGTTGGGGGAGCTCATCGGATAACATTTGCCCAGCACATTTTTCCTTTAGTCTTTATTTCAATGTTTGAGTTGGTCTCTTCTGCTATGGCAAACTGATCAGCTGTGCACACTTTCTTCCTGGGTATAGGGCAGACATGTGTCTACCTGAGTTCTGAGCACAGGCGGGGGTAAAGTGTTCCCTGGTCATTTATGTTCAATGTTTGCCAAGGTTTCATATAATTATCAAGGGATTCAGCAATTTTCAATGGTGCCCAAAAACTTGCAGGGGAGCTCATCAGTGTGAAATAATTCAGCAGTGATGAGATACAAGGATATTATTGAGTACATTCTATCCTTTTGAGGGGGATTTGATGCTCTGAAAGTCATGGGTTTTACAATTTAAATTTCATCTTGAGTGGGATACTCAGTGGGATACCAGGATGTTCCTTGACAAGAGTGTTGGAAGGCTGAATGGTGTGGAGTAGAAGAAATTTACTAATTACTGTAATAAATGAACCAATGAATAAATGTGTGTTAAGAAAACACTATCTAAAGCTTTGAAATCATAAGAAAATATAGTATGATCTTTCAGTATCCTCCTGGAACAATTTGAAACAAATCCATTTAACAATTATTTAATTCTCCAGAAAAATGCACATGTCATTCGGTTTGGCTAGTTCCTGGGTGATTAGAGCTTAGATACTGTGAAGTTGTCACATGCCAACTTATAAATGTGTGTCCAATAGAGAAGATATAACCCTGTAAGACATTGTGATGGTTAGTATTAGGTGTCAAGTTGACTGGGTTAAGGGATATCCAGAGAGCTGGTAAAGTGTTATTTTTGGTTATATCTGTGAGGGTGTTTATGGAAAATATTGACGTTTGAATCAGTAGAAAGATTCACCCTAGCCATTGTGAGCAGGCACTATCCAATCCATTGAGGGACCAGATAGAACAAAAACGCAGAGGAAAGGTGAATTTTCTCTCTCTCTCTTGGGGCTGGAATATTCATCTTCTTTTGCTCCTAGACATCAGAACTCCAGGTTCTTGGGTCCTTGGGCTCTGGAACCGATACCAGTGGTTCCTTAATTTCTCAGACCTTGGGCCTCAGATGGAGAGTCACACCACTGGTTCCCCCAGTTCTCAGATCTTTGGACTTAGACTGAATTACACCACCAGCCTCCCTCTTCTCCAGCTTACAGACAGCATATCATGGGACTTCTTGGCCTCCATAATCATGTGAGCCCATTTTCATAATAAATGATTTCATATATATGTATATATGTGTGTATGTATATATATATATGTATTTGTGTGTGTGTGTATATCTATATATCTATATCTATATCTATCCCGTTGGTTCTGTTTCTCTGGAGAATCTTGACTAATACATACATTAACTAGTTTTGTATCTACCTAGCAATTTTATTCCAATATTATTTTCTTCCACCTCCTCCCACCCTCACCAAATGTCTCTGAATACGCAGTTCCCAAAAATTACTCTTTGAATTAGCTGTACCATTTTACTGGTTCCTGCCTTAATAAGTTTAATACACACACACACACACACACACACACACACACGATGTGCTGAGTTTATATTTGTATGAGAGCTATGTTTTTAACTTATTGAAAATTATACTTTGACAAGTATTTATTACTCACCTATTTTAAACTATTCTCTGGGGATTAAAATAATGCATCTTAGTACCTACTCTTTAAGACTTTAAATGTAATTCTGAACACACGTTTGTGTTTGTGAGTGTGTATGTGAGGGAGAGAGAGAGTGTGTGTGTAAAATCTGGTGTTTGGACATTTAGAAGGGGCAAGGATTTGGTGTTGAGTGGTAGAGCTGAAGGAGGCAGTTTCACCATACCCTCTTGGAAGAGAAAGTAGAATGAGGCTATATAAAGCAGACCATTGTGACTGCATCTATTAGCAAATCTGTTAGGGAGGAGAACATACTGGAAGTTGAAGTGTTGAGGCAGAATATTACAAAATATGGCCCAGTGTATTGCACAAGGCAGAGTGGAGAAATGTCCAGCACACTCAGAGTGATTGCTCCTTGCTTTCCAAAGTAAATGATACTTTTTTGGATATGACACTGCACTGCTATAACTTGAATGTTTGTCCTGTGAAACTCATGTGGAAACTTAATCCCCAATGTGGCAGTATTGAGAGGTGCAGCCCCTAAGGGGTGATTGATTAGCTCATGAGTGTTCTGACCTCATGAATAGATTAATCCATTCACTAATTAAGGGATTAATGGTTTGATGGATTAATGGGTTGTCATGGGAGTGGGACTGGTGGCTTTATAAGATGAAGAAGAGGGACCTGAGCTACCATGTTAGAGCACTCAGCCACCTTGCTACATGATGCCCTGGGCTGTCTTGAGACTGTGCAGAGTCCCCATAAGCAAGAGAACCCTGACAAAATCTGGCCCCCTTGACCTTGGACTTCTCAGCTTCTATCACTGTAAGAAATAAATTTCTTTTCTTTGTAAATTACCCAGTTTTAGCTAGTCTTATATAAGAAACTGAAATGGGCTAAGATATCTAAAGCACAGACAACAAAGACAAAAATTAACAAGTGGGACTATATCAAACTAAAAACCTTCTGTACAAAAAAGAAAAAGAATTAAAAAAATTAAAAGGCAACCTATCAAATTGAAGAAAATATTTGCAAACCAAATATCTCATATGGGGTTAATATCCAAACATTTAAAGGACAAGTACAACTCAATAGCAAAAAAAAAAAAATAACCCAATGACCAACAGGCACACAGAAAGACACTCAACACTGCTAATCATCAGGAAAATAGAAATCAAAACCACAATGAGACGTCACCTCACACCTGTTAGGATGGCTCTTATAAAGAAGGAAATAAGTGTTGGTGAGGAGGTGGAGAAAACAGAACTCTTTTACACTGTTGTTGGGAATGTAAATTAGTATAGTTATAAAAAACGGTATGGAGGTTTCTTAAAAAAAATGAAACTACCATAAAATCCAGTAATACAACTACTTTGTATATATCTGAAGGAAATGAAATCAGTATCTGAAAGAGGTATCTGCAATCCAATGTTCATTGCAGCATTAGTCATAGCAGCCAAGATACGGAAGCGACCCAGGTGTTTCTTGATCAATAAAGGGATAAAAAAATTGTGGCATTTATACAAAGGAATATTATTCATCCATAAAAAAGAAAACCTGCCACTTGCAACATCATAGATGAGCCTAGTGGGCATTGTACTAAGTGAAATGATCCAGGCACAGAAAGACAAATACTGCATTATCTCACTTATATGAGGAATCTGAAAAATGTTGAACTCACAGAAGCGGAGAGTAGAACAGTGGTTGCCAGGGACTGGGGTGTGAAGAAAATGGAGAGATGTTTGTCAAGGTTCAAACTTGCACTGATAAAATGAATACGTTCTCTGGATATAATTGTACAGCCTGGTGACTATAGTTAATAATACTCTATTGTATGCTTGACTTTTGCTAAGAGTAGATCTTGTGTTCTCACTACAAAGCAAAGAAAAGGATAACTACATGAGGTGATGGATGTGTCAACTAATTTGATTGTGGTAATTATTTCAAAATGCATACATATCAAATCATCACTTCGTACACTGTAAATGTATACAGTTTTATTTGTCAATTATACTTTAATCACATAGGAGGGAGGGAAGTAAGTGAACTAATAGAAATGACACAGCTTTCCCTGTCTAAAACACTGAAGTTATTCTGGCTTTCTGGGCAGGACAGTGTTGTGGTGTTGTGGCCAATAGCACCACACAGATTCAGATCACTTGGGTGAAAGCCTGCCATGGCCATTGCTTTCCTCTCTGTGTCACCTATGAATCAGAGATCACAATGACATCTACATAAAGGGTGGCTGTCAGCATAGAATTGGTGTACCTTAATGGCTCATAACAGTGAAGGCTCATGGGAAGCGCTCAATATAGTGGTGTTATGATTTTTAGTTGTGTGCTGCTAGGCATCAGCTTACAACCGGGGGAAGAGGGAGGGTGTAATTCTTAGGCACACAATCTCACCATCCGGAGAGATGCTCCTTTACATCTGCACGTATATTTGAGAGCATCTGAGATTTCAAACCATGTGGTACAATTTGCTCTTTTGGATATATTGCATGTCTTTTCTTTGTAAAACAAAAGATAAGTTTTAAAGGAAGACACATTAAAAAGGAGTGTTTATTGAGATAGTGTTATAATTGCTTCTAAGCCATGTCAGTGGATAGACAGGACATAAGTTTTGTCTTAAAATGAAGAAAATAAATCAGTACTTTATACTGATATTTCCAATATAAACAAAAATTGTAAGTTTTCTTCTTAACTTTCTAAATTTTATATTTTTCCATTCATGAAATAAAATCTGTTCTTAATAGCATTAATATAATGACTTTCAAGTTTTATCTTAATATATCTGTATACCACATATGTATATATCTGTACATGACTGTGTATGCATGTATATGTTACTACATCCATCTATATAAACATATATATTCATCCTACCACATATGAATATATTTATATAACCAACCCTGTATATATCCACCTCTTTGTATATGAGAGACTCTGACTGTATATATTCAACTACATATGTGTGTATATATATATATATATACATTTTACTCTATATATTATATACACATATATATCACATATACATGGTTTATTATAGTATAAATACATGTCTGGACATATTTAACAAAATAATTATGTTGATATTATTACTAATGACAAGTGTTAGCTGTCGATCAGTATCACAGTTTGTAATTGTATGGTAATGGTATTATCCATGTTAACTCTATGAATACTGTTTGTGCCTATTTGTGCCAACTGTGTGTCAAGGATCTAGAACAATGCCTGACAAATACTGAGTACTCAATAATTATTAATAGAAGGATTTTTTACTCATGAATTCCTCCAATGTAGCAATTTGCAACTCTTGTTTTATTTTAGAATCACCTGGAAAGCTTTTGTTTCTTCACTTTATCAATATCCTTGCTTGGGTCCCATCCAAGACAATTAATTCAGAACATAGGAAAAATGGGCTCAGGCAATGCTCCTTGTAAAGCTCTCCAGGTGATTCAAAGGCACAGCCCTGGGATGAGAACCACTGATCTCATATTTCCCTGAGCCAGCGTTTAATTCCCGCTGAGGGCCGTGGTTGGGCCTCGGTGAGTAAAGGAGAGGCTGTCCCCCTTGGGAGTCTTGGAATATGCACTAGAGGATGAGTTCTAGGTCAGTGCATCCCAACTGTATCACTGTGTCTTCTTCTTGGCCTTCCCGATTTAGACTCTTGTTGGGAAACGGAAGAAAAGTGAACGTCTCTGTACACTCATGCTAGCCTTGGATTCAGGCACTCAAATTCCCCGGTGAGCCAAACAATTATAAGTTGGAGCAGAGACACTTGTCCTCACTCAATATCTGTCTGTCAGGGAGAGAGCTGGCCTGTGATCAGACCCACAGCTTCCCCCAGAAACTGCCCAGGAGCTATTAGGCAGTAGTAATTGCTTTCTGCTGCTGCACAATTTGGGTGGGATCTAAACAAATCCTTTCTCTGGAAGCTCTGTTGGAAACCGTGTTAAATTCTGCCAACCTGTGTTTCTTCCTGAAATGGAAAGTGGGCTTCCTGCTCCAGTTCAGTTCTCTACCCTGCTGTAAGAAAGATATTTTGGATATACAAGTCTGATCTTAATCTGCACATAATGTTGCAAGGCAGACATTCTTGGGCCACTTTACATATAAAAAACTGAGGTTGGGAAAGGTAAGTGACTTGTACACAGAGAGTTTTTAAGTGGTACAGCCCGCATTTGAACTGTGGTTGATTGATTAGGTTTTAACTTTATTTTCTTGCTGCTACACCCCTTTTCAATCTGTACTAGTGAAGCAATTTGTTAACGGGATGAATATAAAAACGAACTTTGAATTCAGATAACTAGGTTTGAATGCAAGCATTTCCCCAAACTAGTTTTGCTGTCTTAGGAAACTGATGCCTCAGAAATCCTACCTGAAGGTAAAAGATAATAATGCTTGCAACAACTTTGTGAGGATTAAATATCATAATAAAACTAAAATGCTTAATCAAATTTTTGGCACAGAATATTCAGCAAAGGACATTAGTACAAAATTTTAATTGAAATTTTCCTGTTGAATCTTTGGCCATTCTTTTGTTTTTAGAATATTATTCTTAAACAGCTTTCTCAACAAAACAGTGACACTTGCTAACTTTTAAATTATGAATCCCATTTTAATCGAAAACTGGTGAAATGAGGTACAGGACAAACAGGAAACAAACATACAAGCAAAAACTATAAATCAATCTCACTAATAATGGAGATTAAAATTATAAATTAAAGTGTTAACAAATTAAATTATTTAGCATTAAAAAAAAAAACCACACAACAACCAATTAGAACTTATTCCAGAATGCAAAGATGGTTCAATATTGCAAAAACCTACTAATGTGACCTACTTAAGATATCAATGGAAAATATACTCAAAATTAAATAATATAAACTCTAATAGACCAGTACCTCTCTTGCAATTGCATACATGCTTTTCTTAACCTAGGAAAAGTTTATAATATTTAGTAGATATTAAGATACTATCAGATATCTAAAAAGTCCTTAAAAATTGAAATAATTCAAATCTCTTTTTCAGTATTTATCTACCTATGTATCTATGCATTAGAAAAGTCAACATCCAAATCTGACTAAAACATATCTGCCTAGATATCCAACATCATATTTGTTAACAACATTTCATATGAGAGATTTGTTAAGGGGGTGCTCTTACTTCACACAGATGTGAAAGATACACACCATATACTTAACCACAGTTATTTCTACCTGGTAGAATAACAGATTATTTATATTTTCTTACTTTTAATTAATAGTATTTTTGTATTTTAAAAATCAGCAATATTAATTTCAAGTAAAATTAAACTTATTGAAAGAAAATTTAATAAACATTCATTATAAATATTTTATTATAAAACATGTTTTGATATCTATTTATGTTCACTATGGAAATATAAAAATAAAGAAAATGCTTTTTATAAAGTAATTTTCACAAAGACCTCTTGTGATAATCAAAAAAGGATATTGTGGTTTGGGTGAACACAAGTCAGCATCCTTTGAATGACTATTATGCTATGGAAGTATGCTTACATTAGATTTTCACTCCTCTCCTCCTAAATATTTTCCTGAAGATGGCCATTGGACATGATTTCAGTGTCTGAGAGTGCTCACTTTCCTTCATCTGCTCACCATGTAATTATTTAGTGCTTGGCATTAGGACTTCTGTCAGCCTACTTACCAACTCTCCAGTTGAGTTGAGCTGGGCTGTGAGTGCCAGTGAGGTCTGAGGAACTGGAAAAAGCCATTGGAGATAGCAGGGATGCTAGTGGATCATCACAGTTGTCTATAATGATAGGAGGAGAGAGGGAGAGAGACCAGATTCTATTAGCAAGAAATATTCCATAAGAAGAGAAGTTGAGAAATTAACTACCATCATTTATTAACCACCTGCTCTGAACAAGGTCAGGTACTCCCTGTTTCCATGTGTTACTGCATCTACTCCTCATAGCACCCCTGAAGGACAGGTCCAGCTTTATTTCATAGATGGGGAAAATTAAGTTCAAAAATGTCAGGTAGGTAGTCCAAGGTCTCAATGCTAGAAAATAGTGCAGCCAGAATTGTCACCCAGATTTGTCTGACTCAAAAACCCAACTAGCTATATTTCTTTAATAAGCCACTTGAGCAAAGCCTCAAATTATTGCTCTCAAGATTATTCTATAAGAAGCGAGATGATTGAAAGGGGGAAACATTGTTTGACTACTCTCCCATCTTCAGTCTATAAGAGCTCCCATAATAATTGTGTCTAGAGGAGTCGGATAACTTAAAATATCTTATTCCCAGTTGTGTGAAAGTCTTCAGAAAACAATTTACTTATTCTAAGAACTTATTTCTATTCCATGAAGCAGTAGTGAATAGTCCTAGATCTTGTATATTCTGAATCTGATATTTATTTCAACAGCTATCCTTCCAACCTATCCTAAATATGGAAAGTATTCTTTCTAAGGATTCTTTGATGAGGCCCAAATGTGGGACAGGGTGGGGCCATGAGCAAAGATGCTTGTCTTGACAAGGTAGATACACCCCTCAGGGTTGACACTGATGTCCTGACCATCCAATCTCATGGACAGGAACTGCTCTTCACTCTTAGTATGTTGTTGCCATGGTTGGAATTTTTGTCATTCCCAAAACTCATGATGAGATCTAATGTCCTTGTAACAATATTAAGATTTGGGGCCTTACAGAGATGATTAGGCCGTGAGGGCTCCACCCTCATTGGGTTAGGTTTACTGCTTTAATAAAAGAGCTTTCAGGAGTGGGTTCTCTCTCTTATTCTCTTGTCTTCTGCCATATGATGATGCAACAAGAGAGCTCTCACCAGATACCAGAACCTTGATATTAAACTTCCCAGCCTTTAGAACTGTAAACCAATAAATTTCTGTTCCTTATAAATTGCTCAGTCTTGGGCATTCTGTTATAGCAATACAAAATGGTCTAAGACAATTGGTCATCTAAGTTTTTTGTAATAATTCACTTATCTGTTTGTATTTTCCACTGGGTGACACACATTTTGTGGGACCCTAGCAGAGAATCTCCTACATAACAAGCCTTTGATAAAGGTTTGTTGAAAGAATGGGATTGTGAGCTAATGAAATGAGAAAAGAAAGAATGGGAGGCAGGATCCAGCAGTCAGTCTACCAGCCAATTAGTCAGTATAATATTACCAACATTCTTTTCCTATTTTTTGTCTTGTACACATTGAATTTTATAGGACATTGAACAACGACTTCATGAAACCTAGACATACCTCACTCAAAACAAATTTAAAATGTGCCGTTTAGTTTGAAGGTAAACATCATGGTAGTAAAGGCTCTCAGGAAGAATTGGTTTGATTTCTTTTTTTTTTAGAGAACATTTATGGCTGGGCACGGTGGCTCAGGCTTGTAATCCCAGCACTTTGGGAGGCTGAGGCAGGCGGATCACGAGGTCAGGAGACCGAGACCACGGTGAAACCTCGTCTCTATTAAAAATACAACAAATTAGCCGGGCGTGGTGGCGGGCGCCTGTAGTCCCATCTACTCGGAGAGGCTGAGGCAGGAGAATGGCGGGAACCCGGGAGGCGGAGCTTGCAGTGAGCCGAGATTGCGCCACTGCGCTCCAGCCTGGGCGACAGAGCGAGACTCCGTCTCAAAAAAAAAAAAAAAAAAAAAAAAAAGAACATTTACATAAGATTAAGCTTGTTTATTCAGCAAATTCTTAGAGAGCGGTATTTTAGCTAATTGCAGAAAAATTAATTAGAAACATAAGGATTAAATTATTGTTCATTAAGTGTATTAAAAAATCAACTGGCAAAGTGCATTTTGAGTTTTTGCCAAGTACAAATGTTGAAAAATATTTTGAGGTATTTGATAAATACAAAACCGATCCAGATCCTCACTGAAGAATAACATAAAAATCGCAGATATGGTTTCTCGGCAGTTATGGTCATTTGGCGAGTAGAAAGCAGATCAGTACCATTTTACCTCTGGCAGAAGACACAGGTGACAGAAGGTGCATACGTACCTCAAAGCACTTGTTTAAAGTCACACATTTGTTGCATTATTTATATATTGGAAAACAATATATAATAATCACTTATTAAATTATATTCAACATAATACAGATCTTGCATGTACGTATGCCTGTTTTGTCATCAAGAAGCATCAGATGAATGCAGAAAAAAAGTGAGCCCCATAGAAAAATACAAACCACACACACACAAACACATATATAGATCTTAAGCATCAATATGGTATCTACATTCACAGGAGCCTTCTAAGCCTCACCCATCCTGATGTGTAGATATAACCATCCTCCTATTTCAGGTAACACTTTCTCCACTACTTAACAAGAAATCACAGCGTTTCTGACACCCACTTCCACTGGAAAGTTGTAGCTTTTTTTAACATAAAGTATTATAGGTATTGTATATAGTAGTTATGTATTTATTAGACATTGAGCATGTATACAACTCTGCTACTATTTTATTAGGTTTTTATAGTCTTTTATGTGTGACCGATGAAATTTTTGAGTATTGTACTCCTAATCCTACTTCTCCCCTAAATCTTTTCTTATAAAATTTTTATTGTACAATTAGCAAGCCATTTTTATAAATGCATATATTACGGTGTAGCAGAATTGACTGTAACCCTATATATGTTTCAAGTCAACTCAATCATACATTGCTCAAGAAACAACTCTGGAATTTATTTTTCTCCTCTTTTTTTTTTTGGTAATCTTTGCATTCATATGTAAATTGTAAAATGATCATGGAATAGTAGAAGTAATATAATCATTTCAAATTAATTCAGTCCAACCAATATTTATAAAGTCTCATTTTGTGCATATTCTCAGAGAGACAATCAGGATAGGTTTGGGTAAAATAGAGTCTAGACCTCAAGGAGCTCAGAGACCATTGAGAAATATAGAGATGTAAACAAATAAATAAACTGATGAGGAAATTTAGGAGACTTTCACTATGATCACAGCGAACCAGTAAAATTGGAATCTATCAGTCCAGACTCTCAGGCAAGTGATATGTTTTGTTCTTCCAGACCTGTTCAGTCCCCTCCATTGTAAGGTGCTGACCTCCAGGAGAACTAGGCTTCCAGAGCCCATTAGCGTGTGGCAATAACTGCCATTCCCTACTGTCTGTTTTCTCCTCTGAAAGATGTCTGCCTTGTATCTCAGTTTCTAGGGACAGTGGTTCCACTTTGGAAATTAGTCAATCCATAGATTTATGCTAATGGAAAGATCCAAGGAAGATTTTTCAGCAGCCTTTTCCTCATAGACCCTATGCATTTGAACAGTGGCTTTTTGGAAAACATATGTGAACTTTTGATCTCCTGTCCCTAAAAGTAATAAGAATGGAAAAATCTCAAATCTAAAAGGAAGAAATCCCCCCACCCTGCCGCTCAAAGCAGATAAATCTTTTCCTCTGTCACCTCTATCTCACATGAACCACTTTGGCAATCTTGCTTACGTTGAAGAGAGAGCAAGTCTCTTATGAAATTAGCCTAGTAAACGGGAATTGAAGCCGATTTTTGCCTAATGTTCCATTAGTGGAAGGCTAAGCATGCGGGAGTTATCTATATCCTACTGCTCAAGGTTATCGCCAAGGTCTGATTGCAAAAATTCAAAAAATTGCAACCTCAAGCATAAGCAGGTTAAGGGTTTGATGATAGAACCATTCTAAACTCAAATGTCTGTATTTTTTTTAAATAAGTATCAGATTCTTAAAGCAAAGGAAGAATGATCTAGCATAAATGAGAACAATAAAACTTGTTTTGTTTTGTGATTTGGGATAGGCTTCATTAGTGGAAAGCATATTGGGGGTTAGATCTTGGAGATTCCTTTTTCCTAGGTTTGTTTCTTCTCTTGATTGGATGATTCCAGATAATACATTCAGGTGTACTAAGCTTTATTTTCACTGTCTGCAAAATAAAGAGTCATTTTCACCATATCCAGCCATAGAGTCATTTTAAAGATGGAATAAGAATAGATGGGAAAATGTCCCCTTTTAAGTATAAAGTCCATAATGAGAATGGGAAGTAGTATATGAATTGCCCAGTAATATCTGCTACGATTGAGAGCAACTGTATTAATGATTTTATTTCTGGGATCTTTTTTCTCTGCCACAAAACTTGCCCACAAATTGGAGTCATAAATAGCTCATTCACATTAAAGGTTTACAACTGGCCAGATGAACAGGATAAGGTGAAGTGGAGGGGGGGATAAAATGGGTGAAGACATGTGCATGCATAAAGATGGCATTGCACCTTCATTCTCTCCTCTGCAGTTCTGCAGCATTGTGGAGACTGGGTCAGTACTACCTCAAGCACATGGCTGGGGAGCAAGGAAAGAAAACGTTATCTCCCCCAATGCTCCTGCAGCCTTCAATAAGCAAACCTGTGCTCTCCTTCAATTTCAGGCTCCACGTGCATCTCAGACTTCTAATAGTGTGTCTGTGCAATGCTGAATCCATCACTCTGTTCCTCCAAAAGTGTATGTGAATATTCATCAGTGTTTAATGTAGAAAAGAAGAAGGCATGAAGAAACTGGGGTCCGAAGATAGGTATTTGAATTTTAAGAAAAAAAATATAATGAGAGACTGAAAGCCTTCTCTCATACTCACTTCCAATGGAACACACAACTTGGGACAGACTACATTGATTTCCCAGGAATCACTTTCCAAGAATGAACCAAATTTCACAGATTCATTGGCCTAGTAGAGTATTTTCAAAACGAGATCTTTAAAAGTTTTTTCATGGGTCTTTTCTCTAAAAGAGTTATAGCAAAACTCTGATGCAATAAAAGGCTATTTTTAAAACGCAGATCCTTTTTCATATATATTTTTGATTCCCCATTTTTCTTCAACGAATAACTTTTCTGCCATCTGTACTCCTTTTCTTTATAATGTAAAGGCCACCACTAGCTCCCGTCATCCCCCCAAATAAAAATCTACTTCTGTGGGTATAACCTAAAAGCACCTTAGCTCTTTCCACCCAGTAGCTGTTTAAATACTCCCAGTCCTGTTCACATAAGTTAGCTTTACATTCATAGATTAAGAGGATTTCTGAACCAGGAGGAACCTCTGAAATTATAGGTTCCAAGCCTTTCACTTTATATATAAGGGCTTGTGGGGAGCTTAGGGAGATGACAGGACTGCCCAAGATTATTCACTTAATTATTTGACCGGCTGGAAGCAAAACTCCGGTTTCCTTACTGTTTGTAGGTGACCCTAGTCCAGTTTTCTGGCACCTTTGCAGAAGAGAGGTAACCATTAGTAGTAGTATTACTTATAACAACTGTTATAATGGATGACCTTTTTCCTGCAAAGTGAAAGACATTATTTTATTTCCTGGACAACAGAAAAACATTGATGAAGAGTAGTTTATAACTTTCAGGATAATTTGAATTTCTCTTCTTTTTTTTTTTTTTTTTTTTGCCTTTTTTCTCTTCATCTTCAATACCCTCCCCTAGCTAAACCCTACCCACCCAGGGGGGAGAAGTCAAACAAACAGAAAAAAATGCAAAAAAAAAAGATAAGAAGAGAAAAATAAAAGAAACATTCATTTCCTTATTAATATTTGCATGGACAAGCATTTTGTTTGATATTTCCAATTCAAAGAAGAAGGGATAATATGTTCTTCAATATATGTATACAGTTAAATACTGAAGGTCTTCTTTCATATTAATTACAAGGTAAAGGCACAATAGAGAATTCTAAGTAAATATGATATTTACACAGCTATTGAGAAATTATCATTGACTCTAAAATGATTCTACTTCGAGTAACATTTTTTGTTGCCAACATATATTTTTATTCATTATTATTAAAATGCCAATAGAGTTACAGATGGTACTGAAGTTAAATTGTGTGCATCATCTTGATTACCACGGTAAATTGTCTGTATGTGGGGATTTGGAGCTTAAAAGATTCATTTGTATTTATAGGTGAGATAAAACTCCTCTTAGCATTGCACACTTAATGGCCTACTTTGTTTAAAACATATAAAACATACATTTTGTGGAGTGCCTACAACAGTGCTTAGACATGACAACTTATGCCTTTTGCTTCAATTATTTTCCCCTTGTTACCTATAATTTCACTTAGAAAATAACAAAAATAAATACTATAATATTACTCTTGAATCTGACCGTGCACCCATTCTTCACGATGAAACACTAAAAGATAAATTACTTCATAATTAGTAGACCAAAAATACAGCTTTCTAAAATCAGTCATGAAAGGAAGGCTAAGTCTTCTCTATCCTGACATTCATTTCCAGATTAATGCAGAACTTGCTTTTTGATCATCTGCTAAATACTCATGGTTGTGCTTCTTGCTGTGAGAAGACAGAATAAAGTCAAGAAGACACCACGAGCTCAAGAAAGCAATCATTTACTTTGGACTGAAAGATAATCCATACATTTTTTGAAATAAGCTCCTTATGTTCATGAGCAATTACATGCAAAAGACCATTGTTTGGGATCCAGGAGTCCTGAGCCTTCTGCCTGCACTAGTAATGTACTCTCTTTTTTACTTCTCTGTATTTCAGATTCCTCAGCTTTATAACGGCACGGGTTATTGTTCATTTGTTTCATCAACACAATTTAATTGAGCACATACTAGGTGTCAAAATTTCTGTCAGGCTTTGCAGAGAGTAAAAGTAATTATCGCAAATTCATCAAACATGGTGGAGATAAACACAGCACCACTCCCTCCACTGCAATAGTGACTGGTGATGGGGCCAGAGCAGACTGTGGGAACACCCAGAAGAGGGGGTTAGTCCTGTCCAGGGCTAACAAGAGGGCTCTGGGATTCTTTCCAGGCTTTTAAAGCAATTCTATGTAAGATTTTAGGAAATATTTTATTTGGAGTTACTAATTTCCTGCTTGTAAGTGGCTTGCTAGGAGGACATCATCATAAACCCCATAAGCATAACAAGGTAGCAGCAGCAGGCCTGACTCCTTGGGAGCCTCCTGGTGCAGCTGTCTGAGTTGCTCACAGTCACTGCAACAGCTGCAATGGGGAAACCATCACCTTATTCCATGGATGAGGACTCTAGATTTTTTTGTCCATTTCACAGTCTCTGCAGTATCTAAACTGGGCTTTGAACCAAGGTCAAAGTGACTCTGCACAAAACCTGAGTTGAAACCTGCTTCTAAACTCTAAAATGATGGCAGACCTCTCTCTATTTGACAATTTTGTATGAATACAGCTCTTTCCTTTTTGAATTTCAAGAGCATCTCTACACGGATGCCCCACAATGAGCCCAAACTCAACAGCTCTGAAATACCCTTCCCTAAGTTGATTTCTTCTCAGATTACAGCTGAGAGGAAAGCAGTGTTTTTGTTATGTTTGATGTTTTTATTTTTGATGTTGCCACTGATTTTTTTTTGTTATGTTTTGATTCTCAGGTTAGAAATATTTTTTTACAACACACTGTTTTGCTTTATTCTTTTCACTTTCATGCTCTAAATCTAATTTACCAGTGACTTAATCTAATGCAACAAATGTTGGTAATTCTGTACCAAGAGCTATGTTGTTTACAACCAAGCCCCTCATATGTGACAAATATAATGAGCTAATGATGTGCAAATATAAAGGGTCAGGCTGGACAGATCTCTTTTTTTGCCCTGGTATTTAGTATTTGAGACTACATAAACTAGTCAGTACTTCTTTGTTGCGTGAAAGGATGAAAGACACAAGTTCTATCCTGTTGAATTGTTGTTGTTTTCTCTTGGGATGATCTCTCAGTTTTCCACTTATTTATTTTCTCTTCCCACGATTTGATTCTAGTTCTGACTATCCAAATATTATGTTATGATTTTTGCAATGGTCTTTTCCATTAGTTTTCCCACTGAGAGAGCCAAGTAGTACCCAGCTGGTCCCATTAAGCCATCTTTTTTTTTTTTTTTTTTTGAGATGGAGTCTCACTCTGTCGCCCAGATTGGAGTGCAGTGGCGCAATCTCGGCTCACTGCAAGCTCCGCCTCCTGGGTTCACGCCATTCTCCTGCCTCGGCCTCTCCGAGTAGCTGGGACTACAGGCGCCCACCACCACGCCCAGCTAATTTTTTTGTATTTTTAGTAGAGACGGGGTTTCACCGTGGTCTCGATCTCCTGACCTCGTGATCCGCCCGCCTCGGCCTCCCAAAGTGCTGGGATTACAAGCGTGAGCCACCGCGCCCGGCCATGCCATCTTTTTAAAAACTGTATTTTTAATATGTTGCCTTCAAAAATACTTACAAGGTATGCCAGCCTTAAGCTTGGCTTCCAGAGGTAGCATCATGAGGATGAAAGAGCAGAATTATATACAAATGGGCCAGGCGTGGTGGCTCACCCCTGTAATCCCAGCACTTTGGGAGGCCAAGGTGGGTAGATCACGAGGTTGGGAGATCGAGACCATCCTGGCTAACACAGTGAAACCCCGTCTCTACTAAAAATACAAAAAATTAGCCAGGCATGGTGGCGGGCACCTGTAGTCCCAGCTACTCGGGAGGCTGAGGCAGGAGAATGGCGTGAACCCGGCAGGCGGAGCTTGCAATGAGCAGAGATAGTACCATTGCACTCTAGCCTGGGCGACAGAGCAAGACTCCATCTCAAAAAAAAAAAAACAAAAAGAATTACCTACCATGGTAGGTCCCAGCCAAGCCTAAGTTAAGGAAATCATTGGTGGTACTGAAAGTTGGTCAAAGAATCAAAAAGTAACACCAAGTTCAGGAGTAAGTGACCTGTTGTTAGGATCGGCTTTATCAGAAGTCGAGGACTGTGCCTCCAAAGGCATCACTCTGATAATGTTTAAAATCAAATACGGTAAAGCTATTAAACCTTTAAGGTTACGAATAATGTGTCATAGCTTAATTAGAAAGCTATTCAACCTTTTATAATATTGAGTGTAACAGGTAAAATTCATAAACCAAAAAAATTAGAAGTTTCTGGAATAGAAGCTAAGAGTGGTGGCTGGAATACTTTGGTGGGTTTTATCGGAGACTCATAAGAAAAAACACAAATCTTTGAAAAAATATAATGTTTCCTACTTGAAAAGTTTCCACAAATTTCACTCTGCTTCTATAAGCCCTTTTTCCCTCCTCCCCATCTATTAACACTTCTCACAGCACACTCACGTGCATGCACACACACACATCATTAAAAGTAGTACCAAATTATGCTCGGAATTTATTGGTTCTGAAGAAAAGCTACATAAGTGAATGAACTGGATAGTACGGAATGATAAGATTGGGAGAAAGAAAAAATATGGAAGGTAGAAATTTTTAAAAATTAAAAGTAGAGATGATGTCTTTATATTTTAAAAAGGTCATTGTCCAGATGATTATGCATTGAATATTAAAACGAAGGAAAGGAGGCAACTAAAGAATTTGTAAAGACAGTATTTCTGTTCATTGAGTAGTTATCAGAATTGAGAGTTTCTATTCTAGAACTGTGTCTTTCTCAGTAGATATCTACTCTTTTTTGAATACAATGGGGCTAAACTTCCAATAGCTAATCATGATCCTGCATTGAGTGGTTCTAAATTACACTGAAAATCCTTGTTGCTCAGGAAACCATGATCTTAAAGTGTAGCTCAATCAATCCATACACATTCATAAACCTTTTTCGTCTTGAATGGGTCTAGGCATAATGATTCTAAAAGAAAATGAACATCTCTGTATTCTCTTTCTGCTCACTGGAACTTAGGAAAATGCCTGATTAGAAAGATAGGCTTGAGTTGAGTACTGGCCAACTGGCTAATAGCACAAACAATGGGGTCAATGCCAAACATTTAGAAGTGGATGGGATAAACGTGTACTGATAATTTGAACAAACATTGACCTTTATTGGTGCATGTAGATGAGAAAATAATGGCAGCCCAGAGACAGAAGGAGTGGTCCTACAAGATCATAATGTGGTTGCTTGTGTGTGTGTGTGTGTGTGTGTGTTGGAAACTGTAGCATATTTGCAAAGAGACCAGACATTGGAATCCAGCCCAGTCTGAATTCAGATCCTGACTCTGCAACTTACTAATTATGTGTCCTTCAGGAAGTTAATTAATCTCAGTTTTCTTTACATGTAATGGGAATGATAACTACACACAGGCTTATTGTGAGAACAAAAAGAGACAATTCATATAAAATATCTAAATCGATGATAGGCAGATAACTAGATGAATTTAAGTTGCCTTCATCTTCTATTGCTTTCTAAGTGCATCATCTCCAGTTCCAACTACTATCCTTGAAAAATGATATTCCCAGGACTATCTACTATATCTTTCAAAATGTTTCCATCCACACGGTTTTTAGCACTTTCTTTATCATCTGTTCAGAATTTGTAGGATAATTCTGTACCAAGAGCTATGTTGTTTACACATTACTTATGCTTCAAGACCAAACATAGTATACTTTTTAGGTTTTATCACATTTTTCTTGTATTCAACAAATATTTTTTAAGTACAGTGTCCCAGGCATCATGCATCATGCTACCTGACACATACCCTGGTGACTCTTAAAGGGAACAGAAAGCATGGACCTCATATAACTTTTCAAGGGATGAGGCAGGTTGGGACAGCTGGCTGGAGAAAATGTTTGAATTTCATTCTAGTTCATATATAAAATTTATTTTTAAAATGTGAATATATTAAAATAGGGCCTCTCAAGCTCATGTTTTGAAGATCATAAACTTAAAAAGAAGGAAATTCTGCACTTATACAGGCAGTAGGAATCAAAATAGTTTAAGAACAAAATGAAATAAAAACAGGGAAATACTGTTTTGGGCAAGAGAGTCACACCAATTAGTATTTTAGAAAGTTTGCTCCAATTTCTATACGGAAAAATGTCTTGGGTGGAGATGGGGATAGAGAATTGAGGGTAAGAGATTGTGCTAACAAGACCTAATCAGGGGATTTAGAATAGTAAAAGAATATATATATATAATAATGGTAGCCTGAACTAAAACAATGACAATTGGAATGGACAGAGTTATGTAACTTTAGTCATACTCTATTGGAATCATCATGACCTGGTGAACTAAAAGGAAGGTAAGAATAAATAATTAGTTCAATATTTCTAGGTTTATTGACAATCTATTTTGTTATCCTGAAGAACTGGGAAGCTCACAAATCAATTTCTAAAATTAACGTATCTTTATATCACGCAGAAAAGAGGTTATAAATGGTCCCACATTCAGATGACTTCCAAATTATAGTTAAAGCTTCTCGTCTTTCATTTAGATAAATATAATAGTCAGTGTCACAAGACTAAAAACCATATATTTATATTCAGATGGCAAGTCATAATATGTCATAAGGTGATCGTTTTTAATTACCCAAAGACAGGTGAGCAATGAATTCCATATTCAGGAAATAAGAAAGATGACATTGACCTGAGTTCGGTAGTCTCCCATGCCTTCAGAATAAAATTTTAGTTCCTTGCTTCTATATATCCCTTCATGATCAAACTCTGGGTTATTTAATCTTCTGGCACTCCTTATTTCTCAATCTGTGTTTGGATTTGCCAATTTATTGTCTGTGTTTATATTTGACTCTGTCTTGGATGCCTGCACATCACCTTCCCCTTGCTCACTCATCCACAATGCACTTACTGCACAAGATGTAAATACTCCATAGCCTTCCTTGATCTCTCCAGGCAAGAAATTCCTTTTCTCCTTTATGGTGTCTTTCGTATATAGTACTCCGCCTCCACTAGGAGGACCAACTCAGTGACAGGTGTTTATTTTGAAGATGTTGTAGCACACGGGTCCTGGAGCTCTTTGAGGCCCCATCTTACTCACTTTCCTACTTCCACTGCATTTCACAGTGATGACCACAGAGAATTGCTCAATTGCTTATTGGTTAAGTAGAGGTTTAGATAAGGGGAGGACAGTCTTAAATGAAGACTAAGAAATCGGAGTAGAAACTGGACAGGTCTCTAAAATGGAAAATGTTTGGGCAACAATAAAGTGACTTATGTTTCCAAGTCACACAGGGAAGTGCGTTCAAGATTGTGAGCACTTGAAGAGAATATCGATGAGATTGTCATTACCATTTTTCCTATGTGTGTGATTTCTAAATGCTTTCTTTATTTGAGCTTTGTAAAAATCATCTCAGCCAGGAAGGACAGCCAAGATGGTGACCATTTGACAGATGAGGAGGCCCAGGTATGAAGGTCATAAGAGTATTAACTGGGTAGGCAAAGCATCTTCTCTCTGATTTACTTGTTCCAGCCTCCAACACCCTCTCATTTTGCAAGTAAAGAAATCAAAACTCCGAACAAGTTGGGGATATATCTAGTAATTTGGAGGACAGCCTGATTGTGTAGGGCCTTGAAGTCTGATGAGTGAGCAAGCTATGGCAGAAGTGAATGTGTGAGATAGAATGGAAACATCACAGCTATGGGGCCCAATACCTTGTGTATCCAGTTGTTCCGCTGACTGATTTGGTAAATTGGGGCCATCCATTTCTTTCTCTGTGATATAGTATTCCTCCATGGAAAATGAAGATGATGATGCCTGTTTCCCATGGGGAGGTCATGACAAATGAGAGTTGTCATGAACCACTAACAAAGACAACAGTGGTTGGCACAAAGAAAATGCTTAATTAATGATAACTACAGCTTTGCAATTATAACTATCCTGTGAACCTCTGTAAAGATTTTTTAGTAAGGAAATGATATTTAGAACATGAATAAATTGAAATCCTAATGTTGTAACATGAGAATGTTTTTAGCTTTCAGTAGCTACCACTCCCTCCCGATTTTATCACTAGGCCTCTTGGTCTGGATTTTTGGGTTTTGGGGATGAGAGCTATTTATTGGTCAGGAATGGACAATAAACTGGCATGGTTTGTCCCTAGTCACCATCTAGTCTCTTTGATCCATGTTGGATGTCTCTGCTTTCTATATTTATTCTCTTCTAGAAAGATATTTTCTCACTGGAAGAGAAGGGCATGGGCAAAGCTCAGGGCTAAATCTCAAGCCCAGGCCTCTGGTTTTTGACATTCTTTCACATGCTATTACTCTTACAAAATGTATCCAAGCTAAGGCACTGGAAAGAAGACCTGGATGTATTATATGGAGGTAAGTATTAACTACTGAGAGTTCCTTATGTCAATTTTGGAAATACCACCTTTCATAATAACTCAATAAGATTCCTGGGTATAATATGCTGGACCAAACTGCGGTGTGCCATTTGTTAAAACTGTACACAGGAGAAAGTTTGCATGTCAGAAGTCAGAGGAAAAGAGTAGGTCCCAAAAGACAATCACTCCTTCAATTGCTCTGTGGTCCAGATAACAAACCCACCTGATATTAAATAAGATTCTTCAGGACTCAATGAAATGACCTACCAGGTACTCAAATATAATGATTTTTTGAGACATTTCAGGCCTCTAGATAATGATTTTTTGGGGACAGGCTAAAAATAAAAGCTTGTTCCAGGCAAAATGCTTCAGCATGCTCTACTTTTCCTTGTAAAATGCTCTTCTTGCTCATCCTGAATTACAATTGTGATTCTTAAGCAAATGTTGGCTATAGCTATGAAGACATAAAATGCTATACATGTTATATGGACATGTCCAGGTATTCAGTGCTGTAATTTAAAAGCATCAATAAAGTTTAAGTTGTATTTAGAGTTTGCAAATCTGTCACGGTCAGATGAGTTCAATTTCCATTTTTCCCTCACCAAACCCTTCAGATTATGCATGAACAGATTAAAAATAGCAGGAAAATACATTGTATTGTGTTCACTAAATATCTCCCACTTTGAAGAAAATCTTTAGCAATCAAATAGCATGAGAAAAGACATACTGGAAAGCAATTATAACCCTGGGAAAATTTCATTTCATTGCTGAAGACACAAAGTGGTGTATTTCAAAACTGTGAGCAAAGATTAATGGTGATGAAGGGAGTGGTAAGTGCCCGTGAACCAAGACATTTAACTTTAATGTCATTGCAAAACATGAGTAGTCATCATTTCAAGGCTCAATCTCAAACAATGCATTCATTGCTATTTTTTCTTCCTTTTTTTATCCCCCCAACATTGTACTTTGCAAATTGAATGGTCTGACAAGGAGTTGGTTTGAAAGTTAAGGGTTCTTTTCCTGAACAAGGTTAAGTTTAGCTTTGATGACAGCACAGCTTGGAAATCTCCTGCCAAGCATTTCCTCCGGGCAAGAAGGCAGAGGATTTTCACTTTCTCTGTCAGCTTTAGCTCCATCTCAAGTGGTTAGGAGTCAAGCCTTGGAAAAGACAGAAGGAAGAAAATAAAATCTTTAATGCGTAGCATTGGTCTGAGAGTTCCAGACATAATTTTTCAAGTGCATTTTGATGAACTGGGTCACAGAGTCTAGTTCTTTAAAGTCTGTAACATGTGTTAGGAAGGGATTCTTATTTCTTTAAATGGAATTTTAACTTGGGAATAAATTTAGTGTACTAAGAAAATGTGAATGGATACCATTTGATACTAAACATCATATTTGCCATACAGAGTTGAACAGAATATATGTGAAAAGTTAAAAAAATCAATTGTTTGCTTATGTTTCATATCTATTAATATTTGGGCTGTATAGTGCTTTTTTTCTGCCTGTAAACTGTGCCTTCAAAACAACTGGACCCTGATGGAATTCCTACCTTGGTCATCTCCCTGTAATTTCTGCATGTATCAGGCTTCTGTCCCCTATTACTCACCCGGCAACCTGCTTTTAATTTTCTAGGGTACTCCCTGGGACAGAGCTTCTCAAACTTTATTGTGAGCATGAATTACCTTTACAAAAATGCAGATTATGATTTAGGTTCAAGCTCCTAGGTGCCTCTGATACTGCTGGCCCATGAGCCACATGTAGATCATCAGGAACCTGGAGCACTGGTGGTCTCTCTTCTCTAGCTATCCCTCATCTTACTACTTCATGCAACTGCCCCCACTGGCCCACTCAGACCTCCAGAATCAACCTAACCCTTGTGATAGCACACAAAGAGAGCTTGGCAAACACGCCCCAACCCTGTGGTTGAGGGATAGGAGATGGTAGGTTAGGAAAATAAGGGGTTATTCATACAGGCATTATGTTGACAAGGTTTTCCCTTTGCATCACAAAATGTCCTGCAAGGTAAGCCATATCTGTACGGTTGCTGTCATCACCATCATTATAATACCATACACCAATTATTGAGTCCAGACAATAGGCCACTGGGACAGGCAATTTACATAAATTAACCCTTTGGGTTAGGTGTTATTGACCTGATTTTATAAAGAAACTGAGCCTCAGTGCATTTAAGTAACTTGTTCAAGGTCACAGTGCTGCGATTTGCACTAGATCTGCCCAAGGCCCATTGGCATTAATCACTTAGTTGCTATCCAGCAGAATGGGCCCAGAACACTTGGTTGATCCATTCTATTCATCTGTTCTCAATCTTGGGACCAATTTCAGAATGTTTAGGACAAATACAAGTGATTTCTCCGTATACTCTGCAAAGCAAGATGTGTATCAGAATATACTCAAACGAAACTTTAAATCACCGAGTAGGGACTAAAGGCCCAGTTTTAGAACTTCAAATGGAAACTTCATTTGAGCCCTTTCTTGAGATCTTAGATCAGAAGTTAAAAAAATATCATGTACATATGACGACATCTTCAGGATCTACCAGAGACACCAAAACACACAGGCTGAGAAAAAAAGGAGGCAGCAAAACACACAGAGGAAAAAAGAGAATTATCTCTGTATTAGTCCATTCTCATGCTACTCTGAAGAAATACTGGAGACTGGGCCATTTATAAAGAAAACAGGTTTGGCCAGGTGTGGTGGCTCACACCTATAATCCCAGCATTTTGGGAGGTGGGGGTGGGCGGATCACAAGACCAGCCTGGCCAACATGGTGAAACCCCATCTGTACTAAAAATACAAAAATTAGCTGGGCATGGTGGTGCACACCTGTAGTCCCAGCCACTTGGGAGGCTGAGGCAGGAGAATCACTTGAACCCGGGAGGCAAAGGTTGCAGTGAGCTGAGACAGCACCATTGCAGTCCAGGCTGGGAGACAGGGCGAGACTCCATTTCAAAACAAAAAAAAAGAAAAGAAAACAACTTTAATTGACACAGTTCCACATTGCTGGGGGGGCCTCAGGAAACCGACAATTATGATAGAAGAGGAAGCAAACATGTCCTTCTTCACTTGGTGGCAGGAGAGAAAAGTGCAAGCAGGGGAAATGCCAGATGCTTATAAAACCAACAGATCTCATGAGAACTCACTTACTGTCATGAGAACTCACTTATTATCATGAGAACAGCATGGGAAAAACTGCCCCCATGATCCAATCACTTCCTGCTGGGTGTCTCCCATGACACATGGGTATTATGGAAACTACAATTCAAAATGATATTTGGGAGGGGACATGGTCAAACCATATCAGTTTCCAACTTAGGATTCGGTCTACTCTGCTGTCACTACTTCTAGGGCTACAACTAATGGCTTTTACTTTCTTGAAAATTAAAATTTTGTTTCCTAGTCTGGACATATCACTAGGCCCCTACATTTTAGTGAACTTCAGTAGCAGTTTACTTTGGCTTTCAATGAATATCCTAGAAAATGGGGCTATGGACCTTCAGATTCTACCTGTCTTCTTGCCTCAGTAGATGCTTGATATGGTTTGGCTGTGTCCCCATATCTCATCTTGATTTGTAGTTCCCCATAATCGGGACCCTGTGGGAGGTATTTGAATGATGGGGGTGGGATTTTCCTGTGCTGCTCTCATGATAGTGAATAAGTCTCATGAGATTTGATGGTTTTATAAAGGCCAATTCCCCTGCACATGTCCTCTTGCCTTCCACCATGTAAGATGTACCTTTGCTCCTCCTTTGCCTCCTACTATGACTGTGAGGCCTTTCCAGCCATGTGTAACTATGAGTCCATTAAACCTCTTTTTCTTTATGAATTACACAGTCTTGAGTATTTCTTCATAGCAGTATGAAAATGGACTAAAACAGTAAATTGGTACTGGGTAGTGGGCTCTGCTGTAAAGATACCCCAAAATTATGTGAAAGCAACTGTGGAACTGGGTAACTGGCAGAGGTTGGAACAGTTTGGAGGGCTCAGAAGAAGATAGGAAAATGTGAGAAAGTTTGGAACTTCCTAGAGATGCATTGAATGGCTTTGACCAAAATGCTGATGGTGATATGGACAATAAAGTCCAGGCTGAGGTGGTCTCAGATGAAGACAAAGAACTTGTTGGAAACTGGAGAAAAGGTGAATCTTGTTATGCTTTAGCAAAGAGACTGGTAACATTTTGCCCCTGTCCTAGATATCTGTGGAACTTTGAGTTTGAGAGAGATGACTTAAGGTATCTGGTGGGATAAATTTCTAAGCAGCAAAACGTTCAAGACATGACTAGGGTGCTCTTAAAAACATTCCGTTTTATTCATTTCCAAAGATATGATTTGGAATTGGAACTCATGTTTAAAAGGGAAGCAGAGCATAAAAGCTCAGAAAATTTCCTGCCTGACAATGCGATAGAAAACAAAAAGCCATTTTTTGATGAGAAATTCAAGCCAGCTGCAGAAATTTACATAAGTAACAAGGAGCCAAATGTTACTGGCCAAGACAATGGGGAAAATGTCTTCAGAACATGTCAGAGATCTTCATGGCAGCCCATTCCATCACAGGCCCAGAGGCCTGGAAGGAAAAAACAGTTTTGTGGTCTGGGCCCAGGGCCTTGCTGCTTTGCGCAGTCTTAGGACTTGGTGCTCTGCATCCCAACCACGGCTAAAAAGGGCCAACGTAAAGCTCAGATTGTTGCTTCAGAGGGTACAGTCACCAAGTCTTGGCAGCTTACATCTGGTGTTGTACCGACGGGTGCACAGAGGTCAAGATTTGAGGTTTGGGAACCTCTGCCTAGATTTCAGAGGACGTATGGAAATGCCTGGATATCCAGGCAGAGGTGTGCTGCAGGGGCAGAACCCTCATGGAGAACTTCTGCTAGGGAAGTGAGGAAGGAAAATTTGGTGTTGGAACTCCCACACAGAGTGCCCACTGGGGCACTTCCTAGTGGAGCTATGAGGAAAGGGCTACCATCTTCCAGACCTCAGAATGGTAGATCCTCTAACAGCTTCACCATGAGCCCGGAAATGATACAAACACTCAAGGCCAGCCCATGTAAGCAGCCAGGAGGGGGGCTGTACCCTGTAAAGTCACAAGGGGTGGAGCTGCCAAAGACCAAGGGAATCCACCCCTTTCATTGGCGTGACCTGGATGTGAGACATGGAGTCAAAGGAGATCATTTTGAAGTTTTATGATTTGACTTCCCTGCTGGATTTTGGACTTGCATGGGGCCTGCAACCCCTTCATTTTGGCCAATGTCTTCCATTTGCAATGGTTGTATTTACACAATGCCTGTCCTCCCCTTGTATCTAGGAAGTAACTAACTTGCTTTTGATTTTACAGGCAAAAGGGACTTGCCTTGTCTCAGATGAGACTTTGGACTATGGACTTTTGAGGTAATGCTGAAATTAGTTAAGACTTTGGGAGACTGTTGGGAAGGTATGATTGGCTTTAAAATGAGAGGATATGAGATTTGGAAGGGGCCAGTGGTGGAATGATGTGGTCTGGCTGTGTCCTCACTCAAATTTCATCTTGAATTGTAGCTCCCATAATTCCCATGTGTTATAGGAGGGACCCAGTGGGAGGTAATTGAATCACAAGGGTGAATTTTTTCCATGCTCTTCTTGTGCTAGTGAATAAGTCTCACGAAATCTAATGGTCTTATAAAGGGCTGTTCCCCCGCACACACTCTCTTGCCTGATGCCATGTAAGACATGTCTTTACTCCTCCTTTACATTCTGCCATGATCATGATGCCTTGCCAGCCATGTGTAACTGTGAGTCCATTAAACCTCTTTTATAAATTATGCAGTCTCAGGTATTTCTTCACAGCAGTATAAAAATGGACTACCACAATGCTCATATGCAGACTTCACTCCTGAAGCTGGCCCTGTCCTGCTCTCCAACCTAACCTGACTGGTTGTTTACCACTCACAAACCCGCAGGATGGATTTATTCATTAACATTGCACTACTAAAGACATCCCTAGATAAAGTTAACATTTTAAAAACCAAAGTTTTCCTTCAAAAGCTCTCAGAATGGCCACTGAATCACATTTATTGTGGCTGCTCTGACACTCCCACAATTCATTTTTATTGTAGTTCTAACAGAAATTTTAAATGATCACTGAAGTAATAATATTGAGAATAGGGAATTGGGAGAAACTTACTTCAGAACTATAGGGACCATAACAAAATGATAGAGTACATTCTTTCACCTTGATTTTAGAAATAGTTTTAAATGATTATACTAATACTTCTCATGTTTGCTTTCCAGAACCTAGGGCATACAATAAAAACCCTGATATTTAAATAAACAATGGACTGATTTACATTATAACAATAATCTTGAAACATGCTTTATGAAGTATATGTATAAAATATACATATAATATGTATATGACTCAGATTTTGATTATGCAAACACTGTCTTGGTGGCCAAGGACAAAGTAAAAGCAAAACAATATTAACAATGAGGTTAATGAACAGAGTCCATAACTTTTGCCAACATTGATACTAAGATGAACCAATACTATGGAATGTGAAACATGTATTGAAATATTACTGTGCTAAGCTTGTATCATAGACTTTTGAGAACAAATTTATATATGCAAAATCCTCATCTTCTGAATCAATTTCAAATACTGCTTTTCTTCTTTAATCATTCCTGAGCTCCCTGATTGCATCTCTTTTCCCAAATTCAGAACCAGACAACAGGGGCACCTGTCACTTACTGCTTAACATGATAGTATACTGTCACTATATTGTGATGCTCACAAGGTGGTTTATACATTACTCTGTATACCAGAATGGTGAGCCCATGGGGAGACGTTTAGTGCAAAAGAAGCAGGGTGTTAGATGTATACCCTTGAATACTCTATTTACCTTTTCTAAGCTTTGTTTTCTTCGACATGACAGAATTACCCTTTCTTACCATGATTGTGTTGAGGACGATTAAATGTGATCATACATAACAGATGTGGCTTATTGTAAAGATTCTGTAACTGCTGCTTCTCCTTCTTTTTCAAATGTCAGTGAAGATCAAATGTCTTCCGACTCACTGATTGATTGATACAATTTCCATAATCATTAAACATTGTTACACCTCAATTTTATTCTCTCCCTTTTTGGCTAGGTTTAAAAGTAGTGCATGTACCTGAGAGTGGTCCAGGCTGAGAGAGAAGTCCTACTCAGTTCCTATTTGTTTGAGCAGTGCTTCAGGGCTCCATGCCTGGTACCAGATGTTTGAGTGAATCTTAGAAATGAGGAGTAATTAAATTGATTCTTATTTACAAGCCCTGCTCTTCAACTCTTAGCATTTCTGATGGGTGGCCCAGCAAAAAGAGAAAATGAAACATAGCAGGATACTACCTCTTCCTTAGGGTGAAACAGATCCCCAGAGAAATACTGACATAACTTGGGCTGACTCCAGAGGACACATGAGTCTTGGAGGTGATTTGGCCTGAAGATGGCTCTGCTACAGGGGACAAACAAGGGGGCTCTATAAGAGGGAATGGAAACTGCAGGAAACCCAGGTTTCAGTCAGTATTTGGGTATTAGATGAGCAACCAGAGAAGCAGCCAGAGTGTAGACAATTTGTGCCTCTGGACTAGGATTTTAGGATACAAGTAGGGAGTAAGAGATACGTGGCAGGACATAAGTGCCTGCAGCTTCGAAATCAGGTTACAGATTGAGAATTAGGAGTTATCATTTAAGAGGTATACAGTTTTTCAGTGAAGCAAGATGAATAAGTTTTAGAGATCTGTTGTATAACATTGTGACTTTAGTGAATACTCTATTGTGCATTTAAAAATTTGTTAAAAGAGTAAATCTCATGTTAAGTGTTTTTTCACCACAATTCAAAATAAAAACATATTATAAAAAATAAAATAGGGTGTGACAAGATGAAGAGGAATTTAAGTTATTGAAGTTAGTCTAAACAAGATTATGTCAATAAATTTGAAAACTAAGATAAAAGGGAAATGTTTTGAGAAAACCATAACCAATCAGTGGTGTCTCAAAAAGAAATGAATATGAATAAGAGACCTCAATAATTTAGAGTAAATTCTGAAGAGAATTCAGCAATATTCAATATGACAAACATGGCTTCAGATTAGAAAAATATTTGATATTATTTATCAGATTGAAAGCTAAAAGGAGAAAACTAATATGATTAGTTCAATAGATTGAAAAAGTCAGTATCCAATACAAATATCTTAACATCTGTTCTTGACAAAGACTTTTAGCAAATTAGGATTGGAAGGGTGTCTATGCCAATCTTGAGGAAACATTACCCTTATTGATGAAATGCTAAAAAGATTGTTTTAGAATCATGAAAAAGACAGATATGCCCACCATGAACATTACTCACTTGACATTGCAAACGAGGTCCTAGCCAGCAAAGTATGCAAGAAAAAGAAAGAAAATTTCTGTTGATTGGAAAGCAGGAAGCATAACTCTCATTATTCATGGGTGATATGATTTTATATTTAGAAAACCCTAAACAATCTACATAGAGATTATGAGAATGAAGAAAAGTGTTTATCAAGTTACTACGCATAAAATCAATGTACAAAAATCAATTGTGTTTAGATACACCAGCTATGAATAATTGAAAAGGTGATTTTAAAAAGGGAAATTCATAGTAGCTTTAAGAACCTTGGAATACCAGCCAGGTGCGGTGGCTCATGCCTGTAATCCCAGCACTTTGGGAGGACTAGGCAGGTGGATCACCTGAGGTCAGGAGTTCAAGACTAGCCTGACCAACATGAAGAAACCCTGTCTCTACTAAAAATACAAGATTAGCTGGGTGTGGTGGCACATGCCTGTAATCCCAGCTACTCGGGAGGCTGAGGCAGGAGAATCGCTTGAACCCGGGAGGCGGAGTTGTGGTGAGCCGAGATCATGCTATTGCACTCCAGCCTGGGCAACAACAGCAAAACTCCGTCTCAAAAAAAAAAAAAAAAAAGAAAAGAACCTTGGAATAAATCTAACAAAATACATGAAAAAATTATAAAATATTCTGGATAGACCTTTTAGAAGACCTAAATAAATAGAAATAATTTTTTTCCTAGAAAGACTCAATACCATAAAGTTTGCAGTTGTGATGTTCCCTAAATAAATCTATGAATTCATTGAAATTCAATCCACACCCCATCTCAGAATTCCTTTTCCTCTCTCCTTTCATTTTCTCCTTCCAGATTCGCTTCCCTTTAACAATGACAAGCTAATAGTAAAGTTTATTTAGAAGAGTAAAGACCCAAGAATATGCAAGATATTCCTGAAGAAGAAGACAATAATGAGAAGAAATACCTTGGTACATATAAGGAATTATAGAAATCTGTAGTAATTGCCGTGTGAGTATTGGCATGGGGTAGAATATTACCACTATAAAACAAAATAAGACAACCAGACACAGCCCCAGGATATATGGCAACTTGGTTTATGATAGACTTGGTCCTGCAAGGTTTTTTCCAGTAAGAAAGGAATATGCTTTACAGTTAATGGAAAAAAAAAAAACAAAGAAATCATGTGGCAAGAAATTTGACATATTTCTCATCCAGACACAAAATAATACATGCCAGATAGACTAAAGGTTTAACTGTAAAAGGGAAAACTGAAAAAAAAAAAAAACCTAAAAAATATGTAAGACAATGTCGTTATGACTTTAAGCTAAAAAACTATTTCTTAAGCAAAATATAGAGAATTTAAAATATCAGAAAATATCAGAAAATAATGGACTAATTCCGCTATGTAAAAATTAACAACTTCTGGGTACACGTGGACATAAAGATGGGAACAATAGATGCTGGGAACTCCTAGAGCGGGGAGAGAGGGAGGAGGGTAAGTGCTGAAAAACTACCTATTGGGTACTTTGCTCACTTCCAGGATGATGGGCTGAATCATGCCCTAAACCTCAGCATCACGCAGTATATTCATGAAAAAACTGCACATGTACCACCTGATTTTAAAATAAAAGTTGAAAAAGAAAAAAAAACTAAGCGCTTCTGCATATTGAAATATATACATACATGTATATACATAAGAAGGGAGTAAAAATCTAGGCCACAGATTGAAAGATAATTTTGGCAACCATATAACTGACAAAATATTAGCATCTAGAATATATAAATAATTTCTACAAATCGATTTGAAAGAAGGCAGATGGCCCAGTAGAAAAATATTCAAAATATCTGAAGACCAACTTAAAAAAAAAAAAAGAAACTCAAATGGCTCACAATCTTTAAAAAGCCTGATTAGTACTTAGACAGTTAAAAATTAAAGTGGAAATGAAATGTCATTTCACAACCCCCATATTGACAATAACCAAGGTTTCTTTCAATATGAAGTTTTGATGAGAGTCAATACAACTGGAATACCTACGTATTGTTTGTTATTTTATTATTATTATTATTTATTATTTATTATTATTATTTTTTTTGAGCCAGAGTCTCTGTCGCCCAGGCTGGAGTGCAGTGGCGCGACCTCGGCTCACTGCAAGCTCTGCCTCCCAGGTTCACGCCATTCTCCTGCCTCAGCCTCCCGAGTAGCTGGAACTACAGGCACCCGCCACCACTCCTGGCTAATTTTTTGTATTTTTAGTAGAGACGGGGTTTCACCATGTTAGCCAGGATGGTCTTGATCTCCTGACCTCGTGATCCGCCCGCCTCGGCCTCCCGAAGTGCTGGGATTACAGGCATGAGCCACCGCGCCCAGCCGTATTGTTTGTAAAATATGAATTGGTACAAATATTTGGACAATTATTTGATAATTTCAATAAAGTTAAAGATATACACACCTCATGTCCAAGAAATCCCATTGCTAGGTAAATACTCTAAACAAGTGTACTCCCCATGTGTGCTAGGATATGTGTGAAAGTATTCATGATGGATCTGCTTGTTAGAGCAGAAAACTGGAAGCAACACAAATATCCACTAACAATAAAATAAATTAGCCATTGTATGTTATTCCAAAGGAAAATCATTCAACACTGAAAATAAGCTGTAGCTATATGCAATCGTATCAACGGAACTCAAGAAAATAATATTGCCTGAAAAGGTCGACTCAATTTATTTATATGAAGTTTAAAATCACACAAAACTAAATATAGAAGTGTAGATGGTAAAACTTTCTTAAAGAAAATCAAAGGATTAATAACACAAAATTCAAGAGGATATGTGATCTGCAAAGGTGGAGGAAGGAGGGATCCATGGAATGATTCCCACCTACTGGCAGTTATTTTCCCTAAATTGAGATCATAGGCGTATAGATATGTATTTGTGATTATTCATACCTTATACATAATTTATACATATTTATATATTCCTTCAATTTACTGAAACAGAATAGTAGAAGAAAGAAATAAAATATGTAACATGTGAAGGAAAGTATATGAAAGATTGAAATATGATGTAGGAATCTTAGGAACCTGAGACACGAGATACGTGCTACTATATTTATCCAGACCACCTACTGTTTCACTTAGAGGTTTTGCAGAAAGTGTGTGCTCACTGCATGCCTTGCAGGCAGAAGACAAGGAAATGGGCTGAGCAGCATCTATGTAATGCCAACATTGTCCCCAGGGCTTGGGGACAATGCAGATGAGAGACTGTTACAGGACTTTTGAGACAGGGATCCTGTGTGACCCTGTGTAACCTTTGACTATCATGGTGTGTTTCTTTGGTATTTTACTAATTTGCTAATTAACAAATTTACTAAACATGGCTCTTTTAAAAATCAACCTATTTTAAAACGTTTTGTGACTGTTTACAGTGGGAACTGGGATGCTTTCTAGATGACTTGGGGTTCAAGACAACACATGGTAGCATTCCATATGATATGTTATACTTTTGTAGCAACAGACATCTCTCTGTTAAGGAGTATGGAATAATGAGTGTACTATCTTTGCATGGAAATATGGCAAGCAACAATAATTAGGAATTGCTAATCGTACAAACTATATCATGTTAATCCTATTTCATGTTATTGCTGTGTACACATCTTTTTTTTTAAGTTGGGCATTTAACCCTCAAAACAGTTCTTCCAGGTAAATATCATGCTTACTGTAACATGTGATAACTGATGCTGACAAAGAGTCCATCACGTAGCTATGAAGTGAAGATCCAGGGTGTGAATTCAAAATCCACTCCAGTCCCTTACTTTTAACAACTGTAGTGTGCTTATCCCTTAGCCCTTCTCACCTAGGGACAGACCTTCATTGTGTGACAGCTCCATTTCTTCTTTATCAGAGGTAATATCTTGAACAATTTAAGCCATTGTGCATATAGTTTGACAATTTTCTTCTTCCCTTGGGCATTTTTTAAATCATTACTTCCTGATCAAGAAAAAAAAAAACTGCTATTTTTCACCTGGTATCATTTATTTTACAAAAAAGGGGCACTCAAAATGAGTGCACAAAGTACTGTGATTCCCAGCCACAATTAGGTACATCATCAAATCAAATCAGAGGCCCGCGCTTCATACTAACTTACTGTGGGCAATTTGGCAGCACTCTGCACAGAATCTCAGTTCTTAAAAAACTGGGAGCAAATTATAGCTCCTCATCCGAAACCACAGCTTGTGTGCCTTTGCTTAGAAGAAATGAAACTGGCCCTGGGTACAGAATCTTGAGTTAGGACAGTCCTTATTTCTAGGTTCATTTTCATCACTCCCCACCACACCATTGCTTATTCTCTGTTTGATCACTCCATTCCCTTCTGCATCCTCCAAAAGCCATCATTCGTATATGATTATGTGTATTTTATATTTAATCTTGCTAGCTTTTTGAATTATGTGGGGGTGTGTGTGTGTATTTAATATGTGTAAAAGGAATTGGGATATACAGGAATGGACAAACTACAAACTACAGTCGGGGCCAAACCCAGCCTACTGCCTGATTTTGTAAATGACACCTTGTTAGATCACAGCCATATCCACTCATTTGCATCATGTCTATGGGGCTTCTGTCGGTGTTGTGGGACAGTGTTGAGTACTGCAAGAGAGCCTCTGGCTCACAGCTCTTAGACCCGTTATGGAAGAAGTTTGCAGCCCCCTGCACAAGAGTGTTCACTGCATTTCTCAACACCTCTAAAAGCACAAAAATGAGTATTCTCAGTAGTGTTCCCCTAGGATCCTGTGTGAGAATTTCTCCAGGATGCAGGTTCTCTGCAGGAACTGTGGGGTCACATCTACTCTCCCTGCCAGCTGGCTCTCCAGCTTGGCCACGCCCAGCCATACTACCCCTAGTGGTCCCCAGCTTCTTGCTTTTTCCAGAGTAATAGATGTTCAATGAATTCTCATCCTTGTTCAAATGTGCATTCTTGATATTTAATACGATTGAGCTTCTCTTTAGATGTTTTTTATGCTTTTTGAGTTTTTTTTTTTTTAATTCTGAAAGCATTTGTGATCTATTTGGCCAGTTTTCTATTGGTGTGGTTTTCCAATTTGTTATGATTTTTGGTTTGCAGAATCCCTTATATATCATAACAGCAATTACTTACTGAATTGGGACACTACAAATAACTTCTAGTTTTCCCTTGTCCATCTATTAGTTTTTCCCTTTGTGTCCAATATTGAAATGCTTTTTTAGAAGATAAATGTGTGATTATTGAAGCTATTGTTATTGTATTTCTATATTACATATAGTTGTATTATATATTTTTACTACGTTATGTGTAATGTTACCTATAATATATAAGGTTATTTATAAAATATGTTATATAATTACATTATTATTATTTCATTGTTATAATGTGGCAACCTAAGGTAAGAAAATTATTCTAAGCAAGATTTTTTTGTAGATTCAGTTTTTCCAAATAATACAGATTAGTAACTAGATCGATTGGAAGTAAACTATTTTCAAATAGTTAGAATAATTTTCTGGCCTCTAAAGGAAGCACATAGAGGACCGGTAGATGCATCTTTGTCATTTTACCACATGTTCTAGAAAAGAGAAAACAGGCCTCATTGCATTACCTGAACACACAGCACACCTGTTTATATATATATATATATATGTATATGGGACCTAGTTTATACTTGTGCTATGTGCAATTTGAATTTTGTTAATAGCTATGGTGGGTAGTTGCTCCCACTTGTGGTCCTCCATAGCTGGCCTTTCTGAATATAAAATATAGCCAAGTCATTTGGGGAGAGGATGAGGAGGGTGCTGGTATACCAAGTGTTGGAAAGGTTCAGTAGCGCAGAGAAAATAAATGGGGGAGGGGTTGAGAGGTGATTTGGAATGAAGGGATATTGCAGCAGTTGTGTCCTGGATCTCATAAAGGGCTCCAGGTGTGCCCACCAAGGCCTAGGATTAGTAAGAATCAGGGCTGTGTGCAGCGAACAGGCAAAAAGCTATTGCAAGAGAGATGCAAGCTAAGGTTGATTAGGTCACTTATGACCCAGAGCTGGTGGACAACAATAAAGCCAGCTCACACCCGGTCCTGTTGGGTCTCACTTCTGTTTGTTTGCTGAAGTCTGTCCAGGGCTGAGGTTTGGCAGCCCCTCTTGTACCTCCTCTCTCTGTATCCTCCCTCTCCACCCTCTCTTTCTCTCCAAGGTACATATCTACCATCTGCTAAATAGTCAAACCTCAGGTCTGAAATTCAGAAGATTTAACAGGAGTTAGCTTAAAAATAAATGCTTCACATTTCATAAACCAATTGTGGAATAAAGAAAAGAAATACTAGGGTAAAATTTCGATCCCTCCATGTCCAGTGAGGTATTGTTTTCCAAGTGAAACGTTAGTGGTTTGGTATCTTTTTATATCATAACAAAGTGTTTGCATTTCACAATCGAGAATGCCAACCTAAAGCTTCAGGGATATTTTTCACCCCTATGCTGAGTAAAATTCCATTTTACGTTAATCTTAAAACAGCTTGTTATTCAGACTTTCCCTCCATTTAACAGATATCTATTGAGCAACCACTGTTTTCCCACATAGCCCTGGATGCTTGGGATACATCAATGAACAAAAGATACAAAGATCTCTGCCCTGAAAAATACTAATTCTTTGCTAGTGGAGATAGACAATAAACAGTGGACATAATAAATAAGTCAACTATAGGTTATGGGTTGAATTATGTCCCCCTCAAAAAAATTAAAAAGAAGCATTGAAGTCGGAAGTCCTAACTTCAAGTACCTGTAAATGTGACTTTGTTTGAAAATAGGGTCTTTGCAGATTTAATCAAGCTAAAGTAAGGCCATTAAGGAAGGTGGGCCTTTATCCAGTATGACTGGTGTCCTTATAAGAAGAGAGAAATTTGGACTCATAGATGCAGACACACAGGGAGAATGTTATGTGATGACCCAGAGGCAAACAGACACACGAAGACAGAGCCAGAAATTGGATTGGCTTCCACAAGCCAAAGAAGACCTGAAGCTACCAAGAAATGGAAGAGACAAGGAAGGATCCTCCCTCAGAGGCTTCAGAGGAAGGAGAAACACCTTCATTTTGAAATTCTAGCATTCAGAAATGAGATACATTTCTGTAGCTTTAAACCATCCAATTTTGATGGCAGTCCTGTTGTAAATGATAAATGCTAAGAAACAAAGAAAAAAATACAGCAAGACCAAGAGAAGAAGGAGTTTTTGAGGAAGCAAGAGCTGAGGTTTAATATTCAATAGGGTGGTCACGGTAGGAATCCTCGTGGCCATGACATTTTACGAAGAGTTGAGGACAGTAGCCCAGGAGAAAGAGGGAAGTCAGAGAAGGATCTGAGATTTTCAGCTAGACAACTGGTGCGATGGAGGTGCCACAGCTGAGAGGATGCAGAAGCTGAGAGGTGGAGAGTGTGTGGAGTTCAGTTTTGACACCCTGATTCAGATATGCCTATTAGATGTGAATGTCAGTTGTGAATATCAGCAGGAAGCTACTGGCACCCTCAGACACATGGTTTGGGGAGAATAGAGTTAAGATACTGTCCTCAGGGTGTGGGGAGCATGGAAAGAAGCCCCCACAGGACAGTGAAGCACCCTGGGCAGCCACAGTGGGCAGCACTTGATCAGGGCAAAGAGGTGCCAGGGCTGCAGGGGGCAGCTGGTGTGAAGGTCAGGACAGGCAGGAGCTACAGCATTCTCCAGGGAGAAGAGGCCAACTGTGGTAGCAGAGAATATACAACCAACATTCTGACCCATTCTTCCCCAGCCCTTGTATGCCCTCGTGCATCCCATGGATGGAGCCCCACAGAAACCAGAGAGAAAGAAAAACAACTGAGAAAGTCTAGAATCCCAGGGCCAGAGCAGGGGAAAGACGGAACGTGTGGATCTGCAAGTTTGACACAAAGCGTCCTGCTCCACACTTAAGCAATGGAGTTAATTTTCATGAGAAAAAAAGAACACAGGTTCCCCATCACCAGGTCCTTTGTAGGATCCCAGGAATGTCTCAAACTGAAGAGACACGAGACTGCAGCTCCTTAAAGCCTACTAGGGAGAGTTTTGTATTTTTCTTTTTTCTTTTTCTTTTCTTTTTTTTTTTTCTGAGACGGAGTCTTGCTCTGTCGCCCAGGCTGGAGTGCAGTGGCGCGATCTCTGACTCCAGTGTTTAAGCGATCCTCCTGCCTCAGCCTCCTGAGTAGCTGGGATTACAGGCGTGTGACACCATGCCCAGCTAATTTTTGTATTTTTAGTAGAGACGAGGTTTCACCATGTTGGTCAGGCTGGTCTCAACTCCTGACCTCAGGTGATCCACCTGCCTGGGCCTCCCAAAGTGCTGGGATTACAGGCGTGAGCCACTGGGCCCAGCCAGGCCAGTCTGTTTTAGGTGTTCTTCCACTGTACTCTTCTGATATCGAATGATTGCCTCTGTCATCTAACCTAAGCACACTGCCATATTTGGCAGCTGACTTGTCTCTCTCTCCATCTTGACTATATGTATAATATATATAATATATAATTTAGAAGTTTTTCAAGAATTTCAAGGAATGGAAGCCTTCCATTGCAAGAAATATTTTATCAAAGTCTGTTTGGCAAAAATACCAAACAAGCAAAACCTCTTAAAGAAGCATAGTGGGCAAGTAGAAGTTCAAAAACTAAAAGGGGTGAGCATACCCTGAAATACACAACTAAGCAGTTCATAGAATCCCCATCCTTTGAGATCTTCTCCAAACATCCCACACCAAAACCTTTATGAATAACCAGATCAGTGTCATATGGATTTGTTGGCCTGAGGAGATGGGTAAATAAAATGTTCACTCAATTTCATTTTCAGACCTTAGTCAGAAAACAAAGATACCTATTGGTGCTTGCATTTGAACATGCAAATTCCTTAAAGACATCAATAAAAATAAAACACAATCCACAGAAAGCATATGTATATGTTTACAGCTTTAGTTCCAATAAAATATGTCACAAAAAAGCCAGGCTTCTACTGTTATCATTCAGTAGATGAGAAGGATCTACCTTTGCAAGATAAACAATAGACACATGGAGTGGTATCCTCCCAGAGAATGGGAAGATAAAGACTCATGCCAGGGTAAATCACACATAGTCAACAGTTTATATAAACAAAAGTTGAGAAAATACTTAAAACAAACTACCCGCAGACATGGAATTTACATATATAGGTATATGTATACACAATATATGTGCATATACATGTGTGCAATACTTGTATATTATGTTTTTAATAACTATATTATTTAATAGATCTATGATCTTATCAATGACATAGACATCTCTTATAACACCCTTATTCCTGTTTTAAGAAAGAAGCAGCAGCTTCAGAAAATTGAATAGCATGAGAGAAATTTCCATTTTCCTATCTTTTTTCTAGCATAGCAGTTTGAGATTTTTTCTTTTTCTACATAAATTTTTAATTAATTGAAATACCAGGAAGTGGTTGTTTGTAAAGCTGGGGTAGCTCTGATTTTTGGGTTAGGAGACTTGGTCCAATAAGCATCCTATAGGAGCAGTATGGTAAAATCTGCCAGTTGCGTCCTCAACTCACACAGGGAAAAAGTGTGTAAGTGGAAACTCACGCACTCAGCTCCTCCTCCTCCCTAATGGAGCCTTTAGCATTGGCTACCATCCGTTATTGTGTTTAGTTCATAAAGCACACAGCGTTAGACTTCTCTAACTACCCTTGAAGTTTGCTCAAAAACATCATTGCTACCAATTGTTAGCCTAATAGTGGCTCTTATATTCCTATTCAGACCACCAAAGCAATAATTTTTTTGAATAACATACTGTTTATGGAATAAAAAGAGATGAAGCTCACCCTTAACAGTACTTAGAAAAAGTGGTCTAGCAAAACATAAGAAGGTTGTAATTTTTAATTCAAGCATGAAGGTTTTGTATCTTCTTTTCTCTTTGGAGAGAAACCTTAATTCTCAAGCTCTGCAAATAGGAAAGTTGATAATTGTTCCCAATTTTACAGAAGCAAACATGCTCAGTGAAGTTAAAAGACTTGTTTAAAGCCCACTTGGGAGGCAGAGAAAAGGTCAGGCATATGAAGGCACCTGCTCTGCTCTGCGGTACCATCTTTCCGAGGGGTTGATGTACTGAGAGCAGCTTAGTCTCCTATACCTTCATCCCCTATGCCCTTTAGATGAACCCATTGTTACCTTTATATTTAGAATACCAATCTGGAAGCCCTGAGAGGTGTGGAATCTATAGCAATAGATGCAAACAAATGTCTTGCCAATTCTTAAGGTGTAGACCTCTGTCTAGTCTATAAAACAAAACAAAACAAAACAAAATCCCCATAAATAAAAGGGATTTTTCTCCTTGGTTAATTTGAGTTAGTGACATTGGTAAAATTATGTTAATGAAGATTATGCATGGCTCTCTTGATCAAGAGTTACATTCACACTCTTTCACACCTATTATCTCCTATAAAATGCTCAACAACTTTCAGAGTTAATGTCAGAATCACAATTCAAATTTGCAATAACTGAGGCTCAGAGTAGTCTGGAACCTCTCCAGGGTCAAAAAATGAATAAAATGCATAGTAGGTGTGTGAGGACCAAGCCAAGCTGCAGGGCCTCCACACCTCCAAACCTCACAGGGTCCGCATTGACTCCAGGAGTCATTCTGGCTAGCAAGGCTTAAAAATAGACTTTATGAGGGCTTTCAATAATATTAAGAATTCAGAATATTACATGTTTTACTGATTTATTTTATCTCCCTTTGTTAGAAAATAAACTCCACAAGATCAGAAATTAATTGTTTTGTTTACTGCTGTATCTCTGACACCTAAAAAAATGCCTGACATAATTGCTTGACAAATATTTCTCTCCTGAAAAATAACTAAAATTAAAAATAACAATTCTTAATTATCTAGAGGCCACTCATGATTAGAATATGTGTTTCCTAAATATTTTGATTTATTTCAGTCTGTTTGGCAGAAGGAAACTTTGAAGAATTCATGAAAAACTTAATCGTCGAAATACTGAAATCCCATTATACGCGGTCTTGGGTTCACTCATTTAGGCCAGGCTTAAGAAACCCAGATGTGAAACCCTTTAGGTTATGATTAATCCAATTTTTCATGATGGCAGAATGTCTGAAGCATGACAATGTCAGATGCCACTGCTGAATTCTAGCTGGTGCTGAAATAACCCTCTGTCTCTAAGTCTTTCTGTCCCATTGTCTCTCTCTCTTTCTCTCACTTTGTCACTGTTCCCTTCTTTTTTTTTTTGAGACGGAGTCTCGCTGTCACCCAGGCTGGAGTGCAGTGGCGTGATCTCGGCTCACTGCAACCTCTGCCTCCCGGGTTCACGCCATTCTCCTGCCTCAGCCTCCCAAGTAGCTGGGACTACAGGTGCCCGCCACCACACCCGGCTAATTTTTTGTATTTTTAGTAGAGACGGGGTTTCCCCATGTTCACCAGTATGGTCTCCATCTCCTGATCTCATGATCAGCCCACCCTGGTCTCCCAAAGTCCTGGGATTACAGGCGTGAGCCACCGTGCCCGGCCTCTTCTTTCTTTTTGTTCCTTCTTTTATAAATAGATGTTTCTGTTAACTTATATAATCTTAAGAATCACATTTGGTTTTGTTAAAGGACTTGATTTCCAAACTTCTTAAAGGATCATTATAAACAAATACATTTGGGGACACACAAGTTTAGCTGATTCATAAACCTTGTTACTACTCTTTTTCCTATCTTCAGGATCTTTTGTTTTCTATGGTGAATCATTGATACCTCTTCTTCTCATGTAAAACAAAGTCTAAGCACAATGATCCTGGAAAGAAAGGCTGCCAGGAAGGCTTTTGTGCAGAGTCTCCCAGCTCCCAAAGCCATTTCTTGCCTTTCCCCTGTTGCAGTTCTGCTCAGAAGACCAGATGCCAGGTAACTAGTGAAATAAGCACACTTTGTCTGATACCACCAGATTCTCTCATTTCTGTGCTCATCCCTACTCCCTGATCAGATCTTCAGTGATCTTCTCCATCTCTCCAATAAACCATAACATCAGAAGATGATCTACCATTGATCATTTATACCCCCAGGTACTGAGTCAATATGGTTCCTCTTCTTCTGCATTGTTTGCATTTAACCTTATCTCAGATTGGAAATAAAATATTATCCCCTGGTAAAATTGTTTTAGTCATTAGAGGACCAGGAAGGGAAGTTGAACTTGAAGCAGGATCAGCTCTAAAAAGGCAATTAATTTAATGAGAGTTTGCTGTGAACTTACCACAGGTCAAACATCCTGCTAAAAGCTATGGATGTAAAAGTATATGAACCTCAGACTTTATACCATTGAGGTTCCTATTTGGGCAACTCACCACCTTGTTTTTGAGAAATGCTGATGTTGACAGCTCACCATATAAGTCTCCTTTTTCATATCCCAAAATTATTTTACTCATTCAAAACTCAAGCCCACTAGGTCCTCTCCTGCTTCTCTTGTCCCATTGCAACATGTATATTTAAATGAATTCCCAGGGATTTTTATTTATTATTTAACTCTTCCTTGCAGACCATTTTAGGAAAGCACTGATTTATGCTTCCAGATCTAACCACTGAAATCAGGCAGATCTTAGCTCAAATTCTAGCTCTTCCACTTTTAGTTGAGAGTTCTTAAATAGGTTACCCAAAGACTCTGGACCTCAGCCATCAGTTATGCATGATGGGTAATATTTATTGCAATGTGATGTCATGAGATATAACCAGAGCATAATCATGTCTTGGAAATGCAGTGACTAGTAATGCATATCCATCTCTTTTTGCTACCTTTTCTTTTGATCCTTCCAGGTTACTCTTTCTCTTCTATTGCATTTGAAGAATTGTGGAGTAGGGAAGAAAGAAGCTGTTATTGTACTGTATGTCACAGGAGATCTGGTCAATCTGGTGCTTTCATTTCTTTTGTTTCTACCTTAGCCCTCCTAAGTGTCAGGCCCCAACCTCATGTCTCGCACTTCCTCCTCTTCCAAAGACAAAGTTTGCCTTTGAACAAAGCAGACCCTTTTAGCACAAGAAGGATGTAAGACCCAGGAGCACTCAACACACTGAGTTTGCACTGCATTTTTGTTAATTTAGTCAGTTAAATGCCAGAAGAATTGTACTATCTCTTTGGGAGGAAGGCAAAAAAGTGAAATGATTGAAATTTGACTGTATAGGAGGACCCTGGTGGTTCTGAAAGACCATGAAGCTTATTTAATTTGGCACTTCCATATGTGAAATATAGCAAATATGTAAGAGGCTCTAGGGAAATTGAAAAGATCATCCTTCTAATAAAGCTTAACAGGGCCAGCATGGAGACATCTCCGCCCTCAGGTTGGAACACTTAACCACTGCTTTTGATGATGAGTTTAACTAAAATATTAAATTTGATGTTATACTTAATAAGGCCTTTGTTGTAAAAGGGAAAGATATGTTGATACTATACACATGTACATACACAATACAAGTATCACCTAGAAATAGAACTATATTTCTAGGCACAAACATGCATATGTGTTTGTATACATAATATTATATAGGCTTATAACCTTTCATAAGCATTTATTGAGACTTAAAGTCATATACAAACAACTTTTGTGAGTAAATATTTGTATATTTTTATATATGTATGAGTAGCTATGCAGATAAGCATATTTACAGTAATTTTTGTCTAAACATAACACGCAACTATAGAATAGATGTCCTCATACGTAAGCCAGTGTGTGCACAACATGTACACGGATAAATATGAAACCGTATTTTCTACATCAATGGATCTCAATGTGTGGTTCTGGATAAACACAATCAGCATCACCTGGGGGCCTTGTTAAAATTACAAATTCTCATGCCTACTCAGGACCCTAAGGCCCAGCAAGCTGTGTTTTAGCAAATCCTTCGGGGGTTCTGATATACTTGTCGGCATGGTTACCATGAGAATAGCTGCTCTATGCAATACATAGTAAACGTACTTTGCAATCATCTTATTTATAGGAGTATACACGTATGTCCTACGCTAACAAATAAATAAAACAAATATTTGAATATATCCATTAACGTAAAGCAACTGCTCATTTGTTAGGAGCAGATTATAACCAGTTAGTGGATTCAACTCTGATATGCAGAGGTACCTGCTCCCAATCCCCCTCCCTGGGAAGCAAAGAAGCTGAGCAATGGTTGGGGAAGACTGAACTCACACCCTGAGGGTTCATAAAAGAGGAGCCAAGGATGGTGCAGTCAGCTGTCAGCTTCCTTAACTCCATCTCATTGGTAGACCCTATCCTGATGGTGCAGTTTAAACAGACGATCTTCTTTAGTGTGGCTGGTGCTGATTCCTGCACTGAGTTTGGGAGATGAATAAAGCATCCTCTGAATAACACTGGGCCTCCAGTGTTGTGTTCATTCTCCTTGAAATCACACCTCTGTATGGTTTGACAGGGGATGAAAATTTTTAGAAAGTATGAAGGTAACCCAAAAGAGCAGAAGGCTGCATATTGAGATACCAGATTTTTAATTTATTTCTGGCTCTTCCACTGCTAGTCTGATAATCAAACATTTATTAGGAGTCTTTTATATGTCTAATACTAAGATACTACAGGAGTGTCCTGGAAAATGCTAAAATTTGTCCTTGCCTTTTGGCAGCTTACAGTCCAGTGGGTGGCAATATGAGTTCACAAGCCAAAACCAAACAAGGTTTCAGAGAGCAACCTTGTGCAGGGCTGAGTAATGCTGACATAGTAAGTGGCAGGGAGAAGAAACTGTGGGCTGAACATTTTGGTAGAAAATATGGAGTTTCAGCTTGGATTTGACATGCAAAAGGCTTTCAATAAGGGAACTAAGGCAGAATATGTGTATATGTGCAGATATCCTTGTCTGTCAATTGGGTTAATGATAACTGTTTCCTGACTGCAAAGCCACTGTGACATAGATAGAAGATACTGAGTAGGGGAGGAAATTGAAAAGTTCAACTCATTATACAAACACCGATATGGGGCATGTTTGAACACTTCTCCTTGAGACCCAGGATAAACGCACTGGGTCTTTGTTTCCTATGTTTTATTGCAACAGTATCGATTTTACCCCACAGTCTTCAGGGGAAATAGGCACATGTGCCATCTTCTCCCCAGTTTAAAGTGTGGTTCTATCCTAGGTCCAGTGCTCCTGTAAACCCTGGAGCACTAAAATCTCCTATTTGTTCCAGAACATCCATTGTCTTTCTCTTCAGGCTGTGCCTCTCTGGGTCTCAGCCATGGTAACAAAGTTGTCCACATCCTGCCCTCTAGCACAATGTAATACCAATGCCATTGTGACTCAAAGGGTGAATGCAGATTTTAATAGGTTGTCCCTTGAATCGGTCTTTCCGCCTTGTCCTTTCTTCTCCAATTCATTCTCCACACTGCTATCAGAGTAAGGTTGTCAGATTTAACACAGAGAAATACAGGATGTTCAGTGAAAGATTAATTTCAATTTGGCAATGAATAATTTTTTAGTGTAAATATGTCCCGTGCAAGATTTGGGACATGTTGATACTGAAAGAAAAGATTCATTCTTTATCTGAAATGTAACTATATTTTATCTGACAACCATACACCAGCGTGCTGCTTCAACATGCTAATACAATCACCCTGCTTCTCCATGCAAAGCTCCGCCCACCCCAAAGCTGGGGAGGGGCATATATGGTCCCTTTTGAAGTAATTATCGCTTGTATTTCCAGCTTTGTCTCCTTCCTTTCTTTCAGATATGCGAATGTAATGTTCCTATAATATAATTCAGCCAATAAGCTTTCAGTCTTGTAGATATTTCTCTGCCCATCTTGTGTATGTCTTGGCACATGCTGTTCCCTCCCACAAAAAACTCCTCCACCTCCCGCAGCTCCCCAATACTCTACCAGCAACTTGTTGCCACTTAGCAAATACAGAACTCCCTCTGGAATCCTCTAAATGTTTTGGCTTGAGTGGTTTTCCCTTCTACTTTTTGTCATAAAATTCCAGACATTTATCTGCTGAGACTTAATCACATAATCTATTAGGTTCGTGCAAAAGTAATCGCGGTTTTTGCTATGACTTTTATGGCAAAAATCGCGATTATTTTTGCACCAACCAAATATAATTATCTACTTATCTTCCTCCCCATCTTGATTGTGAATACCTTGACTGGATGGACGTTATCTTTCTTCTCTCTACTCCCAGCCTTTGAGAGGTTCTTGGCACATTACACCAAAAAATGGGTTTTGAATGAATTATGACTAAATTAAGTCAACTTCATTATAACCTTTTCTAAAGTAAACATTAGAAAGAGAACACTTGAGGGTTGCAGTGAAATGTATTAACTGTGCTTTATCTGTTTGCCAAATAAGAAAGGACAGACTGTGGTTTACTGTTTGATTGGATCGATTAATGCCAGGTCTGACAGTTTTTGAAAGGAAGCTATTCAACCTTGTGCAATATAACACAAGCACAATACCCTAAGTTCAATTCCACTGGATTATGACACATTGAATATACATCTCATTCTCAACCTTTCACAAAACTTGAATGTATTTCAAAAGAAACTAGACATTTTTACTATTTATCGAAAATAGTTAAGATGGAAAACCATTAAAGGTTTTTAAGATTACCATAAAATAATTAGTAGAGAACGTTCCCTTTTGGAGCTAACACTATAACATGAATCAGAGAAACAGAATTTTTTAAGCAACCTCATTTTTAGACACACATTTCATTCATCTATTAAATTGCTCCCTTATTCTACCACTAATGGAATGTTTATTAAATGCCAGTCACTATAGCCAAGTGGTAGGAATATAGCAATTAATGTCCATAGAGAAGAAGAATCTAAATCATGCCAATGTACCTAGTAGTCTTCCTGATAAAAGTGATATCTTCACCAAATATAAAGGGTTGGTACAAATTACAAAAATAAATAAGCAAAATGTGGAGGGTCTTCCATGTTGAAGGATTTATTTGCTATTTACTTGCTACTTGTGAGAATGAAGAAGAAAAATCCTATGTCATAAGCAGAGGCTCCAAGGTAAGGAAGACAAACTGTAAGCATGAAAGATTCAGAAATGTAACAGTGAAATAACTTGGCTGGTATGGAACAAAATGGATGAAAGCTTCTGATTAAAAGGAGAGAAACAGCAGAGCCAAGGTGGCTTCATGAGTACTAAAGACACAGGCAGAAGATGAGTGGCAAGAAAACCTAATACCTTGGAGACAAAGAATGACCTAAATGCAAAAATATGAGTGAAATGTTATATGACAAATGCTTGGTATTTGTAAAAACATTGGAGAATTTTAGTGGACACACTTAAGTAGCTGAAAAATACTTATATAGAAACATATGGTCTCATAAGAAGATTAGGAACAGGAGGGATGAGACTAAAAGATTAATTTTCACCGGATTTGTCCCTGATGAAGTAGCTTTCAAAGCATCCTTGTGTGTAGGTCAACAGGCTTGTCTTGATTGATACAAGATTTTAGTATTCTAGACAAACTGTGTGAACTTTGGCAAGTTACCTCGCCTCCCTGAGTCTCAGTTTTGTCATCTGTAAAATTGGGGCAATCAATCCCGTGTTAGAAATATTTTGAGAATTCATTGAGATAACTGTTTGTAATTTCACCTACAATTACATTTAAGGAGGAGTGCCTAACTGTGTGTAGACTAATCACTTTTTCATATTTCATTCGAAGAGGATGTGAGGGTGAGGTTTCCAGTGCTGATAAACAACATTCATATAAAGGATAAATAAGGAATGGACACATATATAGTTTTCTGTCACAAAGGAAAATTAGATTAATGTAATGGCTAAAACTGTGCTCCCAATTCTGATTATTTTGAGAAGAAATTATATTTGTAAATAATTAGTATTAAATCTACTTTTCTTAAATTACAGATAATTAAACTTGTATGAGTCAAAACCAAGCTCTACATATTATAGCTGTTTGGATGACTTTATGTCTAATACATTTTGGAATCATGACATTCCCTCTGTCCCAGTGCCAGCTTTGAATCTCAAAATATCTTAGAGCCAGAAATAGCTATCAATCAAATCAGGACTGAAAGGGTAAAAGAGAGAATCCTGCTGTGTATATTAAAGATTAGTCTGTCACATAATTAATACTATCATCATCATTGTACAAATGATACCATCTTATAAATATATAGCATTTTCTACATCTCAGAGCGCATTTATAATCTTAGTTGATCTTCACCTTAGCCAGTGATGCAGGCAGGAGATACATGATTTCTATTTGTTAGATAAGGAAGAAATAGCACACATAAAACAAAATGACTTGCTCAAGTACATCCATACAGTGAAGATCAGAGCCAGGGCTGGAAGTAAGCCTTTCTCAGTTAGTGCAGAACAATTTTCGTGTAATTCAATGGGACACTTTATCCACTTGACCTGTTAGCTAGATCAACTAGTTTCATCAGATGTAGAATAAAAATATATTGGGAGATAGGCGGCTAGCTAGAAAGAAATAATTTTAAAAATGTAAAAAACAAAAGGAAAACCTGAATATAGGGTTATTTGCATATAGGTAATATATATTCCTAGAATATCTTTATGATGCTTAATATACTATATTGCTACAGCTTGATTATATACAAAAAAGAAACTCATACTCAATATAATTTTGATGCAGAAACATAAAATCACTCTTATGAACACAAAAATTCTTACATACTGGCCAGGAGCAGTGGCTCACACTTGTAATCCCAGCACTTTGGGAGGCCAAGGTGGGCGGATCACGAGGCCAGCAGATCGAGACCACGGTGAAACCCTGTCTCTACTAAAAATACAAAAAAAAAAAATTAGCCGGGCGTGGTGGCGGGCGCCTGTAGTCCCAGCTACTCGGAGAGGCTGAGGCAGGAGAATGGCGTGAACCCGGGAGGCGGAGCTTGCAGTGAGCCGAGATTGCGCCACTGCACTCCAGCCTGGGCGACAGAGCGAGACTCCCTCTCAAAAAAAAAAAAAAAAAAAATTCTTACATACTTTACCTTAATTAATTCCACAATTATTTATTGAGCCTTCAAGGCAAAGTACTATCCTAATTACTATAGTTATTCAAATAAATATTGAACATTTTATAAAATATGCAATATAACTATAAAATTAATATTTAGATGGAATTAAATACAAAATTACATTGAAAATGTGAAAACAGAAGAAACTTGGTTCCTTTTCTTGTTAATGTATTGGTCTAAATGAGTTGACTGGCTAGATTTTTTTTTTTTTTTAATTCTGGCTTTTCTCAAACTCCCCTTCACATTCTCTTACAGAAAGGGGATTCATGGTGGCCTTGGATATCTCTGACCTAGCTCTTTTCCTGTGGAAGCCCTTGGCTTTTACCAGGCTTGATACATCTGTAGGGAGAGGGAGGCATGAAAAGGTAGCTGAGGGTCCCATTCAAGGTGAACAATAAGAGGAAATGAGCTGGCAGGGGAGAGTATTTCCTATAACTTACACATCAGAGCTTGAATTATTTGGGGAGAGATTGGGGGGACTTAATTTCCAGAAATCCAGACTGAGGAAATGGAAAGATTTCCTAACTATGTTTCCACATAACATATTACCAAACAGTATTAAAATTATTTAAATGATTTCTATCAACCGTTGGAATTAGTTATAATGAGTCATAATAAAACTCATCTTGAATTTATATGCAATTTTAACCTTATCTAAATATTTCTAAACTTCTCATTTTATTTTCAATTTATGTAGATTTAGGCTTTGGTTACTGAATCTTTATTTTCTTCATTTCTCACTAGCATTTATATGTATATTCAGACTGCAAACAAGAAACACTCAATATTTATTTTTTAACAGTATTGAATGTACTGTTGGAACAAAATGGGGTATAAAATATTGATAAAATATTAACTTTGATATTTCTGATGACGATAAAAAATAAGAAATTAATTGATGGGGCAAAATATCTATTTCAAATTTCCACCAAGAGCTTCCAGAAAACAAGCAGGAAATAGATTCTCGAGAATCATATCTGATGTTGGCCTAATATCTTTGCTTCTTCACTATTTACAGGAAATTGATTTTCTGTGATGGAAGTCATCTCAGCCATGCAGGATCTTTGACATCCTGTCAAAGACCATTGTGCATGTTCATGCATTGTTTGTAAGCCACCAGAAAACACTTTCATGAAATTAATTGTTGAAGAAAAGACAAGAAGCCAAAGTTTTTTTTATATATTTACATTCTTAATGTGTCTTAAATCACATCTTTTCATCTCTTTCATTCACTGTGGAATTACCCAAATTACCTAGGCAGAAAAAAAAATGAAAAAGAATCATGGGTTTATTTTTTAAAGAAGCTCTCCCTGGTTTTGATGGAAATATAAAATGTGTCTCCTGAAATAGCCCTGTCTTCGGGGAGCAGAAACAAGCAGATGAACAGCATCAAGCTTTGGCATGGGGGCCAAGAATTGAAATTTATAAGTCAAACCTATCAGGAATGCATCGAAATCCTGTTAATTTTGTTAAAGCTGCAGGGTTAGGATTTTAATAGAAGTTGTAAATACATTTGTCTTTTGGTGATTTGGAATAACCCGACCGTTTCCATGCCATGCAACTTGCAGACTGACATGTCATATAATTAAAGGAAGCATTTTCATCTTGAATGATGATTGCTCCTGGTTTTGTAGAATGCAGCATCGTACAATAATGTAATCACTCTAAGAAAAGCTCTAACTTTATTGTTTTGTGACTTTTTAAAAAAGGAAAGAGAATAAAAGCAAAGAAAGCCTTCATACCTTTCCCTAAGCAAAATTGATGTGTTCAGTACCAATAACTGAAGTTAGGCCAGACATGATGCCTCACACCTGTAATCCTAGCACTTTAAGAGGTCAAGGCGGGCAGATCACCTCAGGTCAGGAGTTCAAGACCAGCCTGGCCAACATGGCAAAACCTCGTCTCTACAAAAAATAAAAAAAGTAGCCAGGCATGGTGGCACGTGCCTGTAATCCCAGCTACTCAGGAGGCTGAGGCAGGAGAATTGCTTGAACATGGGAGGCAGAAGTTGCAGGGAGCTGAGATCACGTTACTGCTGCACTCCAGCCTGGGCCACAGAGCAAGACTCCATATCACAATTAAAAAAAAAATAAGCAGCTGAAGTTATAGAATGAGGACAGGTACATGAGAATGCAAAGCCAAGGTCAGGAGCTGGGTGGGGTATGGAATGGGAGTGAGTGGGTGAAACACTAATATTAATACAGCCTTTCTTGAAAGAGCTCTAAAAATGCACTCCAGCCTGGGCGACAGAGCAAGACTCTGTCTCACACACACATAAAATAAATAAATAAATAAATAAATAAATAAATAAATAAATAAATAAATATCAGAGAACTTTTCACAGGTATTGTATTCATATTCAAACTATTGCTGTTGATATCTATTTACAGGCTGTATGAAGTCTATGATAATGAGCACACTATCAAGAGTTCAAGCAGGATAAATGTAAAAAACTTAAAAGGTGAACTTAGAAGTTTTTTAAAAAAAAGTCGAAAACCAAAAATTCAACTGTCACATCACCATCAGAACAAAAACACTTCAGTTCCAAGGTGGAGAATGAGCACTACCTCTGAGGAACTGAGATCAAAGTTGACTTGGTAGTCTTAATGGAACACAAGCTAAATAGTAGTTTCCAAATGCAGACTAAAGCATTAAACAAAGCATTAAATACAGCATTAAACAAAAACATTGCAACTACTATGGGAGATCTCAGCATGTAGGAACCACCAATTAATTCCCAAATTTTGGTCAGGTTGGTTAGACTATAATTAGAGTGCTCAGCCTAGTTTGTAGTCCTAGAAACTGAATGATAATATTAAGAACTTGGATAAGGTCTAGTGGAAAGCAACACTTCTATTTAAAAGATAGAGGAATTAAACAGCAAGGAATAATAAAGGAATTCATTTTATAGCCTAGTGGATACCTGGGTTGAATGAGGGTGTTAATTTCTACACGTACAGTGAGTTCAACTGAAAGAAATACATCACTGAGAAAAGATAGTTGCTTAGTATGTGCAATAACCCAGGAGTTGACAAGAAATGGATGCTGAGGAACACAAACAATAAAAAATTCAACCATTGGCTGGGCATGGTGGCTCAGGTCTGTAATCCCAGCACTTTGGGAGGCCAAGGCGGGCGGATCACCTAAGGTCAGGAGTTTGAAACCAGCCTGGCCAACATGGTAAAACCCCCTCTCTACTAAAAATACAAAAATTAGCTAGGCGTGGTTGTGGGTGCCTGTAATCCCAGCTACTTGAGAGACTGAGGCAGGAGAATTGCTTGAACCCTGGAGGCAGAGGTTGCAGTGAGCCGAGACCACGCCACTGCACTCCGGCCTGGGCAACAGAGAGAAACTCCATTTCAAAAAAAAAAAAAAAGTAAACCATAAACAAAACAAACAAAAAATAACCAACCAAATAAACAAAAACCTGATATAGAAAGCAGGAAGAGCTGTTAAAACTATCACTGTAGGTACATTACAGCACTTACCCCAAATATCTCCTTGCTATGATGTTCTGCGAGAAATGTGTTTGTGTGCACTTTGTGTGCATGCACACACACAGAGAATGAGCATTGATTAAAAATATCTACCACAGGCCGGGCGCAGTGGCTCACGCTTGTAATCCCAGCACTTTGGGAGGCCGAGGCGGGTGGATCACGAGGTCAGGAGATCAAGACCACGGTGAAACCCCGTCTCTACTAAAATTACAAAAAAAAATTAGCCGGGCGTGGTGGCGGGCGCCTGTAGTCCCAGCTACTCGGAGAGGCTGAGGCAGGAGAATGGCGTGAAGCCGGGAGGCGGAGCTTGCAGTGAGCCGAGATTGCGCCACTGCACTCCAGCCTGGGAGACAGAGCGAGACTCCGTCTCAAAAAAAAAAAAAAAAAAAAATGTCTACCACATGCCCAGCATTGCTCATACATTCATGTATCTGTTTCCCCAAGCCGTCAACATAAATAGGGGATTTTTGCCACTTTTTAGATTAGGACACATGGAAAGGGAAGAAATGGCATATCTAGATATATAACGTTTCAGATACAAGAGTCGGGATTTGAGTCCAGACCTGTTCTACCTAATAGCTTCTGTTTTCTCATCACGCTTTCTGATAGAGAACCAGAAGTTGTTTTGGAAGTAAATAAATAGCTGTCTGCCTGTTGTTGGAGCTCAGAAAAATGATATCCCAAAATGAAGGCCTCAGAAACAAAAGATTTTCTCTGACCTTCTCCAACCTTCCTGTCTCTGGCCCCTCATTCTCCCCTGGGGCTAGCCACAGAAACTAAAAACCCCTTTTTTCCCCAAAGCCAACCATAAAACCTAAAAATATTACTCTAACTTTCCTCCTGCCTTTCTGTGTAGAAACTGGCCATAAAGACATTATCTGAGCCAGTTGCGGTGATTCACACCTATAGTCCCAGCAATTTGGGAGGCCAAGGCGAGCGGATCACCTGAGGTCAGGAGTTTGAGAGCAGCCTGGCCAAAATGGTGAAACCTCATCTCTACTAGAAATACAAAAAAATTAGCCGGGCATGGTGATGCATGACCTGTCATTCCAGCTGCTTGGGAGGCTGAGGCAAGATAATTGCTTGAACCCAGGAGGCAGAGGTTGCAGTGGGCCAAGATCATGCCATTGCACCCCACCCTGGGTGACAAGAGAGAAATGCCATCTCAAAAAAAAAAAAAAAAAAAGAACAAAACAACAACAAAAAAGAAAGACATTATCTGATCTACTTTGTCTGATTTTAGGTCATAAGATCCCCCTTCCAGAGAAGGTCCTGCCCCATGCCCAGAAGGAAGGAATGCTGCTCAGAGGCAGAGAAGAAGCTAGACAGACAGGGCTTGTCTGTTTTTCCCTCTCAGTCTGTAAACATTAGATCATACTCTATTTGTCCAATCAAAGTTAGGAGAACTGTCCAAACTTCACTGAACCTAAGTACAAAAGTGGAGTTTCTCTTGTATTTTCAGCTCTTCACTCTGAAGGCTCCTGTGTCATGTAAAACTATAATCAGGTAAATTTGTATGCCTTTCTTCCTATTAATCTGCCTTCTGTCAGTGATTTTCAGCTACCTTTCAGCGGCAATGGAGAAATTTTCCCTTGGCCCCTATACTATCCAACTGAGTGCTTCCTGATGTAAAGGTGACAAGACCCTTAGAAGGAGGACTGCTTCAGAGCTGTGAGTTTCCTACTTTGACAATCTTTCATCATCAAGCTCAGTAAATGGCTTTCCTTCTCTTTATTACATCCATAGAAATTAATTCATGTCCCCCCAGAATGAGATGTGAAATAATGGTATTGTCTCCTCTCATTTAATGGTCATTTGCCATGTTTTAAGGGAACTGAAGTCTAGGGAGCATGCACAGCACATGGCATCACTTCTTTAGACCAGGCACGTAGAAAACAAAGACATTAGAAAGGAGGAGAAAGATCCTGGAAATGCGGAAGCAAAGAACATAGCAAACTTTGGAACTCTCCTGTGGACTCAGTATTTTCAGCCACAAGGACTACCAAACTAGTGTGTTCATTTTCACATTTTAATTTATAAGAGTGAAAACTCACACATGACCCAGCAATCCTATTACCACATATAAACCTAAATGAGAACAAATTGCTCTACCAAAAAGACACAGGCACTAGTATATTCATTGTAGCACTGTTCACAATAGCAAAGACACGAAACCAACCTAGGTGCCCATTAGTTGTGGAATGCATAAAGAAAATGTGGTACAAATGTGGTACATATACACAATGGAATATTTTGCAGCCATAAAAATGAATAAAGCCAGCCGGGCGCGGTGGCTCACACTTGTAATCCCAGCACTTTGGGAGGCCGAGGCGGGCGGATCACGAGGTCAGGAGATCGAGACCACAGTGAAACCCCGTCTCTACTAAAAAATACAAAAAAAATTAGCCGGGCTTGGTGGCGGGCGCCTGTAGTCCCAGCTACTCGGAGAGGCTGAGGCAGGAGAATGGCGTGAACCCGGGAGGCGGAGCTTGGAGTGAGCCGAGATTGCACCACTGCACTCCAGCCTGGTGACCAAGCGAGACTCTGTCTCAAAAAAAAAAAAAAAAAAAAAAAAGAATGAATAAAGCCATGTCCTCTGCAGCAACATGGATGTAGCTGGAAGCCATCATCTTAAGCAAATTAACATGGGAACAGAAAACCAAGTACTGCATATTCTCACTTATAAGTGGGGGCTAAACATTGGGTGTGGTGGCCATAAAGATGAGAACAATAGAGACTGGGGACTACTTGGGTCGGGGGCAAGGGCTGAAAAACTACCTATTGGGTACTATGCTCACTACCCGGGTGATGGAACCATATGTACCCCAAACCTAAGCATCATGCAATATACCCATGTAACAAACTTGTACGTGTACCCCACGAATCTAAAATAAAAGTTGAAATTATAAAAAAGATCACAGGAGAATATATGGATATTATTTGGCAAAAAAATTATAAGGAATAAGAGTATAAAAACCATTAAAAATAAATTAATTAAATCAAATTTTTGTGGAGCATTTAATGTTAAGGGAAAGATCATAATGCAAATTAATGTTGAACAAAAGTAGGGAACTAAATTATATATATATATATATATGTAAGCTTCTATACATACGTATGTATGTGTAGATCCCACTTGTGTGATACATACATGCCCATACAGACATAACTTAGAAATATTGCAAGTCTTGTTCCAGACCATTTAAGTAAAGCAAATATTGCAATAAAGATAATCATACACATTTTTTGGTTTCCTAGTGCATATAAAAGTTGTTTGTACTATAGTTTATTAAGTGTGCATAACATTACATCTAAAAAACAATGTACTTACTTTAATTAAACATATTTTATTGTTAAAAAATGCCAATGATCACCTGAGCCTTCAGCAAGTCATAATCTTTTTGCTGGTGGGGGGTCTTGCTTCAGTGTTGTTGGCTGCTGACTGATCAGGGTGTTGGTTGATGAAGATTAGGATCGCTGTGGCAATTTCTTAAAATAGGACAACAATGAAGTTTGCCACATGGATTGACTCTTCCTTTCATGAAAGATATTTCTGTAGCATGTGATGCTCTTTGATAGCCTTTTATCCAAAGTAGAACGTTTTTCAAAATTTGAGTAAATCCTCTCAAATTCATATTCTAAATTCTTTGCTGTCATTTCAACAATGTTCACAGCCTCTTCACCAGGAGTGGATGCCATCTCCAGCAATCACTTTTTTTGCTCATCCATAAGTAGCAACGTCTCACACTTTAGAGTCTATCATGAAATTGCAGCAATTCAGTCACATCTTCAGGTTCCACTTTTAGTTCTATTTCTCTAGCTCTTTCCACCACATCTATAGTTACTTTCTCTGCTGAATCTCTCAAATTCATCCATTAGGGTTGGAATCAACTTCTTCTAAACTCCTGTTAATGTTGATATTTTTACCTCCTTTTTGAATCACAGATGTTATTAATGGCATCTAGAATAGTGAATCCTCTCCAGAAAGTTTTCAATTTACTCTGCCCAGATATCAGAATAACCACTAACTGGCAGCTATAGCCTTACAACATGTATTTTTTAAATAATAAGACTTGAAAGTCAAAATTACTACTTGATCCATGGGCTGCAGAATGGATGTTGTGTTAGCAGACATGAAAACACACTAACTTCCTCGAACATTTCTATCAGAGATCGTGGGTAACCAGGTGCATTGTCAATGAGCAGTAATATTTTGAAATGAATCTTAATTTTTTTTCCTGAGCAGTAAGTTTCAACAGTGGGCTTAACATATTCAGGAAATCATGCTATAGACAGATGTGCTGCCCTTCAGGTTTTGATATTCCATTTATGAGGCACAAGTAGATTATATTAGCATACTTCTTAAGGGCCTTAGAATTTTCAGAATGGTAAATGAGCATTGGTTTCAACGTTAAGACACCAGAGAAATGAACCCCTAGAAACAGCCTGTTCTGTGAAGCTTTGAAAATAGGCATTGACTTCTCCTTTCTAGCTATGAAAGTCCTAGATCACATTCTCTTCCAAAAAAAAGGCTGTTTTGTCTACATTGAAAATCTGTTTAGTGTAGCCACCTTCGTCAGTGATGTCATCTAGATCTTCTGGATAATTCCCTGCAAATTCTACATTAGCACTTACTGCTTCACTTTGTACTTGCATGTTATGGAGATGGTTTCTTTCCTTAAACCTCATAAGCAGAGCTGTGCTAGTTTCAGATATTTCCTCTGAAGCTTTCTCTCCTCTTTCAGCCATTATAGAATAGAAAGGAGTTAAGGCTTTTCTCTAGATTGGGCTACTGCTTAAGAAAATGCTGTGGTTGGTTTGATCTTCTTTCCAGACTACTAAAATTTTCAAGGCCATTTTGCATTCTTATCATTTGTGGGCTCAGTGAGGTAGCACTTTTAATTTCCTTCAATAACTTTTTCTTCACACTCACAACTTAGCTAACTGGTACAAGAGGCCTAGGCCTCAGCCTGTCTTGGCTTTTGTCTTGTCTCCCTTGCTAAGCTTAAACATTTCTAGCTTTGATTTAAAGTAAGAGAGGTGCAAATCTTCCTCTCACTTGAGTACTCAGAGGCTATCGCATGGTTATTAATTGTTCTATTTTCAATATTTATTGTTGTATGTCAGGCAATAAGGAGGCCCAAGGAGAGGGAGTGAGATAGGGGAATGGCCCGTCAGTGGAGTAGTCACACAACACTTATCACTTATGTTTGCTGTCTTATATATAGGTGCACTCTTGGTGCCCCGAAACAAGGAAAAGGATAGCTAACATTAAAGACCACTGGTCACAGGTCACCATAACAGATATAATAATAACTGTGTGAGAAATGTGTGAGAATTACCAAAATGTAATGAAAACATGAAATAAGCACATGCTATTGGAAACATTGTGCCAATAGATTGCTCATTTCAGGGTTTCCGAAAACATTCAATTTTTAAAAAGTATAATATCTGCAAAGTGAAATAAAGCAGAGTGCAAAAAAATGAGGTGCCCTCTATATATTACTGTGCAAACAATTTATGCACACACACATACACATGTACACACACACACACACAGAGAGCCAGAGAGAGAGAGAGCAAGCATTTACAAACATATCAAAGTAAAGACCATGATACTGCTGGGTGCCGTGGCTCACACCTGTAATCCCAGCACTTTGGGAGGTCAAGAAGGACAGATTGCTAGAGCTCAGAAGTTCGAGATCAGCTTGAGCAACATGGCAAGATCCTGACTCTACTAAAAATACTAAAAAAAATGCTGGGCATGGTGGTGCGTGCCTGTAGACCCAGCTACTGGGAAGGCTGAGGCAGAAGGATCCCTTGATCCCCGGAGGCAAAGGTGGCAATGAGCCCAGACTCGGCCAATGCATTCTAGCCTGGGTGACAGAGTGAGGCCATGTCTCAAAAGAAAGAAAGAAAAAGAGAAAAGGACCATGATATCAAAAATAATAAAAGTCAATATTACTCACTGATTTAATTACAAGTGTCTCATATTTTCTAAGTTTTTATAATTTAGAAATTTCTAAACTGAGCATGTCTCACTTTTATAATCAGACAAATATATAAATGTTTTAGTAGTTATTTAACAATGACTTATACCAAGTTAATTATCACATCTATCTTCATGTGGACATATTTCTTGGTACTCTCAAGAATTCCTACAAATTTCACTGCTATTTCAAGAGGAAAAATACAGCCTTTCTCTACATAATTTATTTTAAATATAGGCATGAGGGATATGGAAACTATGAAAGTCTAAAAGAAATGAAAACTGCATTTCATTAAATACTGACAGAGAAAAGTAAATAGAAATGTTAAAGCATTAATTCCTAAATCATTCAGCATTTTGGTGTCATTCATGAGTAGGTCCTATGGCCAGCCTTTGAGAACACAGGGACAAATGAAGATAGCCTCTGAGCTAATAAGTTGGCCAAAAGAGACTGGCTTACATCTAAGTGAGGAAGGGAGTCATAGTATTGCTATTTGCTGATAAAGAACCTAAAACATAACTAAATTTGGCTGACAGAAATCCTTTCTGGACCATTTTCCTCAGACAGCCGTGTGTCTCTATTTACTCTGTGTACAAAAAAAAGCTTGACCTTTACTGAATGCCCAGAATGGCTAGGACACCTTGCCCTTTGCTCTAGTAGACAGGCCTTGACTCTGAGGAAATAGTCAATTCCCAACACCAGAGATAGGAGAAAGCCAAGAGTCTGAGTTAAAGACAGAAACCATTTGCAAAACGTGGCCGCCAAGGACTTCAGCTGGCAGGATGACCCCAAGGACTCTGGTGATGGCTGCTCACATAGCCAATCTGACCATTCCTCTGCCTTCTTATGACTCTTGGTGCCCATCCAGGAGCTGCCATCATATCAACAGAACAGCTCAAATTAGCAACGTGCTGAGGGTTTGTGGTGATATTGTTGTGCTAGCACCCCAGTGATCAAAAACGATGCAAGGGCATTTTGTGGCTGGCCAAATGGGGTACCATAATTTGTGTGTTCAATATCTATCAGAAAATATACTTCAGCTCCTTTCTCTGACCTTGCTCAAGGAGACGAAGCAGCTTCCGGCCAGTGAACAGGGAAAGAGCATTTGCAGAGGACAGGAGAGCCAACAGAACATCTGAAATTACTCGATGGAAGCCAACATTTTATATCGCTGCTGTAACTCTATCCTGTTTTGAAAAAGCAATAACCTTCTTTCTATCTGAGTGACAGCCATAAGGGGTTGTTACTATAGTTCTCAGAACTTAGAAAAGAAAAAAAAAAAAAAATCAACCTACATGGCGGGGTAGAGAAGATGGGAAAGGAAGTAAGGGTCCTCTCAAATGGCTAATGGATCAGAACACAGCCACAAGAGCCTGTTGGGTTTCCTATGTAAGAGATATGGAAGCCAGGGTAACTGGTGCAAGGTCACACAGCTAGAAGGGACGTGCCATGGGGTCTGTGAACACGGTCTTTCCACTCCATCTGTCTATTTGTTCTTCCCTGTTTACCTGTCTGGGTGGGCATTTTCTGCCCTTTTCCTGTTCGTGTTCTCTTTTCACCAATCATTTGTCTACTGCCCACAGTTACCTTTCACCATAGAGGCAGCCAGGCAGCCATATGCAGTGGGAAAGGCTGACACAGCTCACCGTGGCCCATGGCTGCCACCTTGGCTGTCTCTATCACACTTATCCAAATGCACTTCACCACCATGGTGGCTTACCCAGGGCACTCCTTAAAAGGCCCTATAGTTTATCTGGAGGCATCGGGAAGCTACGGCACTCTTGCCTGCCTTTCATAGAATGGCAGAGGACACTGGCTGCGTGATTTAATAGCACCATCTCTGCTGATGTCCCAAGGCGCCACTCATTTGAGAAGCGTCTGCACACAATGCTAATATTGGCAAGATTTCTGAAAAGCTAACTCAGGTACTAAATCATGCCAAATGAACAAGTCAAATCCATATTGGGCTGCTCCCAAGGTAACTCTCGGAAAGAAAAGCAAAGGTTATGTCGGTGACTGAAGCAGAAGTCAACCCAATGCCCTTTCAGAAAAAAAAAAAAACATATATATATATATATTTAAGACATAATGTCTGAAAGTGGATTTCTTCATAACTATCACCATATGCTGCCTGCCTCTCTTTATTCCTGCAGTCCTTATCCTCAGATCCTGTGTCATCCTTTAGTGGTCCTGTTGTAGATGACTACCCTGTTTTTCTGAGTCATGCTGCCTCTTCTCTCTCCTGGAGGTGAATATATAGCCCATTTCCCTAAACATACAGTTGTGTCAGTTTGGTTTTAGCTGTAGGTGCACTCTATACTGAGGCTACTCCTGGTCTTTACCCATTTTCTTTTCCCACATGAAGAGAAGGACAAGACACACCTACGTGGGGTCGTGGAAGGCTACCCTCACATTACGCATGTGGAAGAGTAAGGCTCTGAAGGATAAGATCAATTGTTGGACCTTTGCTCTATGCAGATGATGCTGGCTCTTAGAACCAGGGGCTGATGCCTTCACACTGCTTCCTTCATGTTAGGGAAGTCACATGCCAAGCCTGAGTCTAAGAGCCTTAAATACGCCCTCACTTTGTTCTGTACCTTAAACAAACAAACAATAATAATTAATAATTGGGCATCATATTTTCACTTTTGAAGCATTATAAATCCAACAGGATAGGGTTCTTCAATCTTAGAAATGGAGTTTTCCAGTGGGTTTTGCTGGAAGTGCACCATTGCATTATGAGTTATTATTTTTCTAAAAATAAATCAATTTTGTCCAGTGTTCCTTGAAAGTTCACAATAAATGTCAAGTCTTTGCGGTTTCTATTCATAACTGAAGAGCCTTTACAGGAAATTTGCCCATACTAAAGTTTTCTTTCAGAAGGAACCGGTTTTCCTTTTTTCTTTATTGTGTTTCTTCATCATCCTCAAAATCAATTTTTTTAATGGATGAATCAGATTCTGCTTTTGTCCATTTGTCCTTTGAGTGAGTGGATAGCTGTGCAGTGCATCATCAAAGCCTTCATATCCAACATCCCCGAGCCAGTCCCTAACCCAGGCCAATAAGAACCCCAATGCCACCACAAGAGATATGAAAAGAGAAAGCAGCCCTCTGGTTCTCCTCAGGTTTGCCCCATGCTATTCTCTAAGTATGCATGAGGGCTGTGAAGGATAAGATCAATGATGTCCAGTCCAATGGGAAAGAAGACAGGTTTGCGAATTAAACAACAACAATAAAAAAGCAGCAGCAGCAAGAAAAAAACCATGGAGGCAGTGCTCCGAATAGAAATAGCTAGCCTACTGATTCTAAGTGGGCATCGTGATTCAAGGAAGAGGTAGCATTTTTGGATTCCATCTAAGGAGTATGATGGTTGTCAGGTGCGCTATGTGAGAGGTAGGGATGGTCAGATGGAGTGAATTTTTTTAAAGTTTGCATCAACTCCAAAGTTCCATGCAGATAGGTCAAATCCTCAATTGACGGTATGTATTAATATATAAATGCTTAGCTTTATTTTGGTGAGAAAAACATTTCAATAAATAGTAATGATATAATAACATTAATAGCCATTGGTAATTTTATTTTTTGTACTCTATATTTTTATACAGAAGATCTGAGATCACGGATGACATATGTTAATGTCTTAAAATATAAATGGTGCTAAACAATTCCATTTGCTTTCCTATTTTGTTCTTCTTTCTATTGAGGCCAGGTCTAATCCCCAAATGAGATTCTTGCAGATATTTGAAAGTATTAAGGGGATATTTTGTAACATACCTTTTTCTTCCCCCAACCACATCAGAGCGGGTTTGCTCCAACTCTTTCTAAACATTCATCTGAATGTTTATAGGATGAAGAACTTTTTGTCCAATAAATGGAGTCATTTGGGTGAAGGGACATTGAGCTTATGCTTGCCACTATCACTGCCAAACAAACAAAACCCATGCTAAGAAAATACTGACAGTTGAAAAATATGCATTAGCACTATAGAGCTTCACCTTCTGCTCTCTAACAGTCCAAGGTCCTGGCAGCCTCTTTACCTTGCTTGCTCACCTTCCTAAGATAATTTGTTAGGAAATGATCAGAGATACCCATCTATGCTATAGTGTGGACTTATAAACACAGAGCACCAGCTTTCTGTTCCCTGATAGAATTAATAATTTACAGTGGAAAAACGTAATCATGAGAGGGGAAGGAAACCATTTATCACATTAACTAATACATAAATGTGTTTCCTATAGCAAGACCTTGTTTAATCCTCACAACAGTTCCATGAGGCTTGTGCCCTTCTTCCTCTTTTGTAGTAAGGAACTGACTTATCCTGGGTCATACATCCAGAAAAATCTGAAAAGCATTAGAATAAAAATGTGCCTCCTTCCTGGCTCTCTTTCTTCTCTTCCTCCCTACATTTCCTTCTGTCTCCTCTGGTACTCCCTCCCTTTCCTACTTTTGGTTTGGCTTCCTGCCTCAACCTTGCACCACTTGGGATCCTACTTATCTTTCTTCAACAGATTTCAGGCATGAAGAATCAGCACAGGAAGGGGAAGGTAGTTCTTTTTATATGTGACCTTTCCTGGGCTCTTGAAAGCATACTGGGCTGGCCCTCTCACACTGCAGAGTAGCTGTGACCCTGCAGGAAGCAGCTCAGCTATCCTTGAGATTGCTGTCTAGACAGGTTCCCTGCCTAACAAGAGATGTGAAGAGACAATCTGTTCTCCATTGCCCCACAATTATTTTCAGAATACTAGGGAGAGTACATGGTAGTGAAATCACTTTTTCCCCATTAAAGCTGCTACCTTGCTTTTTTGCTTTAAAAAGAAAACACACACACAGTGAGAAAAGTTTTTTTTTTTTCAAGAATTTTTATGCAGTGTTGAGTAAAGGGAGATCCCTTTTACAAAATTGTTTTGTTTTACTTGACAACTCCTGGTGATAAGTGGAGTTAATATTGCCAAGTAAAAGTGGACCCTGGAGTGTAAAAGAAACTTTATTATTAATCTCTTATGGTTTTAAGTCTATAGTCACAAGTGAAAATACATTAAATAGAGATCACCCTTAAAACTTGTGTTGAGGAGCAGAAGTAACATGTTTTATTGAATTATGTGTGGTTTTCCCAAACATGAGAACATCACTTAAAAGTAAAGTCTTCAGGTGGGAAGAAATACCAACAATTAAAGTGTCCCTGAGTATTGATTATTAGTCTTTTGTTTGAAAGAGATATCTGAGACATAGTTTACAGAAGAGAATATGTTAAGTAGGAGAAGTTAGAGAAGACGACAGGACAAAAAATATATACAAAAGTGAGAAGAATGAAGAGTGTTTTATATACATATATACAAGAGTTAAGGTCATTAAAGAAGAAAAAAAAGGGAAGGGGTGCATTGGCATCCACTCTGTGGGCAGAAGCCTCAGATATAATCCTGTGGGCTCCATCTTGGGGGAAGGCTTGGAGATGGATTTGAGGAAGTTTTATCAAAGGACAAAGAGAAAGCATTGAGTCTGTAGCTTGGGGACTTCTTGGATTCTGCAGACCCCTAATCTCTACCAATGACATGTTAGTCATTGTTAATATAAATGTTCTAATCATAAAGCCTAATCATCTGATTTGTTCCCTCTGGTGGCCATCACTGCATGGAAGGAAACCTAAGGAACTGGAAATAGTAGAGATCTTTCTTTTGGTGGTTTCTGTTAATTAGCTTGAATTATTGGCACAATAATAGAGCTGCCACCACCATTAAGAATAAGTAAAAGTGAAAGTCAGTAAGAGAACAAGGTATGACAGAAAACTGACAATAAGTACTGAATGATCTACCGGAGAAGGTTTTAGTATCAACTAGTCTAAGCTGATCTGACAGTTAGAGACCTAATCAAGCCTAGAGAGCAGCAATACCCACTTCCTCCTTCTTGGAATCCCTGTACTTAAATCTCAATGTACTTAAGTGTCACTACTTCCAAGCTTTAGATTATTAAATGTGATTCAGATTCCTGCTGGCTGTAGTGGGAATTACAGATAATGTTTATTATAAAATCTCCCACATGATGCTTTAATCAGGATCACAGCCATTCGTTTTAAACAAAACAACAGTCCGTGTCATTCAGCCCATGGCCTGTTTACAGACTCACAGATGTGAAGCCATAGGAACGATGGCTAATGAAGCAGAGCAGGCAAATCTCAGACCCAATACTTGGCTGTTTCGAAAATTTTGTCTGCATTATTAGTGTTCATGTTTCTACCAGAAAACATGAATTCTGGGATCTGGAAATCTGGAGAGTCTCCAGATCTAGATGATATTCTTTCTTAGAGTCAGCCACGATTTCACACTCGCAATCACACTCACAGTCCTCTGCATACTCATTAAGCAACAAGGATGAATGAGCGGGCTGGGTGTGAAAGCAATGAGGAGTTTTGGGGGCTGTGTCTAAATGAATGGCACATGCCTTGTGAAGAGAGCCAGTCACTGCACCACTCCATGCACTTGTTGTAAAATATTCAGATTTTTACCAAAGCCAAGTCAGCAATCTGGGGGTTTTATGTAGAAAATTTCTGATTTTTAATCATAGAGACAGGGACAGATCCCTCCAGATTCTGTCTAATGTCTTATACGCTAGAATATGCTACCCCTCCAGGTTTGGTGACTTAAAAGCAGAGATAGAGGATTGCAGGCATTCTTCAGCCTGAGCACCTCAAGCCATTCAGAAACTTGGTCTTTGATGTGAAAATGTGTTTCATGTGCTTGGAGCAGGGGAGGTGACAGAAAGGTGCGGCTGGTGATGATCATGACATCACCCTACATTGTTTTTAACATAAAGTGCATGCCAGGCATTCTGGTACACACTACACATATGTTTTCTTATTTGATCTTCACAAACATATCAGACGTTTCCATTTTACAGAAGGAGAAACCGTGGCAAAGAAAGGTTAAGGGAACCAGTCCAAAACCTAGTGGCAGCTACTAAATTGCATCCATTGTGTCTTAGATGCTTCCACACATAGTTTTAATTCTCAAAACAATAGTGTGAAACGGACATCATTCTACAAATTCTGCAGAAGAGGAGAAAGGATCTCCGAGATTTACCCACTGCACAAACTCCTCTACCAAGCAAAGTGACTAATTAAGCTGGGATTCAAATCCTGGTCTGACTCAAAAGACTGTGGCTTTGACTATGAACACATTAGCTACCCTGTTAGAAACTCTGTTTATATCATCGCCTAATAACTCCTAACACCCCTGCAGGGTAGGCAACAGTGTCCACACTTCACAGTTGAGATCAAGCTCTTTATCCACATGTACACAAACATTAAGTCAGCCCAAGTAGATTACAACCTGAGGATCAATCCCTTCTCTGGCTGACTCCAGGACTTGTGTTCTACCTGTTCCACCACAATGTGTCATAAAGTCTGCAGTTTCCCCATTTCCCTGCACAAACATGCTACCCAGTCCTGCCAGCCACCCATCCAGTAGCTTAGGACAAAACCTGATTTTTCCTTCCCCAGCTGAGGTCTACCCTCTACAGAGTCACCTAGGTGAGGTGAAGAATATTGAAACAGCCTCGTTTAAACCCCTGCCCAAAAGTTTCCGGTAGCTTATGATTATGCTTAGAACAAACTCCACATTTCCTCATGTGATTTATGTGGCCCTGTGTAATCTGTCTTTGGCCTCTCTCTTCTCCCTTTCTGCCTTTCTCTTCTGTATTTCCAATCACTTTAGTGTTCTAGCAGATCCTCCAATAAATCAAAGGTGTTTTAGTGTCATGGACTTCCCCTCCACTTAGAATTTTCTTCTCCCAAACCTTACTTTTTCACCTTATTTAGGTGTCTGTTCAAATGTCACTTCCTCAAAGAGATATTATTTAAGGAGGAAAGAAAAGTATATATACATATAAAACAGAGTCCCTGCACTTACCTGGGTTTATTTCTCTCTTTGTCACTTACAACTATCTGAAATTATATTATAATCTATCTGTTAGGTAACATGAGGTACCTTAAAGTGGCGCCGTACCTTAAGATGGGGTCGGTTCCAGGTTCTTCTCCCCTCCTTGACTGTGCACTGTCTGAACCCGCCAAAGGAGGGCCAATCAGAAAGAAGCATCTCCCGCCTTCCCTTGGGCCCATCCCACGTAGGCCCAAGGGATATAAAACCCAGCACACCAGCAGCTCTCTCTTCTTCTCTTCTCCTCTCTTCTCTTCCTTCTCTGCTCGATACCTCCAATAAAGATCTCTTGACCACGACTGGTGTAGTCTGATCCTTGCCCGGCCTCTTTCATTGGTGCCGTGACTCGGATCGGGAACACCCCACCCTTCCGTGGGATCCCGATCCCTCTTCAGGCTCGGTCCAGACCCCGGCCGGTCTTCGCCCATTTTCCTGTTCGCCGACCTCTCCACCCAACACCGGCCTCATCTCGGTAAGTCTCCCCTCCTGATGTCCAACACCAGCCGACCAACTCCCTTCTCAGCCGCCCGCTCTTGGCCGCCGTAAATCTTACTCTAGACTTGGCCTGCAAGGAACGGAGTTTTCTCCCTCTCCTCCTCGCGTCTCTGGCCTGGGCCCCCCTTCCCTTTCTCGTCTCAAAATTCCTGGTACCAGGTGGCCCACGGTCCTCGGCCATAGTCGGCCCCTCAGTCCTTTCGCTTTGGTGACGACCGAACGGGAAGCTCTGAGTCACGTCGCGGTGTTCGGCTATTAGGGGACGCCCTACTTAGCCCTCACTGCATATCCTCTCCTAGCCCCGCAATGGGAGGCTCCACATCCCTGCCTGCCGACTCTCCCCTACGATGCCTCCTAAACAATCTGTCAGCCCTAGGCTTAGCGGCCAACCTCAAACCAGAACGTCTAATTAAATACTGCACACAAGACTGGCCCACTTACCCCTTAGATAACCAAAATAAATGGCCCACTTATGGGCCTCTGGATATTGTGAGCGAACAGGAAAATGGGGAGAGATCCCCTATGTCCACGGCCTCCCGTGTAAACCTCAACATCTTATCACTGCCCTCAAACTGCTAACCTCTCCCTCCGATCCTGACTTTGACCCCGCTGACGAACCTCCGCCATATCACCACCCTCAGCCCCACCCTCCGGCAGCCGCCTGGCCAGCGGCGGCCCCGCCCCTTACCACTTCCCCAGCCTCTCTCTTCCTTCCCCTTCCTCTGCAACCTCTCCAGCTCCCTCCCCTCCGCCGCTCAGCCCTCCCACCACTCGTTCCAGATCACACCTTCCCATCCTCGACCCTCTTAGAGAAGTTGCAGGGGCAGAAGGCATTGTTCATGTCCATGTTCCCTTCTCTATGGCTAACTTATCCCAAATTAAGAAATGCTTAGGCTCTTACACTTCTAACTCCGCCTCTTATATCAAAAAATTTCAATATCTCCTCCAAGCCTATAGCCTCACTTTCCATAATATCTATATAATTCTCTCTAACACCCTCCTTCCTGAGGAGTGCAGGCGAGTCTGAGAGCAAGCCCGCACTTATGCAGATGAAGTCCACCAAACAACCCCAGCCTTACCCTTAGGCGCACAGGCAGTGCCAGAACAGGAGCCTCACTGGGATTACAATACAGACAATGGAATCGCCTCTCGAGACCATTTTGCCTCCTGCCTTGTAGCCGGATTACGTAAGGCAGCCCAAAAGGCTGTTAATTTTAAAAAAACAACCCATCCGCCTTTCTTGACCACCTTACACAGGCACTCCAACAATATACCAACATAGACCCAGAAGCCCCTGATGGCAGGCAGCTTCTCATGTCCCATTTTTTCGTGCAAAGCTTCCCAGACATTAAAGCCAAATTAAAGAAGCTAGACAGAGGTCCCTTCACCCCGCAGACCGAGATTCTGGCCACCGCGTTCAAGGTATACCATAACCGTGACGAGCAGGCGAGGAGGCAAAAGTGTCAAATGCTGGCTCAAGCTCTCCGAGCCCCTCCTCGGCCAGCTATAAACACTGGTGACCATAAGCCACCACTTGGCCACTGTCAGCCCCCTGGGCCCTGCTTCAAGTGCGGCAAAGAAGGGCATTGGGTCCGTGAGTGTCCCAATCCCAGGCCTCTACACATGCCCTGTCCAAAATGCCACCAGCCCGGTCACTGGGCTGTCGACTGCCCCAACTCCTGGATGGGGGTTGGGCCAGACCCCGGCCCCACCCCCGACCTCTTAGGACTGGCCATTGACGATTGACAGAGCCCTGGGACTCCCCCCACCGACGCACACTATCACTGCACAGGAGCCCAGGATGCCTCTCACAGTAGATGGGTGCCTCGTCACCTTCCTCCTCGATACAGAAGCTACTTTCTCGGTTCTGCGGGAATTTTGGGGTGTCACTTCCACTTCCAGCCCTCCTATAGTCGGGGTAGGAGGCCAAACCATGTGCCCAAGAGCTACTCCACTTTTATCCTGCTCCTTCTCAGGTCACCTCTTCTCTCATAGGTTTTTAGTTAGGCCCCAGTGCCCCCTTCCCCTGTTAGGAACAGATATGCTTTCCAAGTTTAGAGCAGCCATCACTTTTAATCCCATAGCTCTCCCAGACTCCACCTCCCTCCTCGCCCTAGTTGCCAACTCAACTGACCAACCCCACACTCCGTCTTCCTTGTCCCTATCTGTCAACCCCACAGTCTGGGACACTGCCACCCCCTCACTGGCTCACTGCACTCCTGTTGAAATCTCTCTAAAAAACCCCCACCACTTTCCACACCAGCCCCCAAACATTGAAGGCGTTCCTCTCTTCCTTTTTCACCTTAGACTCCTCTGATTTACAGTTCCTCCAACAGCTCACGTCCACCTGCACCATCTGCCAACACACTAACCCGCAAACCCCACTACGGCCAGGCACCTTCCACACTCATCAGGCCAGGGGACACCTCCCCGGCAGCGATTGGCAACTTGACTTTACCCACATGTCTCCAGTTAAAAGATTTCGATACCTCCTAGTTCTAGTTGACACTTTCCCCGGGTGGGTTGAGGCTTTCCCGACTACCAATAAGAGAGCAAGCACAGTTGCTTCACTTCTCCTATCAGAAATCATCCCGTGGTTTGGAGTCCCCTCCTCCCTCCAAACTGAAAACGGTCCTGAGTTCACATCCCAAATCTCACAAAATATAGCAACAGCTCTCAACATACCTTGGCACTTTCATCACCCACAATCTTCCGGAAAAGTCGAGCGGACCAACCGCACACTCAAAGAGACCCTCACCAAGCTATCCTTAGAACTGCACCTAGACTGGCATGTGCTGCTTAGAACAGTGTCTAAGTCTGCACTGAACAAACCTCTTTGCATGAATGGCTGAACGACTTCAAAAGTGCATGTACATTCTCTAACATTTGGCATGCATTTTAGTGTTTTCAGAGCCAGAAACACAAGGAGAACAGTCATGTTTTGAAATCCACTAAGAACAAATACTAGGGATAAACACAGATGTAAGAAAAGGAATGTTTTGGATAGACTCCAGCTAAGTAAGTGAAGTGAAAAACAGAGTCATAGACCTTGGAACAAAGAATGAAAACGATTAAGCTGTGAATGTTGTTAAGAGAGGTTTTAATTCTTTTTTTTTTTTAAAGGCATGCAGAAGCAATAATTGAAGTTAAAAGAAAGAGAAGATTCTTCATGGAAGAAGAGTAAATATTATTTTATTTCTCCTTTCCTTAACTTGAAAGAAATGAAATGAAAGACAGAGGAGAGTTATCAAGGTGAGAATGGGGGAGGCATAAAATCTTAAGGGCTGTCACAAAAGCTAGTAACTTTTTTGTAGTGCAGATTTAAGGGAGGAAATCACATTGCTTTCAAAATGGAAACTTCAAGCAAAGCTAGTGCTGCTTGTATTGACCTTTAGAGGAAGAGGGTAGTTAGCATTTGTTGTTGTTCAATTTCATGTAAAATGAGGAGCCCTGAGAGCTAGCATTTCTGTCCTGAAGCATCTTCATGTAGATCAGATTCAGACCCCCATGCCAGACTCCTCAAAGCACGCTAATCCCATCTTGACATTTGCAGTAAATGAAAACTCTCTGTCAGTAGGTAGATAGAGGCTTTTCTTCTAAGGGTCTCCTATGATGACAATTTGATATAAACAAATTAAGTATTTCTACAGCCCTATTCTCCAGAGCTGGAGGCAGCATGTCACCTTCCTCATTGCAATGTTGGTGGGGTGGAGGGTCAGTGTAGTGTGGCCCGAATATCAAACACTGATGGGCAGGATATAATTGCTTTGATCTGATACTGCCAGTTCTTCATGATCTCATTTCTAGGCTTCAGTTTCCACCATTGTGAAATGAAAGGATGGATGAGATTAAATACGCCCTATAGTCGGTTCCCAAATTTAAGACTCCATGATTCTAAATCTTTAATGGTCATAGGAGAAAAGATTCAAGAATGTACCAGTTACATAATATTTTGGAAGTACTCTATCACCAGAAACTTGAGGTCCCCTTTTTTGTCAACTTCAAGGGTGACTTTTACTTTAGAGAAAATTTGTTTCCAAGGACTATATCTTTGGAATTTCTACTTGGTTAATGATGTTTAGGGATATGAGGAGGTGCAGAGAGGAGCAGAAATCATGGTGGCATGCATAAGAAACATGCCTTGAAATATATTCTATGATGTGCTTGCCATTATTATGATTATTATGGTTACAGATTCACATAGACATATAGAAACTAAATAATTCCTAGCTTACTTTTCAAAAGGACAAAAATTAGTGTTTTTCTCTTAATTTTAGATAAAATCCTAGATAAAAAAATTTTAATCTTACCCTTATTTTGATTTCTACTTTTCACTCTTCATTTCACACTACAGATGGGGGTAGGACAGAAATAAAGAGGAAGAATCATGTTTCCTTTATTTTAATGCCCAAGTCATCTTTCCCAAATCAATGATAAGGGTTTTATCTACATACTGTATACGACTTGAGAAAAAAACTAACCAGGTGGCAAGCCAGCTACATTGGACTTTGTGTGGGTGTAAAGTCCAGCTTTGCCACCTTTATTTGGTGTGGCATCAGATGAGTAATTGAACCTCTTTTTGTCTTGATTTACTGTCTGCAAAGATAATAAGAAGATCTGCCTCAGAATTTTTTTACCAAGTTTAAATGAAGTAATACCTATAAATAATCAGTACAATGTCAGTCATAAGTTCAGTATGCAATAATGGTCTAACTCCAGTGTCCTATACTTCATTCAATAATTATTAACAGAAAATACCTAACATTTATTGAGTACTTATTATGTGCCAGGCTTGGCGCCATGAACTTAAAGTGCACTATATTATTTATTCTTTACCTTGTGGCATTTTTACAGAGAGAAATATGCACAAGAGATGAGTAAATAGCTTGCCCAAGGCTTTCAGGTAGTGAGTGGCACAGGATTCAAGTTGAATGAGCTTTGCCACAATCATGTCCACACATATGGTGTGCATCTGCTACCCTTTTTTCCTTTTATTCTTTTCCTGTGTTTGCTTTGCTTTCTCAACTCTTGAAATCTTGATGTGATTAAAGATATGTCTCAAATATCATTGAACCTATAAAATATTTTCCAATCATCCATAATCTTCTATTGAATTCACAGATGAATTCTGAAAAGCTTTCTAAATTTTAATCATCAAGATCTGTTTAATGATGCTCATATTTTAATTTTCAGGATCTGTGGTAGAACATTAAACCGTTAGCCTCTCTTAATCTAGGGCAAAGACCATTTGTTTTTGTACTTTTTGTTTTTTTTTTTTTTATCTGCATTTGCAATGAGCACAGAGATGATCATCTTTCAAAATCATTTTCTTTAAAATACAGATGACTCTTTACAGCAAGGAATGGGTCCACATTCAAATGAGTAAGTAATATATCAGTGTATTGACAAACACATACTTAATACATTTTGAAACATCTCCTCCTATCAATAAATCATTAAATAAATGCTGGGTGCTTGCTGACTGCTAATAGCCTCTAGGAGCTGTCATGTAGTTCCTGTTAGTGCTTGTGTTTGCATGGGCCATGCAAGGCTACCAACTTCTGTTCTCTCTGTCTCCTAGGTGCTAGGAAGCCAAAGTTTATTTTCTCCAAATCCAAACCCCATCATCTCCCTCACTTCACCTCACTCCACGTCTCCTTATATCCGGTAGAGTGCACTATGACATTGGAGTCATGGAGACCGAGTTTTCATCTCAGCTCCACTCATTTACTGGCTGAATGAACATAGTCAACATACTTTCATCTGTCTCACCCTATCTATAAAATATGAATGAAACATCTACTTTTCCGGGTTGTTAAAATAATAAGAAATAAATTGGTGCATTAGGCACTCAGTTCATAGATGTTATCATCATCTAGCCATTGCTACAAGAAGCAAAGTTAACTGTTAGCCTCCTTTATTATCTATACTTCCTTTTCTCATTGATATTTCCTCTGATCTTGCTGTTTTGTTTATCATTGTACATGTATTTTTTTATATTGCATTATAGATGGTTTATGCAGATGACCCCAAAGCCTTTGTGAAACTGGCAAGATATAGTACAAACAAACAATATAAGGAAACAAATAAAATTAAATAAATGAACACAGCTCTTTGGCCATGAATTTCCATAGCTTTGCACTCCAGTTACAAAATCTGTCAACAATGATGATTATTTATAAATCCCAAAGAACCAACAAAGTGACAAATGTAAAATTTAACACAGGGTTTGCTTGTGCAGAAGCAATACTAATTGCAACCATTTATGTCAACAGCTTACCATTTTATACCTAATTACCATGCCTCAAAACTGCATTATGTATATCATTAGGTGTGTGTCAAATTAACTCTGTTGTAAGTTTTATTTAATTATGCCACTATTGTCTACACCTACAGGCTCAGTTTGTATAGTTTATTGCTTATGGGCCATGGTCTATTGCTCTTAACTTAAAAAAAAAAAAAGGCAAAGACAGCAAACACTGGAGAGAAGAGGATTAAAATACCTGCCTCTACCACTAAAGAGCTTATTGTTGGGGAAAGGAGGGACTCCGTCTGTTAATCTGATCCCCTTAATGTTATTCCATTTCTTCCCACCATTGTAGATTTGTATTTCTTTATTTCCATGATAGGAATATTAGTCTTATTCTCTATTAGCCCAAGAATGTCTTATTCAATCCACTGAAGGCCTAAATAGAACAGACTCTTTAAAAAGAGTGAAATAATATTCTCTTTCTTTGCCTGACCTTGGTCTTCTCCTGCCTTCAGACTTGACCTCTGACTAAAACTTTAACTACCATTGTTCCTGGTTCTCATACCTTTAGACTCAGACTAGAATTGTACTGTCTGCTCTCTTGAGTCTCCAGCTTAGTGACTGCAGATGCTGGGACTTCCACAGTCATGTGAATCAATTTCTTATAATTTCTCTCCTGTATGTATAATGAGAGAGAGTCTGTTCCTCTGGTGTACACAGACAATACACTCTGTCATAGGCTATGTGTAAGGATAAACAATATCTGTAAAAAACAGGAGTACTGCTTAGTGTTTGGAAGACTCTTAATAAGTACTAGTAGTCCTAGTTATTCTCCTTCTTCAAATGCATTTATCCCTCGAGTCCTTTAAAACTTGGGTGAACATTTTTTCTTATGAATTTCATAGAATTTTTTATTTTTTAATACTGTTGGACATGCTGTTTGTTGATACTCCATAGTGACTTCAGAATTGAGTGTATTCAAAAAAAGACCATAAGCTTCTTATTCATCTTTACTCAGTTTTTAGCTATACCCTTAAAGAGTCATGCTGAAATCACAGAATTTCACATATTAGCTGTAGAGGGAAACCTAGGGGCCACTTTGTCCAGTGCTTTTGTTTTCCAGATTAAGAAAACTAAGACCTGGTAAGGTTAAATAACTTAACATGGTCACACAGTTGGTTAGTGACAACTGGGACAAAGTGTTCAAATTGACCTTTTCACTGATTAAAAACAAGAACTGGCAAGCTATGACCCACAGGCCAATTCTGGCCTGCCACCTATTTTTGTAAATAAAATTTTATTGGAACACAGCCATACTCACATTCATTTACATATTGTCTACGGCTTTCCTGATATTACAACAGAGTTGAGCAGTTGTGACAGACACCATATAGCTTGCAAAGCCAGAAATATTTACTATCTAGCCCTTTACAGAAAAAGTTTGCAGATTCTGGTTTAAGAATAAGAACACTTCCAAAGCTTCAACTCACAAACTGAGATATCACCTAAACCTTTAAAAAAAAAACTGATTGAAAAGAAACAACCAAAAAAACTATGTTAGATGTTTTTACATTAAGTGAGTTTTATATCCCAAGGGACACACAATGTCATCTATGCAATGTCAACAATAAAGGCAATTGTTCTGTTAAGGGACTATGCATGTTGAAACCCCTGAAGTATAAATGTCTCTCAAAGCCACCTCACATAACCTCTCTCCCTAAGGTTTGAAATGACTATTAAGAAATTCTTAATCAAAGAAGACAGATTAGAAGTTGAACTGTAAGATTCCTGTGGGTGTCGAGGGCATCTTATTATTCCATCTGTCTATTGTGAAGCACTCTACTGGCCACCAATACCACTTTAGCACACCTGCCCCATACCTGCCAGGGGCTCTTCAGGTTTAATGGAAAGATATGCCAAATGTTCACCCTAGTGTTATGCCTTGGTAAGAGGAAGTGCACCAATCTGATGCCTAGAAAAGCAACAACCTATTTTGAGGACAAGAACATAACTATTAAGTAACCCAGAAACAAATAAAATATCCCCTCATAGCAAGAAAAGAAAGCTATCATAAATGTATCAACATTTGTTGGACATGCTAGCCTGTCTGGCACAAAAATTAAACACAGTCACCCCTCCACATTCATGGGTTCTATATCCATGGACTCAACCAATTGCAAATTGAAAATATTTGGGAAAATATTCCACAAATTTCCAGAAGGCAAAACGTGAATTGGGCACTCATGTAGTATTATGTTGAATTTATGCAACTGAAGTGACATAGGCAAGTATTAGGTACTACAAGGATTTAAAGAAGAGGGGAAGATGTGCGTAGGTTATATGAAAATACTATGCCATTTTATATAAGGAACTTGAGCATCCACAGATTTTGGTATCTGTGGGTGGTCCTGGAACTAATCCTTCATGGATACAGAGGGATGGCTGTACTAGGCATTGTACATTATCTCACAACTCCTTCGATCACTCTAGGCTATGGATAATGTTTTCCAAGGGAGAGTTTTGGGTTGTCAGTAATAGAAAAGGCCAAATTGACTGGCTTAACCAAAAAAGAAAGTTCGTCATCTCAGGAAACAAGAAAAGGTTCAGTGGCTCCAGGATTGTTTAATTCAGTGACCCACCAATGTTAACAAGACCCTACATTCTCTCTATATTTCCACTTGACCATTTGCATCTTGTTATCTTCATTTTCAAAGCTGCAAAATGAACAGTTATGGCTGTCTAATAGAATAAAATGAGCTGTTTATTCTTAAGCACCTCTTTTTAGGGAAAGAACATCCTTTGATTTGCTAGAATTTTGTCATATAAACTTGTCAGAGACAGTTCTTGGCAGAGATATTAGACTTTCATGATTGTCCTAGACTTTGGTGTTAAGGTTGAGTTGGGATCTGTCTCCTAATGAGCACACAGTTGGGTGGAAGAAGGGAAATTCTTGGAGAAAACTGTGGTTTTGGCAGGAAGGAAGACAGAAAGGAATTTTGAATAGTCACTAATGGCACCTCCTATAGATCCCCTTTAGATTATGAATGATGAAGCACAAAGAAGTTACATAACTTACTCCAAACTATTTAATAGAAGTGGAATTTCCTTTCTTTCTTTTTGTATGGACCCCTTCTTTCTTCTAAAAAGAATTATTATATTCAAATTTTAACTACAGAAAAACAAGATAGAAACTAAGTGAGGAAATTTCAGTAAAGGAACCATAAAGATGGAATACTGAAAAAGAAACATAAGATGGGAAAACTAGGAAACAGAAAAGTCAAAATTTGCGTTTCAGTTTCTTGTCTCCAAGAACCTAACGCAGCTTCTTCTCCATAGAGCACTAGAGAAGCCAAACACTAATGCCAAAAGAACAGGTGTTACTGAATTTTTATATGAATTACTCCATTTATTTCTTCAAAAACATTTATCAAATGCTGAGTCTTTATTTTCCAACCAGGCACTGGAAAATAAAAACTCATGGTCTCTCTACCCAGGGGAAGAGGGTGGCTATGAGGCAGACAGACGTGACCAGACTCACGGTGCAACCTACAAATCCTGCGATACCAAGAATAAGGATAAGAATCCTCAAAGACTTTAACCACATTCTTCATTTTACACTTGAATAAGCAGAGCCCCAAAGGTTTTAGAACTAGTGGAACACAGTTAGGGGAGAATCCTTTATTACTTGCTAGCTCTTTTTGCATACAAACTATGTATCAGGCTCTGCTCCATTTGCTTTCCATAACTATTAGGTGATTTGGTCTTAATAATAAGTCTACAAGGTAGGTAATGTTATGGTCCTTATTTTACAGAGGAAACTGAGGCATAGAGGTAATCAGTGACTTCACTAGATCATGTTACTGGGTGCTTGGTGGAGCTGAAATTTGACCCCGACCTACTAGCTCTGTGAACTCTTAAAAATTAGGCAAAATGGGCTGGGCACAGTGGTTCACGCCTGTAATCCCACCACTTTGGGAGGCCAAGGTGGGTGGATCACCTGAGGTGAGGTGACCAGCCTGGCCAACATGGAGAAACCCCGTCTCTACTAAAAATACAAAATTAGCCAGGTGTGGTGGCACATGCTTGTAGTCCCAGCTACTTGGGAGGCTGAGACAGGAGAATCGCTTGAACCTGGGAAGCGGAGGTTGCAGTGAGCCGAGACCACAGCATTGCAATCCAGCCTGGACAACAGAGAGAGACTCTGTATCAAAAAAATAAACAAATAAATAAATAGGCAAAATGTTCACATTTATGAGGGTCTGCCATCCAGGCCTGGCACAGGAATTCATTCATGCTATTCCTACAGCAATTCTGTGGTTGAACATTGACATCATGATGATTATTCATCTTCATTTCACAAATACATAAGCCAAGGCTTTGAAAGGGAATTTTACTCCCCACAGATCAGCATGATCATCAGCAGTGGAGCTGGAGGAACACTGACTGCCCTGCAATTCAAGTCTTTCCTCTTGTCCCCAACTCATCTCCACTCTCCCTCCTGTTGCTCCACACTGGTCTTGCTGGAATTCCAAACTGTCTCTTTAAGATTCTTTCAGAGTCAACCATGAGATTCTCAAAGCCTTAACCCTTTTACAAAATCAAGATTACCTGCCAACTTTATTTGTCTTTGTTTTCTGCAACATGATACATTAATTGGCACAAATCTACCCTCACCCTGAACCCTTTTTTGGATGCATTTTGCAAGGCCAACTGGGCTTCTGTTTTATATGGGGTGAGGGTGCTGGCCACGCACATTGTCTCCAGAGGAGCAAAGGCTTGCTCTATCCCATTTGTCCAGAAGAGGCTCAACTGCTTGGCCCCAAAATTTGCAATAGACTTGGTCATTAAGGTAAGAATTGCTTTCCCTGAAGTATCACAGATGCAGTACTCCCTTTCTTTCAAATTTATTGATTTTTATTTTGTTTTGTTTTTCAGGCCATGAATTCCATGGCTCAGCACTCCTAAAAAATGGATGGGTGAAAAAACCTTAAATATAAACCTTTTCTACCCCCTCTCCTCTACAAGTTATGCATGTTAAATATATATCTACATTTCCCTGAAAAGCAAAACAAGAGCTGAGGTGTTCAAACAAATTAGTCAAGAGAGAAAAATGTTGCTTAAGAAAACAAATTCTGGGAGATGGAACAGAAAGAGTGAAATCCTATTTTTTTTCCTAGTAAATCCTATTTTTTCCTAGTAAAGCAGATTTACTTTAAGTCAGCCGATCACTCATAACACTTTACACACACACCACACACACACACACACACACACACACGCTATTCATTTAACATTTGCTGCCCTGTATATTTCCAACTGCAGACACAGACCACGGATTCAGTTGAGAATTCCTCAGGAAAAAAGTGGTATTGGCAAATGAAAATGATTACAGGAGGTTGAAGAGCAGTAGCTGAAGGAACTGAAAACGTTTAGAACATAAAAACGAAGGTCAAGTTAGGGCATTATTGCAGCCTTTGAATATCTAAAGAGCAGTCATGTAGAAAATGGAATAGACTCATTTTGCATTGTTCCAAACTGCAGAGCTTGAATGACTGATGGAAGGTACAGAGGCAGGTTTTGGCTCACAGTAAGGAAAAAAAATTGGAACAATTAGTGCCATAAAAAAAAAAAAAAAAAAAAAAAAAAAACGGGAATGGTTTGCTTCTGAGAATAGCAGAGTCCCTCCCCATGAAGAGTTTCAAAAAGAGGCTTGTATGGCCATCTGTCAAGGATTTTGTAGAAAAGATTCATGTGTTAGTTGAATAAGAATTTTCAGTCCTGGCTGCATAGTGGAATCATTTGGTGAGCTTTTAAAAATTCTGATGCTTGGATCTTACAGCAGATAATCTGACTTAACTGGTCTGCACTGGAGCCTAGATATCAAGCAATTTAAAATTCCCCATCTGATTATAATGAAAAACCCAGGAGAAGAACCCCTGGGCTTGAGGCTGCATTCATCCCATTGGTCATTATTTGATGGATATTTATGGAGCTAACACTGGAGGCCTGATCTGCTCTGAGCTGGATAGAAAATGGTGTCCATTCTGGCACGTCAGCACACTGGAGTTCTCAAGGCAGCACCGACCTTTCTTCATTGGAAAAGTTTCTCCTTCCATTGGAGGTCTCTTTGTCCATCATGTGGCAGGACAGAGTGCAGGATAATTTTTGCCCTTGGCTGCATCCCTCTACCCAAGAATAATGTGAACTTCTGCACCTCGGGGGAGGGGAGGTGTAATTGTGAGGTGTTGTGCACTGGCCCTTCGCATTTCTCAGTGAATTGGCTCCCATTCCACCTCTCCTCACCCCTATCAGCTCATAGCACCCATTTTGCCATGCTCTTTCTTCCTTTCTTGTCTCTGGCACCTACTACTGTTCCCTTTATCTCCCAACCAAACCCCTTTCACTTCAATTCCTGTCTTAGGGTCTGCTCTAGGGGAATACAAACTCAGCAGACATAGAATAACTGGGCTCATTCTGGCTCAGACATAGAATAACCAGGCTCGTTCTGGCTCAAAGGGGCCCACTTTACAAGGAAAGCCCACAAGAACAGAACTTGTAACTAAGGAGGATTGTATTCTAGCTATTCAGAAGAGGACACTGGCGGTTAAAGAATTGATGTATCTACTTGTTATGGACTGAATGTTTGTGCCCCCTAAAATTCATATGTTAAAAGCCAGTCTCCACTGGGATGGCATATGGAGATGAAGCCTTTGGGAAGTGATTAGGTCATGCAGGCAGAATGGGATTAATGCCCTATTAAAAAAAAAAAAAAGCCCCAAGGCTGGGCTCAGTGGCTCACACCTCTAATCCCAGCACTTTGGGAGGCCAAGGCGGGTGGATCACCTTAGGTCAGGAGTTCTAGACAAGCCTGGCCAACATATAGTGAAACTCCATCTCTACTAAAAAATACAAAAATTAGCGGGGTGTGGTGGCATACGCCTGTAATCTCAGCTACTTGGGAAGCTGAGGCAGGAGAATAGCGTGAATCCGGGAAGAGGAGGTTGCAGTGAGCCGAGATCACACCACTGCACTCCAGCCTGGCTGACAGAGCAAGACTCTGTCTCAAAAAAAAAAAAGTCCCAGGGGGCTTTCTTGCCTCATCTTCACATAAAGGTATAGAGAGGTGATGACTGTCTATGAAGCAAGAAGCAGGTCCTCCTTACGAGACACAGAATCTGCCAGTACCTTGATATTGGACTTCCATCCTCCAGAACTATGAGACACTAATGTCTACTGCTGAAGCCACCCAGCCTCTAGCATTTTTCATAGCAGCCTGAGCTGACTAAGGCATTGACCCACTGTATTCAGTTCTCCTGCAGCCTAGTCAGCATCTGAACCCAGCAAGGTTGGATGCCAGAGGCCACACTCTAGACCTCTTGCTATTGGAGACTATTATTTTAAATATTTAGTAAGCATCATTTACTATGTGTGCCCCACTTCACGTTTGCTTTCTAATTCCTTTCCTAATTTTCAGTTTGTTTCCATTTTTTTAATGAATTTCACTATCCTTTCTGCTATCTTCAGAAAATCAGTGAGTGATATGAATTATTTAAATCATGTCATTATGCTATGAAGGGTTAAGTTTTTATAAATCGACTTTAGTAATCCTGACCTCAAATTTCAGCCTTAGCCTAAGGGTAGTTTTAGGTTGGTTAATCACTCCTGGAATGTTCAAAGCAGAACTAACCCTAGGGATGGTCTAGCTGACCTTGATTCCAGGATTCTGTATGGAGCCTCACCAGCAGTTTCTATAGAAACCAACTTTGATGAATGAGGATGATTTTCATTTGCCTGTCTCCCAGTTACAACTTTCTTTTAATAGGAAACTAGAGGAGAATTATGATTGCCAAGCAGGGAAGTATATGCTATAATAAGATAGAATCACTGGCTATTTACTTCAGAACTGAAATTTAGATGCTTGCTTGTCTGTTCTGTCCGTGGTCCCTCCAATCTGTCATGTTCCTCTCCCACACCCTGGCTGTGAGATCGCCTTGCTTGGAATGCCCTCCTCATTCCTCTCTACCTTCTGAATTCTCTCCAGCTCTCAGCCCATGTCCCTCCACATGCCCTCTCCCTCCACAAAACCTCCTCTAGTCCTCATTAACTGATCTCAACTCTGAAAAATATATCAATTTTGATTTCATACAGCATATATAATGATTCCATTCTGGCGCATAAGAGGAATACTTAAGAACAAAGAAATGAGCAAAAGGGAGATTTGCGACTCCAGCTCTGCCACTTATTTGTTCACAGGCCTTGGGCTATTTGCTTAACCTGCTTGAATCTCAGTTTTCTCATTTTCAAAATCCGGATGATAGTACAATCTACCATATAAGAAATTGAATGGGATATGGATATAATGCACTTAGAATGGTGCCTAGCATATAGTATGCATTTAGTCAATAATAGTTAAATCTTATCAGTTTTTATGTTGCATCACTTCTTGGGGGAATCCTCAGGTAAGGTACTTAGACAGGAAAGTCAGACAAGCCCTGTTTTATCCTTCTCCTGTATGTGCGCTGGCTTACCTGAGGATTAACAACCTGAGCAAGTTGCTTTACCTCTCTCAGACTGCACTTTCTTTTCTAAAAAAATGCATTTACCACCATCCACTTCCCATAGTTTCAGTCAAGTTTAATTTAATGAGTCACCATATGGCAAGTGCGTGTTAATGTACTTTCAGTGGGTGTCCTATAAACTTATTTTCCTATTCTCACTTATCCTCTCAGCCACCCCTTAAGAAGTTGTAATTTCCTTAAGTAACAGTGCCTGGTAGTCACGAGATAATTAGTTCTTGGTTATATGCCTGAGGACACATGTACATTTGGTATAATCACATGCAGTGTATGTCCAGGCTAAACTAATAGTAGTTGTTATTGATTCCTGGGTCTGAGATCTTTGTTAACCTGGGAAGAAGTATAAATAGGGATTATCTAGGCTAGGGAGACAGGGGGTGAATTATCTTTACATGAGACAACTCCATAGAGCTAGGTCCTGTGTTATCTGTCAGACATGGTACATACATATTCTTAAGGGCCTTAGGCCAGTGAGTTAAGACACTTAATTGAAATTCATATGACAAAGACAACAGAGAAGAACATTTTTTAAGTGTTGAAACAGAGATTTAATTAGTAACCCACCAGGAGGTACAAATGAGGAAAAACATCTTGGTAACACGTCTAAAATCACACAACTAGTAAGTGGTAGAGCTGATTTTTAAACCTGGTTCATCTGACTTCCAAGTCCTCTTGAAAAAGTCAGCAGCACTTACCAAGTCCTGAAAGCAAGCTCATGAGGATGCTTAGAGAAAGGAGAGTCACTGTGGAGATGCGGCAGTGCAAAATGAACCTAGCGGAAAAGAGGGGACCAATGCATTCCTCTCTCTCCTCTGTTTAGAAACCTCTCAGGGCTTGGCATTGCTCTTAGGATTCAGCCTAAATTGCTGACACTGGCCGCAAGGTTCCCACTGGGAGCTCCAGCCCAATTCATCCCATATCATGGACTGTTTCTCCCTTGTACTCATTGGACACGTGCACCTCCTTTTTCTGCCACTCTGGGGTCTAAGTTGGGAAGTCACATCCTAGACTGTGTTAGGTCTTCTGCTTAGAACTTCCTGCTACCCCTACCACTTCCGGCATCCCGTGTCCCTATTACTCACATATGTATCTCCAGCACTGAGCTTGGCCCATGGATATGTAGTAGGTGTTAAATAGGCATTTAAAAAAATGACTGCATATACTTGGATATGTCAAAAGCACACGCTACTCTTCAGAAGGGACAGGGGGCTGAGTAACAATCTCTAATATCCATATTACGGACTAAATGTTTGTGCCCCCAACAAATGAACATATTGAAACCTTAATTCCCAATGTGATGGTATGTAAAGGTGGGACCTTTAGGAGGTGATTAGGTCACCAGGGTAGACCTCTCATGAAGAAATTAGTATCCTGATAAGAAGAGACAGGAGATAGCTTGTTCTCTTTTTCTCTCTTTCTCTTTCTTCTTCTCTTTCTCTTTCTTTCTCTCTCCCCACTATGTGAGGGTACAAGGAGAAGACAGTCATCTGCAAACCAGGAAATGGGTCCTCACTAGACACTGAATCTGCTGGTACCCTCATCATGGACTTCCAGCCTCCAGAATTGTGAGAAATTAATGTCTGTTGTTTAAGCCACACAAGTCTATGGTATTTTTGTTATAGCAGCTGAAACTAAGAATCCATTATCCAATATCTCTAAATTATCTGCTCCCATAATCCATATCTATAGCAAGTTTATAAGTTACCAGCCTAGATTTTGGGTTGTAACTACAACCTCCATGGGGTAAGTGAGTCAATGAATGCACAAAATCAATAAGCAGAGGCTGAGATATACACCTTGGGCATGTTTGGAACTATGTGTTGCTGCATTTCAATTCCCAGTTACTTAACACACTAATTTAAATATAGTAGGGCAAACAAATTTAAATGTTTTGATATAACAGCAAATGGATACTTTCTGGTGCTGTTCTTTTTTTAATTGGAAATAAATCCATACACTCTTGTAGAAAAAAAAATTCTGATTAGGATTTCATCCCTTTACTTTCCACAGTAGTTTTTAAAGGGTACAGAATTAAGGGCTTTCCCACTTCACCATTGTCCCAGATTTTTTTGAGTAACGCAGAGAGGGTACAAGAGACAGAGATCTAGGTTCTAAACACCAGGATAGAGGTTAACAAAAAGCAGCGGTGTTGGCCAGAAGGTGAAAAGCCAGAATCTCCTCAGCTCCATCAGGAATGGTCTGGGAAGGTCAAGAAGCTGCTTCTGCACTGTTCACGGATGCCAAGGGGATTGTTTTGGCGGCAACAAAAGACACACAGGTGGCCCAGCCAGCTGCGAGCTGTTCAGTGTTTGCTAGCCCTGTGAAAACAGGAGAAGTTTTATTTTTATAGTCAGAGCCATAGGAGAGGAAGCAGTGGCAGCCTGACTGTTGCTATTCTCACTTGGATTGGCGCTGCTCACTCCACTACTGCTCTCAGACCTGGTGATAGCCTTTACAAAAGAGTTTAGTCTCTCTTTTTCTTTTCCCTTCTGTTTGAAGAAAATTTCTAAGCTAAAGAGAAGTAATGCAGAAAATTGTGTTATTTGCCCTGGTTGCACATGTCAGAGAGCTCTGAATACAGATAATGCAACTGTAAAGCCAGTGTGTTTGAGATATTAGCCTCCATTTCAACTGATCTCAGAATGAAGTTGAGCTTTTTCTGAGTTTTTTTTTTTTTTTGCAGTTGACGCTATCTTGGAACACATGGTTAGGTAGCAAATGCATGTTCCTTCCTCTTGATCTAGTGATCCTTTTTTTGTAATAACATGCACCAAGATTTAATGTCTGAACAGGCCACTTCCTCTCTTTACTCATTTATCAAAATTAAATATAAGATTTAGGGACCCAAAATGTAATGACTGGAAGGATAATGAGAGTAGAGTGAGGGCTATGAACAGACTAACTGGAGGAGATCTGGATGGTTGGAAGTGAAGAAGAATTTAATGAAACACTCACAGCCTTGAAGCATTGCAAGGAAACAGGTAATATATGTGATTAACCTGGAATACAACCGAAAAAGCACAGCTGCTGATCATTTTGTAGGAATTCAGTACATTCAAGGAAAACTATTGATAATGCTCATTCATTCACCTTATATATGCACATACATGTATATATATTTGAGTGCGTGTGCCTATATATGTATATATATACATACATATATGCATGTACACATATGTGTGTATATATACATACATATATGTGTCTGTATATAGATATATATACCTCTCTCTATAGATGCATAGTGTCTGATTGTGTATATATTTGTGTGTATATATACGCACACATGTATACACAGATATATGTATACACCCATGTATGTATACACAGATATATGTATACACACATATATGTATATATACACACATATGTGCACATGCAAATATATATACAATTTGTGCATATATATGAGATAAATGAGCATTATCAATAGTTTGATATATATATGCAATAGTGGATATATATCTATGAGATAAATGAGCATTATCAATAGTTTTCTTTGAATGTACTGAATTACTTGAATGTACTGAATAGGCCCTAACTTTTATATGTATATATACACATATATATATATACATAGATATACACATATATATACATATATATGTATATACATATACATATATATGTGTATATATATATACCTCTCTCTCCGTAGATGCATTATGCCTGCTTTGTTATAGGCACAGTTTAGAAACATGACGATACGGCAAGGAACAAAACCACCACTAGTCCCTGCCTCATGACAATCTGCATTTCCATAGTAAAATGTTTTCTCAATTAGTTTTTGGAATGTGGAAACCAAAACTAAATGAGAATATATATATATATATATATATATTTTTTATAGGGGGTCTCGCTCTGTCGCCCAGGCTGGAATGCAGTGGCGCTATCTCGGCTCACTGCAAGCTCTGACTCCTGGGTTCACATGGTAGTGAGAATATTTTCAATCATGACATGTCCTGTAAATTTTAGAAATTATGTTCACCAAAGTGATTTAGTTAAGAAATAAATAAAAATATAATAAAGTAGCTTATAAGCCTTGACAACCTGAGACAGTTATCCTGTGGAACCTTGATGTGAGGCAAGGCATGGGCAGTGTGAGTGAAAGTACCCGCAGCCAGCGCTGCCATCATCCAAACATTCCTTCTGCACAGATTTATGAAACCCCTCACATGAATCAGCATCGTGTTCTCAAAGGCTAAAGGCCAATTTTATTCAGCATCTCAGAAACAGTTCTGCCTCACTACTCTCCCTTTGGAAAAGTCACTGTTTAAGATATCCACCTAGAGATTATTGCCGTACATTGATGCATTGAAGGACGTGCATTATCTCAGAGCAGAGGAACACTGAAGGGTGCCCTAGCCCAAGCCTCTATGCCCTGCAGGAATTCCCTCTGAGAGAAGCCTGGGCCACTTGCCCCTTGGTGACAGGAGGCTTCCAAGAGAGCTAGTTAGAGCCGTTCCATCCACTCACTGGAGCTGTTTCAAACCCACTCCAGAGCTGTAGCGCCGTCAGAAGGACATCTGGAGCAAAATGTGTAAATGCTACCGGCAATAAATATAAAATGTTATTTCTGATTGCATCACTTCACTCAACCTCTGTGTCTTACAATTTTACAACACTTTATCTCTCTTTCTGAAATCCATAAAGATATGTAATCAAATATGTTTTTCCCAAAATTCATTTGGTGGAGAACCCTAGCCAAAACTCAGGTGGGCTAATACTCTCTTTATTCCACTTTGTATGAATATTCATGTTTCCCTGCAGAAATATTAATGTGTTTGCTTAAAGGCACTGTCTCAAATCCCACTGGTGTGTTAGCTAATATATAGTACATGCATTGAATTACTTCTCTGAATTTTGAAAAAAAACTGAAAACAAACCTGGCCCAAGGTTTTAAAGAAGAAGCTATGTTCTGGCAGAGGCTCTCACCTCCTTCAAGACTTTATTCAAATGCTACACTCCTAAAAAGCCTAACTTTCATAATCTCCTTCAAATGGCAACTCTCCCTCTTTCTCCAAGCTCTGTATCCTGCACATTTTTCCCCTTTTTGTATCATCTTTGGATAACTTCGAGAAGGCATCATGGAGTACTTGTTATAAATGCTATGTCATTTACTTGGTATATTTATTGTTTATGTTCTGTTTTGTCTCCCCCCAACCCCAGCCAACATCCACCCTCAAATGTAAGCTCCCCAAGGGAAGAGACTGGCATATTCAGTCCCTAAGAAGAGCGTCTGGCCATAAGACAAGCTGAAGAAACCACATTGAATGAGATAATACATTAATTTAGAATAACACGTTTACAAATAAAACTTAAAATGTCTTCCTTTCTGTTACTCAAATAATGTTTATTGTGAAACTTTTAAACTAAAACAACAGACATAGAATAAAAATAATAAACATAACTACTATAAATAATTTGATATAACTTTAATTTCTTATCTATTCTTTATTTACTTAAGGTTAAGTCACAGGAATTTCCTACCTTGTTAAATATTCTTTGGAAGTAGGATTTTTAACAGCTTCATAAGATCCCCGCATATAATATAAATTATTTAAGTATTCTGATGTTGAAGAACTGGTTCATTTTCAAATGTTTACTTTCATAATTCTGAGATGAGCATCCTTATTCAAAAAAAAAAATCTGTGAACATTTCTCTTTCTTTATTTAGGATAGATTCCCAGAAGTGAAAATCCTAGGTGAAAGGTCCGGAGTGTTAAGGTTCTTAGCATTGAAAGAAATTTAATATCACTTAAAAATTTCGGATATTCCTGTGTCCTACCCCCTCTCAGGAAACTTTGGGAAGGGAGGGTTTTGTGTTTGTGTGTGTTATGTTTTGGGAACTAAGTTTAGCAGCATGAGTGGCTTTTGGCACAGTTAGGCATCTAGGCTTTTAACAGCTGTGGTGGCAGCTTCCGGTGGTAAAGACACCTGCCCTGTGTCAGGACGGGTGCCGCCAGCTCCTGGCCTCAAACACCTGCCTGCTCCTGTCAGTGCCTCCATCTCCCTTTCTCTTTGTTAGTAGGTATGGTGACTTTTTTCCTATCTGCTTTAAATGGGCTCTTCTGAGAATGAGACAAAATATTGCTCACAAAAGGCCTTTTAAAATAAAAATTGCTGTACAAATGTCAAGTGTTACTAATTCAACACCCCAGCAATGGAACTTTTCATTAGCTGTGTATCATTTACAATCACTATCAACATGTATCACATTTCAATCCTTCCCGTGAACTTCAAAGCTCCAAATCCCATTAAATATATTTTAAAACATCAAATCTTCCCTATAATTAATAACAATGATCGGGCACAGAATTCTCAAAGACAGGTTTATCTCTATTCAGCAACAGTGTGCACTAATGAGAGACCGAAGGAAGGAGATAATTACAGATCAGAGTCTCCTTCGCCCGTCTCTGGAGACCACTGCACAGGAGAAACAGGCACCTGCCTCACGTGGCAAGTATCCTGCTTCTGAGAGTCCTCTTTTCTGAGACTCTCCTGTTCCTCCTCTGAACTGTTCCTCCTCTGAACTAAACTACCAGGTGAAGCGGAACTGGGAGAAGTCTACACCAAGAGAGGGCAGGTCATGGTGCGAACTGCTCTCCTGCTTTTTCAGGGGCTGGACTGGCTTTAGGAAGCATCATTGAACTTCTCTTGTTTTTAGTATTTTTCAAATGGGAACAATTCTTTATTCAATGGTATGAAGGTGATCAGATAACATCTTGAGGGCTTTTTTGTCTCTTGAAACAGCATTTCGTGTGTGTGTGTGCGTGTGTGTGTGTTGGGGTAGAAATAAGGATTTTATACTGAATACTTCATTTCACACCATTTGTTTTGTTAGGGATATATTTAGATTTCCTGATCAAAGCGTAAAAAGCTTGACCTTTGCTTTAGAGTGGCTCATAGTCTTATGGGGAAAAAAAAACCTCCGACAAAATAAAACAATGGATAATTCCCACAGGTTCATTTCCAGGATGAAAAGAAGACTGAACAGCTGCAGGGATGTGGTGGAAGGGAACCTACTGTAGACTCAGGACTCAATATATAGCACCCTAGTGGAGTCCTGAAGGGCTAATAATAGTTAGGCCAAGAGTGTTCTAGAGAGGAAACATTTATTATGCAAAGGCTGCTGCTGATGGGCAGAACATGGCTTCTTCTAGAATTATAAGTAAATCTAGAGGGCTGATATATATATTTGGTGTGTGTGTGCGTGTTTGTAGGGGAAGGATCAGCTGGAACTGGAACTCAGATCATGTAGGTTCTTACATGCCATATTTCGGAGACTCTAGACAAATAATAGAGCCATTTATTTTTCTGTCAATAATCAAATTAAATAGATTTTCTCTCAAACTCAGGGACTAATTCTCCAATTTGGCTTTGCATGCAGAATATAGCTTCTCTCCAGCTCCAGATGCTCTGGCCATGGTAGAACAGTTGAAGCCCAATGTATGGTGGTAAAGTTATAGAGTAACGAATCGTAGAGAAACTCTCAGGTGAAAAAAATAAACAAGCAAACTTTAAGGTCTTCATGAAAAGGCATACATACATATTACTGAAAGTCCATCTCTTAGTATTTGTAATGAGGCATGAAATCTAACTTCTCTGCATGCTGCTCCATTGAGAATACAAGGCTCTCTCAGACAGTATTGTCAAAGTCCCTGAATGAAAACAGGGTATTGATAACTGTTCCTTAGGAAATCATGGCACAAATGTGTTTAAGAGCAGGTGGACTTCAGCTTATGCCTGCCCTCTTTTCTCATTTGCTTGTTGTTGCTGTATAGGGGAGGTCATGTGACAAGAAACAGAGAGCTCATGTACACTTAGTGTCTCATCACTGTTGGGGCCTCACCTGACTCTGATCACATACACTGGTGAGATGCTGATAGAGAGGAGGGAGAGGAGATCGGTCTCAACTGCCAGGCTTTTGCCCACACTTCCTCAATGGTAAAGGATAATCTCTAACTTTCTCTTTGAGGTAACATTTTTCAGTTCTCCATTTTTCATTAAGGAAATCTAATTTTGGTAAGATTATGCTCCCTGCTGAAATCTATGAAATCCCACAAAATTGAGTTGCTCCCAAATATGAATCATAGTGGGTAACAAAGGCATGGGCAGGGCATCTCCTTGGCTTTTCTTCTGAATTTAGAACCTGGAACCTCCTCTGATGCTGTTGACTTCAGCCAAACAATGTTAGTCTCTAGGCTCATGGCCCTCTGCATGCTACTATCTCTCCACAGCAACCACCGACTTCTCCACATGTTCACATCTTGCCATCTCTTCAAGGGCAAGTACAAGTCTACCATTTTCTCTCCAGATTCCTGACACGGTTTCTGCACCTCGCAACAGCATTGATATATCTATGTGTCACACACTCCTCACCAGAATGTAAGCCCCTTAGTATTAGACTGGTTTTAATTTCAATTTTTATTCCCCTAAAGCACCCAAAGTAGAATTTTGTGTGTGTGTTCAATACGTGTGTATTTGTGAGTGAAAAAAAATCTTTAAAATTGAACTTCTCTGTGCTTCAGTGGTTCCAAGCTATTAAATCTGGGTAAATGGGCTCATAGTTTATTTTAGAATTCAGTTAAAAGACTTCACTGAAGTTTTCTCTACACCAAGTCCTATGTGGATCCAGACAAAATTGAGGATTTTTTCCTTGTATTTCCTCCTTTTTCATTTATATACAAATAAAGTTTGGATGAACATGGAGAACAAATTTCAAAAAAAAAAAAAAAACTACAGAGGAAAAGAGAAATTATAAAAGTGTCAAAGGCATCTTTACTTTTTTCATGTATTCTTTCATTCATTCATTCACAAATTGACTCCTTCACACACCCTATGTTAACACACTGACAGCAGGCCAGTAGCCAGTCAGACCATGTTCTAAGCAGTACAAGGTGGTGATAGAAAGGGTCATCTAGCCCTTGAGGAGCTCATGGGCTGGAGAATAAGACAGGCATGTGCACAGAACCCAGCACAATGTAAGTCATGCTGAAGGAAAGAGTGTGAGGCAGGAGAACTCAGGGGAGGAATTTCTCCTCCAGCCTAGGTTAGAGAGGTCACACTTCTTAGAGGATGTTCTGCCTAAAACTCCAAAGGAATTGTGACAGGACATCCCAAAAAGACAAGACAGCATATACAATGACAAAAGAGCATTTTCAAGGAAGAGCATGTTGCTTTCACTCACCAGAGTTTTCTGACGAAGGGCCACTTCCAAGAGGAGGTGACAGAAAAGAGGTGCATTGCTTTCAGCCATCCAGTTTCAGTATAAACTTGATTTTGCTTACACATTCCCTAGTCTTGTTAACACTGCAGACAGTCCCTGACTTATGATGATTCTATTTATGATTTTTGACTTTCACAGTAACGCTAAGGTGAAACACATTCAGTAGAAACTGTACTTCAAGTACCTGAACAAACATTCTGTTTTTCACTCTTAGTACTGTATTCTGTAAATTACATGAGATGCTCAATATTTTATTATAAAATAGGCTTTGTGCTAGATGATTTTGCCCAACTGTAGGCTAATGTATAATAAGTGTCAAACTGATCCCATTTAAGGTGGGCTAGGTTAAGCTATATTGTTGAGTAGGTAAAGTATATAAAGTGTGTTTCAATCTATGATTTTTTTTAACTTACGACGGGTCAATTGGAGCATAACCCCCTTGAAAGTCTGTAAGTTCTGTAGCTGTTTCACTTTTCCCCTCTATTGTTAGTTCTTCTTCTCATATTTGTTACCTATGGCTGCATCAATGAGAAAGCTCAAAATATGAAGGCATGAAGCCATTTCTCAAGCTTTCTTTGATTCACTTACAGCTCTGGGGATTTATATATTGGAAAAGACATAGACTGTATCCTTGAGAGGGTCAGGTGATTACAAGACAAGATTACATTCTTAGGGAAAAAATAGGTGTCTCTATTTAATTGGAAATTGGACATCACAGCCTTTAAGTATGAAAACCACATGCCGTAGATTAGCTGCATGGCACAACTTCAACATTCCTCATCTGCTGTTAGACAGTTCACCTAGATTTAAGGTTCAATGTCACCACAAGAGTCCATTGTACAGGAGTTCAGATAATGGCATGATGAAAAAAGCAGGCCATCAATAAGTCTTTATGAAGGAGATTGTGATTGTCCTAGCTTGGAGGACAGAAAGGAATAAACACAGTTTATATGGCAACACCACGAACTAAAAGACACTGGCAAGTATCACAGTTTGTGTAAATACACACACACAAAACACAAAACCCCAAATGAACAAACGAAGCCTGGATCTTCACACCTAGATTTTTGGTGGTGAGAAATATTTGACATGGATGTGTAGACATTGGTGTATAGTTTCTATGGAGAAAGGAATAGGAGTGAAAATAGCTAGAGGATGAAACAAGTTTAAAGACACCACAACGGGAGGCAGAGTATTCGCAGCATCAGAGGGAAACAGACACTTGTTTGATTAATGTAAGTTCTTATGAGCACTTGAGTTGCCTGTTCCTTTTTAAATTTTTTTTCTTAGTCTTTCTTGAAGCCCATTCTTACTAATCCAGGGCAGACATGTATAACAGAAACACAGAAGAAATAAAGAAAACAAGCTTACATCTTCCTTATAAAGGTGGAATGACTGAGGTCCAAAGAAGTAAGAGCCAGCCCAAGGTCCCTTTGCTTGCCTGTGTCTGGCTTTGGTGGAAAACTGATTGCAACGTCATGTTGCTTTCTGGAAACATGCCTGGCCCTCAGTGGGAGCTGGCTGGGGAAGTGCCCTGTTCTCCAGCAGATATGAGTTCTCAGAAATGTTGCCAATGATAATGCTTCATAAAAGGTGAAAACCTTGACCGTCCATTAGCTTATTCAGAGAAAAATTATACAGTGTTTGAGTCTTTCAGGCTTTCTTACTTCTTGTTCTTGCCATTCTATTAAGGGCCTCACTGCTTGTAAAGGAAAGAAATGGGAATGAATATGGAACTCTGCTAGCCACATGGGCATTCCTTGTCCCTTTCATTTCAATGTAATTCTCCCAACGATCTGTATAGTAGATATTTTTATACAGTTACACAAATAAAGAAACCAAAATCCTGGCAGTATAACTCAGGTCACACAGCCAGGAAGAGGTAAAATCACAATTTGACGCCTAGTTTATCCGAGTATAAAGCTCAGCAATCTTTCTACAATATAACCTTTCTTCTGGGAGGATAGAGTCTTGGGGACTGGTCAGTTCAGAGGAATATTGGGAAATGGTGGCTGCAAAGATGGAGAATCCAAGTATATGTAAACAACTAGGTGGGAAAGATCATTAGGACTATTGACTACAGCCAATTATTTATATTTGTATGTCTTTCATTTCAATTATCTGCATGATTTCTGGGCCCCAGGACCATGCACAACTGGGTTTTATTAGATAGTGTATTTTATTGACTATAAGCAGACAATATGGATTTTATGAGATAGAAATAGCATTGTGCCAGAACACGGGCTGAGGTTAATTTACTAATAGCAAGCTTTCTGAAGAAAAGATTGCCTTATAATAGAATGTTGTTTCCAAACTAATTTTAATTAATAGACTCCATAGTTTCTGTCTGGAACCCAGGTGTGTTAATATAAATGGCTTGCCTTCGCTTTGTCATTTTTTTTTCTTTTCCAAGGGCTAACTAGTGTGGAGGAGTATTTCTTAATTGTGTCAGCTCTATTTCCCTTTAATATACACAGTTTCATCGTTCTTGTAATTTTCTTTTCTTTTACTCCAGGAAGAAAATGAGGGTAGGATTAGGCAACTAATGGTCCAGTGGAACGAACCACTGAGAAGCTCACTGACACACGGAGTTTAGACGTTCACAACACCTCAACTTTGGCCTTTACAAATGAGTGACACCAGAATTGGGCCCCACACACATCTACAAAATGTGCTTGGGTGACACGTAGGATGAATTAGCACATTACACTGGTAATGTTGCAGGAAAGAACAGCAATTAAGGACTCACAGAAAAAGAGGAGCCTACTTTAGCCACTTCAACTTCCATCAGACCACAGCTGCTTCACAGCAGTGATAGACACACTGTCCTTTAACAGATGCAGCTGTTGTTTTGTTAAAGTTATTCACTCATTCAAAAATTTACTGTAGAAAAAAATATATATATACTATGGGGTTTTTGTTTGCCACTTACTGTGCTAGGACATGGACATACAGATATGACCAAGGCATGGTCTCAGCTGTCAGGGATCACACAGTCTGCAGTTAGAACAGATCTGTCACCATGTCAGGGGTCTGATAGCTGATCCCTGACATAATGACAGATCTGTTCCAACTGCAGAGGGAAAAAAAAGCATTCCTGGTGCTCCACAGAAAGTCAGTGCTGGATACAGAAGAGACACAAAGAGAGCAGTGCTCAGTGGAGAGGTGTTGGCAAAGGCTCCACAGGAGAAGAGACACTTGAGTGGAATCTTCTAAAACTCCGGCGAGGTAAGCAGAGGGAAAGCATTTCCTATAGAAAGAGTAACACATGCCCTTGCCCCAACTGTGTGACCAGGCCCTTTAAAGAGAAATAGAACTAGAGATGATCACTGTAGACCTCCTTCAGACTGTACAGAAGCTTAGATCATCCAAGGGAGGCAAGTCACTTTGCAAAAGGTGTTGATATAAGAAGCTTTGAAGCAGGCACAGGGACTTGCATAGACTTTTTTTTTTTTTTAAGGACAAAATGGCCTTGGAAGGGAGAGGGACACTCACTGAAAACAGAAAGAGCTATGGAATGGAATGGGAACATCTGAGTGTGAGTTTCACTTTGTCACCAGGATGAGTTAGAATTATCAGTCTTTCTGAATCTCAACTACCTTTTTTGCATTTTCAAATGAAAAATGAGCATTATGATAACTAGCTTATCTTCTTCACAGGGATATTTTGCTGATCAATTATATCCCATCTTTGTAAACCAGGCAGGCTTCTACAATGGAAGACATGCACTGTAATTATCATTCCTATTATTATTGTGGTTATTGGTATTGCTTTTAAGGAATTAAAGAGAGAAATATGAATAGAGGTGCATGACAAAAGCAGCTTAGACAGAGGTGCCAGGAGTATGTAGTTCAATGAGCTAGAGAGAAGAATTCATTAGTACAGTTGGTGGGCTGAGAAATGGACCCTTACGATTGAATAGTATTGAACACGCCAAGGTACTCAAACACACATTACTGCATCTAATCTGTACACACCCCCTTGCAGTGGACAGAACAGTAATTATATCTCCAATTTGCAGGTGAGAAAATTGAAATGATTCTTAGCTGAGTGCTTAACACATAGTGAGTTCTCATGAAATATTAGCTATTGATAATATTGTTATATTAGAATTAGTAATATTATATCACAATTATTGGATGCTTATATAGCTTGAATATTTGGATAGCCTCAGGAACAATAATAACCACTTGTTAACTAAATTGCTGATCTGTAAAATGGGATGAAGTTGATTCTCTTTGTCTCACAAAATTATTCTAACGATAAAATCAGATAGCTCATTTGGAAGCATATTATGTAATACAACCAGATTAATGGAAACTACTGTAAGACCATATTTTATAGGAAATATTTGTTTATCTGTGCAAGAAAATCTTAACTCTAATAGTTCAGCACAGTTCAGTTCACTTAAATATCTAACTACAATAACACAGACCATTAACTCTGCACTTTATGAAGCCAACAAAAGGATTTGGTGAGAATGACCATTCACCAGTGAGCACTATGAGCAACCTTGTGTATTCTTATACTCAGCAAACTGTCAAGGAGAAGCAATAGGTTCTGCTCAGATCTCCAGACCTTTCCGCTCAAGTGTAGTCTGAAAATGGGCCCTTATGAAACCCAATGGCACTGTCGGTACAGGGCCTTTGAATAATCTCCTTTCTTCCTGCCAAAGTAGAACAGGACCTGTCTGTGAAATCCTTTATCTCAGGAGAGTATGAGCATATTCAAAGGACTGTCCCTGTAGATTATTATTAATACATTCTCCTTGGGTCTTTTTGATGGTTTTTCCTGGAGAGGACCAAGCCCTTGGTTTTCATCCACTCTTCACACACACCCATTGCACGCTCATGCCTGAGGCACAGTGCCAAGACACACAGCAAAATGAAACATTGTCCTTATCCCCACTCATCTAAAAAGAGCTGTTCATAGGAGAAGGGGCCTATTTCTTTCTAAAGCCTCCATAGTGGGATGAAAAAATAGTAAACAGAAGAAAGGTTATAACATACCTGTGGGGCTTTTTTTCCTATAAAATCTTTTATTTAGCGCTTGTATAGAAACCACCCAGTCTCCTCAAATGAGAAATACTATCAATGTCTTGCAGCTGCACTATGCAAACACATTTGGGTTGAATCTGCATGGAGCCACCAGAACTAAATGAATCCTGAGATTAATTCCCAATCTATTACCCCCGATCACTCACCTATCAGCACATCATTGAATTTGCCAAAACAATGATACAATCCAATTCCTGACTGCAGAGTCAGATAAACTTGAGATTGAATCCCACATCTGGCAGTTACTAATGTGGTCAATTTACTTAACCCTTCTCCATTTCCTCATCTGCAAATGCAGTTAGTAATACTTATGATATAAGATTGTTGGCAGGACTGAATGGTCCTGGAGGAAGCATCTCATGGCATTTCTTCACAAGATAAACAACAAGGTGCCTTTTGTGTATAGAATGTGTGATCTTAACGAGGGCATGGTTTCAAATGCATTACTACAGTATGGCTCTAAGGCAGAGATAATCTTCACTAAAATTTATAAATCAGAAAAGTGGAGCTCCATCAACTTTCAATAATGCACTTAAGATTGCATAGCTATTCCATCAGGGTCAGTACAATAACCCAAGTCTTAGGTGAAGGATACATCAACTAAAACACAGCTATTCACATTAATGAAAACTGGCTAACTAGATTGCCCTAATGTTTAATTTTCTCAGAAAAATCAAACTCCACAAATGGCTATTACTATAATATTTATGTGAATATTCTTCTCAGAATCTTTATACTTCTGGGGACTGGTACTATTGTCATAGTATCACCTTCTTTCTTTCTTAATTATAAAAGAGAGGAAAAGCATACAAATAATTTTAGTGAATGCATATTCTGTATGTATTCATTCAATGTTGAATGTCTGCTCTGACCACAGCACATTACACAGCACTAAAGGAGAAGATTCTCTATGACGGGTTAGGGTTAGGATTAGGGTTGGCAACCTAGTATAGCATATATTCAAAGTATGATAAAAATTATATAAATCCTGAAATAATTAAATATAAAAATGAGTCTGGGGCTCACAGTTAGTGTTGGAAGAGCTAATAGGATACTGTAGCCACCAATGAAACTTCCATGGAGGACCCTTGGACTGCACCTATAAAGAAGATAGCCTTGCATAGATGGGGTGACCAGACATCCTGTTTGGCCCAGCCAAGCCTCATTTTTTGAAACTTTTTCAGGAATGATATTTTTTTTTTCCACTCTCAAAAGTTGTCTGGTCAGCCCATGAATAGGCTAAAGGGCACTCATTCCACCTGCAAGATTTAGCTTGGATGGAGGAGGGGACAGGTATATAGGCGAAAGACTGAACAAGCAGGGTGGGAACTGAGCCTGAGTCGGTGGGCCCAGAGATTTGGCAACAGGGCACTGTGTTTGGGAAGGATCCTGACCACAAAGACATAGGAGTCTGTGATTCCTTCTCATTCCTTCTCCTGATCACTCATATCAGAGTTAGTATTTTGAAGCCAACTAAATTTAACACTAAAACAAAGGTAATTTCTTGGAACTTAAGTGAAATGAAAGATGACCGGTTGCAGACCCTGACAATATATTTGCAATTTACAATTTTCAGTAGCAAATCCTTGTCAGTGGTGAAAAGGAAATCAGAGAGAGATTTTCAATTTTAATTACAATAGCTTGTGGCTTTGAATTTAGCAAATTGACAATCCATATAGAATTAAGATGAGATCCCAGACCGGGATTTAATGCCAAAAGATCCTTCTTTCCTTCTGTGCATGTAATTTACCATGATGTCTTCAGTGCTTTCAGGATTAGGGACAGTACCTGTTTAATCATTTGCAATCCTAACAGAAAGCCTTTTAGAGTGCAACATAGGTCAGCTGAAGGCACCCTTCCCTCCAACATCCTTCAGGAAAATAACAAACCAAGATAAAGAGATTTTAAAGCAATCATTTTGGAGCTTCAATTAAGGCTTTCTTAATACTATTTAACATGATTTTCAGGCCTTTCCTCACAATTTTATTGTGTTCAATCTAATACCTTGTGTTGGGGCAAGATATGCCTATTATGTTTGCCAAAATTTGTGCACTAGGAAATATTTAATACCATCTTTAACAGAGAATAAGCAAACCCCTGCATGAATACAATTCTGGAAATGTCAGGAAGTCCTACCCTCACCCCCTTTCCTTGCCCTTTGTCTTCTTGTAGTTGTTTTAAAATTATCCCCACTTAATCTTCTAAAATACTAGCAAAGTGGGTATCATTGCCACATGTTACGGAAGGGGATGAGGATGCCTGGGAAAGAGAAGTTATGTGATCTTGGCCACACAGTTCTTAGTCCAGCCTGGCTGTGGGACAAAGATATGCTCAACCTCAAAGCCCACAGAGTTCTCTTCATCCCACTGGCTTTAGAGATCTGTCTTTAAAAGAACTTAATTCACAAGTGTGGCTACCTCTGGAGAATTACACCTTCATCTACTTCTTTTTTTTCTAAGTAATATGCTTATAACTTTATTTCTTTTTATTATGAATTAAATACATCAAAAGGTACAAATGTATGATGTAACCATCAACTAGTTGTATTAAACGCAAATATTTTGTTGTACGTTGCTTCCGTTTTTTTTTTTTTTCCTGTTCTGAAAGGGTATCATTTATTTATTTATTTATTTTTATTATACTTTAAGTTCTAGGGTACATGTGCACAACGTGCAGGTTTGTTACATATGTAAACATGTGCCATATTGGTGTGCTGTACCTGTCAACTTGTCATTTACATTAGGTGTATCTCCTAGTACTATCCCTCTCCCCTCCCCATACCCCACGACAAGGCCCAGTGCGTGATGTTGCCCACCCTGGGTCCAAGTGTTCTCATTGTTCAATTCCCACCTATGAGTGAGAACATGCAGTGTTTGGTTTTCTGTCCTTGCAATAGTTTGCTCAGAATGATGGTTTCCAGCTTCATCCATGTCCCTACAAAGGACATGAACTCATCCTTTTTTATGGCTGCATAGTATTCCTTGGTGAATATGTGCCATATTTTCTTAATCCAGTCTATCACTGATGGACATTTGGGTTGGTTCCAAGTCTTTGCTATTGTGAATAGTGCCATAATAAACATACGTGTGCATGTGTCTTTATAGCAGCATGATTTATAATCCTTTGGGTATATACCCAGTAATGGGATGGCTGGATTAAATGGTATTTCTAGTTCTAGATCCTTGAGGAATCGCCACACTGACTTCCACAATGGTTGAACTAGTTTACAGTCCCACCAACAGTGTAGAAGTGTTCCTGTTTCTCCACATCCTCTCCAGCACTTGTTCTTTCCTGACTTTTTAATCATCGCCATTCTAACTGGTGTGAGATGGTATCTCATTGTGGTTATGATTTGCGTTTCTCTGATGGCCAGTGATGATGAGCATTTTTTCATGTGTCTGTTGGCTGCATAAATGTCTTCTTTTGAGAAGTGCCTGTTCATATCCTTTGCCCACTCTTTGATGGGGTTGTTTGATTTTGTCTTGTAAATTTGTTTAATTTCTTTGTAGATTCTGGATATTAGCCCTTTGTCAGATGGGTAGATTGTAAAACTTTTCTCCAATTCTGTAGGTTGCCTGTTCACTCTGATGGTACTTCCTTTTGTTGTGCAGAAGTTCTTTAGTTTAATTAGATCCCATTTGTCTATTTTGGCTTTTGTTACCATTGCTTTTGGTGTTTTAGTCATGAAGTCCTTGCCCATGCCTATATCCTGAATGGTACTGCCTAGGTTTTCTTCTAGAGTTTTTATGGTTTTAGGTCTAACATTTAAGTCTTTAATCCATCTTGAATTAATTTTTGTATAAGGTGTAAGGAAGGGATCCAGTTTCAGCTTTCTACATATTGCTAGCCAGTTTTCCCAGCATCATTTATTAAATAGGGAATCCTTTCCCCGTTTCTTGTTTTTGTCAGATTTGTCAAAGATCAGATGGTTGTAGTTGTGTGGTATTATTTCTGAGGGCTCTGTTCTGTTCCATTGGTCTATATCTCTGTTTTGGTACCAGTACCATGCTGTTTTAATTACGGTAACCTTGTAGTGTAGTTTGAAGTCAGGTAGCATGATGCCTCCAGCTTTGTTCTTTTGGCTTAGGATTGTCTTGGCAATGCAGGCTCTTTTTTGGTTCCATATGAACTTTAAAGTAGTTTTTTCCAATTCTGTGAAGAAATTCATTGGTAGCTTGATGGGGATGGCATTGAATCTATAAATTACCTTGGGCAGTATGGCCATTTTCACGATATTGATTCTTCCTATCCATGAGCATGGAATGTTCTTCCGTTTGTTTGTGTCATCTTTTATTTCATTGAGAAGTGGTTTGTAGTTCTCCTTGAAGCGGTCCTTCAAATCCCTTGTAAGTTGGATCCCTAGGTATTTTATTCTCTTTGAAGCAATTGTGAATGTGAGTTCACTCATGATTTGGCTCTCTGTTTGTCTGTTATTGGTGTATAGAAATGCTTGTGATTTTTGCACATTGATTTTGTATCCTGAGACTTTGCTGAACTTGCTTATCAGCTTAAGGAGATTTTGGGCTGAGACAATGGGGTTTTATAAATATACAATATGTCATCTGCAAACAAGGACAATTTGACTTCTTCTTTTCCTAGCTGAATACTCTTTATTTCTTTCTCCTGCTGGATTGCTCTGGCCAGAACTTCCAACACTATGTTGAATAGCAGCAGTGAGAGAGGGCATCTCTGTCTTGTGCCAGTTTTCAAAGGGAATGCTTCCAGTTTTTGCCCATTCAGTGTGACATTGGCTGTGGGTTTGTCATAAATAGCTCTTATTATTTTGAGATACATCCCATCAATATCTAGTTTATTGAGAGCTTTTATCATGAAGGACTGCTGAATTTTGTCGAAGGCCTTTTCTGCATCTATTGAGATAATCATGTGGTTTTTGTCTTTGGATGAGGCCAACTTGATCGTGGTGGATAAGCTTTTTGATGTGCTGCTGGATTTGGTTTGCCAGTATTTTATTGAGGATTTTTGCATTGATGTTCATCAGGGATATTGGTGTAAAATTCTCCTTTTTGGTTGTGTCACTGCCAGGCTTTGGTATCAGGATGATGCTGGCCTCATAAAATGGGTTAGGAAGGATTCCCTCTTTTTCTATTGAATGGAATAGTTTCAGCAGGAATGGTACCAGCTCCTCTTTGTACCTCTGGTAGAATTTGGCTGTGACTCTGTCTGGTCCTGGACTTTTTTTGGTTGGTAGGCTATTAATTATTGTCTCAATTTCAGAGCCTGTTATTGGTCTATTCAGAGATTCAACTTCTTCCTGGTTTAGCCTTGGGAGGGTGTATGTGTCGAGGAATTTACCCATTTCTTCTAGATTTTCTAGTTTATTTGTGTGGAGGTGTTTATAGTATTCTCTGATAATAGTTTGTATTTCTGTGGGATTGGTGGTGATATCCCCTTTATCATTTTTTATTGCATCTATTTGATTCTTCTCTCTTTTCTTCTTTATTAGTCTTGCTAGCAGTCTATCAATTTTGTTGATCTTTTCAAAAAACCAGCTCCTGAATTCATTGACTTTTTTGAAGGGTTTTTTGTGTCTCTATCTCCTTCAGTTCTGCTCTGACCTTAGTTATTTCTTGCTTTCTGCTAGCTTTTGAATGTGTTTGCTCTTGCTTCTCTAGTTCTTTTCATTGTGATGTCAGGGTGTCAATTTTAGATCTTTCCTGCTTTCTCTTGTGGGCATTTAGTGCTATAAATTTCCCTCTACACATTGCTTTGAATGTGTCCCAGAGATTCTGGTATGTTGTGTCTTTGTTGTCATTGGTTTCAAAGAACATCTTTATTTCTGTCTTCATTGCACTATGTACCCGGTAGTCATTTAGGAGCAGGTTGTTCAGTTTCCATGTAGTTGAGTGGTTTTGAGTGAGTTTCTTAATCCTGAGTTCTAGTTTGATTGTACTGTGGTCTGAGAGACAGTTTGTTATAATTTCTGTTCTTTTACATTTACTGAGGAGTACTTTACTTCCAACTATGTGGTCAATTTTGGAATAAGTGTGATGTGGTACTGAGAAGAATGTATATCCTGTTGATTTTGGGTGGAGAGTTCTGTAGATGTCTATTAGGTCCACTTGGTGCAGATCTGAGTTCAATTCCTGGATATCCTTGTTAACTTTCTGTCTTGTTGATCTGTCCAATGTTGACAGTGGGGTGTTAAAGTCTCCCATTATTATTATGTGGGGGTCTAAGTCTCTTTGTAGGTCTCTAAGGGCTTGCTTTATGAATCTGGGTGCTCCTGTATTGGGTGCATATATATTTAGGATAGTTAGCTCTTCTTGTTGAATTGATCCCTTTACCATTATGTAATGGCCTTCTTTGTCTCTTTTGATCTTTGTCGGTTTAAAGTCTGTTTTATCAGAGACTAGGATTGTGACCCTTGCTTTTTTGTTGTTGTTGTTTTCCATTTGCTTGCTAGATCTTCCTCCATCTCTTTATTTTGAGCCTATGTGTGTCTCTACATGTGAGAGGGGTCTCCTCAATACAGTACATTGACGGGTCTTGACTCCTTATCCATTTTTCCAGTCTGTGTCTTTTAATCGGAGCATTTAGCCCATTTACATTTAAATTAATATTGTTATGTGTGAATTTGATCCTGTTATTATGATGTCAGCTGGTTATTTTGCTCGTTAGTTGATGCAGTTTCTTCCTAGCATCAATGGTCTTTACAATTTGGCATGTTTTTGCAGTGGCTGGTAACGGTTGTTTCTTTCTATGTTTAGTGCTTCCTTCAGGAGCTCTTGTAGGGCATGCCTGGTGGTGACAGAATCTCTCAGCATTTGATTTTCTGTAAAGGATTTTATTTCTCCTTCACTTATGAAGCTTAGTTTGGCTGGATATGAAATTCTGGATTGAAAATTCTTTTCTTTAAGAATGTTGAATATTGGCCCCCACTCTCTTATGGCTTGTAGAGTTTCTGCTGAGAGATCTGCTGTTAGTCTGACAGGCTTCCCTTTGTGGGTAACCCGACCTTTCTCTCTGGCTGCCCTTAAGATTTTTTCCTTCATTTCAACTTTGGTGAATCAGACAATTATGTGTCTTGGAGTTGCTCTTCTCGAGGAGTATCTTTGTGGCATTTTCTCTATTTCCTGAATTTGAATGTCGGCCTGCCTTGCTAGGTTGGGGAAGTTCTCCTGGATAATATCCTGAAGAGTGTTTTCCAACTTGGTTCCATTCTCCCCATCACTTTTAGGTACACCAGTCAGACGTAGATTTGATCTTTTCACATAGTCCCATATTTCTTGGAGGCTTTGTTCATTTCTTTTTATTCTTTTTTCTCTAAACTTCTCTTCTCACTTCATTTCATTCATTTGATCTTCAATCACTGATACCCTTTCTTCCACTTGATCAAATCAGCTACTGAAGCTTGCGCATGCATCACATAGTTTTTGTGCCATGGTTTTCAGCTCCATCAGGTCATTTAAGGTATTCTCTACACTGTTTATTCTAGTTAGCTATTCCTCTAATCTTTTTTCAAGTATTTTAGCTTCTTTGCAATGGGTTCGAACACCCTCCTTTAGCTCAGAGAAGTTTGTTATTACCAATCGTCTGAAGCCTTCTTCTCTCAACTTGTCAAAATCATTCTCCTTCCAGCTTTGTTCCATTGCTGGAGAGGAGCTGCATTTCTTTGGAGGAGAAGAGGCATTCTGATTTTTAGAATTTTCAGCTTTTCTGCTCTGGTTTCTCCCCATCTTTGTGGTTTTATCTACCTTTCGTCTTTGATGATGGTGACACACAGATGGCGTTTTGGTGTGGATGTCCTTTCTGTTTGTTAGTTTTCCTACTAACAGTCAGAACCCTCAGCTGCAGGTCTGTTGGAGTTTGCTGGAGGTCTACTCCAGACACTGTTTGCCTGGGTATCACTAGCGGAGGCTGCAGAACTGCAAATATTGCAGAATGGCAAATGTTGCTGTCGATCATTCTTCTGGAAGCTTCATCTCAGAGGGGCACCTGGCCATATGAGGTGTCAGTCGGCCCCTAATGGGAGGTGTCTCCCAGTTAGGCTACTGAGGTGTCAGGGACCCACTTGAGGAGGCAGTCTGTCCGTTCTCAGATCTCAAACTCCATGCTGGGAGAACCACTACTCTCTTCAAGGCTGTCAGACAGGGACATTTAAGTCTGCAGAAGTTTCTGCTGCTTATTGTTCAGCTATGCCCTGTCCCCAGAGGTGGAGTCTACAGAGGCAGGCAGGCCTCCTTGAGCTGCTGTGGACTCCACCCAGTTCAAGCTTCTCGGCCACTTTGTTTACCTACTCAAGCCTCAGTAACGGTGGACGCCCCTCCCCCAGACTCGCGGCTGCCTTGCAGTTCAATCTCAGACTGCTGTGCTAGCAGCGAGTGAGGCTTCATGGGCGTGGGACCCTCCGAGCCAGGCACGGGATATAATCTCCTGGTGTGCCGTTTGCTAAGACCATTGGAAAAGTGCAGCATTAGGGTGGGAGTGTCCTGATTTTCCAGGTACTGTCAGTCATGGCTTCCCTTGGCTATGAAAGGGAATTCCCTGACCCCTTGCACTTCCTGGGTAAGGTGACGCCCCACCTTGCTTCATGGGCTGCACCCACTGTCCGACAAGCCCCAGCGAGATGAACCTGGTACCTCAGTCAGAAATACAGAAATCACCCATCTTCTGTGTCACTCACGCTGGGAACTGTAGACTGGAGCTGTTCCTATTTGGCCATCTTGGACTGAAAAAAACTCATCTACTTCTTAATGTGAGATATTTATATATATATTTCTTTTCTTATCACTAGACTTTGAAGGGGCACTGACATGGGTGTCAAAGAGCCCTCAGTTTCAAAAGCAATCTGCTCCCTGTTAGCTGGGAAAAGGTGTGTGTGTGTGTGTGTGTGTCTTTTAACATGTCTGTGGTTTGGTTTTGCATCTGTAAAATTGGGACAGGAAGATTAGCAACTCAAAGATCTAAGGGATGTGGCACACAATAAGCATCTGCTAAATCGAAGCTCTGTGACTTGTGCCTTTTCCTTCTATCTCAGCTTGTCACATGCTTGTGCTTCTAGAAATTGTAAAGTGTGGAATTTGCTAATTCCAAATTTGAGTGAAACTCATTTTAGTGAACCTCATAAAAGGGTTACAGAGATGGAGAGAATGTGAGATGAAGGAGAAATTGCTCTCTTGGGCCTGGATTTATCTTAGATTGACCGTTATGCTTGCAGATACCATGGAGATGAGCACTTTATACTTGGTCTGATAAATAGAAACAATTTTACCAGAATCATTCAATATGCAAACACTTTAAAAATAAGCAAGGGCTGTTATGACTTTAAATATATCTGTGCCTGACAGCCTGCCTAATGTTTCACGATTTAATTAGTAATATCATTTCCCTGGACTTAAGGTTATCAATCATGTTACAGTTATTTCATTTCTGGCTGTCTAAATATAGCTGGATAGGGTTCTGGCATTGTTCCCTTTGCAAAGATGAGGGCAAGTTTTCAAGGAGAAAATGGTGGCAGGAAGAAATAAGACCACTGTGCATAACGAGCCCCGAATCTGGCCCACCACGTAATCCCATCTTTAATAAATCCACAGCTATTTAGCATCTCCATTCTCCCCATCATGAATTAGCTGATATGAAACCTCCAGTAGAATGCTTGCTAAAGAGCTGAGGAGGAAAAATGAACATACAAAAGCCAATTAATCTAATTAATGGTGGTAATAGTACCATGCATCTGTCTCATACAGTTCACAGCAGGCCCTTCTGCAGAAGTGATTTTATTTAACCTCATTTAATTAGCGTTAAGTGCTAAATTGTTTGATACACACTATAAAACTCAGCTGATGTTCATATAAGGGAAAGATCAATGTGGGCTGCAGTGGTAGGGAAACTTCAGGTCTTGATGAGTGTTGTAAAAACTGGGTGCATGGGATAATTTAGGAATGATTGGGGGACGGGGCAAGGAGTTCCCTAAGGTACGTCTCGTGTCTTAAAATACCTCATAATTTTCCCATTTGTAGCCTCTTAAAGCCTAATTTACCATTTGACCACAGCGACATTTGCTATTACTTGTGTATCTCTCCTCAATGATGATAAAAGTCCTGGAAGTCAGACATAAGCAATAATTGTGTTGACTGTGCAGACACACCAATCATGCACAGCAGTCTCTCCTGCAGCACCACTGCCTTGGGTGTGCTGATGTTGGTGAAACCAAAATACAGAAAAAGGAGAAAGCCTCCAAAATATTTCAGGAACACATGTATGCTAAGCAGGAAGGAAAATGCACACGTGTGTGCCACAGACAACCTGGGGAGGAAGCCTTGTGTTTTTGGTCAGGGTTTGCACTGATGAAGTGTGATTTAAAGGGTCAATCTGTACCTAATAAGTTGAAGTTAAGAGACTTAGAGGAGGTAGTAAGGGTGCTCACTTATTTAATTCAAAGCAAAGGCCACTAACTGTATTCATCTGTATGCGTGTGTGCATGTGTGTTTGTGTGTGTGTGTGTGTGTGTATGGCAATAAGACCAAAAGCTTCCATGCTTTTAAGATATAGAAATGCTGTCAGTAAGATGGAGATGGCCAAGGCAGGGAACACACTGAACCTCCTGAGTGATCCAAATCTGTTATACAGATGAACAGTTATTATGGCACTATTGCTAACATCAGCACCTTTCTTACACCAAAATTTATCCTCAAACAACATCAAAAAAACAGATCCAACAGAGACCCCTCACATGCCTTCCTCAACTTAAAAAGAAGAGCATCTTTTGAAGCAAGACTCAGGTATTGGCGATTGCCTACCCAGGCACTTCTTTGAGGTCATATAACGAGAAAAAATGACATGTCTCCATTTAGTTGATGTCTACTTTACTTTCTTGTTGGACCAGTATTGTGACTCTTTCAAGCACACTACACTGTTTTTGCTTCCATTCATGCCTTTCCCCCATGACTGCACTGCAGTGCTTTAAAACTTCCATGTAAATCACCAAACTTACATTGCAGCCGAGGTTCTGTCCTTACATGGTTTTGTTGGTTGATTGGGACAGGTTGAATAACTGTTCTGCACCCTAGTTAAAACACCTATAAAATTAGCTGGTTACACCAGATAGTTTCTAAACCTGTTATAACTCTTGTTTTCTCCAAGATTACCTTTCTTTTCTCTGAGCCTATTCATGTTCTATTCAACTTTTAAGACTGAGTTTATGTCCTGAGTCAAAGAGTACTTGTCCAGACCTGGCTTTTTTCTTCCTTTTACTTGCTGCTTCCTGCACCAAAGATGCAAAAGTTCTCTCTGGCTCACCTTTGTTCCCTGCCAATTGAATTCTCCCTATTTCTGCCCTCGATGGGCTTCCTGCTTTTTTGTCTCTCTATCCTTTGCAGCTCAGCCTAGGCTCTGGGAGGTGATGGGAGGACCCTGGTTGGGGAGCATCTACTTTGTGCTTCCATAGTAACCTACAGTTATGGTTATCATGAGACATAACTTCCAGCCCTATACCGTAATTGCTGAATCTGTCACTTGCATCAGACTCTGACAACCACAATGGCTGGTACACTATCCCCAGAACAGTGGTCCTCAAACCAGTCTGCACAGTAGAGTGATCTTGGGAGACTTTAAATATCCCAAAGCCCAGGTCACTCCACAGAACAATTAAATCAGATACTCTGAGGTGGAACCCAGTCATAAGAGCACTTTTTAGGTCCTCAAGGTGGTTCCAAGTTTGAGAACCACTGCTTTACAGTGTCCAACACTAAATTATTAATATTAATAAATGAATACATTATTCCCTGATGTAAAAAGCCTGCAGTGGTTTCTTCCCTTCCTTTCTGTTCACTGCAGCTTTTGACTATCACTTTGAGTTTTTCATTTTATTAAATAAAATGCTATATCATAGCCTATCTTATATCTTGTTTTTAAGGGGTGGGGTTTTGCTGTGTTGCCCAGGCTGGTCTCCAACACCTGGTTTCAAATGATCGTCCTTCCTAGGTCTCTCAAAGTGGTGAGATTTCAGGCATGAGCCACTATGCCCGGGCCCCTATTCTATGTCAAATTATTTTTGTACATAACATGACCTCACCCATATGGAATTTGGTGAGCCCGTTTTGTGTAAAAATTACTATCAGTCAGCCAGTCCCACAGTGTTATAGACAAAATTCTTAAAAATTGAAAGTGTTTTGTTTTTACTGGTGAGAACAAGATTTACCCGTTCTATTAAAATATCCAGTACATACTAAGTGCCTGGTAATTACAATGAATTGCTCTAAGGATCAAGTGTACAACAGGCATAAAAAAAGAAAGCTTCCTGCTCTTAAGAAATGTTCATTCTAAAAAGAGGAAAAAAGAGAAATGTTCATTCTAATTTAAAAAATAGAACAGTAAATGAGTGATCAAAGGCATAAATAATACACAGAAATTTCAGTTGATAAGTGCCAAGAGGACAATGAAGCAGTGACATGATGAGAGTGAGTGGGGACGTTCATTCTTTCTAGGTAGTCAGGAAACTTGGGATAGAATTCATTAGAACTGACACAGAAACAGCAGGAAAAGTCAGCCTCACAAAGACGCGGTTGTGAGAGTGTTCCAGGCAAAGAGATCGCTAAGTGCAACGGCCCTAAAGAGCTTGGCCTGATCCACCAACAGAAAGAAAGCCAGTGTGAATCCACCATATCCACTAGTAAGATGGAAGTAATTCTGACACTCTGCCTCCTCCCTGGTCCAAGGCAGCATTGTATACATGAAAGAGTATTTGGAGCCAGATAGACCTGGGTCCCATTTACTAGATATATGATCCTGGACAAATTATGTGGTACAGGAAACTGAAGGTAAAGCTGAACTGTCTAAAATACAGAAGGACTTTTTTTAGCATGTGAGTTATTACGAAGACTAAATGAGATATGCCTGTTAATTCCCAGCCCATAGAGGGCCTTCGCAAATGTTGGTCCTCCTCCTCTCCCTTATGTGTCTCTCTCTGTCACATAGCAGCTCTCCACAAGTCCTGTAGCAGGCAGCCTTCATTAAGAAGTGTGAGCTGCTATCAAAGAACCATTTCTCCTTGACCTTCCACTACCCTTATTTCCTCCAAAAACTCTCTTCATGTTCTCTCTCAGAATTCCCACACACAGATTGGGTCATGATGGTGTACACAGTGAACTAGCTTACTGTCATGTCAGTTTCTTACTGGAAAACAAGGCTCAGTGCTTTCGAATCCTCTTTACTATCCCTTCAACCTGCCCAGTGACAGCGATGTCCTCTGAAAGGGACAGGTCTGAGAATGACTTGTCAACTGTTCTAAGTTGAATGCAAGACGTATAGTTTGCACCATTGACATTCCAAGGTGGGTGCTGTGGCTTTTCAGGTCCTTCAGTTATCAAAACATTTAAGGATATACATTTGGCTTTATAGGCTTTGTGTATGTGTGTGTATAACATGGGTGTGTGTGTGTATGTCTTTTAAACACAAATATATAAAGAGATATTACATATATTCTAAAGTATTTGTTGCATGATCATGAACAAACCTTATTTCAGAAGGACTGAAAGAAAAATGATTTTAAAAGAATAGTCTCATTTTTGAAAAAAATACTTAGACCAATGGTTTGCGAGCTTTACTGCATAGAAGAATTCCCTGAAAATTTTTTTAAACGTATGCTTCTGTGTTTCTGACTAAATATAGTTCCATGTAGCTGGGACTACAGGTTCACGTCACCACACCTAGCTAATGTTTTGTATTTTTTGTAGAGACTGAATTTTGCCGTGTTACCCAGGCTGGTCTTGAGCTCCTGGGCTCAAGCAAGCCTCCCACTCGATTTCTGACTAAATCAGAAACTCTGAGAGTGAGACACAGAGATGTTACGTTTTAACAAATTCTGGAAGTGGAGCCTCAGAATTTGTATTTGAGAACTACTGCTCTAAGTGATTTAATCAATTTCGTGCTTGAATGCAGAACAGAAGAGCAGGTCAGTACCGGCTTTTTAAGAAGTGGGAGCTATGGAAAGAAATTCAGTTACTCTGAACAAGGCTTTTTTTACTGAGTACTATTTGATTAGAAAATACAGTGTTAAGTACTCATTAAATTAATATATTTCATTATAGATTGTTTAAATATTCTTTTCCTTCATTTCCCAACCTAACTTTTTATCCCAAATCAACTTGGATAATTTAGGATGTAGTGTTTCTTGTCATAAATTGAGATAATGAATTATCTCTACACAAATGTGTGGAGCATATGCTATGTGCCTTGTACTGTTCTAGGCATTAAGGACACATAATAAAGTCCTTGCTTCCACAGAGTTTGTACTGTGCTAAGTGAGACAAGTAAGAGACAAGTCAATCAAATAAGATATATAATATATCAGACAGTGATACAATAATATCAAGTGGAAAAGTGGGATTAGGAAATGTGAGGAGAGGTGAAATTTAGATAAAGCATCCAGAATAGACCTCAGGTTTCTGTCCTAAGAAGATGCAAATTCTTGGCTCGGTTTATATTTTCTGAAAGCAAAACCAGAAAATCAAATGAAAATAAGGGAAACTTAAGCTGAAGTAACACTTTGAGAATAATGCTGACAATATCAGTGTGTGCTACTCTGTTAGGAGAGGTGGATAGGAGAGTGTTTCAGTGCTGTCTCACATTTCAAGGGCAAAGCTATGGAAATAATGGCAAAACATGCCAAGGACCCACTCAGATATCTGTGCTTAAAACTGTAATCACGTTTCATTTTCTTAAAAGTCCTGGCTTGCTTTATTTCAGCCTGGATTCTAGCTCACTGGCAGTAAGCTGTATTGGGATGAAGGACCCAGTTAGTGAAATGCATGCCACTCTGAAAGGTGGCCTCCGAAAGATGATGTAGGAGGAATGTCACAGAGTACCTTCCTCATGAAGGATGTCCACTCCTTTAATGTGATCTTAACAGAAGTTCTGGAGTATGGAAATTACTAATAGACAAATACAAAATTTTCAAAAAAAAACATGCCCCACATTTCTAGGAGATCTGTGCTACCTGTAATTTACGTAAAAATGGAAGAGTTTATATTCTACGAAAAGCCCAATCACCATGACCCAGCTCAATGTATGTGCAGTGCTTCATGCACAGGTGGGGAGCCTGCGTTGAGTCACCAAAGGGAAAGGAAACAACGAAGCTCACCTCAGGGGACTTAGTGCATGGATGCAGCGAAATAAAACTATGGATGTCCAGCTGCTAGCTCTGCTCCTGCCATCTCTTCCCTTCTCTTTGATTCCTTTGTGTGAATAATTGCACAGAAGAGAGTTTTACCCTATACCCTTCTTCACTTCCTACAGAAAGTAATAGGTCATGTGCTCATGCTGTGGGGACTGTGATAGCAGGACTCACACCCTTGCAGACATCTCTCCTAATTCAGCATTTATAGTTTCAACACCTGGTGCCCACTTTATCTCCGTACTAAGTGGCAGGGAGGGACCACAACCTCAGCTACTATCCAGTCTGGATTTTCCTTCTGCTGTAAGTGCTGCTATGTTTTTCCTCTTATTAGTTCCTTGTTTATACCTAGAGAACAAAAGAAAACAAAAAGTAGACCTGTAGAGCATTTAATATTTATTTCTTCATTGTTGTAAGTTTATGTTAACTGAGGGCAGATGTGGAGAGAAAGAAATTAACATTGACTGAGCGTTGACTGAGTGCCAAGCATTGAGCTTTACCAACCAGCACGGTTTGGTCTCAAGACTCTTAAAATAAGCATGGTGGCTGATGCCTGTAATCCCAGCACTTTGAGAGACTGAGGCAGAAGAATTGCTTGAGGCCAGAAGTTTGAGACCAGCCTGCACAAATGTGAAACCTTATCTCTACACACACACACACATACACACACACAATTAGCCAGGCGTGGTGGCACCAGGCTGAGGCATCAAGGCTGAGGCAAGCCTTGATCGTACACCTCACGTCAACCTGGGAGACAGAGTACGACATCCTCTCAAAAAAAAGAAGACTTCTGTATGGAAGGCAATAATTCAATCATTTCATGGTTTTTCATATAAATAATCCTAGTTTCATCATGTTACACCCAGGTCTGTCTGACTTCACAATCCTTGATCTTTTCCTACCTTAAGGCCTTTGCCTATAGCTCTGCCAGCAGCCCACTCGATTTTGTTTTCAAAACGTATTACTCTTTTCAATTTTTTCCAAAAACTGAGGGCCTGGCTAGCCCTTACTTGGTTAGAATGTCAATAATCTTTATGCCCCAAATATTTATTTCCAGTACTTTGAGTTTCAGTCTGAAATTCCTAAGCCTGGTGATTAACAAAAATAAATAAAAAATAACTCTTAATGTGTCCATGGTTTATGAGATTGCTATGATCTAATAAAATCTGTAGCAAAGTGTTAGCCAACTTAGTTATGAAAGGGTGTCCATTTTATGATGATTCTTTGAATTGTACATCTATGATTTTTGCACATTTCTATATATGTGTCATGCTTAAAAAATATATAATAGTCAAATGATTCTAGTAATATGTAAAAAAAATGTAGAATCCTTGATTTTACGTATCATGAAATAATAATATGCTAATCATCACAATATGCTATTATCATAATATCATTATAGTATCTACAGATATTTAGATCTCTAGATATATAGAGCTAAATACAGTAATTAATTTGGATTTATTTTTAAAAGGTGAGGTTTGTTTAAGATTTAAAAATTAATCAGTGTAATTCATTATATTAATGACATAAAAATAAAATCTTAGATGCAGAAAAAGCATTTGAAAAATCCACCTTCAATATTATAAATATATGTACATATAATATATATATCCATGTGTTTGGTACATTGCATATATTAAAGGAAATTATTTAAGTTAGTAAAGTGTATCTACAAACATATTCAATCAGATATCATATTTATTGATGAAATTTTGAAATATTTTATACTAAGATTATGAATGAAGAAACTTGTCTATAATTCTTTCTTCTACTGAGCATTGTCCTGAAGTTCCTTTTCAATGGAATAAGGCAAGATAGTGATTTAAATATTAAGACCAGAAAGGAAAATATATAAATGCCATTAATCATGGATGGTTTGATTATATACACAAAAAATGTGATAAAATTCATAAATAAATTATTAGGATTTATGAGGTTAGCAAGCCTGATGAATCAAGGTCAATTTACTAAAATAAATTTACTTCCGTATATAAGTAATAAACAATTAGAAGATCCTATTTTTAAGTAAGGTACAGCTTATAATGTATCATAAAAATATTAATAGCTAAGAATAAATATAACTAGAGAAGTACAGTCTTATATTTAGAAAATTTTAAAACATCATTGAGTGAAATATATAAGAAGACCTAAATAAATGAAGAGAGAGATGGCCCACTTTCATTGATTCATGACTTAGTGTTGTAACAATGTGAGGTTTCCTGAACTGATCCTAATCTACTGATTCAATGCAATGCCAATTGATATTCCAGTTCATTTTGTTTAGAAGCTTGACAAGCTTATTCTAAGAGTTGTATAAAAAATTAAAATAAAGAAGTATAGCTAATGATGCTCTTGAATGAGGTGAGGGAATTTTTTCCCTTGTATCTACCACAAATCATTATAACTACAGTAATTAGGACATGCAATATTGGCACAAGGTTAGGCAAATAGATCAGTGGGATAGAATTGGAAACTTAGTAATAGGCATATATATATATACACTTGATATATAGCAAAGGTGATGCTGTAGAGCAGTGAAAAAATGATCTTTTCAATGATGTGGACAATTGGAAAAAATAAAGTGTGTCCTTACTCCACATAATCCACAAAAATAAATTTCAAAAGGATTATAAATACAGATGTGAAAGGTAAAACAATAAGGCTTCTAGATGATAAAATATATTATAAATTTTTAAAACAAGGTGCAAGAGGCTATAAGGAAAAGCATTGCTGAATTAGATTAGTAAAATTAAGAACTTATCTTTTCATTTAATTAAGAAAATGAACAAACACACAGTCAGATGAGATGACATATTTATAACACAAGATAGAACTAGGGCTCTAATCCAGGATATTAAAAAATTACTACATACAATATATTATATATATATGTAGATATACACACACACACATATATATATATATCAGTTGAATAGATATATACAATATAGATATTCAAATAGAAAAAAGTAGGCAAAAGACTTGAACAGACCTAGTATTTCATTTACCCAGCATAGAGGTGTAGAGTACTTCTATTTAAATTTGTAAAATAAAGAATTTTTTAACCTTTTTTTTTGAGTGAGAAATATAACACCTATAAAGAAGGGTGTACAAAAAACTTTAAAGGAATTATCCCACATCAGAATTAATTGTAAGATTATGAAATAATTTATCCTTTTACTTCTGACATTCATTTGGAGTGTTTGCAGCTTCTAGCTACTATGAATCATGCTGTTAGGAAGATGTGCATGTGATTCAGAGGGATACATATGTAGAAGTGGAATTGCTGAGCCACGGGATGTGGGTATACACATTTAAATTTTAGTAGATAATAGCAAATTGTTCTCCAGATTATCTGGATATACTTACATTCCCAGGCAGTGTGTCAGCTCTCTGCTAACTCTTGAAATTGTCCATTTAAAATTTCTTTTTAACCTTAGATATTCTTTCTATTGTGCATGAAATCTTTTTTTGGTTTTGTGTGGATTTTCCTGATTACTAATGAAAATAATGAAATATCTGTATTGCTACAAACAACAACTTGAAAGAAACTTAAGGGGACATAATATTGTACAAAAGAAATGAAACACAAAATGACACATTCTGTTTATAGAGTTGAAAAATATGGAGTGTTTAGGGATGCTTGCTACAGAGGTAATAAATACTATAAAGAAAAACAAGAAGTACAAATGGGTTTTTTTTGGGAGGAGGGAGGTGATAATGGGGACTTCTGAATGCTTGTGATGTTTTCATTCTCAACATGATTGGTGTCTACATAAGCAATCACTTTGCAACAAATCATCATGCTAAATATTTTTGTTTCATGAGTTTATCTTTAGGAGCACAAAATTTTATCAAGATTAGAAAGTAAAACACTAAACTCAACATAAGAGCTCAGTTGATACTTACAAGGAAGTCTATGTCTAACTGTGTGAGAAGCCTATAAGAGAAACAGAACAGAAACTAACAGCCATCCTATCTAAGAGGAGTGTGACAAGTTGGCTTAAGAAGCATGGACCTTTCAAGCAAGGCAGAAGGCCAGAACACCTCTTAGATGAAAATATGATGCTTCCAGTCAGAGCTAGAGCCGTACTTTAGGTGTGAGACAGAGTTCTAGACATTCTTGTCCAAATAGTCAACTCAGGGGGAACCTGAGGGAAGTATTCGCAGCAAAAGTGGGAAATCAATGTCTTTGGAAACTAAATAAAGTGATGCCAAAGAAGGACAAGCTAAAATTAAGTCAGGAAGGTAATCCCTGTGAATACTTAAAAAGCCAGCCAGATTTCTGTACAAGTCTGAATGGAGCAGAAATCTCTATGTTTGCCTTCAGGGAGTTTCAAATTTGCTTGGGAGAACACATGAAACTCCAATATTATATTCTGAGCAGCACGAGATTCCAGCAAACTCACATAGATGGGATACTCCATGGCTAGCTAGGGAGAAGTCATTCAGTGTTCTTGCCCATCAGATATGTCTTCCAGGACAGAAGTGAGAAAGACTGGACCAGTACAGTAGCAGTGTGCATGCCAAATTATGAATTGATTTCTTAAAAAAAACCTGAATAGATACAGTGTAGTGACACAAAGCTTTGGATTTGGAGAAATTGTAAGGACAGGAATAAAAGTTATAATTTGGAATAAAGGCCCACTGTATGATTAATGTGAAGAAGGGACGGAAAGAAGACAAGGGGATGTCATAGAAATTTTTATGCCAACTCCCAATAAATCATTTGCCTTGGGCCTTCGAGTTTTGAAAGTTTGATATTCCCTTTTGTGACCACCTTTCTGGTTTTGTTTCATTTGTACTGTGGCTTCTTCATGACAGCTGTTTTTAGTTACTGACATCAGTGATGAAGCCTGTAGTACGGTGATTTGGATTTTGAGGAGAGATCAATAATTTTATATTCCATGAATTTTCAAATACACACTGATACAGGCTCATATGCATCAGTGTACAAGTGATATTAAGATCATTAACAATGTCAGAATCAGTCATGCCAAGCTACGAATGTAAGAAACAACCCACCCACCATATCGTAGCCAGAAAGGAGCCTCCAGTTTAACCGCAATCACAGTGGCTACATGTAATTTCTCCCCAAGATATGCAGCCACACTTTAGCACGTTTTCATCGTGGACTTCCAGCAGTCTTGGGAATCCAAATGCACTCTAAACTCTCAAGAGTTCCTCCTCTCTTTTTGTGTTCTTCCTTTGCTCTCTGTGGCCTTTCCCAAGTGTGTATGGAATTTGCCCAAATTTCATTTCATTTTTTGATTGTCTGCCAGCCAGATAATAACAGGCATCTGATCAAGGGTTTAGTTAAGTGCTCTATCTAGCAGTATTTATGCTACATAAATTATTCATACAATACCGCCCTGGACAAATCACACTTTGATTATACAGTCATTTTTCAGTCCATTCATTTACCAGACAAGTAGAGATCACGGGAGATCAGAGGAGCCTCACTTGTGAATCGATAATGAACTTGGGCTCTTCACCTGCTCTGTGTCCTCAGCTCCCCGTTCTGGTGGTGAGCTTTCTATCAACGGCCTTTGTGAAGATCAAATGAGGTAATAGATGTGAAAGTCCTTTGAATGGCAAATGTACTGAACAAATAGAGATGAGACAGTTATCCTTGGAAAGTACACTTTACGGTAGAATACTTTGGGGTCACATAGACCTGCCTTTAAATGACAACAGGTGGTGTGGCCCTAGGAAACTACCTAAGCTACTTGAGCCTCAGTTTCATTGTCTATAAAATGAGGATACCAATAGTCCTCTCTCAGGAGAAGTGGAAGGAAGAAATCACATATATAAAATGCTAGCACCCTGCCTCACCTATGGTAAATAGTCAATAAACAGTCTTCTCTTTCCTATGACTCTTTGAAAACACTGTTCATCTGACAGCCATAATAATCATTATCATTAATTTTGATTGTTTATTTCTCTTTAATATGAATATGTGTTTTGCTGCCAATTTCATTCTAAGCTCTTGAAAGACTGGCCTTTTTTTATTGTTTTAACTTCCCTCTCTTCCAGGGCCAAACAGTCCAAATATATACATGTGAATTCATCGATTATATGAGTCCAGATAGGCTTGAATATGGAATCTCCAGTCAGAGTTTTGCTTATCTTTGTATATACTTCCCCATTCACAAATCTGAATCCCAGTGCTCAGTACAAAAGGAGCAGTCCATACATAACAACAGATTATTTAAAGGGAAGATGCCACAGTCAGGTTTACAGAGGCTTCTACTGAGCTCACAGCAAAAGAATCACAACCTGGAGAAGTATTCTGCAAATCTGCAAATGATTGGGCCTCCTGAAGCAAGTAAATACCAAAAAAAAGTTGATCGATACGCCCTTAATCCCTAAGTAGGACTGAACACATGTGTAGCCTACTTAGAATAGCTTACAATAGTACTTTTGAGCACTCGTTATAATTTTGTGAAGTTATGCCCTAATAGCTAGAGCTGTTGGTAAGATTGTCTCACACTTAAATTACTTCTAGGACTAACCACATTATTTGAGGAGCTCAATGTAAGATAAAAATGTGGATCTTTTGTTCAAAAACCAGAATAAAGTGCCGTTAAAAGTGCTAAATTCCATATGCACATATTTTACTTTCTTCCTGGTATCTCTGTTGACTTGTCATGGTGTTATTTACCTGCTATTTAACATCATACCCTATCAGGCAAGGGGCTACCAAGGTGCCTGGGGGCCAGCCCTGTGACGTAGCCAGCCACACCTGTGGCTCACCAGCTGTCTGTTTATCCCTCCTGTGAGCTACCTGACAGATGCCCTGTCCCCAGGCAGGGAAATCGGTCTCTGGTTTCCAGGTGCCAGCTTCCCAATCCAAGAAGGATGGGTATTCCCTGAAGGACCACAACTTTTGTTCCAGGTTACGCTTGTTATCTGAACCAAGGGTGGGCAAGAGGCTTGCCACTACTGACTTGCCCGCCTCATGTGTCCTGGTATTTCCAGCCTGGCAAGGGACAGCTTTGTCATGCCCCACAGCAAGATGCCATGGGGATGTGTAACCATCCCCAACTCTACCTGTGTATGTGCCTGGGCCTCTGCCTCGAGTACAGGATGGTAGCTATCACTGGGTGAGGTGGGGGCTGAGTGGGGTTTGGGGCATCCAGAGGCGGAGAAGCTGGGAGCTTAAAATCTACCTGTGAGGCAAGGCTTTGAGGCCTCAGTGTGTGCCCCTTTTTCCCCTGGGACATCAGTTAAAAAGCACAAATTTAAACACAAAATTAATTATTTCAAGGATTTTCAAGCAGGGACCCTTTGGAGCAAGGGGCCTTGTGTGACCGCACTGGCTGCCGGCTCAGGAAGCTGCCGTGATTGATGACCTCACTTCTCTGTGCTTTTTGGGATCCCCCTGCTTGCTCCCAGGATGTATGCTCCTACTTAATTTATCTCTGGAAAGCTCTTATATTATGGTTTCAATATGATAGTGTCTCAGTAATAAGCTATGGTTTATTAGAATTGTGGGAATATGATGAGGATAGGGGCATGAATGACCGTCTAAGAATATCCCCTGTAAGGAGCACACATGAGCCTTATAAACTCAATTTAGATAAAAAATAATTGATCACTTTCTGGTTGCTGAAATGTCTCAAGAAAGTTGCTGTTACATCTGTACTGGACAAGTGGTTTTCCAGTGAAGGGTTTCTACAAACTGGTGGGTAACTAAAATTATCATGCTGTGTGGCAAATAAACATAAGAAAATAATATTATCTAAGTGACTAAACTTGGGAATCATTAACTTTGAACACATTCAAAACTTCCCATATACTTCTAATGTGCACATGAGAGAGGAATGTAGGCATTTTACCTTCCTTTTCTGAGACATGGCACAAAGCACAGGAGCAACAGTATCGTACCTGCAAACTCTGTTACAAATACTAACAAGACAGAGAGATGGGCTGAGAGGGCAAAGGGTTGAGAAGTGGGAGGAAGTGTCTTCCGGGCTGCTCATCTTCTAATGATGGTCCCTAAGCGATAACATTTGAAGTAGTAGAAGGGTAAGCCTATTTAATATTACAAAGGTAAACACTGAGAAAGAGAACATAATAAAATAAGATCAGGTGACAGCTGCAAGTGAGAGGAAACTATTAATTTAATCATTGCTTATAACCAGAAGTCAACAGATAACATTTAAAGAGAGAGAGGATTAAGGATATTATATGAAGTTAGAGCTCTAAGGTTAAAATTCCTTGTGGGCCTCAAGACTTTTACCCTAAAATAGTATTGTGCAATTTCACCCTGGCAATGTAAACCAACAGCTAATCATCACAGGTGCAGGACAGAAAGTCATTGGTCTGCTCCCCTGAGACAAACGCATATCTGATTGTTTCTTCTGCGCTACTGTTTATGTAAAAATGCAGATTCACTATGCTCAACTAAATTGTGTATTCAGTGAAAGGTTGATCAAGGACTCAAAATAATGCAACCTTTTGTCTCTTATCTACCTATGACCTGGAAGTCCCTAACCACTACGAGTTGTCCCAGCCACCAGGCAGAACCAATGCACATCTTACATATATTGATTGATATCTCACGTATTCCTAAAATGTATAAAAGCAAGCTGTGGCCGGGCGCGGTGGCTCACGCTTGTAATCCCAGCACTTTGGGAGGCCGAGGCGGGCAGATCACGAGGTCAGGAGATCGAGACCATGGTGAAACCCCGTCTCTACTAAAAAAATACAAAAAATTAGCCAGGCGTGGTGGCGAGCGCCTGTAGTCCCAGCTACTCGGAGAGGCTGAGGCAGGAGAATAGCATGAACCCGGGAGGCGGAGCTTGCAGTGAGCCGAGATTGCGCCACTGCACTCCAGCCTGGGCGACAGAGCGAGACTCTGTCTCAAAAAAAAAAAAAAAAAAAGCAAGCTGTACCTCAATCACCTTGGGCACAGTCATCAGGACTTCCTGAGGCTGTGTCACACGTGTGCATCTTTAACCTTGACAAAATAAACTTTCTAAATTGGTAAAGACCTGTCTCAGATATTTTGGGTTCACACACATTACTAGTGCAAAGCCAAGAACATACAGTCTACTTGAATTATTTTGATACAGTCACCAGAGGAAATACTGTAACAAAAAATTTGATTAACTAAAAGCATAACTTTCTACTACACAATCAAATCTATATAACTGAACTCACCTATTAAAATTTTAAAAATCCAAGATTAGACAAAATCAAATCTAAACTCTACTGTATGTAGGAGACACATCTATAACAAGTGATTCAGAAAGTTTGGAATATCATAATGAGCAAAGGTGAATTGTGTTGTACTGAGTTAACTTTGTTAAGCTAGGAAATACATTTTCCAGATTTCCCTTTCCTATATGGTTCTGGAAGACAAAAAGTTCACTTGAAGAAGATTCAAAATGTGGTCTGGATGCCTCTGGGAGGTCTTCATGGTCAGGGACAATGATAGATGCAGTGGTTTCCAATAGCCCTCATTGTTCTCAATTCCAGGTCCAGCTTTTCTTCCTCACCGCCAGCCTTGAGAGCACAGTGGTCCCAAGCCCATCATCAGAGGTTAGTTTCGGACCCACAAAGGTAATCACTACACAACAGCACCAGCTCCCTTTCTCCCTGAGCTCTCATTTCACAGTCCTGCCTAAGTGGTTGGATGCACTGGCTTCTCAGACATGCCTGAAAGCTCCCACTTGTCCACCACACTGGTGCTTCAGAAGCACTGATGTGAACTGTTTTATTCACAATGCTTCTGACACCAAATGTCTGGGTTTTTTCCCTCGCACCAACCAATTTTCAAGTCTCTAGGCACCAATGGGTGTTGAACAATTCAACTCAATTCTGACAGTATCTACCTGGAGTCAGTGTCAGATCCCACAGGTTAAGGACTCAGTCCCATACGATGGCTCCAGCTTCAAATGCCAGCCCCAAGCCTCAGGTTGTCTCTAGCAATTCTGACTGACCAGCTATATATTTGGGGGTTTCCACAAACCCCTCCTCAGTTTCTATAATTTGCCAGAACGGCTATCAGAACTCCAGTAAGCACTTCACTTAATGTAACTGATTTATTTTAAAGGACATAGCTGAGGAACATCCAAACGGAGGAGCTGCATTCAGAAAAGAATCGGTGAAGGAGTAGAGTCTTCATGGCTTTTTGGGATATGCCACCTCTCAGCACCCCAATGCGCTCACTGACACAGATGCTCTCCAAACCCCTTTACAGGCTTTAATGGAGGTTTAATTTCATAGGCATCCTTGATTAGTTCATTGGCCATTAATGATTAACTCAATCTCTACCCTCTCTCCTCTGCCCAGAGGTTGGGAGGTGGGGCTTAAAGTGCTATAATTCCAAGCATGTCTAGGACTTGCTGGTGCCCAGCCTCTATCTTGCATCTATCCAGGGTGCTCCAGCCACCAGTAACTTGTTGGCATACCAAAGACACAGAACTCTGCAGATTCTAAGGACTTTAGGAGCTATATGCCAGGAACTGGAGACAAAGCCCACATATTTATTTAATTTTTTATCACAAGTGGTTAGTGAGGACACCTTCTCTAATCCCTAGTCTACTTCTAGACCTTCACTTCCTCACTTCTTGCACTTTTGTGTAGGCCTAATTCCTACAATGATAACTTGTATAAAGAAAGAAAAAGCAGTATCTGGAGAAATACACAGAAATAAAGTAGTCATAGATTTCAATTCTCCTTTTCCATTTCATGAAAGATTAAATGAATAAAAAACATATACAAATGATTTAAGCAATATGCTTTAAAAATGAGATGTAATAGATATATAGTTACCCTCTGTAGACTAACAGGTGAGATTAAACATTTTTCAGATGATCCATTGAAAATTCTCAAAAAAATAATCACTAAGAAAGCATCAATATGTTCTCAAACATGGAAATAATGCAGACAATATTATCCGGTCACAGTGGGGTAAAACTAAAATCGATATAAAAGCCAGAAAATCCATTTATTCTACTACCTGGAAATTAAATAACAACAAAAACAAAACTACCGCAATATGTTAAAACAACCACTAGGTTAAAGTATAAATAATGAATACCAAAAATATGCAGAATATCTACAAAAATGGCAATGATGAACAAAAAAAAGTTAAAATTTTAAAAATCTAGATAAAGCAAGGCTGATAGATAATGCTAAATAATTAGTTCAAGATATTGTTTTTCATTAATTGGACTTGAGTAGGTCAGAAAAATTAATAAACAGTATTTTCATGAAAGTATTAGGAAAAAGCCACTCTTTTCGCTGATTGGAATGTACATCAGTGCAAATTCTCTATTGAACAATTTGGCACTATCTCTCAAAAAATGACAAGTTTTCATATGTTTTGATTCAGCAATAACACTTCTAGAAATTTCTTATACATGTATTCAAACATTTGCAAAATGTCAGGCATGCAAAGTTATTTACTGCAACATTGTTTTAATGGCAGTGATTAGTCACAGTCTAAATGTCTATTAGTGGAAGATTGGCTGAAGAGATTATGATACACCCACACAATTTAATACTGTGCATCTTCAAAAGGAATGAAGTGTTTTATGCACTGATCTGAAGAGATCAGTAAGATTTATTGCTAAGTGGAAAAGCAAGGTGCAGAACAGTGCATTTGTATGCTAATAGGTGTGTATTAAAAAGGAGGGAGGATGTCTTTATATGCTTATATATGTGTGGAGCAGCTCTGAAGGACACACAGCAACCTGAAAAGTGGTTGGTCCCAGGGAGGGGACTTGGTTTTCTAAGGGACAAGGTGTCAGGAAACTTTAACTGTATATGATTATGCACATTTCTAACTGTGTACAATGTAAATGTATTAATTACTCAAAAACAAACAAAAACAAGGACAACAGCAACCCGACTACCAGCTACCAAAGCTGTCAGCACGATACACTCCTATGCTGTTTTGAATGGGAAAGTAATGGCGTGGAACTAGTGCTGGGCCAGGGGAACTGTGTGCAACTTCTAAAGCTTCTCTTATTTATATCAACTATCAGAGTCCACTCATGGTAATGCGTTCTGCAAGTGTTCAGAGTGGGGTGGGAGGAGAAAATAAAATTATAGGAAAGTGCTGTACTTTGCCATATATGTGACACTATACGATATAGAACTAAAAAATGCTCATTGGATTTGACAGTCGGGAAATCATTAGCAAACTTATCTGAAAACAAAAACAGAAACAAAGCAAAACAAACAAACCTTTTCATAAATGAGAAAAATGAGGCAGAATATGGAGCGTTAAGGGAGGGCATTCAATATTGCCCAGGTGATCACCACTCTGTCTATCTATTTGGTGTCTAGAATAGATGTGTGTCTACATGTTCAAGAGTGAGTGGAAATTCAAAAGATAGAGGAGAAAAAATCAATGATGCTTACTGATATTTATGGAAAAATACGTCAATAATTTGCCTCAAAATAATGTAGAGAACAGAAAGTTGGTGAGGTATGGAGTTGATGATGGATATGTGTGATACATACATGGAGTTTATGATACTTTTATTTTTTCCTTCAAAAATGAAAGAAAAATAAAGATTGTAAATGTTGATCACTTGGTCAAGAGGTTTGGTTGTACAGGAAAGTTGAGAAATGAGGTAGTTTCTGGAGGAGGATACAAATCAGAAGAGGTTAAGAGAGAAATATATACATAATCTATATATAATATAGATTTATGTATAATGTATGCATATATTTATAATATATAAATATATAATTCATATATAGTACATCTATTATTATGATTAACTATATTTTAATAACATATATAATGCTTAAATTATATAATATATAATCTATATAGAAATACAGATTCATATGTAATATATAAATATATGTTATATAAATTTATTTATATATAGTATATCTATTATTATTAACTATATTTTAATAACATATATAATGGTTAAGTTATATATAATATACAGTCATGCCTCACTTAACAACTGAGATCTGTTCTAAGAAGTGTGACATTAGGTGATTTTGTAATCGAACATCAGTGTGTCCTTACACGCATCTAGACAGTATAGCCTACTACAGACCTAGGCTTTATGGTACAGCTTATTGCTCCTAGGCTACAAACCTATACACCATGTTGCTGTACTGAATACTATAGGCAATTGTAACACAATGGCATTTGTGTATTTTAACATAGCTAAACATGGAAAAGGTATAGTAACAATAGAGCATAAAATAAAAAATGGTACACTTGTATTGGGCATTTACCATGAATGGAGGTTGTAGGGCTAGAAGTTGCTCTCGGTGACTCAGTGAGTGATGGGAGAGTGAATGTAAAGGCCTAGGACATCACTGTACACTGCTGTGAGCTTTGTAAACACTGTACACTTAGCCTACCCTACACTTACTTTAAAAAATCATTCTTCAATCATAAATTAACTAGCTTACTGTAACATGTTTACTTTACACAGTTTTTAATTTTATTTCACTTTTTGACTCTTTTGTAATGACACTGAGCTTAAAACATAGACACACTGCCCAACTATACAAAATATTTTATAATTCTTATTTTGTAAGACTTTTTTCTATTTTTAACTAACAGTTTTTTTTTAACTTTTAAAACATTCTTGTTATAAACTAAGATACAAACACACACACAGTAGCCTAGGCCTACACCAGGTTCTGATCATCAAGATGTCATTAGGCAGTAGGAATTTTTCAGCTGTTATAATCTTGTAGAAACACCATTGCATATGTGGTCCATTTGCTGCAATGTTGTGATGTGGTGCATGACTGAACTATGTTTAGATATTCAGGTATTTCAGATGAAAGACACTTGAATATTTCTTATATATGGATAAATAAGAGCCACACATAAGAAGAGCTAACATTTATTGTGTACTTTGCATGTACCAACCACTGCCTTAAGTGCTTTACCTGATTCAGCTCATTTATCCTCACAACATCCCTGTGAGGCAGGCATTATTTTTAATCCTACTTCATAGATATAGACCGAAGCTCAGGCCAGATGTCCCTGCAGGAACGGGAGGTGGGTTCATAAGCGCAGATGGAGAAACCAGCTTTCCCGGGAGGAGGAGACTCCTTTATTGGAACTGGAGCAAGGGGCTTATTTGAATTTATGTGATGAGGGTAGAGAGAAAGGCAGAAAATAGTTAGCTTTCTCATTGCTTCCAGCTCCGCCTCTGTGACTTCTGTTGGTGTTATCATTTCTCTACAGCAGAAGTGTAAACTGAGCTCCAAAGAGATTGAGTGACTTGCCTGAAGTGAGGCTACAAAGCCAATGAATGGGCAGAGTGGGATGAAGAGCCTGGTTGCTGAACTTCTGGCGCTGTGTTCCTTTCATCTGCAAAATCAGCCAGGATCGAGGAGAAAATTATCCCCTGAGGATGATTCACATGTCTTTATTTTATTATTCAGCAATTTTAGCTGATAGTTTCTTCATTTATTTCATTTAGAAGTTTACTTACTATTACTCTTTTCTTTCTTTGAAAAGTGGCCCCAGGGACTTGGATTAGTTCCTGTGCCAGTGGCATTGCTTTTAATATTTGCAAAGGACAACGCAAAGGTCACTTTAAAAAATAAAGTGTATTTTACTTCCTTAATATTTAATTCTGGTTCGGGGGTGGTGGAGGGAATCTGGTAAGCCTCAGCATTTAAGAGTTCAGTTTATGGAGAGGTCATATAGCCACATCTGCAGTGGTTCCTAGAAGATGTGTGGGCAGGTGTCTCTGGAGCTGGCTGTGGACAATCAGTGATACGCTGTCAGCAACCCCACCAGCCTGTGAGAGGGGCAAGTCAGGCACCAGGCGGCTATGGCTAGTATGAGACAGAACTACTGATCCACATTAAGAAGAGTGAATGTCTGATAAAATCAACCTTTTCTATTTGGAGAAATGCCCGAAATAAGTGATCAATGTGGAATGGCCATTTAGGTACCCCAGGTAGTTAACACTGAATTGCAGTTTCTGTCTTAGTCCAAATGTCAAGAGTGTATTGGCACAGTCTCCAGATATTCTGATGCATGTGCTGATTAGGGCTGAAGTGAGTGAATAGCTGAAATAAATAACTTTTCAACTTAACTTGCAGATGATTTTTATAAGCAGGGAAAAAGCCTTATCTGAACTTGCTCTTTACTGCCTACCTCTGGGCCAAGTCATGTGTTAAAAGGAGGTCTCCATGGATGTTTGGGATTCGTGATGTAAATTCCTAAACCACCTTCAAATATGCCTGCCTTGTCTGGTTGCACTGTCGCTTCCCTACTCTTGCCTAGGATTCCTGTGCCCCTTTCCAGCTTTGTTCCTCCAGGTTAATGTAGGTGAACACCTAATTAGAGGTCAACAATAGTCAGGCAAGGAAGGATTCTTATTAATGATTGCAGGATCTGAAATCAGACTGGGCTTGAGTCTGAGGTCTTCTACTTAGTGAGCAGAAGACAAATTTGCACAAATTATTTAATTTATCTTAGCTTTTTCATCTAAAAATGGTGATGGCATATTTTGTTATAAGGAATATATTATATTATATAGTAAATCACATAAAGCCTTCTACATCTTATGTAAGTGATAAAAAATGTCACCTATAATGATTTTCATGTTTTTTGAGCAACATGATTATTGTGATTCTTCCAAGCATTCCTGTATCTCCCCAATACCTGTTGTGATCAAGGGTTGGCCAAGTTCTATGGGTCCTTTCACTTTCTAGGTAAACCAAGGGTGATCAGAAGTCAGTGTTTAACACATTCCTAAAGCTGATTCTTTTTTCTCTTTTTCAGCTGCATAGATTCAGGAATCATGAATTAAGAATTGAGAATCTTGGCCGGGCGTGGTGCCTCACGCTTGTAATCCCAGCACTTTGGGAGGCCGAGGCACGTGGATCACGAGGTCAGGAGATCGAGACCACGGTGAAACCCCGTCTCTACTAAAAATACAAAAAAATTAGCCGGGCGTGGTGGCGGGTGCCTGTAGTCCCAGCTACTCGGAGAGGCTGAGGCAGGAGAATGGCGTGAACCCGGGAGGCGGAGCTTGCCGTGAGCCGAGATTGCGCCACTGCACTCCAGCCTGGGCAACAGAGCGAGACTCCGTCTCAAAAAAAAAAAAAAAAAAGAATTGAGAATCTTGATGGTTGATTTTTCTGCTCAGTTTCCCAAACATCAGCTTTGTCTTATTCTTTTTTTTTTTCTTTTTTTTTTGAGACAGAGTCTCTTTGTTGCCCAGGCTGGAGTACCGTGGTGTGATCTCAGTTCACTGCAACCTCCGCCTCCCAGGTTCAAATGATCCTAGTGCCTCAGCCTCCCCGGTAGCTGGGATTACAGGCACGTGCCACCATGCCTGGCTAATTTTTGTATTTTTGTAGAGATGAGGCTTTGCTATGTTGGCCAGGCTGGTCTCAAACTCCTGGCCTCAAATGATTCACCTGCCTCAGCCTCCCAAAGTTCGGGAATTACAGGTGTGAGCCACTGTGCTCAGCCAACTTTACTTTATTCTTAAGGAGACAGTTACTGTGATACAGAATACAGACCTAGAAAAAAAAATTCCAGACTCTGAACAATGCTAGATTTGAATCCTGAATTGAACACTTTCTTATTATACTTATTAGTTATTATATGCAATTTTGAATATATTACTTTATTTTTCTGAGCTCATATTTTTTTCACAAGCAAAGTAGGTTTGTGATATCGTTTGTATATTTGTCCTTGCCCAAATGCCATGTTGAATTGTAGTCCTCAGTGTTGGAGGTAGAGACTTGTGGGAGGAATTTGAGTCACAGGGGTGAACTCCCATGAGCAGTTTAGCACCATCCTCTTGGTGCTGTCCCTGGGATAGTGACTTATCATGTGGTCTGGTTGTTTAAAAACGTGTGGCCCCTCCACCCCTCTTATCCCTGCTTTTGCCACGTGAAGTGCCTGCTCCTGCTTTTCCTTCCACCATGATTGGAAGCTTCCTGAGGTCTCCCCAAAAGCAGAAGCTGTTATGCTTCCTGTACAGGCTGCATAACTGTGAGAAAAACTTATTTTCTTATAAATTACCCAGTCTCAGTTATTTCTTTATAGCAATGCAAAAATGACCTAATACAGTGATATGGTTTGGATCTATGTCCCGACATAATCTCACGTCAAACTGTCATCTCCAGTGTTGGAAGTGGGCTTTGTGGGAAGTGATTGGATCAGATGGATGGAGGTCTCATTAACGACTTAGCACCATCCATTTGGTGCTGTTCTTGTGATAGAGTTTTGATGAGATCTGGTTGTTTAATAATGTGTGGCACCCCCTGCCCCCAACCTTGTTCTCTTGGTCCTCTTCCTGCCACGTAAGCTGCCTGCCCCTCTTCTGCCTTCCTCCATGAGTAAAAGCTCCCTTAGGTCTCTCTGGAAGCAGATGCTGCCATTCTTCCTATATAGCCTGCAGAACTGTGAGCCAGTCAAACCTCTTTTCTTCATAAATTGCCCAGTTACAGATATTTCTTTATGGCAATGCAAGAATGAACTAGTACATACGGCTCGATAATCTCAAACTCATAGGTTATACTGAGATTAGAACTGGATTCAAGGTGCCATACCCAGGGTCTGATACACAATTCCAACTGTCACTTTTTGACAAAGCCTGTGCAGGTGCTGTGCTGGACAATAGTGTACAGGTGAATATGACAGATTTTGCCCTCGGAATTTCACTACTTGGTGAATGTTAGATGCACAAACTGAGGTAGTTATTACAGTCGGTAAATATGAAGACAGATGTAAGCCCTTCCTGCTCTAGAGACCCAGAGGAGTGGTATTTCACCTAAGCTGTGTGCTATGCGGAGTCTTCGTGGATACGGGAATAGTTGAATCAAGGCTGAAAGAGTTGTGTAGGTGTAGAGAGCATAAAGGACATTCAAGATGGGAGAAGAGTTTAAGTGAAGCCCTGAAATTGAAGGGTGCAGAGGAACAATGAACCCATCAATATCGCTGGAGCTTACACTGTGAGGATGGATATGTGGGGCATGAGTCTGAAGAAATAGGCAGATCTTGTGTTATGAAGGTCCTTGAGCACTGCACAAAGGAGCTTGGGCTTAATTTATAACAATAGGGAGACATTGACAGTAACAGGAATTTGTCAATAAATGGTGGATATTAGTATTATTATCATTATTGCTGTTAATCAGGCAGTTGGTGCAGTGTCTTCAGGCTGGTAACTGATGCTGTGTCCACAGGATCAATTTCCTCCTGTATGTGATAGCGCTGCAGTGGAGTTCCTGACACTTTATCCCCTTTCTGATGTTTCCCAGAGGAATAAAGTCAGACTGTCCGAAGCTCTAAGCCATTTCTCAAGCTGGCGTCTTATCAGTTGTTTGTTTTTTTTATCAACGCCAGACACAGAGAGTACGGCTCAGGCTCTGATGGGCTTTCCTGAAGATATAACCCAAATCTAACACTAGTTGTGCCCCTGGATTTTTTTTACCCGTGCCTCAGTTTCCTCATCTGTAAAATGGGGGAAATAATGGGACACTACTTCTTAGGGTTGTCTTCAGGATTATGATCTACTACACATAATATCGTCTGAACCATCTCTAGCCCATAGTTATATTCAGTAGAGCAATTAGCTGTTAATGTCCTAAGTTGTGTTGATCCTTCCACCCCCACTGTGAGTACAGTTCACCCTTGAACAACACAGGTCAGAACTGCATGGATCTACTTATACCCAGATTTTCTTCCACTTCTGCCACCCCTGCATATCAAGACCAATTCCTCCCTCTTCCTCCTAAGCCTACTCAGCATGAAAACGAGGATGAGGACCTTTATGATGTTCTACTTTCAGTTAATAAATAGTAAATATATTTTGTCTTCCTTTTGATTTCCTTAGTATCATTTTCTTTATTGTAACCTTCTTTATTGTAAGAATAGAGCAAATAATACACATAACACAAATATGTGTTAATCAACTGTTTATGTGATCACTGAGGCTTCTGGCCAATAATAGGCTATCATTAATAATAGTTAAGTTTTTCGGGAGTCAAAGGCTTTTCTGTTTATTTTATTTATTTATTTATTTATTTATTTATTTTTGAGACGGAGTCTCACTCTGTCGCTCAGGCTGGAGTGCAGTGGTGCCATCTCGGCTCACTGCAAGCTCCGCCACCCGGGTTCACGCCGTTCTCCTGCCTCAGCCTCCCAAGTAGCTGGGACTACAGGTGCACATCACCATGCCTGGCTAATTTTTTTGTATTTTTAGTAGAGACGGGGTTTCACTGTGTTAGCCAGGATGGTCTCGATCTCCTGACCTCGTGATCCTCCCGCCTCAGCGGCCCAAAGTGCTGGGATTACAGAAGTGTGCCACCGCGCCTGGCCGGAAGTCAAAATTTATGTGTGAATTTTTGACCGGGTTGGGGTGGTCCCCCAAACTCTGTGATGTCCAGGGGTCAACTGAATGTGCTTCAGAGGCTGTCTTTACTGTTCTCCAAGTAGAGCATAGTGAAACAATGACAAAGGGCCAGCTCATTCCTGCAAGGTGGTCCATGCTAAGAACCACACAGGCTCTGGGGCGCCAGCATGTCCTTACAGTGGGGCTTGGTTCCAAGGTGAGAGTGGCAAGGGGAATGGGAGAGAAAAAGATTTGTCTTTATCTGTATTTTCAGAACATGCATACTGTTTCACTTTGTGCATTTATTTGGTTGTTAACATGATAAAAACTTCTTGATGTTATCAAAGTGTATAGAGGTTGAGAGGATGATTAGAAAGCAACATCTTTGTGGTGGAGATGGAATTGGGGTAGGATAGTGTGACAATGCTTTAGAATGGGACTTTAGAATCAGAATGTCTGTGTCAGGATCCCATCCAAAGCCTTCATTAGTTTGGCAGTCCCTGGGCACATCAGGTAACCTCTACCTGTCTCATCTGAAAAATAAGAATGCTTAAAATATTTTTCTCATAGGGATACGGTGAGAATCTGAGGAGATAATATATGTAAACATGCTTTCCAAGCTCTAAAAGAACACCCAAATTCGAGTTACTATTAGGAATAGGTCATGTTTGGATGGCAGATGAGTAGACAGTCCAGTCCAACAAATAAAATAGTACATTAAAAGATTTGGGGCCGGGCACAGTGGCTCACACCTGTAATCCTAGCACTTTGGGAGGCTGAGGCAGGCGGATTGCCTGAGCTCAGGAGTTTGAAACTAGCCTGGGGAACACGGTGAAACCCCGTCTCTACTAAAATAACAAAAATTAGCCGGGCATGGCAGCGTGCTCCTGTAGTCCCAGCTACTGGGGAGGTTGAGGCAGGGGAATTGCTAGAACCCGGGAGATGGAGGTTGCAGTGAGCCAAGATCATGCCACTGCACTCTAGCCTGGGTGACAGAGCGAGACTCTGTCTCTAAAATAAATAGATAAATAATAATAATAATAAAAGAAGATTTGGCTTCTCTGGGCCACAGAGAGGAAAGCAGTTTTCCCAGAGCTAGGGAATACAATTCCCCAGATAGTTCGTTGGAATAAATATGATATGCCTCCTATCTGTGAAGAGCATACAGGCTATTTTGGGAGCTAGACATGTGAAGGCCATGTGAGGGAGTTTGTGTCATGGAATATGAAGGAAATGCATTTAGAAATGAATGTCTGGTCCCCTAAAGAATGGATACTAAGTTGCCAGCAATTGAGTTGATTAAATCGGCAAGAAGGAGCTATTGAAAATTTTTGCATGAGAGTGATGAAATAAAACTGTATTTTTTCATGCACACCTCTTGCCCAAAGGGATTTTTCTACAATCCTTTCAGCAGGGCTCCCATATGTTCCTATAAATGAGTTTTGAAAAATAGATATAAAATATGAAAAAAATTCAGGCTAATAGAGTAGGTTATTCATCTAAGCACAAATGGGAACTAAAGACAAATAGTGAATGTTGACTTACTTACAGGGCAAGGATACTGGAATGTTTGGAGCTACATGATGCAATAGTGGGGTGTAATTACTTCATGTTTGTGTATGTCAAGGAAAATAAGAAAATATTAGAAAAACTTTAGAGAATAGCATGGGAAAGAATGTTCAGCGACCCACTGAGAAAAATCTTTAAGAGCAGTTTGAAGACGGGGGGACTTAGTTTTGAATCTCTCCTCTGCAATCTGCTCACTATGCAATGTTGAGCAATTTACTGTTTTTCTATCTAAGCCTCAACTTATTCATCTAGAAAATGGGGCTAATGATGTTTATCTCATAAGAGTGTTAAACATTAACTAAAGATTAAAATAAAGAATGAAACTGATTGTCATACATTGTGCATTCAATAAATGTTGGCTGACACAAACCAAAAATTCAGAATAAAGAAAAAAAGGAGCATATTAAAATTAAAAATAGCAAGGCAATTTAAAATAACTAAGCCTAGAAATATGACACTGACCTCCATGGGAGGCAACAGAAGAGAGACTCATTCATCACTTTTTCAGAAACAATGCACCAAGTGTCAAACAGGCTTCAGGAACTTTCCTGTGGAAGCAGGGATAGTAGGGCTAGCTTCCAGCCTTCCAAGGAGCTCACGGGAAAGGGAAAGAGCCAGATAAGGAAATTGGCAATTGCAGTGCAGCTTTTTTTTTTCCTTTTTTTTTTTAACTTTAAGTTCTGGGATACATGTGCAGAATGTGCAGCTTTGTTACATAGGTATACATCTGCCATGGTGGTTTCCTGCACCTATCAACCCGTCATCTAGCTTTTAAGACCCGCATGCATTAGATATTTGTCCTAATGCTCACCCTCCCCTAGCCCATCACCCCATGACAGGCCCCACTGTGTGATGTTCCCCTCCCTGTGTGTGATGTTCCCCTCCCTGTGTCCACGTGTTCTCATTGTTCAACTCCCGCTTATGAGTGAGAACATGCAGTGTTTGGCTTTCTGTTCCTGTGTTAGTTTGCTGAGAAGGATGGTTTCCAGCTTCATCCATGTCCCTGCAAAGGACATGAACTCATCCTTTTTTATGGCTGCATGGTATTCCATGGTGTATATGTGCCACATTTTCTTTATCCAGTCTATCACTGATGGGCATTTGGGTTGGTTCCAAGTCTTTACTATTGTACTAGTGCTGCAATAAACATAAGTGTGCATATGTCTTACCCAAAGGATTATAAATCGTTCTACTATAAAGACACATGCAGTGTAGCTTTTTAAAGGTAAGATCCTACAGGAGCACTGAGGGCAGCAGTGCCCACTATGGAGAATTCTTTCTGTGGCTCCCAGTGTTTTGATTTTCCTTATACTGTTCCATAGTCTCACACTGACCCCTGGCAAAGCAGTCATCCCTTATCAGTGAGCAGCACCAATCTGGAGAGAGGTACCTTCAGAGCTGGTGCCCATCTCACCCAAAAACTCGTCCCCCTGGGGCTGTGCATGCATGCCTCCAACCAGGAAATCTTTAGCCTCACGCCAGTTGCTGTTGTGCCTTTAGCAATTTAGAAACAAAAAAAGTACCCCTTTCTCAACATATTTTGCCTCTATATAGCAGTGTTTTTATTATGTATATATTGATTAAAACAAACAAAATAAACAAACATGAAACTTTGAGTCTATCTATAAAGAGCATGGTGCTTACATGTATTCAACAAATGTATTTTATAAATGTATTAGACATATATATGTATTAGACAAGTCTATAAATGTATTAGACAAATCTATGACATTTACAATGTGGGTGATGACCTCTCCGCCCAGAGACCCTTATGCAGTTCACTTGATGACACCATATCAATAGCCCTGACAAATACTACTATTCTCATTTTCAGATGAAGAAAATGGAGTTCAGGTGGATCAATAGAATTACTCCAAATCATATAATTTTGGAAAAGGAGCAGAAATTAAATGCACATAAGACAGATTTCAAAGTTCCTCCTATTTCTGCACTCTGAAATGCTGATTACTGCATGTTAAAAGTGTTATTGACTTCTGGTGACCATTTCTGCCCTTTGCTGAAAAGAAAAAACAATTTGAGTTTGCACGTTTAGACCATCCCCTTTATTCACACAGCAACATTCTTTGATTTATTGTGCTAAAGCACTTTCAATTCATTAGGCATTCCCTCCCTTTAGTCAGTGTTTCAAAACTCATTATTCAACATTTATCTACACAAACTGTATTTGCCATCCATTAGCTCTCTATTAGCCTGAGGTGCCCAAATGAGCAAATTTCTCCTCCATCAGAATACGTTGTGCCTCATTATTTGTTGTTTTCTCATAATTTAGTAGCATCTGCAAATTTCCAAACTTGGCTTTAAACACTGAGGCTGTGATATCATTAATACAAATCATGCAAGATAATACTGAGTTGAAATAAGCTTTTTTTATTTTCACCTCTATCAAGCTGGCATGCAAATGCAATGCTATTATTATTGTTGTCCATATTCCATGAGTATTTTCTCTATCTTATACCCAAGTATGGAGATTAGAGAGAGTGAACAAATAAGTTCAAGGTCGAGATTTGCAAGATAAAATATTAGCTGTGGATTTGTTGGGCTTTACCTTAACAACATCAAATGTGCTTTATTTTTTAATATGACTATGGGTGCCCATTCCTCCTAAAAAAATAAGATCCCATCATCTCATACATAAATTGACACATCTAGTGTCTAATCACTCATATTCAGGCATTTACCAAGAATCATTAAGCATTCATCTAATGCCAAATCAGTTCTGAGTTGTCTGTGCCTTAACAATCATCACTCCTTCAAAATGCAAGTCAGGAATCCACAGACAGCAATCATAATAGTAACTGTTCATTGAACTGATTATGTGCCAGTCTCTTCCAGAGGCTTTATGTATATTTACCATTCCCCACCACAAGCTCTCAGGTAGCTATTCTTAGTTCCCATTTCACAGATAAGGACATGGAGGATAAGAAAAGCCAAAGGACTTGCCAATTTCATATTGCAAGAATGTACCAGAGTAAGATTCCAACACAGGTTGTCAGCTCCACAGGCCATGGTCTAGCCAATAAACAGTGCAGCCTGATATGTAATAATTGTGAGATATAAAACCTGAACATGGCTTTATACAGCACACTGTTCATACAGAGCCCCTGCAGGAATGGCTACTCATTCTTAAAATCACAAAATATGAGCTCCAACAAACAACTGATTCATTTTAAATGTGTGAACGCTGACTTTTGTGACTAACCATGAACTTCTCTTTGTTATAGGCATCAGGAAGCCAGAGGCAAAGTTCAATACTTACTGCTTACCTTTCTGTTAGCATTATTATTTCCCTTTCATTGTTTGTATCACGTGATTTTTATCATTTATTTATTGTTGTGAGCTATTTGTACTTTTTTACACCACCTCAAATAATCTTTGGACTTAGGCAATGAAAATTACGTTAAAAAGCAAGGGACAAGCATAGATACAGAGGTGAGGAGACAAACTGTGGTACCTCAGTCTCCATGGCCTTTCAAATGGCCCATTTTGGAATGTAAATAGATAAGTAACTACTTCCTACAATTGGCAAGTGTCTGAGAAATTAAACTATGGCAAAGAGAAAAATGTTTTTGAGGAAACTTGAGGTCTAGCCCAGCTCCACCACTCTCTAGACTTGGTGACACTTGGGTGCCTCACTAAATTCATCTGTCTTGTTGTCACCTCACGTATACATTGAAAGGATTAAAGTACTACAGGGTTGGCAAACTTTGGTCCAAATTTGGCCCATGGACTGTGTGTGTACAGCCTGCAGGCTGATAATGTTTGTTTACTCTTTTAAAGGCGGAGGAGGAAAAGCAGCAGCAACAAAAGTAATGGGGATTATATGTAGCCTACAAAGCCTAAAATATTTACTATCCCGTCCTTTACAAAATTTGCCAACCCCTGGACTAGTTGATGGCTATCGTCTTTTTAAGACCTCATCTTCCCCACAGAACCGTAACTCTGGCTTTATTCTAATAGGCTATCCCAAATAAATCCCTTAACCTTTCTGTATCTTAGTTTATCCCCTTGTATAATGGGTATAATGTAAGATAACCTTGTAACAGGACAGTTCTAAAGCCCAGAAAGAGACTGTAGAGTTAAAGGGAAAAAGGAAGGGTACTCAGAAAGTATAATACGATAAAAAGATAGGGGCCACCAGAAGTGATGTGGGGAATTACCATTCTTCTGAGTTCAAAAGGGCACCAGCCCAGATCGACACAAAGAAGGCACAGAAGCCAAGGACCTGCCTTATGCAAAGCAGAAGGCTCCACATTCCCCAGAAATTTCGGGTAATGTGTATTTGATCTACTTTGGGTTTTCAATTCAGCCAGCTGGCTCAGCAGAAGCCATCTGCACTATCACAGGCACCGACAGCGCCTAGCTGTTTTTGCCTAAGAATCTCAGGGCACAGAGCTTATTATCTGATTTCATGGACTGAGGACCTCTGACCTATTTCAGTGTCCAGATCAAATTTATTTCTATAAACGTGTGTGAGGTCTCTCCAGGAAAACGTTAGAGCTCCCAAGGTAAACTCAATCCTTCCAGTCACCTGTGCTTTCTTTCCCCTTTGAAAAACACTGCCATTCACCCAGGGGTATAAACTCACAGTTATTGGAAAGCTACTGTGGACTAGGTTCTTTACATATTTTATTTCACTGAATTTGCCTGGCAACCCCATATTCATGACAGTAAAACTGAGGTTCAAAGTGGTAAAAAACTAACAAGTGATGAGATCATGACTGCAAGCTTCTTTGCCATGTAGCTTACTAGGGTCTAGCAATCACCCCAATTTGAATTTTGCAAGTCATTTCTCTCTCCTTCTCTCACATCTGTCCATCATCCAAATCTGAGAAGCAATCCCTCAGGGAACCAAGTACTCCTTTCTCACTGTAGTTAACTAAATTCAGGCCTGGACAAACTGCCCCCACCCTAAATTGCTCTCTTTTACTGAAACTACACTTTTATACTGATCCATTCTTCTTCCTATCAGGTGCGATGTACACTCCCTGCTCATTATTTCACCCTATCAGGTGAGGCCTTACTGGTTTCCCACTGTGTCTGTTTCCTGATCAGACTGGTTTGCTCTCCCCTGTTTGGGGGACTCTTTGTGACTCTTTGCAGGCCCTGCATTTTCTCTTCCTCATGCATCCAAACCCTACACATCTTTAATCTCCACACTTCCCCCAGGTGGACTTCTTCACTTCTGTCTCATTCTTACTCTTTTTCTTTTACTTTTGAAACACACTTATTAAACACTTACTAGTTATTTAGCTCAATAGGCTTAATGTATTGAACAGAGCACAGGTTTTCTTTCCAACTCTATTTGAATCCTACTTATTTCAGTTATTGTGCAGCATTAATCTAGTTGTTCAGCTTCTCAAAGTCTCAGATTTTTAACAGGTAAAAATTATGGCTGATAATATTGGTTTTAAAAAGTGTTCCTTAAAGATAACATAAAAGTTTCCTTTATCATGGCTAATACAATGGTAGACAATCAGTACCTACTTCCTTCTTCTCTTGTTAAAGCTATCATTTGTGATTATGTAATATATCTAATGCAAGCCAGTTCTCCAATCCCATCGTCTTATATTATTTGTCATTATTTCTTCCATGAAAACCGTGTGTTCAAATACAAGATAAGTAACATAAAAGAAGGAAGCATATGTTTTGTTTCTTCTTTAGTTACCTTAGCCTTTAGGATCTTATAAAACATACAAGAGCTAATCAATAAATACTTGGTATTGATTAGAGTCTCATAGATAATGAGAAAAATCAATGGTCTTATCTTCAACCGCAGCTAAAGTAATCAACATAATCCCATGAAAATATTTGCCCTCAGGAAGTGCTTTGCAAGTTTTATTTATTCCTATTTTTATTAAAGAAAAGCAATGTCCTCCCCCAAAGTAATTGGTTCTTTTTTTTATTTTGAGAAAGGTCAGAAAAAATAGAACATGCCGAAACTGATTAATTTGTGTAATTTTATAATCATCCTAAATTCTTTTGCAAAGTAGGCCATATGCCTTTGCTAAATAAAGGATTATTCAATCAGAACTTACTTTCTCACATGCAGGGTATTTTTGCTGATTTTACTTTATTTTCCTCAACCATCCATACATTCACTCAATATTGTCTCTTTAGGTCTTATGATATAATGGTCAATTCTGGTGCCAGGAATGTAAAGATGGAAAGATTCAGTGCTTTCCCACTCCCTGGGGGAAAGACAGACTAACAGAGAAGCCATTGCAGCATTAGGTGATGGTCATAATGACATATGTGCACTCTTAGCTCTGAAGTGCTTCACATCCCAAAGGCTGAGATTTGAAGCATGTGCATGAAAGGGCTAGAACAGCTAGGATAATAGTGAGGCCAGGGAATTCCAGGCATCCACTGCCCTTGTAAACACTCTGTTCTCACTTCAGAGCTATGATCAGCTAAGATGTGTTCAATTCAATGATAAATAAGTGAATTCATAGTCCTTTTATGGTAGCAGAAAATGCAGCATAGAGCAAGATCTGGACTGGGAGACATATTCTGAGTCCAAATCATTACCTTTTGGTGTAAATCAAATAACCTTTATCTAATTCTTAAATTCTGTAATTTTGATAAATAATTTCTCCTTTAAGTAACCTCACACAAGTATTCTAACACTTGAGAATTATTTTCTCAAGTGTTAGAATACTTTGCAGAGTTTTTGCTACCTTGAAAGTATTAGAGAAATTAATGGATGGAGAGTACAAAACATAATGGAGCTGGTAAGTGAGCCACTTGTGGGCTCAAAATTCCAGCTCTCTCCTTTTCCATCTGTGTGAGCTGAGGCAAGTTTTCTAACCTTCCTGTGACCTGGGTACCTCATTTGTACAACTGGAAAAACACCAATAAAGTAGTAAAAATTTGAAATGAGATGCTGCAAGTTAAACGCCCAGTACAGAGTAGTCCAACAAAATATTTTTCTCCTTTTGTACTTAAAAAAAAAAAAAAATAGGTGGGATCTTCAGCCTTTGAGAAGGTGGAGAAAATAGACCTTTCCCTCTTTTGCCCAGTAATTACAATGGAGAATCCTGGACATTCTAATAAAAATAAGCCTATGAAGACTGAAAATTGTAGAGAACAAAGCTGATTGTCTAGGGAATTTCAGAAAGGACACAGTGGTGCATGCCATGAGTTTTATTTTTCCCTCATTTATCTCTGAGTTGTCGAAGCTAGAATCCAGAATTACAAATGAGGTAGATGAAAAATGCTCCAAAACAAGCCTGTTCTCTCTAGGAGGGTGGCCAGGAAAATAGCAACCTAAGAAGTCAGAAAACTTAAAAGTAACTACTGTGACTGGTTAAACACCCAGAAAATATTGTGGCCCTATCTTTACCTATGCAAAGGCCGAGTGGTGAACCTGCACTTCCACGTCCATGAGATTATCAAGATGCACTTGAGTGGTGTCAAATAAAGCCAAGTCGGGAGCCAGGACTTTGAAGTCACTGGCAGGAATATGCTCCCTACTGACAGTTCCAGGGCAGACTCCACGGAGAGCCAGAATTCTCACCTCTGCTTGGCAATAATGAGGAACCCACCAGTCAGGTACCAATGGAGACTGAATAGAATGCATGGATTTTTATATACACAAGGCAATTATGAATTTTACTTCCCACTTTGACTGCTAGAACAGTGTGAAAAAAAAAGCCAGTTAAAACAGAAGGTTTAAATAAATTTAATGATCTCATAATATAAAAATATCCAAGTTTGAATTCAAAATTACTCATCATATTAAGAACCTAAGATCTTAAATAGTATGACAAAAACAATAAATGCATACATCAAAATGAAAGACAGAATGAACTGACAAAAATTTAAAAACAACCATGATAAAATGCTTCAATAATCAATTATGAACACACTGGAAACAAATGAAAAACTGGAAAGCCTCACCAAAGAAATAGTATCAGCAAATAAATAGAAGATAAAAACCAGTGGCTCACGCCTGTAATCCCAGCACTTTGGGAGGCCAAGGCGGGTGGATCACGAGGTCAGGAGATCGAGAGCATCCTGGCTAACATAGTAAAACCCCATCTCTACTAAAAATACAAAATAAAAAATTAGCCAGGCGTGGTGGCGGGTGCCTGTAGTCCCAGCTACTCAGGAGGTTGAGGCAGGAGAATGGTGTGAACCCGGGAGGCGGAGCTTGCAGTGAGCCAAGACTGCGCCACTGCACTCCAGCCTGGGCAACAGAGCAAGACTCTGTCTCAAAAAAAAAAAAAAACAAATGAAAATATTAAAACTGAAAAAATAGAACTGTAATAAAATCCTCAGAGGATAGGCTTGATAGTCTTAATAGCAGAAAAGGAGATAGAGGAAAGAATCAGAAAACTGGAAGATTAAACAATAAAACTTATCCAATCTGAAAAACAGAAAGTAGACTGAAGAATAATTAATAGAACATTAGTGACCAGGGATCAATAACAAGTTTTAAAATTTGTGTCATCAGAGTTCCAGAAGAAAGAGGGTGGGGCTAAAATAATTTGAATAATGGCCGAAAACTTCCCACATTCAATGGAAGACATAAACTTGCAGATTCAAGGAGCTGAGGAAACCAAAGATAGGATCGACCCCAGTGAATCCATACCAAGACCCATCATAATTAAACTTTTAAAAACGAAGAAAAACATCTTGAAAGCCACCTGAGAAAAATGACATCTTACCCATAATGAAAACAAAACAAAACAATCAAGTGACAATAGGTTTCCCATCAGAAACCACGGAGTTCAGAAAAAAGGGAGCACAATACTTTTAGTGTGGTTAAGAAAATATATATTTTGTTTTTGGAGATGGAATCTCACTGTCACCCAGGCTGGAGTGCAGTGGCACCATCTCGGCTCACTGTAACCTCTGCCTCCCAGATTCAAGCTATTCTCCTGCCTCAGCCTCCCAAGTAGCTGGGACTACAGGCCTGCACGACCACGTCCAGCTAATTTTTGTATTTTTAGTAGAGATGGGGTTTCACCATGTTGCCCAGGATGGCCTCAATCTCTTGACCTCGTGATCCGCCCGCCTTGGCCTCCCAAAGTGCTGGGATTACAAGTGTGAGCAACTACGCCCAGCCAAAAATATACTTTAAGCGTAAAGAGTAAATTTTAAAAATCTCAGATGAAGAAATCTAAGAAAACTTGTCACTAGCAGGCCTATCCTAAAATAATGACTGTACTCTGTTATCTAAATAGAAAGAAAAAATAAAAGAAGGAACTTTGGAACATCAAGAAAGTAGAAGGAACACAGTAAACAAAAAATGTGGGTAGATTCAATAAGCTTTCATTTTTCTCTTGAGTTTTCTAAATTATGTTTGGGACACTTGAAGCAAAAATTATATTGTTGTATAATGTGCTTCTAAGTGTATGCAGAGGAAATAATTAAAACAATTATATGACCAAAGGGGAAGGATAAAGGGGCACAAAAAGAAATAAGGTTTCTGTATTTTATTCAGACTGATAAAATGATGACACCAGTAAACTGTGACAAATTACTTATATAAAATAGAGTGCAATACCTAGCAGTTACTAATAAAGCTATATAAAAAGATGAATTCAAAAGCAGTATAAATAAAGCAAAATGGAATTTTAAATAAATATTCAAGTAATCCACAATAAGTTAAGAAAAAGAAAGCAGAGAAGAGACAAACAGAAAGCACCCAGAAAACAAAATATTAAATGTTAAATTCTAATATATTAAAATAAAATAAAATATAAATGGCCTAAGGTCACCACTTAAAAGACAAGGATTATCAGATAGGATTATAAACCATGACCCAACTATGTTGTTTACAAAAAACTTAACTACAAATATGACAAAATAGATAGGTCTAAATTAAGAGGATGGAAAAAGATATCTCACGGAAATATTAATCACAGGAAACTTAGAGTAGCTATATTAATATTAGATAACATATCTTCAGAGCAAAAAAAACTTACCAGAATCAGAGAGATGTATTACATACTGATAAAAGGATCAATACACCAAGAAGTCGTAGCAATTATAAAAGTGTGTACACCGGGTCAGGTACGGTGGCTCATGCTTGTAATCCCAGCACTTAGGGAGGCCGAGGCAGGCAGATCACAAGGTCAGGAGATCGAGACCATCCTGGCTAACACGGTGAAACCCCGTTTCTACTAAAAATACAAGAAATTAGCTGGGTGTGGTGGCAGGCGCCTGTAGTCCCAGCTACTTGGGAGGCTGAGGCAGGAGAATGGCGTGAACCCAGGAGCCGGGAAGCGGAGCTTACAATGAGCCGAGATGGTGCTGCTGCACTCCAGCCTGGGCGACAGAGCAAGACTCGGTCTCCAAAACAAAAAACAAAAATGTGTACACCAAAAACAAAGCTGCAAAATATGTGACATAAGTGATAGAACTGATAAAGCAGTTCTATCGGTAGAACTGAAAGGAGAAATAGACAAATTCACAAGTGTAGTTTGAGACATCCACATCATTCTCTACATGATTGATACAAGGAGACAGAGTATCAGCAAGTTTACAGAAGAACTCCGCACCGTTAACCAGCAGTCTTCGACCGCAGCCAAATGTACATTCTTTTCAAGTTTTCATTGAATGTATGTCAAGACAGACCATATTGTGGGCCACTAAACAAACTTCCAGTTAAAAATAATTGAAATCAAGTAGCATGTATTATTTGACAGAAATAGAATATCACAGATTCTCAATAACAGAAAGTAATAGGAAAATTTTCAAACACTTGAAAACTACACACTTTTAAATAATAAATTGGATCAAACAGGAAGGCTCAGGTATAATAAAAAACAATTGAACTGATTGACAGTGAAGATACAACATATTAAAATTTGTTACATATGTCTAAAATAATGCTGAGTGAAATTTACAGGACTAACTGCATACACTAGAAAAGAGTTCAAGTCAATCATCCAAGCTGCAAGCTCAAGAACTTAGAAAAAGGAAAGCAAGGATAGCAGAAGGAAGAGGGAAGAGAGCAGAAATCAACGAAATTAAAAAATAACAAAGAAAAATTAATGAAGCAAAGAGTTACTTCTTTGAAAAAAATCAATAAAATTGACAAAACTCTGGCAAAACTGACAAAAGAAAGAGAGAAAAACCAATATCAGGAATGAAACAGTGTATGTCACTACGGGCATCAAAATAATAATAAAGGACTGCCACAAACAGCTGTATCTCATAAATCTGAAACTTTGACGAAATGAGTAAGTCTTTAAAAAAATACAAAATATCACAACCAACCATGAAATATATCATTTGGATAGTCCTGTAACTATTAAGAAACTTGAATTTGGCCGGGCGTGGTGGCTCATGCCTGTAATCCCAGCACTTTGAGAGGCCGAGGCAGGTGGATCAAGAGGTCAGGGGTTCGAGACCAGCCTGACCAACACGGTGAAACCCCATCTCTACTAAAAATACAAAAATTGGCTGGGCTTGGTGGTATATGCCTGTAATCCCAGCTACTCAGGAGGCTGAGGCAGGAGAATTTCTTGAACCTGGGAGGCGGAGGTCGCAGTGAGCCAAGATCACGACACTGCACTCCAGCCTGGGCAACAGAGCGAGACTCTATCTCAAAAAAAAAAAAAAAAAAAAAGAAACTTGAATTCTAATTTTTAAAACACCCCCAAATAATCTCTAGACACAGATAGTTTCACTGCAGTATTCTACAAAACAATTCAAGATAAATTCACATCAATTCTAAACTATCTCTTCTGGAAAACAGAGAAATAGGGAAGGTGGAATATGTCACAGTTCATTTAATGAAGATATATACATATCAATGTATATATGTTTGTTTATATTTAATGAAGATATATACATATCAATGTATATATGTTTGTTTATATTTAATGAATATATATACATATACCTTCATTAAGTATATGTAAACACATATATACAAGCACATATGTATATATACACACACATATATAGACACATACTATACACACACATACATGTATGTATAGCCAATGCAATAAGTCAAGAATCTACACGGCTGGCACTGTGGCTCAGGCAGGTAATCCCAGCACTTTGAGATGCCAAGGTGGATGGATCTTGAGTCCAGGAGTTTGAGACCAGACCGGGCAACATGATGAAACAAACCCCATGTCTACCAAAAATACAAAAATTAGCCTGGCATAATGGCATGCATCTGTAGTCCCAGCTACTTGGGGGACTGAGGCAGGAGAATCGCTTGAACCCAGAAAGTCCAGGTTGAAGTGAGGCAAGATTGCGCCACTGCACTCCAGACTGGGTAACAAAGCGAGACGCTGTCAAGAAAAAAAAAAAACTCTACAAAATGACTTCTGGAATTAATAAATGAGATCAAAAAGGTCTCAGAATTCAAGATAAAAATAAAACTATAAATTGTATTTCTATATACCAGCAATGAACACATATAAAAATAAAATAAAATATCACTTGCAATCACTCAGAAAGTTAGTAATTAAATCTGAAGAAAACATGACCAGAACTTTTATGCTAAAAACTACAAAACACTGATAAAACAAGCCAAACATCTATATAAATGGACAGATACACAGTGTTCATGAATTAGAAAATTCAATATAGTACAGATGTCAGTTGTCCCCAAACCTGATTTACAGGTTTAACACAAGTCCGATCAAATTCCCAGCAAGATATTTTTGTATTCAATTATTTTACTTACAAAAACTGTAATTAATTGTTATATTACTATTATTTTAAAATTTCTATAGAGAGGCAAAAAAAGAACAGCTGAAACAATTTTTGAAAAAAATGAGAAAGAAAGAAGGAAAACAAAGAAGGAAGAAAAAATAAAAAGATAAATTAGTCTACTCAATTTAAAAAATTATGTCTACAGTAATCAAGACTGATCGTGGTAGAAAGAGGGACACATAAATCAAGGAAGAAGAAAGGGAACTTGGAAATAAACCCACAAAAATATGGACAATTGATTTTCGACAACTCAAAAGCAATTCAATAGAGAAAAGATAACTTTTTAAAACTCTAAAACTTTTAGAAAAAAACGGTAAAAAATATTTGGTATCTATAATACTAGACAAGGAGTGCATAATCCGTAAAGTCAGATTTGACTTTACCAAATAGAAAACTTTAATTCTACAAAAGACCCTATTCATGGGATTGAAAAACAAGTTACAGAGTGAGAGCAAATATTTTATTTATTTATTTATTTATTGAGATGGACCCTCGCTCTTACTCTGTTGCCCAGGGCTGGAGTGCAGTGACACAGTCTCAGCTCACTACACCGCAACTTCACCTCTCGGGTTCAAGCAATTCTCCTGCCTCAGCCTCCTGACTAGCTGAGATTATAGGCACGCACCACAACACCCAGCCAATTTTTGTATTTTTAGTAGAGACAGGGTTTCACCATGTTGGTCAGACTGGTCTTGAACTCTTGGCCTCATGATCTGCCCTCTGAGCCTCCCAAAGTGCTGGGATTACAGGTATGAGCCACTGCGCCCAGCCTGAGAAAGTATTTGCAAGCCACATATCTAACAAAGGGCTAGTATGCGGTATATATATAATTCTTAAAACAACAGTAAGTAAATGATCCAATTACAACTAGGCAAATGACATAAAGAGAAATTTCGCCAAACAGGATATTCAGATGGCAAATAAACACATTAAAGATGTCCAACACCATCAGCCAGTAGATAAATGCAAATTAAAACCACAATGAGATGTAACTATAGAGCTATCAGAATGTCTAAAGTAAAAAATAGTGACAACACCAAATGCTCTCCAGGATGTGGATCATTCATACATTGGTGGTAGGAATATAAAATGGTAGAGATACTTGGAATACAGTTTGACAGATTCTTTAAAAAGTATACATGCCACTGTGATATGGCCCAATAATTGTATTCCTTGACACCGATTTCAGAGAAATAAAAAATTATGATTATACAAAGCTTTGTACACAAATTTCACAGTCTTGTTTGTAATGGCTCAAAACTGGAAACAATGTATTATCTTTTGACAGGTGAATGGTTAAACTGTGGTACATCCACACCACAGAAAACTACTCAGCAATGAAAAGAAATAAGTAAAAGGGAAAGAAAAGAAAAAAAATAGTTGATACATGCAACTCCATGAATCTCTAGAGAATTAAGTTAAATGATAAAAGCCAATCTCAAAGGCTGGATTCTGTATGAGTCCTTTTTTTTTTTTTTTTTTTTTTGAGAGAGAGTCTCGCTCTGTTGCCCAGGCTAGAGTGCAGTGGCCCAGTCTCTGCTCACTGCAACCTCCGCCTCCTGGGTTCACGCCATTCTCCTGCCTCAGCCTCCCGAGCAGCTGGGACTACAGGCGCCTGCCACCACGCCTGGCTAATTTTTTGTATTTTTAGTAGAGACAGGGTTTCACCATGTTAGCCAGGATGGTCTCTATCTCCTGACGTCGTGATCCACTCACCTCGGCCTCCCAAAGTGTTGGGATTACAGGCGTGAGCCACTGCGCCTGGCCCTGTATGAGTCCTTTTATATAACATTCATAATAGGACAAAAATTACAGGATGTAGAACAGTTTAGTGATTGCCAGGTGTTGAGGTTGAGGAGAAACTGACTATAAAAGGGCAATATAGGGGATTTTGTATTGATAGAAAATTTTCATATTTTGACAACATTAATGTCATCATCATGGTTGTGATACTGTACTACAGAACAGTGCAAGATGTTGACACTGGGAAAAACTGGTAACGGGAACACAGGATCTCTCACTATTTTTTACAACTGCATGTGAATCTACAACTATCTCAAAATGAACAGGTCAATTAAAATAAGGAATGAGTATGTCGTTAGTGTCGTTTGCCTTATGCTAGTCCTCCTTGTAAAAAACTTTGATATTTTGCTCAATATCTTCATATAAAGGCACTCTCTTGCTCCCACATCCCCTATCAAAGAAACACAAAGATAATGCTCAAGAGCCATAAGAAATTCTGCATCCTACAGCTGATTCATTCACATTTTCTAGAAGCGAGTTCCTCAGGCCTGTGACTCAGAAAACGAAGCTATAGAGGAATGCTTATATTTTCCGGAGATAAGAAATTAACACCTTAGAGAAGCTTCCACAATTTAAAAGCTACTTAGACAAAGCAGAGAGCACTTAAAAGAAGGTTGCTAGGATGGTGAGCAGTTAGGAAATTGTTTCACCTAAGAAGCAGTTAAGGAAGTTATAGATATTTCACCTGGGGAAGAAAAATGTTCACAGATCTATGCATTTGAAGGGCTGCTAGGTGAGACAAATAGGAGGCTTATTTCCTCTTACTCATAAAGAGTGTTTCCCAAAGGGTGGTTTTAATAGGCGATTTTAGATGGTGTAAGAACTAACATATTTCATGTTAATTGTTATTTTCTCATTTAAGTGTGTATTAGAAAAAATAAAACCAGCACATCTAGTGACACAAAATTTTTACTTATAGTAGGGCATACATACTCTCCATTAATGTATACCTAATTTTTATAAAACAGTTTTTAAAGAAAAATATAAGCAAATAAGAGTCCAGATGATTTATGACTAGAAGAACTTTGAAGCCTGTTTATGAATGCAACTGTAAAGTTTTATTGGAGACAAATAACTACTTATCACTAGAATCCTTCAATCACATCTAACAAAACATGTCAAGGATGCTGGGGAAAGGGTTGTTATCATGATTGGGGCCCTGGAAAAAGCATTCTCTTGATCTTCTCCTGATATTTCAGAATCTCAGTGTCCATGGTTTTTTAAGGTTGTTCTTGAAGAAGCAGTGAAAATCAACTTATTGTATAATTGCTGCAGATACACTAAAAATAATTATAATGGCATTATTTCAAGCCAAGAATGAGCAGTCAGCAAATTTCAATCAAGGTATTTTCAAAATTGCTTGTCTTTTGATCCACCGTCACTTTCTAGGAGCATTTTTTACAGAATGGATTTGGGGACACTCTCAGTGTTTTCTACGCAATTGGCCCCATGCAATTGGAAATGATTTTCAGTGTTCCCTCGGATGAATTTTGTGTACAATCAATTCAGAAATGACTATTCTAGATTACATAAACAGAACACACCCACATGCATGCAGCGGTTCAAAGTCACTGGCTCTTTCACAAAGCCTGAGTTACGGTGTTCTTTCTGAGCCGGAAAGTATAATAATCCTGTCTTAGTTTATGGCAATTTGAGAGTCATTTGTTTAGACTGCAAGATTATTTATGGAACAAGACCATATTATACAGTTCATTTATCCTCCTGAAAACTAGAAAAATGCATATGTTTGAATGAAATTTTAGCTTACTAAATATTTTACATTAATTTTCCTAAGACCTTCATTGTTTAAGTTGATAAATACTGTGTTTATAGGGCTAGAACACTGGGTAGTGAGGGGCAGTTGGGAAAGAACACAAAATAAATGTAAGGAAAATGGTATTTTAACTCAATCCCCATAATATGTCTTTCCAAATAATTGAAAATACTTGATGATTTTCTTTTCCCTCGTTCCATATTAAACAAAAATTACATGCAAACTTTGTACGTCATATATTGATTATACTTTTACAATGAAAAGTAACAATGACTGAGTAATCCTAATGTGCTAGGCACTCTTCTCAACTTTCTATGCATAGCAATTCATTTATTCTTCAATGACCCTTGAGGTTAGCCATGTTTTATGGATAGGAAGACTGAAACATATCTGGCTAGTATGTGGTGGAGTTGGGACTTGAACCCATGCATTTTGAGCATTATTGAGCCTGCATTTTGAACCTATGAGTCAGAGGCTTTCAAAGTTTCTTATCCATGTCCCATCATATGAAACAAATTCCTTGTAGAGACTCAGCACACACACACGTATACATACACACGCATGCTCATACACACTCACATACACATGAATAAACATTTTTTCCTTTGATAAAGTGACAGAAACCACACACTTCTGATATTTTCATCTATTTTATTTTTTAAAATGCTAGTCAAGTCTCACTAAATGGATTTCGCAACCCATCAATTTATTGCAATGCACTGTTTGAAACGATTTGTACAAGTGCACTGATTCTGTGAAGTGAAAAATCAGGGGTTCAGAAAGATAAAAAGGATGCAGCTCTTATGTCTGAACACTGAGGCTGTAGGGGATTTAGACGTTGAATGGGTGGCATACAGCAGGGCACACCACCGTGCTATGCCCAAACAGCTGTGGCCCAGAGCAGAGTGCCTGAAGCTTCCATACAAGCACAAAGTGCTGGGCTTTCTTGGAGGCAGCGTAGTGTGATGGGAAGAACATGGGAGTTGGAGCCAGAAATCCAGAGTTTGAAGCCTGTTTCTGCCAATTATTGGCTGAGTGTTCTCAAGCAAATTAATTAATCTCTTTGAGATCAAATTTTCTGCCTATTACACTGGACTAACGTAACAGGTGTTTTTGCTGCCCCAAATCATGCACCTTTGTCCTACTTATGACTTCAGCCACAGTTCCAGTGAACAGTTTCACCTAAGCCCAGACTCACCCTGACGGTCCTGTTTCTGAATGTAGCCCTGTGTCTTTTTTGAAGCACTTGGAATTGCTAGATCCAACGCCATGCATTTTGAGGAATTATTACCCAGGGAGGTGGTTTTTGATTAGAAGTAATCACCCCTGCTTCCTAAGTGTGAAACAGGACAAACCTGGAGATTCCTCTCTACCTTTCACAGAGGTCCCACACAACTGAGTCCCTGTTGCCTTCAGAATCTGCTTGGCCATGCCCCATATATTGACGTTTCCTCCTTCCCTGCATCCCTCTCCAGACACTCTTCCTCCTACTTCCTGGGACAATCTCACAAATAAAATACCTGCACCCAATTCCTTATCTCAATGTTTACTATCAGAACAGCATGAATTAAAAGAAACAAAGCTGACATAACAGTGGTTTTGAGGATTAGGTGACAGAAAGTATATTCTATCTCTAGTGGATGCATATTGCATCAGAGCCGGCAAAAATTGTAAATTGTTCAGAATTGAAGATTCCATCACAGTCTGAAGGTGATCTTTTGAAGAATAAAACCAATGTATTTAGGCCAAGTCATAATTTGAAATTAAGAGCTAATATCATAACGCTAGTATGTGCAAGAACTGGATTTCGAACTCAGGTCAGTCCATAGGTACCAGCAACTAGGAATATGTTTATAGACTTCAACCCAGAATTATTCTTTCTAAGGCTTTATTTGAAGGGTATACAATTCAGGATGTGTACAAAAGAAATCATTGTGCCTATATACAATAAGCTATTACAAATGCATAACAAAATACATTTACAGGTGTAGAAAGTGTTCAGAACATATTGTTAAATAAAAATAACAGGCTGCTATTCAATATGTAGACCACAATTCTAGTTGTAAACATATTATCTTCATGGGAAAATGTACCTATATTCATCAGAAAACAAAATTTGATGATTATATGCTACAATTTGTAGAATTGTTGTCCTTTCAAGGATTGAATCTGAGGTTTTGCTTGGCATTTTCTTCCGTGTTTTGTCTCTATCTTTTGTAATATTTTATTTTCTGAGTCAACATATATTGCTTAAGTTAACTCAACAAATAACACATTTGACTTCATTGTCATTTTTCTTGCAACTTCACAAGAAACTCTGAAGAAATGGTAAACCATGTCCATATGCCCTCATTGAGTTCAGTGGACCTTACAACAAAGGAGCCCAAAGGAATAGTTCTCAGTTTGAATCTCTTTGGAGTACAGTCAAAATCCTAACTCACAAAGCTGATTCAATTCAAGTTGTATTATAAACTAGAGAGAATCCTGCCTGATTCTACCTACTTTCTATAAAGCTGGTATTAGAGATCATCTGATTTATCCATATTTTAATTGAGGACAAAGAATCAGGAGGACCAGCCTAAACACAGGCATGATGGCATTGAGAGAAAACTAAATAAAAATTAAAACTCAAAGAATAAGGGAAAGGACTTTGAGATCTGACCCTGTGTAACAAATGGTTAGGCTTCCTGTAGTGAACACTTCTGGAGCAAGAGATGGCCTATGTCAACATATACTTTTCTATGTGCTTGGTTCATCAGACACTGCTATGGGGCCACAGGTAGATAGATTGTTTTTAAGTGAGGACTCCCAATAATTTGTGACAACGCAAATGTCAGAAAAGTAGAGTTGGAGCTTGAATTTGGGAGTTATCTCTAGTTTATCACACAGCTTAGCTTAGCAGAACAACCTATTGGCAAGTATCTCTTCTCAAATAAAGCTTATAATACTGATTGCAATTATCGGGTTATACCTGTAAAATTAAAGAGGATACACCGAGACGTATTTAGAGGTATGTTATCCAGGGTTTAGTTAGTAAAGTGGCCTTCACAACAATGATTAGAGAACAGATTTTGGGAGACACCGCAAAAGACTTCTGGATGCTATCATTCAATCAATCAATCATCTTTGTGTATAATTGTATATGCCACTGTGCCTCACTCTTTCAAGCCCTAATAATAAAATCTAACTTTTGCTTGACTTTTACATGTATCAGCCACTTTACAGTAACAATATTTTAATCTTTGCTGATGTTAGTAGTGAGAGTTCAAGCTTTTATTTATGTTATGAAGGAGGACACTGAGGTTCTGAAATGCTCCTTGCCCTAAGTCACAGAGATGGCAGATGATGGAGTTGTTTTTTATAGGGAGACTATAGGTCTTATACTTGGGCTGGTTGCTTTTATATTATGCTAGCTCCAACTCCAGCACCATCATTCTGGAGCCATCACTAGCTAGCATCTCAGCTTTGCATAGTGCCAATTTGGTCACTCTCTTCTCCACTTTCATCACCATTTTTCAGAGGGAATAACAAACTGAAATGACTAGAGATTAGAAAGGAATTCTTGCCTTTCCAAAACAGGGTTAATGCACTCTCCTGAAAATATACAAATGCAAAGGGACAACCTGGGAAGAAAACAGGGGTGTCATATAGTCCTCCTTTGCTGGCAGATATTACTGAGAAAAAAAACTTTAAAGACACCAAGAGAGTGTTTGTGGTAAAACCCCAGGGTAGGAGGACAGTTGAGAGAGAAGGAAAGCTTCAAAGTGTCAACCAAATTGCCATAATCAGGGAGTTGAAGGATTCAAGAAAAAGCTTCAAATGTGAACACTATAGTACCTGTAGTAAACTGTAATATTATAATTGTAATAGACTATAGTCTTTGAAAACAGTCTTAAGTAAATTGAGTCTCGAGAAACAGTTTCAAGAAATTTGAGAAGCTGGAGACTCTGGCATTAGCAGGAGGTGGGGTTCTTGATTAACTAGAGCTGCTGCAAAATCAACTACATTTTCCGGGAAGCTTAATTGACAGAGATCACAGTCAGGGTTCGAGTCGAGACAAAGAATGTGAAGTCAGGGTTTGAGATTCAATCTGATGCCAAACAATGTGAAGTTAAGCTATAATATCTGTAATGAGGCTACCTGAATTTTAAAATCTAAATCAGCCTTTACCATTTAATACATATAATCATTGGGTTAATCATATAATCTTGGTCTGCCTCAATTTTCTTTTCCATATCATGGGCAAACTCATAGTTCCTACTTCAGAGTATAGGCAGTCCTCACTTTGTGCACATTTCAGAGATGCACAAGTTTTACTTATCACAGTTTAGGTAAATGACAAAGCCCTCCAAAAACATGGCTCAATTTTTAATTATTATGGTATATTAATTATGAGTAAAGACATAAAGTACAAACTTTGCTGCTAGCTTTCTAGTTCACAAATCACCACATACATAAGAGATGCACAGCATGACCAGTGGCCAGTCACATCACTTCTTCCAAAGTCTTTCAGTGATTGCTGACTGTGTATCTGCTAATCAGTCCTCACACAGACAGCAAAATGTGTAGTTGTGTTGCTTCCTTCTCGCCCAGTGGTAAATCGATGTGACATTTACAAAAATTGATAATTGACATGCAGAACTGGGAAACAGAGATGAAAGTGCCTCAAAGAAATGAAAAATGATAACACTGGGATTAAAATTTAAATGGAAGCCAAATGGAGACCAAACAGCTGACCTTAGAAACCTTGACATTTTGCCATTCAAGGGACTCTAGACATGCAGCCTAAAAACTTAGCAAAGATGAACTTATCAACATAAATGAGAAAAGTGATTGTGACGAAAAGGTTGAAAATGTCCCAGACTTACTGATGATGGCAAAAAACTTCACATGAGAGGGATTCTCAGAGATATTTTGTGACATTGAAAGTGCAAAGCATAAAATGTTAGAAGCAGATCTCAACTTAAAAAGGAGTATGACAGGTCACCAAGGATTAGAAAAGATGCCTGCTCTGTACAGTAAGTCATATGACAAAAAGGAGGCAAGCTAATCTAGCTAGCTGTTTTAGGTAAATTATTTTAATAAAGGAATGAAACACTTTAGTTGTCAGTGTTTCTAATATGTTTAAATTAGGGTGTACTGAATACGTATTAGTTATATTTTTTCATATCCCTATACATTTATCCCCAATTGTAAAACAAGTACATTTTTAATGTTTGACATCAATTTTTTAAAAGTCACAAAAAACTGCACTTTTTCCTGTTGATTATTGTGTTTGCGTTATGCAATTTCAGCTTTCACAGACACAAGGAACACTGCCTGCATTGCCAGAAGATTAAATCAAACTATGTAAAATGGAATAGCATCATGCTTTGTTCACAGTAAATGAGGCTTAGGAATCAAATAACAATAGGAGTAATATTGGCAGTTGCATAAAATCATAATAATAATGACAATAAATGATGATGATAATGATGATGATTAATACATCTGATGTCAATGTTTTTGCTGGAGATGGTAGACACAAGATGGTCAAATTTATAGATCCTGCTTTACCCATTCCCTCCATTCCACATTCTCCACTCAGAAATATAGGCCACAGGCTGCAAAGTGCTGTTTAGGAGTCAATACCCACCATGACAGTGCTAAATGCCAAAGGGAGAGGGCAAGGGTTCCTCTGGTCCCATTTGGTGTTTCTGCACTGTTCTCCATATGCAACAGCCTTGCTTGACGCTCCTCTCCTTGCTCTCACTTACTCCCTTTAAAATAATGTTTTTTTAATTTTTGTGGATACATACTAGGTGTATATATTTATGGGGTACATGAGATACTTTGATATAAGCATGGAATGTGTAATAATCACATCATGGTAAATGAGGCATCCATCCATTCAAGCATCTATTCTATGTGTTACAAATAATCCAGTTATATTCTTTTAGTTATTTAAAAATATACAGTCAAATTGCTATTGACCACAGTCACCCTGTTATACTACCAAATACTAGGTCTCATTCATTCTTTCCAACTATAACCAGCACATGACTTCCACTACCCCCACTACCCTTCCCAGCCTCTGATAATCATCCTTCTACTCTCTATATCCAGGAGTTCAATTGTTTTAATTTTTTGCTCCCACAGATAAGTAAAAATATGCAGTCTGTCTTTCTGTGCCTGGCTTATTTCACTTAACATAATGACTTTCAGTTCTATCCATATTGTTGCAAATGACAGAATCTCATTTTTTTATGTATAAATAGTACTCCATTGTGTATATGTACCACATTTTCTTCATCTATTCATCTGTTGATAGACACTTAGGTTGCTTCCAAATCTTGGCCGTTGTGAATAGTGCTGTAATAAACATGGAAATGCAGATACCTATTCAATATACTGATTTCCTTTCTTTTGAGTATATACCCAGCAGTGGAATTGCTGAATCATATAGTTACTCTATTTTTAGTTTTTTTAAGAACCTTCAAACGTTCTCTATAGTGGTTGTACTAATTAACATTCCTACGAATAGTATATAAGGGTTCCCTTTTCTCCACATCCTTGCCAGCATTGGTTATTGCATGACATTTGGATAAAAGCAATTTTAACTGGGGTGAGATGGTACTTCCTTGTAGTTTTCCTTTGCATTTATCTGATGATCAGTGATGTTGAGCACCTTTTCATATGCCTGTTTGCTATTGGTATGTCTTATTTGAGAAAAGTCTATTCAGATCTCAGTCAATCTTTCCTGTGGGATTGTTTGAGCTCCTTGTATGTACTGGTTATTAATCCCTTATTAGATGGGTAGTTTGCAAATATGTTGTCACATTTTGAGGGTTGTCTCTTCACTTTGTTAATTGTTTCATTTGCTGTGTAGAAGCTTTTAAACATGATACCATTTGTTCATTTTTGCTTCGGTTCCTTGTGTTTGTGAAGTATTACTATAGAAATATTTGCCCAGACCAATATCCTGGAGAGTTTCCCCAATGTTTTCTTGTAGCAGTTTTATAGTATGAAGTCTTTAAGTCTTTAATTCATTTTGATTGGATTTTTTGTATATGGTGAGAGATAGAGGTCTAGTTTCACTTTTCTGCACATGGATGTTCAGTTTTCCCAGCACCATTTATTGAAGAGACTGGCTTTTCTCCAATGTATGTCCTTGGCAACTTTGTAAAAAATGAGCTCACTATAGATGTATGAATTCATTTCTGGGTTCTCTATTCTGTTCCATTGGTCTATGTGTCTGCTTTTATTCCAGTACCATGCTGGTTTTGGTACTACTATAGCTCTGTAGTATTATTTGAAGTCCTGTAATGTGATTCCTCCAGTTTTATTCTTTTTGCTCAGGATAGCTTTGGCTATTCTAGGTCTTTTGTAATTATATGTAAGTTTTAGGATTCTTTTTTCTATTTCTGTGAAGGATGTCATTGGTACTTTGATAGGGATTGCATTGAATCTATAGATTGTTTTGGGTAATATGGACATTTTAATAATATTGATTCACCTGATCCATGAATATGGACTATCTTTCCACTTTTTGGTGTCCTCTTTAATTTTTTTCATCAATATTTTGTAATATCCATTGTAGAGATTTTTCATTTTCTGGTTGATTCCTAGATATTCAATTTTATTTGTTGCTATTATAAATTAGATTATTTTATTTCTTTTTCAGATTGTTCCGTGCTGGCATATAGAAATGCTACTGATTTTTGTATGCTGATTTTGCACCCTGCAATTTTACTGAATTTGTTTATCAGTTCTAATAATTTTCTCGGTGAAATCCTTGTTTTTCTGGAATAAGATCATATTGTCTGCAAGGAAAGTACTTTGATTTCTTTCTTTATAATTTGAATGCGCTATTTCTTTCCCTTGTTTGATTGTTCTAGCTAGGACTACCAGTACTATATTCAATAACAGTGGTAAAAGCGGGTATCCTTGTTTTTTTTTCCCCACATCTTAGAGGAAAGTCTTCCATTTTTTTTTTTTTATTATTCAGTATAATACTAGCTGTGGGTCTGTCATATATGGCATTTATTATGTTGAGGTATGTTCTTTCTATTCCCAGTTCCTGAGGAATTTTATCATGAATCAGTGTTGAATTTTATCTAATGCTTTTTCAGAATCAATTGAAATGATAATATGTCTTTCATTCTGTTGATAAGATGTATCACATTGATTGATTTTCATATGTTGAAATATTCTTGCATCATGGGGATAAATCCCACTTATTCATAACGAATAATTTTTTTAATGTGTTGTGGAATTCGGTTTGCTAGTATTTTGTTGAGAGTTTTTGCATCAATATTCATCTTGAATATTGGCCTGTAGTTTTCTTTTTTGATGTGTCTTTGGCTTTGATATCAGGGTAAGAGAAGCCTCATAGATTGGCCTCTTAGAATTAATTTGGAAGTATTCTTTTTTCCTCTATTTTTTGAAATAGTTTGAGTAGGATTTGATATTAGTTCTTTAAATGTTTGGTAGAATTCAGCAGTGAGGCTATTGGGTCTCAGGATTTTCTTTACTGGGAGACTTTTTATTACAGCTTCTATCTCATTACTTGTTATTGGTCTGTTCAGATTTTGGATTCCTTCATGGTTCAATCTTGGTAGGTTGTGTATGTCTAGGAATTTATCCATTTCTTTTAGATTTTACAATTTATTGACATATAGTCACTCATAGTGCTCATCGTAGCCACTAATGATTTTTTGAGTTTCTGCAGTATCAGTTGGAATTTCTTATTTTTCATATCCAATTTTATTTATTTGGGTCTTCTCTCTTTTTTTGTTAGTCAGTTTGGCTAAATGTTTGCCAATGTTGTTTATCTTTTCAAAAAATAAACTTTTCATTTGGTTAATCTTTTGCATTGTTTTCATTTTAATTTTATTTATTTGTGCCCCAATCTTTACTATTTATTTTACTAATTTTGGGTTTTGTTTGTTTCTGCTTTTCTAGTTCTCTAACATGCATTGTTAGGTTATTTATTTGAAGCTTTCCTAATTTTTTAATTTAGGCACTTATAGCTATAAACTTCCCTCTTCAGTATGAAGAAACAATATGGTTTTACTGTATTCCATAGGTTTTGATATGTTGTGTATTCATTATCATTTGCTTCAAAAAAATTTTCAATTGCCTTCTTATTTTCTTCACTGATCCTCTGGTAATTCAGGAGCACATTGTTTTACTTCCATGTGTTTGTATAGTTTTCAAAATTCCTCTTGTTATTGCTTTCTGGTTTTAGTCCATCAGAAAATATGCTCGATATTATTTCCATTTTTTGAATATCTTAAGACTTGTATTGAGGTCTACTATATGGTCTATCCTTGAGAATAATCCATGTGCTGAGGAGAATAATGTATTTTCTGGAGGTACTGGATGAAATGCTCTGTAAATATTTATTAGATCCATTTGCTGTATAGTGCAGATTAAATCTGATGTTTCTTTCTTGATTTTCTATCTGGAAGTTCTGTCTAACCCTGAAAGTGGAGTATTGAATTCCCCATCTCTTATTGTATTGAAGTCTATCTTTCTCTTTAGTGCTAATAATATTTGCTTTATACATCTGAATGCTCTAGTGTTGGGTGGGTGCATATATATTTACAATCATCATTCTTTTCCTGTATTTACTTTGTTATCATTATATAATGCCCTTCTTTGTCTCTATTTTCAGTTTTTGTATTGAAATCTCTTCTGTCTGATGCCAGTATAGCTACTCCTGCTCTTTTTATTGGTTTCCATTGGCATAGAATATCTATTTTTCATTCCTTTATTTTCAGTCCATGTATATCTTTATATGTGAGTTGTGTTTCTTGCAGGCAACAGATCACTGGGTCTTGTTTTTTTTTTTTTTTTTTTTTTTTTTTTTCCCAATTCAGCCACTCTGTTTCTCTTTATTAGAGAGTTTAGTCCATTGACAGTCAATGTTATTATTGATAAGTGAGGACTTACTCCTACCATTTTGTTATCTGTTTTCTGGTGGTTTTGTGGTTTTGCTTCTTTCTTTCCTTCTTAACTTCCTTTTAATGAAAGTGATGTTTTTCTGATGGTATAATTTCTTGCTTTTTATATTTTGTGTATTTGTTGTATGTTTTTGATTTAAGATTGTCATGAGACTTACAAATACTATCTTGTAATCCATGATTTTAAAGTGATGACAACTTAACACTAATTGCATAAATAAACAAACAAAAAGAAAACTAATAAAAACTGAGCACTTTATCTACCCACCTTTTAACTTTTTGTTGTTTCTTTTTATATCTTATGGTATTATATATGTTTTAAAATGTTGTTGCAATTATTATTTTTGATTGGTTCATTCATTAGTCGTTCTACTTAAGAATAGTTTACATATGACAATTACAGTGTTATAATATTCTGTGTTTCTCTGTGCGCTTACTATTCCCAGTTAGTTTTGTATCTCAAATAATTTCTTATCACTCATTAACATCCTTTTCTTTCAGATTGAGGAACTCCCTTTAACATTTCTTGTAGAACAGTTCTGGTGTTGAAGAAATCCCACAGCTTGGTGATCTTGGATAAGATCTGAAAGAATTCTCTGGATTATCAGGCACAGGATCTTGTTCTCTTCCTTACTTTCTCCTAAACAAATAGCATGTCCCTCTGTGATGAGCTGCCTGGAGCTAGGGGTAGGGTGATGCATGCACTCCTGTGGCCACCACCACTGAAATTACCCTGGTTCAGACCTGAAGCGAGCACAGCACTGGGTCTCACTTGAGTCCTGCTGTAATCACTACCTGGCTACCACCTATGTTCATTCAAGTCCCTAGGGATCTACAATCAGCAGATAGTGAAGCCAGCAAGGTTTGTGCCCTTCCCTTCAGGGTGGCAAGTTCCCCCAGACCCTGAGCAGGGCCAGAGATGCTGACTTGGAGCCACGTATTCAAGTTAGAATCCTTTGAAATATCCTGGTATTCTATTCTACTGCAGCTAAGCTGGCACTCAAACCACAGGACAAAGTCCTTCCTGCTCTTCCTTCCCCCTTCCACAGTCAGAGGAGTCTCATCGTGGCCACCATAACCACTGGCCCACAGGGAGTCCTGCTAGGCCACTGCTAATGTTCACTTAGGGTTCAAGGGCTTTTCACTTAAGGCCCTTGTGAATGCTGATAGTCCTGGGACTCACCCTTCATGGCAATGGGCTACCCTCTGGCTCAAGACAGGTCCAGTAAAGTTATCCAAGAGCCTAGGCCTGGACTTGGGAACCCCAATATCCCACTTGGTGCTCTACCACACTGTGGCCAAGCTGGTACCTGAAGTGAATATGTCTCAGAATTTCTCCCAAGGCCCATGGTATACTACTTGGGTATCACTGTTGATAATTCAGGGCCCAAGAGCTCTTTAATCAGCAGGTAATGAATCCTTCCAGGACCAGATCCTTCCTTTCTGGCCTACGATATATCTAGAAATGTTGTCTGGGAGCTAGGACCTGGGATAGGGGCCTCAGAAGTCTGCCTGGTGTTGTATCCTACTGTGGCTGGGCTGGTATTCAAAATATAAGACAAAGTCCTCCTTACTTTTCTCTCTCTTCTCCTCAAGCAGAAGGAAGGAGTGACTTCCACTGCTGTGAGTTGTGCTACCTGGTGTTGAAGGAGGGGTGGTGCAAGCACTCTCTTAGCAGTCATGTCTGGTGTTTCACTAGGTAATGCACCACCCCAGTCCATTGGCTCTAAGACCAGCACAGCATCAGGACTTGCCTAAGAAATGCCATTCCTGTGTCCTAGTTTGCCTTTCAAATTCACCTAGGACCATAGAGCACTTCAGCCCACGGTGAGGCTTCTGAGAAACTCAAGTTCCAACTTCAGGGCTGAATAATTCTCCTCTGGCTAGGGCTGGTCCAAATGCTCCTTCTGTGGGCCGTGGGTGAGTGCTGGCTGAGCCAAAGGTGGCTTTGCTCTTTGCTATGACAAGGTAGCACTGAGTTCAATGCAAAGTCCGCGAGTTGCTGCGCTCTGTCTCCCTGATGTATACAGATTCTCTCTTGGTGCCACACAGCCACTGCCAGGGTGTGGAAAGGGATAGTGCCAATGATTCAAGACTGACTCTCCTAGTCTCTTCAATGCCTCTTCCAACCATAGGAAGAAAAATACAGGTAGTGTGATTCTTGCCTGATGTTCGGTTCTTGTAAATGTGTGTTTGTGTGCAGATAGTTAAAAGCGTTCTTGAAGAGGGTGGGGAGGGTAGGAGGACAATTGGTGGAGCTTTCTATTCTGCCTCCTTGCTCGACTCGTCTACTCCCTTTTTCTTTGGTTTTATTGTTTATTTCTCCTTCTCCAATATGACTGTATATATCCAGGCTATACGCACTAATTTTATTTATAGTTAAAAGTAAATGTAATACTGTTATTTCAATTAACAAAATTGAGTAATATCAAGTCACTTAGGCTTTTAAATGATAGGAAAGTATAGTCTAACTATGGAAAATACAAGTTCTCATTTCAACAAACACCAAAGCTTTCTCAAGAAAAAGATAATTGAACAGTGTGTTCTCCATTCCCACTTTTCTCAGTCTTAACTCTTTTTCTGAAAACACAACGATTAAAAAGTATAGTTGAAATTATGTCCTCTTAGTTATTGGCTGAAAATGCCATGTCCCCCAACCTTCAAAAAAAAGTTACTCATGCTCTAATTTCTTGAACCTGTACATTTATCCCCTATGGCAAAATGGACCTTTGCAGATGTGATTAAAGATATTGAGATGGGAAGATTATCCAGGGTTATCTGTGGGGATCTAAAGGCAATTACACTTATCTTATAGGATAGAGGCAGAGGGAGATTTTAAACAGAAGAGGAGGTGGCAATGTAGCCATAGAGGTAGGGATTAGCGTGATGCAGCCACAGATCAAGGAATGTTGGCAGCTTCCAGAAGCCAGAAGGGGCAAGAAACAGATTGTCCTCTAGAGCCTCCAGAAGAAGCATGTTCTTGCCAACACCCTGATTCTGACCCATGGTACTGATTCCAGACTTCTGACCCTCCAGAACTATGAGAGAATAAATTTCTGCTGCTTTGAGCCATGAAGTTGGTGGCAGTTTGTTATACTGAAGCCACAGGAAACCAATAGACCACACTTCCAGATTTTGTGTGTTCGCTCAAGTATCTTTTTGTTTGTGGGATTAATCCAAATCCACATTTATTGAATACATATCAAGTGCAAAGCGTCTAGAAGACAGTTTGAATGGAACAAGGCTCCTGTCTTCTAGGTACTTGTAGTCTAAACAAACAGGTAAATAGAAGAGTTATAATGTAGTCTTGAAGAGTGCAATGTAGTCTTGAATTCTTCAAATTCCTGCAATTGGTTACAAACAGCAGCATATTTGTGTAGTAGGATACCATTTGGCCATTTAAAACAAGGTTGTAAACAAACATATTGACATGGAGCTATGTTGACATATATAGATATACTAAAAGGACAGTGCATAATAATGATCAGGAAGCATGTGATTGGGGGCATTCATCATAGTTTTCCATTGGTAGTGAGTTTATGATGTTTATTTAATCTCTGTTTTGTTAAGTGTTTTCCAGTGTCCTGATTTTTGTAAATAATAAGATAAACTTTTTTTTTGGTTAAAAATTGTCTGGATTCAGTGCCAGTTAGAAGCACTTTCAGGATGTAAAAATAACACTGAGGAGAAATCAGGAGTCTGACCAGGTGGGGTCTTCACATAGAAGGTCCCAAGTGCAATAATAGATATCTTCTGCAGGATGGGAAACTTTGCCACATAGAAGAATGTATGCCATCTTTATCCAATGCTCAGATTCCATTGATCCAATGGGATATTACTAATTTAAAAACAGTTTTCAAAGGGGAAAAAACTCATTACTAGATTAAATACATATATCCTAATCTCCAAATTTACAATGTGAAATGAAGTCTACGTTAGATTTAAGAAAATATGATCTTTTTCAAAAAGTAATCTGGCTTTTGTTCTGATCAAGACTAAACTGAAATCATTTGAATTAAACAGAAGCATTCCAGAGTTTTAGTGTGAGTATCCATAATGCTCTTCAAGATGTGGGGAAAGAAAAAAACTGTCTCTCTCAGGCGGCACCCTACCCATTAACTCTACTTTCTTGCCCCACACACAGTTAGAGATGTCTCCAAACCAATACCCAGTGTCAGCTAAGTGGAGATTTCCCGAACCTAAGCACTCAGGCAGACTGCAGCGGGAAGTTCCTCGGATTGTTGTGCTGGCTGCTCTGATACTCTACCTCGAGAGCATATCCACTTACTGTTAATAGCTTCAGAACATATTTCTCAATTTGAAACCAAAAGCAGGCTGTGAACACATCGTCCTTTTTTAGCTTTATAAAGCAGATGGACTTTAAGCTGATAAACCTCCAGACGGAGACTAACATTAGTATCAATACTGTGAACTAAATTGGATTTTTTACTTTTGATTATGAGTCACCCAGTTTGTGGATTGTAGCTCAACCGTGTTAAACTGAGAACACCAACCATGAGAGGAGGTGGCTATATTGCTCAGCACTTGAATTCCTATTTCTGTTGGTTGGTACAGCCATTCTTCCAGGGTTCTAAATTTGGATCCTTTGTGTTATTATAATGACAAGTTTCAGTTTTTGGGACATTATAGCTGCTGCTCTGCACGCAGAGTCTGGATTTGTACAACTGTTTAACGAATTAATATCAGTTTCACGTTAAGATGCTTGAACTTGGTAGAGCTGGCATCTGACCCTGTGTGACTCATTCATGTCTCTACTGATACTGTAGCTCATCTTTGGTGGTGGGGAGATCTCGTGGGGTTTTTTTATACCCACAGAATACATTAAATAAATTACCTTTGCGTCATATAGCAAACTGGCCAGACCAATTGGAATCAGTCAGGTTTAACTGAATGGCTAAAGGTCTGAATCAGGTATGGTACCAGTGCTGTGTGTATATATTTTTTAATGCTTATCTTGCTTATCAGCTTCTTAACCATCTACTTCAATCTCTGGCCATTTATTTGCTCAACTCTAAGACAGAACATTCAGTAATTGATTGCTGTTTTTCTGCCTGAATTTTAACCGCTTTTATTTATCATCAGTGTCTGTACTTTCCCTACCCTGGCTGCTTTTTAAAAGGTAGTCTGCATAATTCTCCATGTACTCAAACCATTCAGCTCTTCAATATATATGGCGTATCCACTATAGAAAGGTACTGGGGGATTACAACAGTGAACAACACCAACAAAGACCTACAAAAATGAAAAGAAGTAATCCAACAAATAATTATACTACAGTGAGAGAATGTAAGTACAGAGGGGTCATGGGAGCCTTTAGCAGAAAGGAGCAATCTACACTAGGGTCAAAACCCACTTTCCGTATAAGGTGACATTGTATATGAAAGCTGAAGGATGATAGGAATCAGACTGACATGAGAAAATGGCATTCCCGGTGGTGGGAAAACCACATGCTTTATCCCATGGGAGAATGCACATGCATTAGCAAGATTTGAAGGAGATTCAGAATAGCTGAAGCCCAGTGGTAGTCACAGGAGGGTGGTGGAACACTGAATAATGATATGGGAGAGGTAGACATTATTAATATAGTCATAAGACATTTTATGAAGTTTTGACTTTATCAAAAAGCAATGAGCTACAATTAAAGATGCTCTGTAAGTCAAGAAATTATAAGATTCACATGATAGAGAATAAAATAGAGGAGTGAAAACTGATGGATGCAGGAGACCAGTTAGAAATCCACAGTAGTGATCCAGGTATGCAAAGATGCTGGTTTGGACTGTTGTGGTGTTAATAGAAATGGACAGAAGCAGGTAAGATGTATGAAGGTCATGGAATTGACAGGATTGGGGATTTATTAGACATGGCTAAAGAGGGAAAAAAAGGCAATGGATCCTTGTCTGAACCTTTCTCACCATGCCTAAAAAACAAACTATGGGAACCCTATAGCGAGTGACCTCCATCAGATAGTGCTCTTTATTCTAAGCCTTTAAAGCATGTAACAGGCCAATTTCCAGTATCAGTTATATTCTTTCTACACTAAGTGGTAGAAATCCTGATTCAGATGCACTTAAACAATACAGGGGGATTTGATCTCAGATATCAGGAACCTAAAGGAAGAACAGGCCTTCGAAGTTGCTAATTTAGCTACTGCATTGTGTCATCAGAGATTGAGTTTCTCTCCATACTTCTCCTCTTTTTACAAACGACAGCTTCATCCTAAGTCTGGCAGTCTGTGTGTTCATAACATAGTTGTCTGCAGCAATGGGAGCAATATGTTTTCTTAGGATTTTCAGCAATAGAAAGTGCCTGACTTCTCTTTCTCACAAAGTATAGCAGATTTTGCTTTTCATCTCATTGGTTAAATGGGCATAAGCTGACAAATATCTAGCACTAAGAATGGACATACTATGCCTGCCGTAAAGTAATCATCTAATATGGAATGTCCTGTGCCCACCTTTATTCCACTGCTTTGATGACATCATTTCTCTCTTGTGAATCTTACTCCATCTCCACGTTCATTATCAGGCCTGGAAATGGTTTGCCTTACAGGATCTTGGGCAGAGGCTTTGGTTTCTTTTTCTTTGCATTCTGGGCACTTATTTTAGTGCCGGATGTATAGAAGGACTTGAGAAGTATTATATTTGCTGAATGTAAGAAATACGTGTTGCGTCCTGGATGTTAAACAGAGTTTAAGTACTTCCATAATTGTCATTTAATGCTCCTTGTACCTTAAACTTTTCTTTCTAAATTATAACTCAGTAAGAACAAGAACCAGGCCTTCTTATTTTATGGCTGGCATTCCTAAGCATGAAAAGATTTCAATAAATATTTTTGAAATCATTTAAATCAGAGTCCTAGAATTTGAAGTCATAGAATAAAAAGATATCTACATCAACATTCCTATTTCATGAAAGAGGAAAGTGGCACATAGAACTATGTACAGATTAGCTTAAGATGACGTAACTAGATGGACAGAGCTGGAAATTATAACGTGATCTTCTAACTTCAAGTTCAGTGTTGAATGACTTTTTGTTAGGTGTTGTGATTGCTACCTGTTAATAAATTAGTATTTATCAGCTCATTATTTGGCTGTATTAGTTTTTCAGGCTCAGTGGGGAATTAAAAAACAAAACAGACATTACTGCTCCCAACATTCCCTTGATCTTTTCACTACAACAACATAACCAATTAGAGAGAATAATTAAGGACAGAGAAAGAAAAAAAAAATAACAAAACAAAAAATCCAATAATAACTCGCATCTTTTATCACTAATATTAGAGGATTTTCTAGTCTTCAATTAGATGAATTCTCTAATGAACGAATGTGATATCCTCTCCCAGACTCTACTACCGATGCAGAGATAAATATGACTGCTGTGTCCTCCATGAAAAAATGCCAAAAGTACCCTTTGTGTCTTTCTTTCCTGTTAAACAAACAAACAAACCACACCAAAAAAACTCCCGAGAAGAAAGGGACCCTAACTTTGTGTGTCCTGCTTCATGGCCTTGACCGATAGGATTTCCCCACACAGACAACCTAGAGCTTTCTTACCACTGGTTCTAAATCCATAGGCACCACTCCATCCTTAAACTTCTTATGACATCTGTCATAAGAGTTCTTTCACTGTGTATATAAAGCATTTATTGAGCATCTACTATGCTCTGGAGCCTGTAATAGGTACTACAGTAGGGGAGGGAGATTAAAATGGGGTCTCAGCTTTCAGTGAGGTAATGGTTTAATAGGGAGTAACATAGAAGGCAAAACATTTCCACACATTGCATATGCAGATCTAAAGAATCACAGTGGTATAGCCCATGCTGGGGTCAGAGGCAACTTCCTCAAGGAGAAAACAACTGAGTACAATCGTAGGAAGTATAATAACAGGATTTAGTTAAGCAGAATTAAAGAAGAGCATTCTGAGCCAAAGAAAACGGTAGAATAAAGATGCAGAGGAGTAGATTCTGAGGGAGGAGAGAGAGGTAGCAAGGAATATATGGAAAGGATGGTTGTAATAACAGGAGCAGTTCGTATGAGCCAAATCATGAAGAGTTTTGCACGTAGGACAAAGGTTTTGTGATATAAACTATAGCAAATATTGGACAAAATTAGAGGTGCTAAACAAACAAAAACAAAAAAATCTATAATAAAAGCAAATATTGGCCATGTGGTGGCTGGATTTAGGTGATAGGGTAGCCTTGAAGATAGCAAGATCTCTCAGAAGCTGTGGAAACAGCCCAAGTAAGAGATGAAAAAATCCCTGGAATATCCGGCAGTGTGTAGAACAGGGCATGGATGTGGAAGGCATTGCGGAGGTAGAATCAGCCAGATCCCTGCTCACTGGATAGTAGGATGGTGAAGAGGGAGGGCAAAGGATGGCTCTGAATTATTGCATTCCCTCCATCCAGGACAATAGTGCTAATCATTAAGATAAAACTCAGGAGAAGAAATAGCAGGTTGAGAAGAGGAGATATTGACTTAAATTTGGACATACTGGGAAGGCTGAATTCAGAGATTAAGTATTAAATCCAATTCTGTTATTATTTAGCTGGGTAGCCTTGAACTAATTTATTAACTGTGCTATTTTTTTCTTATTTGTCAATGATGTGTGTGTGTGTGTGTCTTAGATATACAACCTAATTAAAAACTCTTACAGTCATGAAATATATTCCACTTATTTTTGTATTATCAGCTGGAAAAGGAAAGCACCTACTAGAATGTCCTACCCATGGTCTTCTTTCTTTTAGGAAAGTGGCCAGCAACATGACCTGTAGGTCCGGAGACTAACAAGCTTTTCCAAAGTCCATGTCCTTCACATTTTCCTTTTCTCATAGATTTAAGGTCAGAGTAGCTTCTATTAGAAAAAGTGAAATGATGAATACCACTAGTCAGACATCTAATATAAATTGAGAGGATTACTGATACTTTGGTTAAACACAAAAACAAATTTTGAATGATTTATGTAGGCAAAAAAAAAAAAGAAAAGGTAGATCAAGTGATTGATAGATTAAAGAAAATAGTTAAGCTTCACTGCTTTAGAGAACCCTCTTCCACACTGAAAGATGAAATGCAGTAACAAGGCAAATACCGAGGCTTTGTTTAGTGGGGCTCAGGGAGGATCTCATGATGAGTTATGGCAGACAAGGCTTCGCTCTAGGCTTCCCTGGCCTTCAGGAACATTCATTCCTAATGGAGACAGCACTTGATCTCCAGAAAAAAAAAAACTAGAAGGGGAATGTGCTCAGATCTTGGTTGATGCAGTAAATGGCACTGGCAGCCCCAGGCCTTTCACAGAGTATACTCAGAAAGACAAACTTACATGACATTGGCTGAGTCCATCCACTGCTGGGTCAACTGTATCTGCATGTTTTTTCTGTCATAAAATTTCCAGTCCAAAAAAACACCATGTAAAGTTTAACTAGGTTGTTCACCTAGTTTGAATGAGGTCAAAGTCTTTAGAAATCACAGCTCTGAGGGACTGACAGACATCCTGGGAGACTTAAGAGAGCTTGACTAGAAAGCCCCATTTTATCTTGTGGATTTGTGAATCTCCAGGTATAGATTTTGTCTTCTGTAAGAAATGCTTGTTCTGCTAATAATGCAAAGAAGCTTAGAAGTATTCCCATGTGGTCCAAACTAAAGCCTGACCAATGTCAGATTTCTTGCTCTTTGTATACCAACCAGCAGGCCCTTCTCCACCTAAGGAGGCCCATAAAGGCCCATACAGGTGTACCCACAAATAGACTACTTGTAGTTCAAACTGTTGACCACCTGAGTTTGCAAATTCTGTTTGGACTTTTCCGTAATGCTGCTTCTCAGATGTCAGTGTAGGCTTTCCTGTGAATTACAGAGGAGCTGCCCATGAGCATTTGAATAATTTTATCGGTCCCCCAATCTGTTTTTACCTGGTAAGTTGCCACCTCCAGCTGTTTTTCAAATTAATATGATCAGGGCAAGCCTGTGCAGTAAAGCAAACTCACTCATGCTTTCTTTATTGAGAACTGCCTAGCCTTATTAATCCTGACAGATATCTTCATAGTGGACGGATTTCTGATACAACAAGTGGCTATAGGCGTCTCTCAGCTTTAATTCCACTTTATGCTCTGTGGAGTCATCTATTCCAAAGTAGCAAGTCTTGGAAAGGTAAAGGGGCCACCCTGAACACACTAAAATAAAATTCCTTAAACTTCTAAGTGTCAAGCCTTAGAGGTTATGGACACCAGACAACTACAGAAAACGTCTTACAAATCATAGACTATTACAGTTGGAAAATAGTTGAAGTATTTTCATTTTTCACCTAATCATTTTAAGAAAACCATGTTTGTGAGAAGAAAAATTATTCTTTCTAGCATAACATTGCTTTCCTTACATAATATTATGCAAGCAATTCTAAAACTAGAATCTATGAGCATTTTTATATACTGAGCATACACTCTGTGCTGGAATTCACAGGTTCTTGCCCTTGAGGAACTCGCCATCTTGTTCAGAAGACCAGAGCCACATAGATATTGAAAAACACTACAGTGATGCCAAACAGAAGATAATCAAGGCTGACAGCAACATGCCAGGGAAACGGCAAGAGCGTCCCCAACTCCTTCTTAATGGCCCTACGAGAAACAAGTATGACCCTATGAAAAGCAAGTACCATGCTAGAAAATCGATTTTTTAAAAAAAGAAAATGCAGTTATTGAGTGCCTAATATGTGCCGTGTGTGACAAAGGCTGCTGCAGGTTATTTTGACAGGAAAATCTGAGGGTCAGGAATGACATCCTGTGCATCACAACCACACAGGTAGTAGATTACAGAAGAGGACACAAACTGACTGGCTCAGTTTGACTTGAAATGCTGAGCCCATTCCGATGTAGCACATAGTTCTCCTTTGGGCAGAAGAAGCAAAAACACAGCTTTTTTTGAAGACATTGATGTGATTAGAGGGAGGCCTTATTTACTTTATTCAATGTTCACAGAAATGTGATATCTATGCCAATTCAATAAATGGTGAATTCATTTTATAGTTATGACTTTAAAATACAAACAAATCTGGTGAGGCCATTAGTTTTTGGAAATTTTAATAATACTGTTAAGGATAACTTTTACTACTTAAGGTAAGAGAAAATAATAAATACAATAAATTTTAAAATGCATTAGTGCTGTTGAAAACACATTTTACTTCTAGGACTTAAAATATGAAGAAGTAACAATAAAATATCAGTAGAAAAAATTCCAATAACATTGCTGTTAATTATACTGTTGATAATAAGTTACTTCTGTAACTTAAAAAAATACCCGGTGAGATAAAAAATAATTCCATCACCAGAGTTGGTGATACAATAGCTTACTTTACAGAGTACCAGGGGAATAGGCACATGGGCAATTAAATATCCCTGGCAGATTGGATCAGCAGGAAGCAACTTGAAAAAGCACTTGCTTAGAAGTAGCAGGACTGAACATGGGGATAAAAACCCCTGACGCAAGGTTACTACTTGATTTTCAGAAGATCATTGATGCACAAGATTTGGCTCGTAAGAGTGGTAGAAGACACCTGGTAGACACCATGATTTAAAGAGAGAGTTCTTCAATTAACAAATAAAATTTGAGCACCTAATATGTGCTACACATTTTTTTCAAGTGTTAGGAAGCTTTTAGGCTGATGACAAAGACAGGCAAATTACCAAACATTTAAACGCAGTGAGATATATACAATGGTATACTAGACTTGGAGATAGTACAGGGAGGAGAGGGATTGATACACTTGAATTTTTGAAAGCGTAGAAAACGGACTTATCTAAGATCAGAGGGATGCAAATTAGGAATCTCAGCGAAGCCTTACTAAGGGAGAGATGATTGATGTGGGCTATTCTTACAAGGATGAATAAGTGTGATAGGTGAATCGGGGGTGGACGGACTTTGATACTAGGCAAAGGCATGATGGCATGGTGGACCAGACCCTGCAACAGGCATGAGAATCATATGACAGGATGGTTTTCAAGGGTGCTGGAGAGACAGTCAAAAGCTGGATTATGCTAAACCTTATATAACATTCCATAAAATTTTGTCTTTATTCTATTGTTACATGTTCCCAAATTTCAGTGTGCTTAAGCATGATCCAACCAGGAAATTCTTACTTAGGGCATCTGTGTTGATGTCTAGGAATTCACATATTTAACAATCCCTGTAGGTTATTCACTTCCATGTAGTTCCAGGATCACAATCCCAAAAGACACTGCTGACCAGGAACTACTAAAATAATTTCAACTTGGAGAATTAGCTATGCTTATTAACTTATTTTTTAATATTTTAAAAAATAATTTAAATCAATTTTTGTGGTTACATAGTAGGTGTACGTATTTACAGAGTATATGAGATACTTTGATACAAGCATATAGTGCATAATGATCACATCAGGGTCGATGGGGTAATGGGGTATCCGCCCCCTCAAGAATTTCTCCTTTGTATTACAAACAACTAACTACTTTTGGTACCCATTAATCATCCCCATTTTCTACCTCTTCACACATTGCCCTCTCATTACTCTCCCAGCCTCTGATAACCATCCTTCTTGTTTATCCATTAAAAGATTCATTCTGGTAAAGTAATTTGTAGATTGGATTGCAGCTCAAAAAAGGAGGCACAGTGGCTCCTCAGTAGGCTATTTCCATAATCTGGGTAAGAAGTAATATATCTATGAATTAAGAATGGACTTGTTGGCCAGGCGTGGTGGCTCACGCCTGTAATCCCAACACTTTGGGAGGCCGAGGCGGGTGGATCACGAGGTCAGGAGATCCAGACCATCCTTGCAAACACGGTGAAACCTCATCTCTACTAAAAATAAAAAAAATTAAAAAAAAATTAGCTGGCCATGGTGGCGGAAGCCTGCAGTCCCAGCTACTCAGGAGGGCAAGGCAGGAGAATGGTGTTTGCAGTGAGCCGAGATCACACTGCACTCCAGCCTGGGTGACAGAGCAAGACTCCATCTCAAAAAAAAAAAAAAAAAAAAAGGACTTGTTAATTTATTCGATACAGGGGACAAGGAGAAAGAAAGAGTCAGGTATAAAGATATAACTACCAGAAACTGGTGGTGTTACACAGTGAGGGTGCACAGGAAAATGAGTGGGCTTAATTGGATAAAGAACTGAGCCCCAAACGGGCATTCTATACCTGGGTCCTTCCCAATTGTGATGTCAGTTGGTTTAATGGGGCTCATGAGATTAGTATTGGACATGGCCATTGAGTAATTATCAATCAATTAATGCTAGCTAATTTCACAGTCTAGGTAAGTAAAAAACATTAAAAAATAAAGGAAACAACAACTGAATTTTGGAGAACATAGCTTTTGATAGAAAATAGAAACTTGGGGAAAATGCTGAGAATTGGTAACCAGAAAAGCAGAGGAAGAAAACTACGACAGAGATAAATCACTGAAGGCAAAAGCAAAAGTGAATTCCAAGAAAAGTGGGCTGGTCCATAGGATAAAATACTGCTGAGATGACTGATTCACAATGACTCGATGTGTCCAGTGACCTCTACATTCTGCTCCATGTATGTTATCATTTTGCATTCTCATCATGACCACATGGCAGGAGCAGTCACTCCAGTTTTTTTTTTGTTTTATTTTTTTGAGATGGAATCTTGCTCTGTCACTCAGGCTGGAGTGAAGTGGCGTGATCTCGGCTTATTGCAAGCTCCGCCTCCCAGGTTCACGCCATTCTCCTGCCTCAGCCTCCTGAGTAGCTGGGATTACAGGAGCCCGCCACACAGCTGGCTAAGTTTTCTTTTCTTTTTCTTTTTTTTTTTTTTTGTATTTTTAGTAGAGACGGGGTTTCTCCGTGTTAGCCAGGATGGTCTGGATCTCCTGACCTCGTGATCCGCCTGCCTTGGCCTCCCAAAGTGCTGGGATTACAGGCATGAGCCACCGTGCCTGGCCATCACTCCAGTTGCATAGAAGATGCTGAGACAGAAAAGAGATTTTTGTAATTGCCCAAGTTCACATGGCTAGTGAGAGGAGATGGTCAATTTCATGCCAGCTTCTCTCTAATTTGGAAGCCTTCCTAGAAACTTGAATGGATGAAATAATCAGCGAACTTGTATCCAATAAGTGGAAGAGTATATAAAAGAGGTAGAATAACAGCACTGCATATAAATGATTTTTTCTAAAACCTTGTCTCTGAAAGCAAAAGAAATGTAACATGAGATGAAGGGATGTAAAATTGAGAAGGGAAAGAAGTATGCTTTAGTTCAAATGGGAAAGAGCCAGCAGAGAAGGAGATGAAGGTGCAAGGGAAAGGGGCATAGGTGTTTTACTTCTTTACAGTCACAGAAGGAGTCAAAATCAGAGCCATGGCAGTGGACATGGATGGTGCGGGAGAGGGAATTGAGGATAGAAATAAGTATGTTGTTAAATCGGGAGAAAATGAGATTACGAAGGTCCTGCCAGGCAAATGCCTTCTGTCTTCTTGATGACTTAGAAAAAATATGGAGTCTGAAAGTAATGGAGTCTGGTGCTAAAAAGAAGGGTGTAAATACAAGGAAATGAAAGTTGGAGTAATCTTTCAGAGGATATTGGATTGTAGGTGGTAAAGGTCATAGAAACCTGGCTGGGCAACTTATGAGGTCCAGGTCAGGATGGGGACAAAGGACATGGGATTCTCTCAGTTTCCATGGTCAAGTAACTCTCAGCAACTGACAGCCACTGTTGACAGCCCCTGTGATCATACCCCACTGGTAAGGAATCACTGGACTAGAACATTCTGGGGAGGATTCATGAAAGATGTGAGGCTTGGAGTGAACTGTGAAAGTTGAACAGGATATTGGCTGGCAGAGAAGAGGAAGAAAGCTATCCAAGAAGAAAGAGTAACCAGAGAACATAAAAAAGCATTCCCCAAATGCTGTAACTTAGCAGCGGAAGGGGTTGGAGGAGATGAGGAGGAGGAGAGGGATCCTTCCAGGGAATGTTGGAAAGTAGAGTTAAATGAGTCTTAGTTTCTGGAAAGAACTCCACTCCAGATGAAGAAGTTGGACTTTATCTCTTGATAACAGTTTTAAAAGTAAAACCACTGGCTTCACAAGCATCCTTTCTTAGACTTACAGATGTTTACATCCAGCTGTATCTCATGACGTCAGGAAAGAGGAAACATTTGGTTGGCTTCTTGTCTGTGTTGCAGATACATTTACATACAGTATGGTAATCTTCAACACACTCTGCAAGGTGGGTATTATGCCCATTTTGGCTAAGGAAACTCAGATAGGAAGCAGAGGGGTGAGAGGCCACACTCCCACCCATTTGGCTGCAGTTCAAAACTCTGTTAGGGACACAATTCATGGAAGTACATCAATATGAACTTCCCAACCAGAGCTCCTCTGTGTACAGTAGAGAGAGCTACTCTTTTTGCCCTGCTGGCAGGAATAATTTTTGAAAATCAAAACAGTTCTAGGGCTGTTGCAGGACGGGAAATAGAAAAGGCAAGTATTTCTTTTACCCAGAGCAGGTGAGGGTAGGCAATTTTACTAAGGAACAGCAGGAAGGGGCTTGAGTGCTATGAGTTATATAGTTTCCATAGCTCTTGTAATTATGAAAAGAGTAGTCATGGGTTACCAAGATCCACAGGGCTGGGATCTGCTATAGTAAACCTGGGATTTGAGCAGCAATAACATCCCACAGAACTTAATTTCTTTTTTACTTCCTTCTCTCCTCACGCTTTTTGACTCCTTTTTCTGCAGATCTTGCCTCGGGCAACTTTCAACCAGGCTGCTGGAAGTGGAGTGGTGACACTGACAGCAGCTCTCAGTAGACAAGTCCCTGAGGCTCCTGCTCCTTTTGAAGTATGACCTAGGTCCACCTTTGTCGAGAGTGAGGGTATAAGACCCTAGGAGCCTAGGGATCCGAGTGCATCAGCTCTAATTTTTAAAAAATACATTTTTAACACTGCTATTTTCTCCATCATATTCCTTTAAAAGCCATAAGCATTTTCCCACTGCCCAAATGCCCATATCTCCCCTCACTCAAATATACAGTTTAAAAAGACAACCAACCCAAACATCCAGACAAAAAGCCAAGCGCACATAGTTTCTCAGAACAGGGCAAAGAATACATGTCTCTTTTATGCTTGAATTGAGGGATTTTTTGGCCTCTGTTTGCTTCTTAGTGTTCCTCTCTGCAAGTCAAAGTGTTTCAGGATCTGTAACTGTGATAAGTCGATCCTTGTCTAATCTACATGCTCTTGAGTGCCAATACAATGCCACTTTGTTCCAGTAAATCATGTTGACATCTTTCTTTCCCTTTGCTTTGTTTCATTCCAGTTCCTCAGCATGGGTTCCAGGGCCTGCCACAACTTGGAAAAACTAGAATTTTCCAGCATCTTTATAAGGGGCAGGCTAAGAAGTATTTCCTAAGATCAGATGCTTGTTATAATTTTTAGGGCTGGTTTTTCATTGAGTAGAGATATGCTTTCATGGGCCTTCTGGATTATATTGCCCCAAATCTCCTAGCAATGCAACATTAGAGTGTGAGAAATTGCATAGCAGAGTAACATTGAGCAAGCTTTCAAACAGAACATAAATAGCTGCCTCTGATCATAATAGCTACCATTTATTGTACCTGACACTGTACTAGGTATTTATGTAAACCATGCCATTTAACTCTCAAAGTAATCCTGTGACATACATTATTGCCATGGTTTTCTCAGCTGAGGAAATAGAGACTCAGAAAGGTCAAACGTTCATCGAGCTTATCCATAGCGAGGCCAAAACTCCAATTTAAGCCAGCTATTCTGCCCATTATTCCAGATGGGGCCTTGTGTCTCTCATGTTCTTTACTTGTCCCAAGGCAGAGACCTTTGTCCTCATGATTGATGCTCTCTGGGCTGGTGCTCAAATGGCTGCACTTAAAATGTATGTACAAGTATTTAGTTTCTATCAGAAAAAGGAAGCAGAACAAATAAATAGAAAAAGGTGAATATAGAGATTACCTTGTTTATGAATTTCTCACTTTTCTAGTGGCTGAATCTGATGATTTTTGGTTCTGCTTCACCTCAGCCAAATTTGCACAGTAAATTTAGTTTTCTGCTTGTCCTTAACAGTGTTGTTCTTGAGTGCCTCTCAACGCAGCCAGGGCATCTACCTCAGTTATAGTCAGTTCTCAAACATTTATTCGGCATTTGCTGATGAATAATAGATGAGGACAAACAGATGGTTTCTCAATAATGTGGCTGGTTCAGTGATCAAGGTACGCAGAGGAAGGTATGGGCCCACAGAGCAGGGACAGGGGGAGGGAGGGCCAGGGAAGACTTTCTGGAGGACTTTCTGAACCAAGTCTTGAAGGATAAATAGAAGTCAGCCAGGCAAGGAGGGGTTGATACTGGGCTAAGCAGAGAAAATGCCATTAGCAAAGGAGGGCACAAAGATATGGAAAAGTGACGTGTGGGCAAGGAACTGCCAAGAGTTCAGAATAATTAGAATACAAAATGCAGACCTAATTTCAGAGCTGCAAAGGAGGGCTGAGTTCAGAGAGGTCAGCCAAAACCAGGGTACTTAGTTTCTTATTTGCTTCATGAGAGGAGAGATGCACACAAGTATCCATTTTATATAGATCATTCTGAACTCGGGGGAAGATGCAGTAAGAGGTACAAGCTGAATGCTCAGAACACAAGTCCAATTATCTCCACCCCCTCAAGAAAGCAAAAGGGTTAGTAATAATTGTTGAATGGGAACTTTGGAATGGAAATCTGTCAAACACTATAAGCTCTGCACTGCAAATCCTTGCATTAATTTGCCCTTCCTCTCTGCTTTAAATCCTGGGACCCTTGGTTGAGAGGGAATAAGATAAACGTCCAGGCTGCCTCTCATTCCTTCAACTCTGGTGCTGTGTCCTGTTAACTCGCATCTGAGCATTTCCCCCCTCCTGTCCTTGATGTCTGTTTGTATGACTACTCCCCTGGGTCAGATTTTTTACTATCATTTGCAGATGAAGGTTGTCCTTTCAGTCAATACTAGCTTGAAGTAAAGACTTTCAATAAAGTAACTAGGTGATTTCTACTCTTAATCTGATTAAATTTAAGGATCATATCACTGTCTTCCAGTTCATGCTACTCCAGATGTGATCTGCAGATCAGCGTGGGCCCAGGGACCTTTGTCACCACTCCAGGATAAAATAGGTACAGAATGTGAGGATAAGCACTTAGAAACCTGTCACAATCCAGATGCATCATTTCATCTATGTGGAATCTAATAGTAAAAAGTTGGCTTGTATTTTCTTCGACTTTGTTATTTTCTTTATTCTACTTTTCTAGTAGTTCATCTTTTTGTGTTTTCCAAAAAATTAGTCTGTGCTGGATGGAGCCAGAAAGAGAGATTTGGGAGGGGTTGGTCCTTTATCACAGATAGTTTGAGACACCTTGTTCTACTTCATGTGGCAAAAGGAATGCTGTAGCAGAAGGAAATCAAGCAAAATCACCCTAGCAGTTTTGAGTGACTACGCCGTGTCAAGCAGGTAAACTGGATGTCTCACTTGACATTCACCAAAGCTCTGTGAGATAGACACCACTATAGCCATTTTGCAAATGAACAAACTGGGGCTAGGAGAATGTGTGCAGATTATCTGGGTTGGAATCAACTTCAAATCTATGTAAGCCCCCACCACCACCACCATCAATACTCTTCTTAATACTTCCTGCTTCCCTGCTACAAAGCATATAATTTAGTGCTTAAATTAGGCTTGGCATCACGAAGAGATGGACACTGTATTAAGATCAGGGTTCCTGTCATATGCCATTTTTAATGTCTATAATTCCTAGCACAGCACTAGACACAACATTGATTTCCAGTATGTGGTGGATGATTGGCAACACCCTAGAGTGCCCTTGTTATTAACATGCTCCCTTAGAGGTAAACAGCAGCATCAAATACTCTGGGAAAAACAAGTGCAGACCTTCTCATAAGGAGGCCATGCTGTCAATTAGAGTGGAGCCTGCATCAGATCATTATCTAAAAACAAGCAAACCTTAGACCACCTGTTTGAACTGATTAGATATTTTCTTTTTATCTCTGAGAACTGTTTGTGTGTATTTTTTTTTTTTGAGGAAAGAGATGGAAAGAAAACTAAGTTTATTTATTTTTAAGACCTCAAACTATTGCAGATGTTCAAATAGGCTGGAAGATCACCAAGAAACACTTTGTCACATGTCATTATCTCTGATCCTATCCCACCTCAGCCATCTGTATTCTTAGATTAACCAAATGATTGAATGCACTTCTGTTTCAGGTTTTAACTGTGAACATTTAACATGCTACAGTCCAGGAAAATTCTCCACACATCCGAGATTAAGTACTCTGGATGTTATCTTGGTGCCTATTTCATTCAGGACTAACACACTTTGAAGAGAGCATGTCTCTGGGCTGGTCCCTACTATAAATTTTGTTTCAGAACTTGCCAGTGCCCTGGGCAGAGTATGCAAAGTGCAATCCCAGCTGCAGACGGTGTGTGAGACTGATATTTCAGATAAATTGAAATACAGTCAGAAGCATTCTTCATCAAAGTACAAAGTTATATGCTGGGATCCTAGAGGAAACAGGTGCCCAAACTGCTCAATTCACCTGCCAGTGTGTGAAAGGCACCATGTCAGGAGGGACTGCAGCACACAGAGGCAGGGGCAGAGTCAACAGGATGGCAGGCATGAGGGAATTTTGAAATCTGGAGCACCCCAGAAAGTGCAGAAGTGGAGTAGATATGCCCCTCATCCCGACCTTCCTTTCTCTTTCTAAGATCTTGCTAACAAAATCTAGTTATTTCTTTATTCTTTTTTTTATTATTTTTCGAGACAGGGCCTGGCTCTGTCTCCCAGGCTGTAGTGCATTGTTGAGATCTTGGCTCACTGCAACCTCCACCTCCAGGACTCAAGCAATCCTCCCACCTCAGCCTTCTGAGTAGCTGAGACTACAGGCACGTACCACCACACCCAGCTAATGTTTTGTATTTTTGTAGAGATGGGGTTTTGCCATGTTGCCGGGGCTGACCTCTAACTCCTGGGCTCAAATGAGGCCACCTGCCCTGGCCTTCCAAATTAGCAGGATTACGGGCATAAGCCACCATGCCCAGCCCATTTCTTTGTTCTTAGTAATAACAATTGTATTAAGAATATCTATCAATGAGTGAATAGCTACTAGAGATTAAGCACTATGCTTAAGGTATTGCTATGGTTTGAATATTTGTGTCCCCAAAAATTCATATTAAAATCCTCATCCCCATGGTGACACTATTAGGAAGTAGAAACTATGAGAAGTGATTAGGTCATGAGGGCAGAGCCCTCATGAATGGGATTAGTGTTCTTAAGAAAGTACCCTAAAATTTAAAGTATAATAATAATAAAATAAAATAAAATGAAATAAAAAGAAAGAGACCCCAGAGAGCTTTCTCGCTCCCTCCACCATGTGAGATTACAGTAAGAAGTTTCTATCTATAAACCAAGAAGCAAGCAGGCCCTCATCAGACACTGAATCTGCCTGACTCAGAGTTTGATTGGGATTCTCCAGGCTTTACAACTGTAAAAAATACATTTCTGTTGTATATAAATCACCCAGGCTATGGTATTTTATTATAGAAGCCAAAACATATTAATTTAGGTATAATGAAATCGTTAGCTTCTTTAGCCCTCTCCTTAATCATCAGGGGTAGGTATCATTACCTTCATGTTACAGATAAAGAAATTGAAGCTCAGAAGGTAACAAGGCTAATGAGTGATAGAGTCTGTGTTTAAATTCAGATGCATTGACCCTTAAACTGGTAATTTTTATATTTTGTTTTCCTCTAATAGGAAGTAAAGTAGGCCTGATAATTTTATTATGGTTTAAAAAATATAGTTCTGTATACTGAAAAGTCTAAGTTATACATAAAAGTTTTGACTGTTCAGGTTGAAAATCAGCACCAGAATCATTCCTGGCAAGAATATCATCTTTAAAACTTAGACAGGAACTACTGCCACCTCTGTATGTCTCTTGGGATATGAGTAAGCAGTGTGCCTTTCTGAGGCATTCGTATTGCAGCCTCCAGAGACACAGAGCAACATGAAGGCTTCCTGATGGCAATGAATAGTTTCCCACCTCATTTCCTTGTTGCCACAGACATTCAAAGGGAATAAAAGGACAAAAACTCAGAGTCTTGTTGTGGTACCAAATGAAGGAGATCAGAGGGATGTTAACAGTGATAAAGCAAAAAGCCCTGAAATCAGTGCTTCTCAAAGTGACCTCTGCAGAGCAGCAAGCCTGGGTTGCGAGATAAGATGTTTGGCTAAGCAAACGGGGGAAGCACTATACTATCCCAGTTTTAGACATCCTCCCTTGCACATTGATATATCAAAAGCATTGGAGAAAACTGCCATTAAAGAAAGAAAAACAAACTTGCATTTGATGTTACCTAATGTATTACATAACACTCATAAAAATAAATGTATGTAAATATTTGCCTTAGTGATATTCTTCAAGGACAGTGTCCAATTTCTGCTGTATACTTATGAGGACGTCCAAACTAGTTAGCATTGTTGGGGACTCAAATAACCTTGGATGACCCCTTTTATCACTAGCTCCCTGTCTGAGCATGCACACTGTCAATACTTAGATCTAGGTTAATCATGTTAAAGGGGGAATAAAAGACTGCCTAAAAAGAAAGCATATTTACCAACAAAAAAGATAAAGACTCACTAATCTTTTCATTTTTGAATTTGTGTTCCTTTGAAAGTATGATGAATGCAACAGGGCACAAAAACAATTTAGCAAACAATTTAAGAAAGTGTATAGAGAGCCCTCAAATGTCCGATGGACCACTCCAACCAAGTTAACAAATCTCTAAACAGAAATTAGAGACAAACAAAAGTATTATCAGGTAATATCTTGGGAGAAACCAATAAAACTCTTTCATGGACACTTACTGAATGGAGACGCAAAGGAAAGAACAACCATTAAATGGCATATCAGTATTATCTGTCAAGAATGTGCTCAAAATATACGAGGAAGAAAAGAACTCACATTTTACTGACAGGAAATAGGATAGTTAAGAGGTTACCCAAGCTGACATTCCTAGAGTAGAGCTGGTTAACTCCAGTTCTGTTTGAGTCTGGAAAGCATTCCCCCATGACACCATGCTGCCAGTTTAATCAGAACAACATAGATGGAATTGAACAATGAGAACTCATGGACACAGGAAGGGGAACATCACACTCCGGGGACTGTTGTGGGGTAGGGGGAGGGGGGAGGGACAGCATTAGGAGATATACCTAATGCTAAATTATGGGTTAATGGGTGCAGCAAACCAACATGGCACATGGATACATATGTAACAAACCTGCACATTGTGCACATGTACCCTAAAACCTAAAGTATAATAATAAAATAAAATAAAATAAAATAAAATAAAATAAAAAAAAACAAACAACAACAAAAAAAACAAATCTCAAAAAAAAAAAGAACAACATAGATGGGTAGCAAGTGTCTCTAGCTTCAAGGAGCAATTTATTTGGGGAAGATTAAAGATATGCATATGACAAAAAAACTAGTAAAACAGAATGTGTTAGAGACACAGAGAAATCGTGCTGAATAAAATAAAGAAGTGAATGTTTCAGTGTAGCTTGGAAATGTTTATGACGGAGCTAAGCAAAGACGTCCTGTGTGTGTGTGTGTGTGTGTGTGCATGTGCTTGAGTGTGTGTATGCACATGTGCATGCTTGTGCTAGAGGAGTAGCATAAAGACACTGAGAGCACAAACAATGCTGTGGGTTTCCCTGATCCTGGATCTAAGTGGCGTGAAGGCAGGTGCTAGCTCTTTACCGCTATTGAACACTGTCTACACACAACAGACACTCAATAAATACCATGGAGTGCAAGGAACAATAGAGCTGAAAAAAGAGAGGAGTAAGGGCTGAGTAAGGAGTCTGTACCTTGAACCTTTTACGAGTCACTGACTGCACTTTCACACACCAGGGACACAGAGAAAACCTAGATAACATGGAGGCCATGGCAGGGGTGTGGAGTGCTTCCAGAGCAACAGAATTAATGAGGTTCAGTTGGGCTGCAGCCTTACTACTTGACTGGGTTTAGGCACCAGTGTTAGAATCCAGTATCTCTCTTAGGGATGAATTCCAATGTGATTATACACAACATGCAGGTCATGTGAAGCAATGTTGAATGGGAAAATGTATGTGCAGTCGGATAGAACTTGGCTTTGGCCAGGTCTGTCCAAGCTCTGTGTGTACCAGTGATAAGCCTTGGGTAAGATACTTCACCTGTCCCAGTTTCACTTTCTCCTCTGTAAAATGAGGATCTAAACACTGACCTTCTGACTTGAAGATTGTAAGCCCTAGAGGCAGACTCCCTGAGTGGACATTTCACTTTCCAGCTATGTGACTACACTTCGGTGCCTCTATTTCCTTACCTGTAAACATTCAGCGTATTTTACATAGCTGAGTATTGTTTCTAGTCTGTAGTAAGTGTTGGATAAATGTTAGGCCACCCTCATCACTTGTCTTGGTCTTATTTTTGCTGTTATCTAGTAAACACTCAATTCTTAGGCTGTGATTGATACTAAAGATGGCTCATTTGAACAAGCCGCTCTCTCAGAGCTGTTTTAGGAATTTCTCAGATTTCTGTATCAAAGAAATTTCCTACAATTGGAGACCTTAATGGCCATTCAAGGCCATGTTTTAACTCAAGAAAAAAATGTGTGCCCAGGGCTACATCTCCCTCCCTAGTCCAGCCTCAGCCTTTCTTCGTTTCCTCTGTACAAGGCATGGTATCACTCAGGGGATGTTGAGGCACGTCAGTGGAGCTTTTGTCATTATGAAACCGTTTTTTAATCCCTATGTCTAAAATGTCCCCTTAGCATTAAAAACTCAATTGTCTTCTTTTCTTGTACAAAAATGTCTGAAATGTCCCCTTAGCATTAAAAACCCAATCATCTTCTTTTCTTGCAACTTGACCTGGTAGGAACATGATTAGTTAATTGCTGTAAGCACCTGACATTTCAAGGAAAAAATGAATACCTCAGCCATCTTCTTTCTGATGCAATGGAAAATGATTAAGGTTCAGTGGTTTCTCAGCAGGAGGCGACTGTTGTCAGGTGGCTATTCAGAGCCTTGCAAATTCTGGATATTAACCTGTTATTCTCTGTTTTTTTTCTTTTTTTTTTCCCTTTTGTGAGGGGATATCGGGGAGGTGGAGGAAAGGACAAAGGGAAAGGCTCTGAGTAATTTCTTCAAAATCTCTACTCTTTGTATTAAAAAATGTTCATTCCTATTAATTCCAGATTGTTTTCAATGTGCATACTCTGCCACTGGCAAATTGTGACATCTCTGAAGTTTTCCTTTTCTGTCATTGTCTTTTATTTTCTAGAAGGCTCTTTCCCTTTGGGGGGGGCTCTTTCCCACTCTCTTCAGCATCCCAGAGCTCACACTCACCCCATCAGGTGCTGGAAAAGGGCACACCGCTCAGGCACATTTAGGTTAAATTTCCAGCATCTAGAATAAAGCTGTCCCCTCCTCCACTCCCTGAGGATGTTCAGGGTAATGAGGCTCTCAGAGCTTTCTTTCTTCATCTTTTCTGGGTCATGGATGCGTTTTGGAAATTGGGTGAAATATAAATACCTTTATCCAAGAAAAATGCAAATATGCAGATATATGCACAGCGATGAGTGCACAATTTCTGGGGATTCACAACACCTCTTAAACACAGAATGGGAATTTTTAAGGGTCCTAAAGTAGCACCCATAGCAAGACTGTCAGTGAGAGGCCTGCCAAGGGGGAAGTGGAGGAATGGCCTTTCTGTCAATATTACTTCATTCTACCTTCTTCCCCAACACATAAAGCCTGTAATAGAGATTGTCTAAAAACAGTCATTAGAATAAAAAGAAGGTTATTAATATTATTATTGTCTACACAGTGCATTTTTAAAATCAGAGGGTGTTAAGAGATAAGACATTATATACAACTATAACATC